>NC_092872.1:191399030-192599030 GCF_028372415.1 Notamacropus eugenii
TTTTTTCCCTTTGGTACATAGGACAGGGAGGGGTGAGTGTATTTGTGTGGTTAAAATTATCAGATATGATATTGTCACAATTATGTTTGAACCCCTTAGAGAAACTATGGAGAGTTAAGCAAGATCTTTTTGTGCGTGTTGCCATCTTTTGTATGTATCAACCAAACCATAACCAACATCTTAGGATCAGGTGTGCTAAATCCCATTTCTCAATTTTATATCCTAATTTTGGGTCTCCCAAATATCTCTCTTGAGTGCTTGATATATTTCATTCTATTGCTATAGAGTATCTTGCATTCATATTTTGCCACACTATTTATTTAAGATAATTGCAAGTCATTGGGTAGGCATGTATAAAAAATCAAGATGTCCTTTTCTTCTGAGTAACAGTAATCAGTCTTGGCTACCTGAAAAAGGAAGCATTCCATTTTCAAGGGTAAGTTTGAGATTGTTATGGAACATTGAGTTGCATTAAGCACAAAAAAATGGACAACAACAAAAACCTGTTAGTTCCAGCTTTCACTCATTGGTGGTAGATCAGATTCTAGTGGACTAGATTAGGGCATACCAAGGTTTGGTTGCTGAACTCTTCCTCAGTTAGACAAAGCGCCATGACCTATAAGACCAGTGGCAATTCTCTTTACATATTCTCTCTCTCTCTCTCTCTCTCTCTCTCTCTCTCTCTCTCTCTCTCTCTCTCTCTCTCTCTCTCTCTCTCTCCCTCTCTCTCTCTTGTTAGGATGATGCATGTTGATTTTGGATGGTAATAGATGTGTCTTCTGATCTGAGAAATACTTGGTTGGCAAAGGGGGAGTGCAATAAAGATACCCCAATTCCTGTTCTCAAAAGGGAAAAAAAAAGAGGAGAGTTAAGGAAAAAGTCAGCTTTCAACCCATAGTAATCTTAGAGGCAGGGTAATGTGATCGGAGACTTGACATATTTCAACTGAATGATAAATCATGAAACCTTTACCAAAATTGTTAGCAAAAGGGAACTGGCGGGGGTAGATATGGAAAGTGGTCCCTCTCTTCCCCCTCCCCTCTCACCCTTCTTCCTTCCTTCCTTTCCCTAGCTGTCTATGAGGAGCAAAGCAGGTGGCTCCCTGTGGCTGACTCTTCATGACAACATGCCATTAGAAATCGCCGTCCTGTTGATCAATCCTCTCGACATGACAGATTTGCCGCAAGGCCTGGCTCTTTGAGCGCCAGCACTGTGCCTTTCCCTCCTTTTTTCCTGCACTAATTGGTGAAAGTTTTTTTTTCCTGTGCTAGTGGCAGAGGAAATTCTTTTGAACGTTATCACAATCAAGTGTTGACTTCTTTAGAATTTGCAAGTAGGTTAAGTGAGTATCAACATTCAAGGGGAAAAGCAGAAACAATACGTAATGCCACCTTAATTTGATTGTTAAAAATAAAATTGGGAAAACATATTGATTAGACCATCATGAAAAAAATCCAGAATTGAAGGCATTTATTAAAAGTATGGCCTTTTAAAAGGTTTTTTTGGGGGGTGGGGGCAAAGAAAAGGGGGTGGGGAATGCTGCATTACCGCCACATTTTGAATCTCAAAATTGATATTAGAGGAAGTAGAGAGTCACTGAGAGAATTTTTTTCTTCTACTTGTGGAATGATCCAGAACAGTAATAATAAAACAATATAATTTATTACAAAATCAAAAGAGATATAGAAATTTGTTTCTTTTATATCATGCAATTTCAATCCAAACCATTAGCATTTTTCAGCCAAAACTCAAAACTAAGTAGAAAAGAGAAATCATTAGTTCCCCAATTTGGATTGCTTATTAGATCATTGGAGTATTAGAAAAAGTTTTAAATTTAATGGTGATTTAAAACATCAGATTTAGAGATAAATTTTGTTTAAAGCTTGTGTCAGTTAAACTCATCATTAGGGGCTCCCTTCTCTAAGAAAAAAATATAATTTACGATGGGTTCAGACATACAATTTGTAAATGTAAAATGTCTTCTAATTATATGCTTTATAAATATGACTTTTAAGTAATCCATGTTTTTTACTTTAAAATTCTATTAGATTATACATATTTTAGCAGTTTTTAAACTGTATGCACCATGATTTAAAATAAAAGTATAAAAGCTAGCTGATTATTTTACCGGTAGACTACTATATTCATTCACAAATTACCAATTTAATGAAGAGGTAAATATAATCTTGAAAATTTGCTGACGTAGAATGAAAATGGAACTAAATAAAAAGAAAACAAACTCGTGGTGGCCAGTGGTGGAAATGCTGAAAAGGAAAACAGAAAGGAAGCTGTTTCTCTCCAATAATATCTAACCAGTATGAAATAGAATCAAATGAATGAAATTCTTACCACTCATCTGAAGCCATTTGATAGTTAATTTGCAATAAATCATTTCAGTTTTAGCAACAAAAAGGAGGGCTGAAAGAGTGGAAACCACAAGAGCCTCAAGTTGGAGGAGCAATCTGGGCACATAGTTTCCCTCTGCAATTATAATTGTTCCCATTATTTTTAGAGGGAGGGTACTTTAACTGAAAGAAGCATAAATTCCCATAATTAATTTTGCCATTGTAAAAATCATTTGCTAAAATTTGCATTATTAACATTATCAAGTCACTAGTTGGTAAGACATCAGACATGATGAGTGTGAAGGGCAGCTTAGGGAGAACTGGCTTTAAACCCTCAGCAGATCGGAGTTAGGATCAAAGGCGCTTGTTTTATGTGGCTGTGCTAGACTTTGAAGTCATGACTGAACCTACACCACTCATTTCATCAAGTTCACTGGTGTCTTAATAGCAGATCAATAAGTTTCAAAGTCGGAGAGTTAATTTGATACTAGTGCTGATGCAGTCGTGCTGGGGAAGCAGAGAGAGAGAGAGAGAGAGAGAGAGAGAGAGAGAGAGAGAGAGAGAGAGAGAGAGAGAGAGAGAGAGAGAGCAGCCCATTAACAACTATGATAGAGAAGTCCACAATGATGGGGAGGGTTATCTCTAACAGTGAAATGGCAAGTTCTGTCCGACCGGAAATCCGACCACTAGAATAAAGGGACAAGAGGTCCTCGTTTTAATAAACTTGAATTATATAGAAGGAAGGCATTTGGTATTTCAACAGTCTTAGGGCTCAGGTATAGCAAAGTGTTTATATAGAAGATTTTATGTCTTATATAAATGGGATACTCATGATCATCAAACAACAAATGTGAACAGCAACCAAAAAGAGAACAGAGTAGCCCCCCCACCACATTCTCAAAAAATGTGGCAAATTAAGGCCACTGTAGCTTTTTCTTTCCTCCTTTCTGCTCTTTCTTTTTTCCTTTCTTCCTTCCTGTTCAGAATCTATATGGATAAGGAAATTTTTTGTGGGTTAAAAAAATTGGTGTTGACAGATTTTTTCACTTTATTATTTGTGTTTTTTCAAACATGTGGAATCGGAAACATTCTTTTAAATATTCCCAGGTGACAGTATTTGAAGTTATATTTTTTTTAATTTAAAAATGTTCTCCCCCAAACCTCAGCTGAAGTCTCAGTACATAGCTCTCTGCACCCCCCCCCCCTTTTTTGAATGTACAGCTTGTACATATAGATACAAAGGTAAGAGTCCCTAGTTTCTGGGTACCATCTATCTCTCTTTTGCTATAAATGAACACCAAACTTTCCGATTTTACAAGTGATGTCTTTGTACCGTGCCCCCAAAGTTTTCTTGGACATAAGAAAAGCAACAGTGGTAAATTCTACGGCTCAGTGTATGTGTGTGTATGTCTGTGTGTGTCTGTATGTAAAGTTGGCCTGTGGTACAAAGTATCTTTTTTCATTGTTTGTTTAGAAGGGATCTTTGTTGTATTTGTTGCTTAGGTCTTCCGATAAGGCTACGTGCATTGGTGTGATGATAGTGCTTGGCAGTGCTGGTGGCTGTGGCAAGAGGGGATTGGGGAATATGTGGGTGGGGGAGAATCATAATTCAACAAAATGATGCTAATCTTGAGAAACATAGAGTAGAAACCTTTTATTGGGGCAGGGTGCTCAGAAAGAGGTGGTATCTTCATAAGAACTTTGCCATCTGTGTATGTACAGCAGCGGCTCCCTAACACCGGAGGTCAGATTCACACCCTTTTCGAACAAAACTCTAATTTAGAATGTTCATCTGAGGGTTGATAATGGTATTAGAAGGCCAGTGGTGGGGTGGTCAGTGGGTGTTGTAGATTAGCGCAGTGGTCATTACAGCTTTAGCTAGACCCCCACGATTCATTGGGTAGATTAACCATCACATCTGCCATTTTATCCCTTTTATTTCTCCCCTTTTGCCACATTTAAAATATGAAAGGGGGGAGAGAGGGGGAAAAAATCATCTTGAAGACAATTGATATGAAACAAGACAGGAAAGCAAGCCATATCAAAAAGGTCCAAGAAATGGCTATAGCCAGATATGCCTCTATCTCCATTATCTTGATATGTATCTTACTGTAGTGATACATATTGTAGGTGTAGGTGACATATGTGTGTTGAAATGAACTTGGTGAATTCAAATAAATTGGTTCTATCAGGTAAGCCTCAAGCTTTTGGACTTCATTCCCTTTTATTCATCCTGTTTTGCAAAGAAAAGGACCGTGCTGTAATAATTGCTCGTATAGATTTCTGTTATCCAGTTAATTCTATCCTTTTGGATCTAATATAGTGTTACTTTTGGATCTAATATAGTGTTTCTTTCTTCCTTTTTTTAAGAACACAAGTGAAACCAACTTATATTTAGACTGGCTACATCTGAAATGAGAAAATCTTAGCTCCTAATATCATAATAGATACTGTGTCTTTTCAGGAGACTTTATCTAAGATGCTGCTTGTATGTGGGTGTGTTTTTAAGAGTATGCTGTTGCCTCTGTGTTTATTACAGAAAGGTGTCACTGTTAAAGGGAATTTAAGAGTTTCTGTAAATGTAATGGTTCATCCTGAATAAAGTGAGAGAGACAGTACTTGGAATCTGGGGAATAAGGGTGGAAGGAGCTGTAGCTGATGAAGGTGTTTCTTGTCAAATTTGAGTAGGAATTATTTACGGTGCTGCCGACAGTGAAAGTGAAGACATGGAAAATTATCCCAGATGGGACGAATTGCTCGTTCTCTGTTCTTCTGCTTCTTCTTCTTCACTTTTTTTTTAAAAGGGGAAAGATTTCAGAAAAACTCTTTTCTCTTAGAACACTATGAATAAAATCTGGACAGCTGTCGAAAAAGATATGCCATCTGCATTTAAAAAAAATTTCTAGCCACACCATAACTAAATAGCTTGAATAGTACATCTTTTTTTTTTCCCTTTGCCTTCATACATAATGATCTCCACTTCATTAAAAGCGTATTAATCTGGTTCCCAGTCTCTTGGGAGACACCTTAAGATGATGATATTGTGGGTTTTTTTCCCCCCGAATTGTTTAAAAAAAAATTCTAGCAGATTTGGTCCCTGTCAGTCAGAAATAATTGTGTTCTTAATCTTGTCCCTGATGGATGACTCGGAGTTCAGCAACGGGCCGGCTCCAATGACAAATACAATATTAATATTCATTAAGCGCTTTGACGATGCTAATTTTGATGCGGTGGTAAAGGGCCTTCCAAAGTTAGCGGCCAAAGCATCAGAGCTGTGCAAGGTGGCAAGATAATTTGTGCTGGTTTGCTGAGCTGAAGGCTTTTAAAGTCTATTGCAAAAAGCTAGGTACCACAAACAAAAAAGAGAAAGGGGAAAAAGTTCTGAAGCATTGGAAGGCAGGGCTGCGGAAATAATACGATCACAGTCCGCTAAAAAATTTGACACCTCTGATGCAGTTTCTTTGAGTGAAATTTCTACAAAGTTGCAACAAAAAAAGCATAGCATGGTAAGTCAGCACATTCTTGATTTCTGTTTAATCTTTTTGATCTTTTCAATTATCGCTATTTGAAGATCAATAGTCATTTTTTCCTACTATGCTTAGAAGACTCGCAGCGGTGGTTTAATATGTGTTAGGACCATTTGCTTTAAAGGAACACATCCACAAGTTTCTGTGGGTGTTTTTTTTTTTTTTTACTTAGCCAGAACAATTTTTTATACAGTAAATGGTTCTGATTTTTTTCCATATTGGGGGCTTTTTACAGTCTGTTTTTGTTTTTCGTTAAAACTAATAATAATTCAACAAGATTAATAACTGAGCTGTGGATATCGTCCAGGATTTCCGAGGGCAGTTCTGGCTGGCCAAAAAGAAAGGGAAAAAAAAAAAAAAAACTTAGAGCGGAGCAATCCTCTAACTTTATTCCAAATTCAAATACTTTCTCCCCTTCTCTGAATGGCATCAGATAGCTATTAAAGCTTAATTTCACTGGAGAACTGCAAAGCACTACTTTCACCAACTTAGGTGAACTCCTTTAGAGTATTGAAATTGCCTTTATGTTTGCTAAGTCGGCAAACAAAATATCAGGCTTTGTTCTTTTGACTGAATTCCGGGGGTTGGGAAAAGAGCTTCTCTTCCCCCTACCTCTGTACTCCCCCCCCCTTTGGTGGATTGTTATTGAATGGGGGGGGGATTTGAGTTATTGTGTTCATCCCTATCAAGCGAGATAATTCTATGAATGGAACTGTACTTGAGCATCTTTGCTGAAGAGCTGGTGTTGTGTGTCTGGCTCCTGTGTGTATCTGTTCAGTGCGGCTCCGTTGTGAATGGTGTAGGGTGGGTGCTGCCCTCCGGTGGAGCAGCCCAACACCAATGTGATTGCGCATCCATGTAAGTACGATAATATACCCAACGGCAGCATGCTTGAAACCAGGCAGCGTGAAGGAGCCCGATTAAAAACCTTGTAAATGGTAAGCTATCCTTCTCAGCCAACAATAGCCATCCTATGCGTTTGCTTCATGTCCACTGCTCCCTAGTTTGGTTGTTTATGCATTTCTCTTGCATGCTAGTAGCTTGTAGGCTTTGGATTGTTCTCTGTGAATTTGAAATAACTTTAAAGATGGATAGACTTCTGACTGCTCAGGTGCCTGGTAGAGTGGAGGTCTTATTTTAGTTTTTTAAGTTTTTTCTTCTTTTGAAAAAATTCTGTTGGAATACCTTTTTAAAAAAAAATTCAGAAACTTGAGTCAGTGACAGGGGAAATATGCTTTTATGATTTATAATTTAAAACTGAATTGATCATGTGGGATTTGGGTTAATATCCCCCACAAGGCTGCAGTAATGTAGCAACCCTCCCTTCACATCCCTTGCCATTCCCAAAGTTTTTAGTGAAACTGCAGCATTTTCTCTTTATTACATATAATATCCCCATATCCGTTGACCTCCTTTCTCAGAAAAATCTCTAAAAGAACCTGCAACAATAAAAGAAGAAAATCTAACAAAAAACTCCCAAACATCCAGCAGCAAACTCGAAGGGGGTAGGGGAAATGGTTGTGTTCCGGATCAGGGAATATGTGATGTAAAACCCAAGTTCTAGTTTGGTCTTCCCAGCCTTCCTCTTTAACCCCCTCCATGATCTCTCCCATACCCCACCCCCTCTTCAGTGATTGATTGCAATTTCATACTAAAAGAAGTTCTTGGATCTATTTTGGGGAGACCTTACAACTATTGATAGTTTAGTTTTAAAAATACACATACGTATGCCAAAAAAGTTTAGCAGAAGCTAGTTAATTAGAGATCCTTTTTTTTTTTTCTTTTAACTGACTTGTGTACAGTTTGAGGGGTTGGAGTGGCATCATCTGAAGGAGAGGATAGGCTTTATCAAGCGACTTTAGTTTCCTAGGCGGAGTGAGCTGGAAGAAATTCAGAGATTCATCAACTGCTTTTTTTCTTCATCACTCTTTTTTTTGTGGTAGAAGAGGAGCCTGGAATGTGTTGGCCCATCTTGTGGTCTCCATCTATCCTCCGTTTTGAAAAAGCCAAAAAAATAAATTCTCTGTCCTAGCCGTAGAGTTGCTGCACTTTGTAAGTTATTGTTACTAAATGATTGGGAACTGTCCATCACCAGGGAGAGAACTTGCAGTTTACTTAAGAAATTGCCTGAGTGACAAAGGCAGGCGATGCAGTGTGGTGGTCCCTGTGAATAGAGGGAGGGAAGGCAATTAGCTGCCGTGTTGTTGGGGCTTTTTACTTGTCAAGCTGGAGTCTCGTTGCTTTTGTTACTACCATGTAAGGGGAAATAGCAGGGTTTTGTTTTGGTATTAAGGGCCTTAAAGATTGCTGCCTGACACTTTACCCAGGAAGGCCAGATAAGTACAGAGAGAGGGGAGAGAGGGGAGTTGTTTGTTTTTTTGTTTTTTAAAGAGGATGAAAAATTCTCTTGTTTGTTATTATCTTTAAACCCTTCCCAGTCTTGTTTTATTTTGGGGTGTGTGTGTGTGTGTGTGTGTGTGTGTGTGTGTGTTGGGAAGAAGTAGGTTATTAACTTGTTTAGTATATTAACAGATTGTTTACAAGCACACGTCATGTAAACAATTCTGTGTGTTTGGAGATAAGGAGTATAGCAATCAGTTTTCCAAATTAAAAACATCTTCCTTGTGTCTGTGGTAGTGGCAGCCAGAAGAAAAGAAATCTTTGCAATTGCTTTTGCTTCTAGCAAGATAGGTGCAAATCCCATGTGGCATTAGTGTTTTCCCTGCTTCTATAATCTACCTGTGTGGGAACCCCTCCCCTCTTTTGGCAGGGGAAGGGAGAATCATGGATTCCTAACACTTTATGGGTAGAGGTGGGGTTAGAAGAACTTAGTAGGTTGACATTTAGCTAGTTAGTCACTTTTATCCCATAATTAGATCCCATTCCTTGTAAAAGGGGATTGACTCTATTTTTTTGTGTGTTGTCTGAACTAGCCAGCTCAGATTAAGTAAAAAAAATGTCCTTGTATCATTTATGAGGTGCAGGAAGAAGTCAGTTGAGTTGGTAGGATTCTGTGATGGCCTGTGCACCCTTCTCACATATTTTTTTACTCCTGAGAAAACTTGCAAAATATAATAGCTGTTGAAAAGTGATCAGGTACTTTGGCTGTTGGAATTCCAGTGAACACTGGAACAGTGGAGACTCAAATTCTTCTGGTTGTGTCCTTTCCAGAGAGGTCAGTTAAAAACCGTTAAGGCATAGTCAGAGAGGTCAGTTAAAAAACCGTTAAGGCAGTGGGTGTGTAGTAAGAGAGGACCAGAGTGAAGTCAGGCCCTGCAAAGTGTCACTTATATGTCAGAGTGACAAGAAAATATTACCCCCCCCTCCTCATTTGTTCCGTGGCAGCTCTCTCCCTAAGATATTTGTTTTGAGAGACCTGACATTCTTCCAGATAAAATGACGACTTGGTACACTTAGTTGATCATGTTCCCTTATGGCTGGCCAGTATTACCTGTGTACTCTTAGGTAGTACCTGTGCTAGCACTGTTGCTGCTGCCCAAGGTAACAGGAGAGTGAGGTGGGGGGGCTTTTCCTAGGTGCCCTGAGCAGGAAGAAAAAATAGGCCTGTTTCCCCTGAAAGGCTCCCGAAGTGGTAAAGATTAGGGAGCTAGCGGAGGCTTCTTTCCAGTTGTTTTTGCTGCAGCCAGCAAACCTCGGCTACACTTTAGGGAAAAAGAAAAGACTAAAACAGTTTTTCTTCTAGGCAACATGACAGTGGATTTTGAGCATTCCGAATATACCAGGCCCCAAAATTGGAGACATCTTGATCTTTCAAGATGCTTTTTGCAGTACTTTAAGTGAAAGGTGGGAAGGGAGGGGAAAGTGGGAGGGAAAAAGAGGTGAGAAGCTTTAAGAAAAATAATAGACAAAAAAGAAAAGCCAAAAAAAACCACCCAAAAAACCAAAACTGGCACAATCCGCATCTTGAAGGTACAGCGAAAGTTTTTGAGGTAAAGGGAAGGAAAGCCAAAGCTGTTATGTACCCGAGGGATGCAATTTTAGTGGGGATGGAAGATTTGAGTGGTAAAGGAGCAGCAGTAGCCTCTGGGTTCTCTCTCTTCCAGCAGTTGGGCTGTTGGCATCTCAATTTGAATTGCTGGGTGAGTAGCACTGAGTAGCATTGTGTGTGTGTGTGTGTGTGTGTGTGTGCGCGTGTGTGTGCATATGTGTGTGTGTGTGAGAATCTGTGGGTCTGCACACCCTTTTCAGTCCTGACCATTGAACTTCCTCTGTGACTTTTTGTTATTATTCTGGTGGATGTAAGCCCCCCTCTTCCCCCCCAAAAAAGAAAAAGGCAAAAAAAGGACAAAGCGGTCACCTCAAGCTGCGACCTTATGCTCTGTATATTTGACAGTATACTTTGAGGGGAAGAGTTTTTCTTTTCTTTCTTTTCTATTTTTAAAAGCTTGTCTTAAGTTCTAGTACTTCCATTTCTATCACAATGTGAATCTACTTGGTCTGCCTTTCCAAATAAAGCCAAGCCCCACTCCAGAAAGGGGCATTTTTGTTTGGGCTTTCTGTGAAGCTGATTGTTCCCCCTTCTTCCCAACCAGGGTGGGCTGGGGGTGTAGGATTTGGGGAGGGGTTACGAAGGGGAGACAGAAATGACACTTGTTCACTGATAGCGTGCTTTCTAAACCTTACATATTTCCAAGCGAGTAGCTTTTCCGGTAGTAGGATTTGTGTAAACTATGTATGCTTGTTCATATTTTATGCTAGCATTCTGTTATTGTGCCTTTAATTGTGTTTATTTTAAATCTCCAAATTTAGATGCAGGCTTTTAGTGGTTCAGTCGTTCTGGTGTTCATGCTCTCTCAATTCAGAAAATCCAGAATGTGTGATTTGTTTTAGAAACCTGAGGAAGAAGCTGATGACAGCCCATTGTGCTGTTAATGATTAGGGAGAAAGCCCTTCTCTGCAATCCCACTTCTGGTTTGGGGAGAAATTACAGGACCCTTTCCAACTGCGGTGACCAACAACTTGGCTGGCCCAGGCTATAAGGCTGCTGTCCTTTGAAGACAGAGGCATTTGCTTAATTATTTCCAATGTGTGGGAGCCCTGTTAATGATCAGACTCAAAAACGTTTACATCGATCATATCTTCAAACTGGTATGAAATGGGAGGGTTTGAAGGGTATGGGAATGGTCTTCCAGTTATTTGACTTTTAATGCTTTGTTCTAGTGTTTAAATGTGAGAGTGTAAAGAAGGTTTTCCTCTTTTCAATTGTAAATTAATGACCAAAGAATGTCGTGATATTTCTTCTTGAAAACATGAAGTATCCAATGAAACAGATTATGTAAAAATCCAAAATTGGGTGGGACAGACTACAAATATGTGTAGTCAGCGTTTCCTTCCCTAAGTTTCTTATTTAATAGGAGTCTGTCCTTTCAAGGCTTTTTATTTCAGGCCTTTACTTTGTTTATTACATGTCTTGCTTAGTTTGTTGTTGAAATGAACCATTCTATTTCTCCTCTTGGAATCACATATAAAAGAGTTGCTTGAAAATGTAAATTCTTGACTCAAATGATACAGATATTACGATCTTTGTTCTGTCATAACATGCTCCTAACATACATTTTCTGAATGTACCAGACCCTGCAATGCTGTATTCTTAGGAAAACCTCTCCTTTGTAGCTTGGGGCTGGTGGGGGCCTGACTGAATGAGGGGGTGTCATAAAGTTCTTCCCTTTCTGCAATATTTTGGAATGTGTTGAAATTTTAACATGTCCTCCAGATTACACACTTTTGCATATATTTGTAGTATTCTATATTCTCTCTCTCTCTCAAATTGAACTGGCTTAATTCACTATTTGTTTGTATTATTTCCATGTGTTGTCTAAAACTTCTGGTTTACAGTTCACCTTTAGCAGAGGAAGAAACATTGTTTTTCCAATGTGGTTCATTATTTAGTGGCTCTAAACACAATGGAATTGTGTGGTCTTCCTTCCTTCCTTCCTTCCTTCCTTTCTTCCTTCCTTCCTTCCTTCCTTCCTTCCTTCCTTCCTTCCTTCCTTCCTTCCTTCCTTCCTTCCTTCCTTCCTTCCCTCCCTCCCTCCCTCCTTCCTTCCTTCCTATTCCAATGTGATGGCTGATATATACACAAAAAGCAACTTCTTCTTCTCCTTACTCCCCCCTATCATCTCTACTACCTCCCCAGCTCCCAGTAAGTTGGTCTCCCCTTTTGTAGGTGAGAAAATCCACATGACTTCTACAAAACAATTGTTTTATGGATGCGCTTACAACCTCTTAGAGTAAAGCTATTATTTTGAACCAGTGTCGGACAATGGTGATACTGTAGGAAAAGATTTAATTATCTCAACAAAGCTGGTAATACATTGACAATTCTTTCTAACGAATTGACATGCGGTAGAATCAGAAATACCAGATAATGCGAGCTTCACTTTTTTCCATCCTATCCCAAATCTGGAGAATGAAATGTCTCCCCCCTTTTATTTCAAATTACATAATATTTTATTAAAACTCATTTTGGGGGAAAGGTTGTATTTTTTTGTTTCTCTCTTTTTTTTAAGAATTGGGCTTTGGAAACTTGAGAAAAAATCTTTCATTGGTTTTCTTGAATTGATGGGATTACTTCCCCGCTCTATTTTAAAGCTCTTCATTTTTTTAGGGGGAAGTATGTATGCCCTCCTTTCCAATACACACAATTTCTGGAAATCAAGACATGTACATATTTAGGTTAGCCATTAATCACAGAATTTCAAAATTACTGAGAAATAGTTTCCTTGTAGGAATGAGATTTCTAATTCTTTACACTTATTTAAGGATGAAAATGAGTACTATGCTCAGTGTCTCTCAGTGCTCAGTGGGAATGCACTTAGTGAAACTTGTGGAGTGTTGAGACTCAGCTGGGAGAATGAAGTCTTTTCCCCCTTTTTAACGGTATTCTCTCTCTCTCTCTCTCTCTCTCTCTCTCTCTCTCTCTCTCTCTCTCCCCTCCCTCTTCCTCCCTCCCTCCCCCCTCCCTCTTCCTCCCTCCCTCCCCCACATATTTAGAACATTGGGATGTTGGGGGATGCTACTCTGCAGAGCAGAAATGGGTAGGAGCAGGACAAGCCAGAGTCATCCAGGCCACAGGCTGGCTTGGGCAGGCAAACACATCATCTTCCAAGTGCCTTAAAAGTTAACTGGGAGAGACACAATAGGATGCTTTCTTTTTATTGGAAACTAAATGAGAAGGAGTAAAAATAAATTAGGGCTAATGAACATAGCAGCAAGTAATTGTACAGGAGCCTATGAAAGTCTTGCTTAGCTTGAATGAGGTCTGCTCCAAGTTTTCCCATCACCATCGGGTTTTGGCCGTTGTTTAATTGTGAGATTGGATGGTGTTGTGGTGGTGGTGGTAGTTTCCCCTTCCCCTTTTGAAGTGTAGGAAGAAACATATTTAAGAGGAGTTTGAGCAAGAGATGCATTGACAGTCTGTTTTACATGATACTAGTAGGGATTTTTGCATATATACCATTTCCATACTTAGATGTATGTGCAGTTATATGTGTGTATATATATACATATGATATGTACACACCACGAGTGTGTGCTAAGTGCTTAAGGTAGTTTGAGTTAGCTGTGTTTGTGTGTGTGTGTGTATGAGAATTTATATGAAATTTGACTGCACGTTTCTCTTCTCCCTACTCCCTCCAATCTACTCTTGTCGTAGAAAGAGTGTTAAAAATGCCTGCGTGGGTTCATGAGAACGATGAGTTGGCAAAATTTGGTCAAAGATATGGGGATCTTTGCTTTCTGTTGTAGCTGTCTAAATTGGATGTACTTCCAGTCTTTTCTTCATTTATCAGTAGAATATTTACAGAATCAGAAAACCAAGCAGCTCTCCCCAGCCTTCTTAGCATCCTAGATATCCTTGAAGTCGATAGAGGTGGCCACAATTCAGACTGCGGGGCTGATACTCCTGTAGGCTTTAAGTGTATTTTGAAAGCAGAAAGAGTAAAGGAGAATGTCAGACAGTTTGCTTGGGTGTGTTTGGTTGGAATTTTTGGCATGTAATTCCATTTTCTACCCTCCCAACTTCTACGTATAAGAAGTTGGTCCCAGGAAAGGGATGGTATATAAGAAGTGGATACAGGCTATATGGAGGGGAGGGAAAGGGTGTGTGTGTGCAAGACAGTGAGATGGAAAAAGAAGAGGGATACCAGTTTTCATCTTTTGTTTATTATTCTCACCCTACCCCTTTCCCCTCTTTTATTAGTTTCAACAGGGAGCTGGTAGTTATCAATGGAGGTCTTGTCCCAGGGCACAATTGGCAGTTAGCTTAGGGCAAGAGCTCAGACAGAAAAGGGCTCTATTAAACTGTGATGAAAAGACTGACCAGTGTCACTTTATAGGCCAAAATGGGAGTCAGGAGCAGCAAGTAGAAAGTTAGGAGAAGGAAGAGAATCTTGGGAGGGATCGATGAACTTGGGAAGATGCAGCATAGCCAGTTATGAGTTCTCCCCTCTCTCTCTCTCTTTCCCACAAATGAAGAACTTATAAAGTAGAGAAGCAAAATGTAGAATTGGGCAGGATGGAGGAGTTTAAAGATTGTTTACTTGGAATTCTCCTCCTCGAGTGATCTGGAGTGTTATAAAAGTGAAGACTCTTCCTTAGAGGTATTCTTGAATTTCTGGAGGGATTTTGTCTTGACTACTAGCTCACACGATTTTTCCTATCATTTCCACTGACTTCCAGTTAGTTCATTGCCATAAAGACATGAGGGTTGCCCATTGGTAGGGAATGGTGCTCCATCTCTCTGTACTGCCTCCTTCTCCCTGCTTTGGTAGCCCTCCCCCACTCCCTCATGGCTCCAGTGACTTGAAATATCTATTAATGTTTTACTAGTCGCCATTGGCCTCTGTGCAGTCATAATAAATGGCATCTGGAAAACGCATGGAGATGAGTTATAAACCCATTTTTAATGTAAACCAGGAGTGAATAGTGCCCTTTGCTAATGCAGAATTCAGTCCCTGGGAGGGCCTGGTAATTCAAGACCACTGAAGACCTTCCCCATCCACCCTGAGGAGGGGAAAAGGCTGACAAATGCTGTTCTGTGCTGCTTTTGTTTTATTGTGCTGGGCTCATAAAGGCACTTTCTGGCCCCATCTTTCTCCTGCAGAAAGGGAAAGCAATAGGGGAGTATTGAAGAGGAGGGCCCAACAGAGAGAACAGGCGGAGCAATGGCTCCATTTGTTTTCAAAGTCTGTTGATTAATAGGTGGAGATGTGAATGGCTAGCTTTCTTTCCTTTTAGGCTTCCCAGAGTAAGGGAAGGTTGGGAGGGCCGGGGGGATGTTAGGAGACCGAGCAATAAGGACCTAATCAATCTCGTACTTGCCAAGTTCCAAATTACAAATAGTACTGAGTGGGGTGGGAGGGTATAGTATCTCAATGAGGGTGGCATGGTTACTTCCATGGAGGCAGCCAAACTGAGTGCTTAAGGACCCTTGAAAGGTCATGGGTCAGTCAAGGAGGTCTTCCCTATGCTGGGGTTTGATGAATACTTTGGATAGAAAGAGTTTAAGCTTTGTGTGGTGTTAAAGGGCCCTTTATAATTAAAATGTTCAATGCTCAAAGCTACAGACCTTAATGAAGAAAACAGGATGGAAGTTTAGGCAGCAGCAGCTTAACCAGGTAGGTGGCATTTATAAAGGAGCGGGGGGAAAGTCTGTAGGCTGTCATGACTCTTACTGTGATCACGTTAGGGTAGTGTGTAGTCTCACTGTTTTCTAAAGATTTTTACCTGACTCTTTTTTAGTTTCATAGATTACTTTTTCCTTATTTCCTTTTTAGCCTGGCACTGATCACATGTAATATGCTTCTTTACTATAGCCCTGATGTAAGCTGATTTAATATTAGAATTTCAGGAGTACATTCATCCTATTAAAAGGGTCATTAAGATTCTGGATTCTTTAATTCTAGGCCTATTTGCTTGCCTGTAACTATCATTTTTCATCTATCCCTACCCCCACCAGAAAAGAAAAAGAAACAAAATCCCTCAGGAAAGTTACTCTTACTTCATGCACATATTCCATTGGGAGAGGGAGGGAGCCAGAGAGCTTTAGCTTGGTACTAGTGGGACCTAGTCATTGGCTGAATTGCCTGGTGTTGGTATTCTCTATACTATAGAGAGTTAAGTCACAGGGATGTAGCTGTATGGAAGACTAGATTCTTGAAATGGCTTTAAGATTTGGGAAGGTTGGTCGGAACAAATACTGTACGGTCCTGGACATCATCTCTCTAGGCACGAACAATGAAACCCATCATAATTTAAACTATTTGGAATTTGTGTTCCCCTTCCCCTGATCTTTTCACTTATCCCCTCTCTAGCCCACCAACTCCCTTTTGAGTATTGGATTTCTCCATTACCATGTAAGCTCTTTCAGGGCAGAAGCCATGTTTTTGTTTGTATTTGTAACCTCAGAGCTTAACACAGTGCCTGGCACCTAGTAAGCACTTGATAGATAGTTGTTACTTATTCAAGATATTAGGAAGATTCATCAGATAGAGAAATGAGGCCTTACCTATAGATCCCTCTTCTTCCTGACCCTCACTTTCACTCTCCTTTCCCCACCTCCCTGTAATTATACTGTTCAAAGTCCATTTTCTTTCTTCCTTTCCTGATTTGGGAACTTAATTTGCTGTCTTTGATGGTAGTGAATGCTGTTCCTAGACGTATTTGAAATTGTGCTGGGTCATGAAATTCTTAAAACTCCCTGGTCTTAAGTTATCTTGTTATAGATTGGGCAATGGAAGAAATCTGGGGAAAGTGATGGTCTTATTTCCCCTTGTTTTTTGACTTGTCTGTAGTCTGAAGAAAAGGCTTTGAACACCCTATTTTTGGGGTGTACATTCTCTTGTGTAGGCTAACTTGAATGCATATCCCAAAAACTTAATTTCTTTAAAGGACTGGGAAATTCTCTGAGCCATTTCCCTTTTAAAATATTTTGTAATAAGGTTGATTCTAACTCAAAGATATCTTTCCATGTTCTGTTTTTTCATTATCTGAGCAATGCATGTGGCTTTCATTGTATTATATACTCATTATTATTCTTGAAGTGGTGCTAACATATGTTTGTATGTATATGCATATACATATATGCAAACATAGGAATACTTGCGTATATGTCGATTGCAGAGGGAGCTACTTCCTATAGAAGGTATGAAAGGTCCTTCTATCTGCCTGTAAAGATTGTTCTTATGAAGGTAGATACCTTACATAAATGTGTTTGTGTGTGTGTGTGTGTGAGTGTGATTAAA
The DNA here is from genome assembly GCF_028372415.1 of Notamacropus eugenii. NCBI lineage: Eukaryota > Metazoa > Chordata > Mammalia > Diprotodontia > Macropodidae > Notamacropus > Notamacropus eugenii. The sequence continues at coordinate 191,416,167 of NC_092872.1, forward strand.
GTAATAGTAATTGAGCCATCTAGTAACAAGCCCATAATGCTATAGGGGGATCAAAGTCTTTGGCACTACAGTCTTAGCTCTTGAGTTAATTGGCCATTCTTCTCTTGGTTCTTTTTCTCTTTTCTATATAAGAATTAGGCTAAATTGTTGACAGTGACTGATGGATATACCACTGCTTACTATGCTCCTTATCCCTGCCCTCAGTTCAGATGTTGTGGGTAACATTAGAGAGAGCCCTTTCTCTCATCACATAATGAAGCAAATCAGGAGATCTACAAGTTGCCTTGAGGCATCCAGGGATACCAGGTAATTTAGTAGGAGTGAATGACTAACCTGTCTTTCCTGGAAACTAGATGACTTGAAAAAGTCTTCATCCATCTCCTTTTTCAAAGCTATGATGTGAGGATCAGTCTAGATAGCAGGACCTTGGGGTCCAGTCCTGAGCACATCTGTAGTGCTCATCCCTAGAGTTACCCTCACTGTGTTTACAGAATTATGGCTAAAGAAACATACTTGGCTATGTTTGGGTATGCAGAAACACTCAGAAGATTTGGTCACTCTAACAAAGCTTGGCTTTTTTGGGAGAGGGTGTGATTTTGTTTTGTTTTTTAGAATTGCTTGTCCCTTGTATGTAAAAGATGGAGACTCCTTATCCAGGAATGTATTCATATCGTTCTCTTGTTTAGTAATCCTGAGTGCTCCCTTTTACCTGCCAAATACAGACATCTGTTTGATATTTAAAACCCTTCCAAACTTGACTCTGATTGGGTTTTTCAGTCTCTTCATAGAGTCTACAATTTCTTTCAAAGCTCATTTTGAATGTCACCTTTTCCATAATATTTTAAAATATTGATTCTACCACTCTCCCACCCCCTCTTCCTTTGACTTGGGCCTTCTTCCTCCATTCCCTTGAATGAAATTTGCATATACTTTAAATATATTTATACATGCCCTTGTTGTCTTATGTAATAGAATGTGAACTCCTTGTAGGCAGAGGCTGTTTAATTTTTGTCATAGTATCACCAGTGCCTCAAACAGTACCTGGAAAATAACAGGCTTTTCATAATTGCTGGTTGATTGTTTCATACTTGAGAAGGAAGCCAAAATCAAGCCTTTGCTGACCTTAACACGGTATCTGATCCATAGTAGATGCTTATTAAATGCTTGTTGACTTGTTAACTTTCAGTTTAGTTACTTATTACAATAGTGTTTGGGGAAAAAAATTCCAGAATTCATGATTGTAGGGTTTTTTTTGAGGTTACAGTTACTGATATTCCTCGTTTAGTTCCTCAGTTTCACTGAATGACCTCCGGAATACACCTTGTGCATCTTTGGCTCTTAGGCTTTTACTCTTGATGTTCTCCCTGCCTGGAAGTAGCCTTGCTCCTCTTGTCTACCTACTAAGTGTTTTAAGGTCTAGCTTAAACAAGTCCTGCTGTATTACCCAATCACACTGAGCTTTTCATTCTCTTATTTCTGATTTCCTGAACCACTTAGATGGCACCTCATAAGCTTGCTTTTCTCCCCAACTACTGTTTGTATTAAACTACCTTTTTTCATTTGTACTTTTTCTCTTTGCATTAATTTTACATCTTCTTATGTGTCGTCTCTCTTGCCCATTAGAATGTAAGATTTTTAAAAGTAGGAATCATTGCATTCTTTGTATCCTTAGGGCCTACACAGAATTTTGTATAGGCTTAATAAAGACTTGTTGATTGACTACCTTTGCCTTTTATTATCTCTGCTGGTCGGGCAGGAGAGTGGAAATAGTTCTGGGTTTGGAGTGACTAAGAGGATCTATGTTGTGTCCTATTTCTTTTACTTACCTGCTGGGGAAGCATGTTCCCTTTCCCAATTTATTTCCCCAACTAAACAATGGCCGTGATTTTTGCCCTCAAATTTTATTTGATCCAAAGGCAAACTAGGATCATAGATGAAGAACTAGAAGAGACCCTCTGAGGTCCTCTTGTCCAGTTCCCATTTAGCTGGTGCCTTGGGAAGCTCAGTGACTTGCCCCTGGTAGTACATATTCTAAGTATCAGAGGTAGAAGCTGGGCTGCACCCTCAGGACTTCCTACTGTAGCTTGGCGCAGTAGATTCTGAGCTGGCCTCGAAGCCAGGAAGACCTGCGTTCTAGTGCTGCCTCACTAACACTGTATGACCTGAGACAGATCACTTGCCCACTCAGTACACTATGTTTAGAAGTTGCAAAGACAGCGCCATTTTGCACTGGTAGGAGTGCCTTCATCTAGGAATTTCCCGTGCCATTGAAATCACCGGTCTACTCCCTACCTACTCTTTCCTTATACTTGCACCATACATTAGGAGAAAAGTACTTTAAAATGACATATGAATTACTACATGTTTCATGCTAAATTACATACAAGGCATCCCAAAAGTCTTCATGAATCTTTAAGCTATTAAAGCTAACGGCTGCTCTAAGATTTTTGGGACATCCTTTGCTAAGCCCATGTATTTCTTATAGTTTATACTTTTTTTCAGAATGTTATTCTATATTGCCCAAGGACAGAGGACTCTTTGTTCGTTTGTTTGTTTCTCTGCCCCCTCTTTCTTCCCAATGACTAGTCATCTATAATCCCCACAATGCCTAGTAATTCAATTAAATAAAAACATTTTTTTCTAAGCCTCTACTGTACATAAAGGTCCTATTAGGTTCTAGGATTAGAAAAATGAAAAACCACAAACCCTGCCTTCAAGACGCTTATAATCCAATACATCATGAGATATATGCAAATAGCTATGATACACTTTGGAGCAAGGCTAAGTGCCTACTGTGTTCATTGTAGGCAGTAAATGATTTTGACTTAAGCTTGTAATAATCATGTAACCCCTACAGATGTTTTCTTCTGGTGCAATGTAATGACACATAAGATTTTGCTTATTCTATAAAATCTTTGCACTGATGCTTGATTCCTGAAGCCTTGGTTAGTTGGATTTGACTTAGTAAGACAGAGTAGCCAATATGTTTTATCTGTTACTTATTTTCTGTGACTTGCTATAACCGTCCCACCTCAAAACAAGAATAACAACAAACAGCGACCACACCATCCTGTTTGGAGACTCTTAATTGCTTCCTAAGTGCTCTCATCTTAAAATGTCAACCCCAAAGAAGAAGCAGTAATCAGATTGCACATCTTCTTCTCTAAAGGCCTAAATCTTTAGAAAGGTTATTATACCAGTCTGTTGAGGCATTTATTTTAAATGGATGTCTTCTTTCCTGGTTCTTCTGTAACTTCTCAAGTGAGCATCTTTCTTTCCCAATTCACCTTCCCAGAATTTTGGAACTTTAAAGTTATTCCTGGCCCAAACACGCTATTATATAGCAGTTGAGAAATGGTTTATGCAAGCCTGTAGCTCCCCCTCACCCATTAGGGGGGAGAAAGAGCCCCAGAAGCAGGGCAGTAATAAAAACCCTTGGCACTCCCCTGGTGCTGGTGGGCAGCACCGCAAACTTCACCCTCCCTTCTCTTTGAAAGCAATTCCTTTTCCTTGATGTTAATGCGAGTTGTTCCTTACTAAAAGTAATAAAAGGAAATGAAGACACATTCTAAAATGAAACTTGACTCTAATCCATTCATCATCTAATACCAGCCTCTTTATCTTCGCTGGTACCTAATCTGGTTAAATGTCCCTGTTGTAGGATTTTAGTGGAAATCCTCTACTGGGAATAGGGTTTTTTGCAATTGGATTACTCTCAGTAAATGGCCCAGTAGTTCGCTAGTTTCAGCTTAATTTTTTCTTTGTGATCTTGCTGGGCTAAGTTATCGTGAAACCCTGAATTATTAAGGGGGTAGGGTGTAAGAATAATTTTATGGGGACTTGCTATAGGAATGGAAAAAATCTTAAAAAAAAAACTTTCCTCTTGTCCCCCCTACCAATCATTAAAATGCCTATTTCTTGTTTTCCAGAACTGCCTTTTTAAAATGCATACCTTTTATTAGCACAATTCATCATCATCCAGTTAACTTATTAGTGTTCTCTGATGAATTCCTAATGAGCCTGGGCTGCTGTAATATGCATAAAATATGCAGGTGATTGCCTTGCAGTTTAGCAGTCCCCAGTAAAGTTCAGACTTGGAGTGGTGAGCAAGCAGGGCTTTTCATCCATGCTGTTTGTAAATGGCTACAGAATAGGGGGAAGATTTGGGGGAGCCAGGTTTGGGATCCAGGGCTGATGGGGGTGGGACAGAGACACGAGACCTCAGTCAGCCTCCTGGAAATGAAGGCTCCTCCTTCTCTCCCCTATCTCACTCCTTCCCCCCTCCCCCAGCCCCTGCCAGCTTTTATTGAGAAAAGCCCTTGCTCTCACATACTGCAATATCCTGGGTCAGAGAGATTAAAGTCAGCTGCTTCCCCACTTACTTACCCACAGGATAAAGTGCCAACTGATAGGATTTATGATGGGAAGAGGTGGGTGGAGATTTAAAATCCAGACCCAACAGAGAAGCAAAGATGGAACTGTGACAACCCATAAAAGGTGGCTGACGTGTTCTTTTTCAGGAGTTGGGGAGACAGTAGGTGACCAAGCAGTTTGGTTGTCCTGCTGACTTGGAAGCTGATGGGATGCTGCTGTTAATAATGTGTGTCTCTCTTCTTGTCTTTCCCTTTTCAGTCTAACAAAGTTCCCGTTGTGCAGCACCCTCACCATGTACACCCTCTTACGCCGCTTATCACATACAGCAATGAGCACTTCACCCCAGGAAACCCACCTCCACACTTACCAGCCGACGTAGATCCCAAAACAGGTAGGCCTTGGATGGACCCCACGACCCAGGAAGGGAAGGACCCAAAGGGGGACCTTATAACCCTGGGAAACAGGAGAGAAAAGAAATTGTTGGGTAGAAACAGTATAGAGAGGCATCAAGGCCTCAGGATGTGGAATGGGGAAAGCTCTTAGGAGTCAGAGTGAGGATAGCTTAGGTTTCCCCCCTTTGCCACTCTAGGAATGAAGGAAGGCCCTTCCGTTATCTCAGTTCTACTTGAATTTGTCCAAAGATGATGAATTTTTTATTTGCATTTTGGTTTGATAGAAGTGGATACTTTCATCGTGCTGCTATTCCTTGGAAGACTGAACTAAGTCATTTAATAGTTCAGGACATTGTGAAGTGACTGTTTTGGCTATTAAAGCCAAAGTCTTTGATTTGGCAATTGTGTCCTCTTTAGGTGGCTGACATATCTCTACTGCTCTGTCTCCAAAACAGACATGGAGAAAGATATCACCGGGCAAGCTGGTCCCACATCTTTGTAGCCTCTTGGGACTGTAGGAGTCTAGGGGTGGCCTATCCTAAAGGTAGTTACAGCAATCCTAGTACCTCCATCCTTCTCCCCAAAGCAACAGGATGTCTTCCAGTTCCTCAGGTAGCTAAGGTAGCGCAGTCACTTAGAAATTAACTGGGTGGGTGGTATATGGTTAGTCTCTGAGTCACCAACTTGTTAGAATCCTTTTTTGTAGTGGGATTGTGTTTTTCCTTTCCCCCCCATGGTACCATGGTTAATTGTTGTTTCTCATTTTATAAATAAGAAAACTGAAGTTTCCTACTTGCTATGCATTATTTCTTTGTATTTGAATAAAACACAGAAGATAATGTCCCCAGAGTTGCTCATTCAAATGATGGGCCAGGTTGATAGGAGAATTAGAATTTGCCAGCTTCCCAGTTCCCCATCCTGAGCCATGTTCTCAAAAAGCATAAGATGCCTTTTTGTGCCACGGTAACTACATCTCTTTCCATGGGCACATTTCATTTTTTCTGCGTGGACAACAAAAAGACAGAGATGATACTCTAGGTTTACTTCCTTGCATTGAAATGTCTAAGTAATTCTGTTGCTAACCTTAATTGTAAATAAATAAATAATACAGCAGGGGAGGCTTTCGGGAGGGTAGTTTACATCCATAATTTCTCTTTCCGTCTTGCATAAAACACTAGCTCGCTTCTTTTTTTATACTTCTGGTTAGTTAATTAGAAGGTTAAATTTAAAATGGTGATTACATGTCATTTTGTCAGAGGAATTGTTTGGGGCAGGGCTGATGTAGGCAGCCTATTTACACTGCTTCCCAACTGCCTCTGAATGAAGCCACACATTAGCTGGTTTTCACCAGCCTCGACCACTGGGCCTCCTTTTTAATTGCATTGGAACGCAGGCTGCACATGGCTGAAAGAGCCTGGCTTGCTGTCCCTGGGCACTGCGAGTGAATGGCAGAGTCAGCCCCTCATTTAAATAATGGTAGTACAGGGAATAGTTTTTAAATGGTTATCGTAAAACATATGATTAACGGCTGTAGAGTGTTTACTTTTCCTCTGTGAACATTCTTTCAAGTGTGCAAATGGCTCGCTGTATAGTTAAAGCCCAGTTAATCTGTTTGGTTTTTGTAATGGAGAGAAAGCAGTGTCCGCGTGAAAATGTCACACAGGGAGATTTAATTTAGAGATTAAAAGCTTCCTGAGTGAATTAAAAAAAGAAATAGTTTACAGCCAAGAATATGCTGCTCCTTCATTTCATGCTCTCTTTTTCAATTCTCCACTATTGTGCATTCACTTTACTACTTTCTCTCCCAGTCCCTCCCAGTCTCTCCTTGTCCTTCCCTCTCCCTGCCATCAATTTTGGTGCTTTCCATTGGATTTAGGGACATTATGACACTTGCTTCAACAGAACTCTGCAAAGTTCTTTTCCTAGTTTTTGGAGACTCCACCGAATCCATATTTTGTAATGATTCTTACCTATGAAATAAATCTTGTGATTGGTGCTGTACCCATTCAGCAGATGGAATCTTAACTGAGACACACAACAGACCGTGGTTCAATGAATTAAATGCAAGCCTCGTTATATTTTCTAATTAGTCTTCCCTTAATCCCTTGATTCTGATCCCACGGGCCTACAGATATATTCAAATATTCTGACATATTCAAATATATACCTTCAAGTTGATTGGGAGTACATTAAAAATCATCTTTATATCAACAAATACCTTTAAAGCACTGTACTTGAGAACAAAGTGACATTCTTCAGGCAGTGGGAAAAATTCAAAAGCTAACATTTAGAAAATTCACGTGAAATGGGACCCTAAATCTAGGCTTAGAAGTGACTCAAAGAGATTAGAAAACTGAGGTCCAGGGAGATTGTAGTCTGCCCAAAGTTACCTCGTGGTATACCTTAGGCTGGATTTGAACTCAGTTCTTCTGATTTGAGAGCCAGTGTTCTTTTTCCCTAAGCTATCTCCTTACAGGAGGGAAACAGGCAAAAACACAAGCCGAGCAGTTTCAGTGGGAAGCCATATAAGTAAAGTCTTTGTAGCTTTACTAAAGAAAAAAAGTGGAAAACAAAGATGAGATTGGAATCAAAGCAAACTAAATTCAGTAGTTAGTCTAGAGGGAAGTTCATAAGAACTATAGGAGATTTTTATTCCTTCCTCCTTATTCTCTTTCCTCCTTTGCCTTTCTCTTTCCTTTTCCCCATCTTCCTTTTCTACCTCTTAGTCATCCTCCTTCATTCTAATTCCTCTTTCTCTCCCCTGCTTTTCTCTGTCTCTCCTTTCTCGTGATTATAATTTATGATTTTTTTTCTCTCTTTCTAGGAATTCCACGACCTCCACATCCTCCAGATATATCTCCTTATTACCCGCTATCGCCTGGCACCGTAGGACAAATCCCCCATCCGCTAGGATGGTTAGTACCACAGTAAGGAGTTCCATTTTTTTATTTCCATTTCTTTTCTTTTAATATGGATGTAATTTATTATTCTTAAATAAGAAAGGGGAGGACAAAGTATGGAAAAGAATGTTTGCTAAGTGGCCCCTTGGGAGGAAAGCCAAAATCAGTATAAAATAGGGGAATGGCTCTTGATTCCTGGCCATGGAACAACCATTCAGCTGGTGGAAAGGAATGTCTCATATCTCATTGGAATTTCTGCCAGTTGGGTGGCTTAGTCTGCTTTGGAAAAGCAAAGCTTGAATCCTTAACCATTTTCTGAGGCCAAACTGAAGAATGAAGTTCAGAGGCTTCTCAGTGCCTGGAGAGAGCCTCTGTTGTTCACCAGCCACCCTTTCTCCATTTACAAGTTGCATTCTGCATTAAATTTTATTTTGAACGTTTTAGTTATAATAGCAATAAGAACAATATTTCGTGTTTATCTAGTGTCTACCACATGTCAGGCACTGCACTAAGTGCTTTACAAATACCTCCCTTGATCCTCACGACTGTCCTTAGGAGGTAGGTGCTATTATTATCCCTATTTTAGAGTTGAAGAAGTCGAGGCCAACAGAGGCTAAGTGATTTGTCCAGTATCCTATAAGCGTCTGAAGCTGCATTTGAACTCAGGTCTTCTTGACTTCAGAGCTAGCACTCTGTTCACTAGCTGCTTACCTCCCTATTTATGTTGATCGCTGGAAAATGGCCATTTCAAAGGGGAAAAAAATTTCTGTGGACCAGGAAGTTCTGCCTGTTAGGAAACAATATGTTAGGGGAGGGAGTCCCACCAAGGAGAGATTTCACCTAAACCTAGCAGACTAAGTGGGCTCAGTCCATCCCCATCAGCCCCCTCCTACACACATCGGTGCCCTTTATAGTCTTCCTACTTGAAAATAATAGCTGATTTTTATTTAGAACTTTAAGGCCTGTATACCACTTTATACACATTATCTCACTTCATCCTAGTAGTCCTGGGAGAGAGAGGCTCGTGGGCTTGTTTTTTTCCCCTTGTGGGGAAAGGGAGTGAAATCTGCATGTGTGATTTCTTCAGTACGGAAACTGCCTTTACCAGTGCTCAGTGTAGACTGACAACTCATCTGTAAATGATTGACCTCTAGGGTTGACCATTATCCTCACCACACATTTATCAAGTGCCAACGGTGTGCCAGGCACCGTGCTAAGCATTAATGATACAAAATAAAGCAAAAATGTCTTGTTCATCATCATCCAGTTATTGATTGAGTCAGAAGCAAGATCTGAACCCCTCACCCTCTGGACACTCTCAGTGTAAAAGTACTACAGATATTCTTATCCCTAGGAGGCAGTATCACATAATGGATAGAAAGCTAGCCTCAGCATCAGGAAGTCTTGGGTTCAAGTCCAGTCTCTGACACCGTGTGCTGGCCGTGTGACCTACAACAAATCACTTGGTGGTTGTTGTTCAGTCATGTCCCACTCTTTGTGACCCAGTTTGGGGTTTTCTTGACAAAAATAATGGAGTGGGTTGCCATTTCCTTTTTCAGATCATTTGATAGATGAGAAAACTGGGGTAAACAGGGTGAAGTGACTTGCCCAGGATCCCACAGCTAGTGAGCATCTGAGGTCAGATTTGAACTCAGTTCTTCCTAACTCTATGCCAGATGCTCTATCCGGCGATCCCCTTAGCTTTACTGAACAAATCATTTTAACTCCTCGATTTTCTGGGCAACTCTCTGTCCCTGAGCAGGTGCTGTTCTGTATTGATGAAAGGATTTCCTCATTGGAATCTTCTTTTTGTCAACGAAACCATAGAACCATCTTGTGGGGGGAAGTGGGAAGATTCTCCCTCTATTGCAGAGAAGGAAATTGGACCTTACAGAGTTAAAGGGTTTGCCTTCAGTCATGGCTGCTTAGTAAGTTTCAGAGTTAGGACTTGGACCTAGGTCTCTTTTAAGTTCAAAGCTCTCTTTTTTGACTCCAAATGTTTTATGATCCAATAACAAATTCTGAATATTAAATTCAGTAATAATTGCATTCTCTCCATTGTCCTTTTGGGGAGACAGGGAGAAGTATGATTAGCAGTTGACCCATTTATTCTTAAAAGGGGCTGGCCAGTCCTAGCAGATGATCCTGGCATCACTGCCTCCCCATGCTCAGCTGATGGAGAGATGTTTGAAGGCTAGATAAAAAGGAATAGCCAACTCAGGCAAACCTCCATCAGAAAAAGTTGTGGGTCTTTCATGAGGAAGCTATTTTGCGCGTTGCTGTATTTTTTAATTATTGTAATGAGGTGTGATTGTCTATTGGTTACCCACAATTCTTCTTGGGGACTCTCCCCCCCGGTAACTCTTGTCAACACTTGTTAATTTGACAAAAGGCTACAAATTAAGCTCTGTTAATTTAATGTTTTCTCACCGAGATCTAAATACCGAAAGAGGCCCAAAGCGCAACTGAAGTCCTTTGATTCACTGTACTTTATTTTGGTATAAATTTACATTCATTATTGTTTTCCTTTGGATGTGTAGCCCTCAATTAGTGTGATGGCTCCATTAAAGCAAGTGAGACTTCGCCTTTAATTATTACAACAAAACACCTAGTTTCAGCTTGGGGAGAGGGTCTCTATTGACATAAGCAGAGGTTATAAAATTTAATTAGCCATTCCTATCAGATTTATGGCATTCAAATTGTTCTGTGGTTCTTCCCTTTGATCCTTGCTGTACAATCCCCAAGATTTTTGTTCTGATCAAATGAGAATAAAGCTTACTGTGCAGAGAGAAGTTTTCCTCCCCCCCTTTTCCTTCTTCCTCTACTCCCCCCCTACTTTTTTCCTTTTTCTCACTTTTTCCTCCCCTTTTCCTCTTTCTAGGCAAGGTCAACCAGTTTACCCAATCACAACGGGAGGATTCAGGCATCCTTATCCAACAGCTCTGACTGTCAATGCTTCCATGTCAAGGTGAGTTCAAATAATCGAGGTCCTGATACCCAGGGCATTGTGGGACTTCTCAGAATGTTCTCTAGTATCTTGTTTCATCTAGGAAGGGATGCTCAATGTGTATCTGAAAACAGTTAGTAGTTAATGATATGACCTAGGTTCATGTTAGAGACACTCCCAGGCCAATAATGGCACCATTAAGATTGCACTGAACTCTCAATGTGGGTTCTTGTCTGTCTGTGTCTGTCTGTCTCGCCGCTGATAGGTGATCTGATATTGTGTCTGTAATCTGTTTGTCTAAGGCAGCTCATTGAGCAGTGTAGAAAATGACATTAAAGGAACAGGAAAGAGAAGTCATGACTTACAGGCTTTTTTAGTATGTCTTCTCTGTAGCCTTGGACTATTTGAGAAAGGGAAGGGGTGGAGGTAGTTTTATTGTTATGCAAGCAGGATTCCAGAAAAGGTTATTGGGCTTTTTTCAAAGCCCAGAACCCTGAGAATCTACATTAAAGGCCTGCCTACCCCTCTAAAATTTCAGAAGAAGAAGATTTCAGTATGTATCTACATGGGAATATATATTGTATATGTCTTTATTTTTCTTTCCCATATTCCCTCTGTCTTAGCTCCAATTAATTCTAGCTGATTTTCCAGTGGTTGCTAGTTTATTTACAAACTGGTTGGCAGCACTATGTTTAAGTAATCACTAATTACTCCTAATGATAGTTTTATTTTCTGTTCATCTGATTTTCAGTCAAGTTAATTAAATCGGTGGAGGTTTAGACTTTCCTGATGGGCTGAAACAGCTAATCCATTTTGATGATGGCACATAATTAAGTTAGCATGCATTACATGGCAGGGATACTGTCCCTCCGTCTCCTCCTCCAAGCTGTGTAGCTAGCACATGAAATTGGAGGACAGAGGAAGGTTTGGAGAGAGGATAGGAATGCTTGCCTCAGGTATAGAAAAGTGATGGGGTGCTGGTGGTCTGAGAGGATTATGTGACAGTCCCTTGAATTGAACTCTGTACAATTAATTAAAGGTAAAAGTTTTACATGTCCCAAATCATCATGTTTCACCATCTCAATTTGTATAGGAAAAAGAGAACTAATGAACACACACGCATATCTAAAGGAAGAGATAGATAAGTAGTTTTCTTTTAAGTGGTGCCCAAGAAGGCATATGATCCCTTAGGAAGTTCAAATAAATGGGGAAAGACAAAAGAGGGAAACTCCCTCTGAAAAAGCTGGTGAAAAAGCTCGCCATCTCCCACTCCTGAATTTTATTTTGATGGTCATGGGAATTTTTGATTGTTTATTTAATGAATTCCAAAGGCTGAATGAGCTTCATTAGTTATAGGATATGAATCAGAGTGGACTTTATGGATTAAATGATTCTTTATGGGGTTAGTCTGAAATTTTAGGGGAACTGGGGAAAAGGGGTAGAAGGAAGGGTTAGGGGAGAACTGGGGAAGGGAAAGTCTATTCCCCAGGTAGACCTTATGAAAGGTACCTAGTTAAAAAGAGTATACAGCAAATTAAATACATTATTGTCGTAATGGGCCGACAGAAGTACAGGTCTATTATACTTATGGCAGTTATAGGAAATGTAGGCAGCGTGCCCTGTTCCAGAATCCCCTTTGATATTCGTTCCATTGAGCAGCGGGGCCAGGACTTCTCAGAATTAAGTGATGGGTCATTATACTTTAAACACCACGGAGAAGCCTAGATTGGCAATTAAACAGCACTTGCTGACACTCACTTGTGCCACCCTGTGACCCCCTTTAGATTGAGATGTTGGAGCTCGGGGCCCTCAGCCTGCTAAATTGGTGCAAGGCGCTCCTCCTGACGAGAGCTGGCTCTGAAATCTGCCGGCTTCAAAGGGAGCAAGATCATGTATAAACCATAATGTGGGTGCACCGTGGCTCAAAAAAAATAAGGCAGGAAGAGATGAAATGTTACAAGTGCAAGGGGGGGAATGAGAGAATAATGACAAATCTAATGCAACTCAAAGCAGGATTGTTGCACGGGAAAATGCATCCTACTGCTTGTGCATAAAATCAAGGCAGGCAGATGACATCCAGTTAACAGAAACATGTCAACAGTGAAGCAAAGTGAGGCTGAGTAAGAGGGAAGCCCCTGAGACAGCCAGAAACAAAAATTAGTTGTGCTTAACAAGTTAAGGCTCATCATTATATTCTGGCTTGGAGCCATAAAAGCAGACAGGGGTATATAATGAGCTACTTAGAATTTTTAGGGTGTTTATTTCATTTCATGAGATAGTTGTCGGCAGAAGAGTTTCTTAAGCAAAGGTGTGCATCCTCTCGTTCGCTCTCCTTTGCCCCCTCTGTCTCGGTCTCTTTCTCTCTTTTCCACATACTTGTGTTGATAGGGATGGATGTAGATTTTTAAGTGTTTATTCTTCCACAGCCCCTGGAACCTCCTTTCTTCCCTGTCCTCCCCTTGAAATATAATCAGTCCTTGTGGCCTTTTCCTCTTCTATGCATATTCTTTCTCTCATTTCTTTGCATACCTGTCCCTACTCACTCTTGTCTAATCCAAGAAGGGAATAGAGTGTACTTACGTCATATCCGACTTCTGATGTTGACGGCAAAGGCAAGTCCTCTGCCCAAGCACTTCCAGGGACGCGTATTCTTATTTCCATTATCCCCAAGGCCCTGAAGCAGTGTAGTGGAATGGGGTGAGGCCACGGGCTATTGAGACTTTAAGTCTCTTTGATGGTATCCAGTGGTTAATGGCTATTTCTAAGTGAAGGATCACATCAGGTTACAATCCAATCAATCATTTTCGAATTTTGACATGCCCCCAAAGAGTTCAAGTTTTTTTCCCCAATGCTTGGGAAATTTTCCTATTCAAAAGCCATCTCATCATCATATAAGTTTCAGTTTAGAAGTATGGCTAAACAGCCTAGGAAAGAAGACTGTGATTTAGAACTCGGAAGTCAGAAAGCCAGACTCTTTTCTTTTTAATTCCCTTGATATTGTGGCATTTAAAATGATCAGATGACCCCTTTGCAATTTGTAAATAGTACTTTCATTTTCATTGTTGCTCAAAATTAAGGTAAGTTATACTACTTTAATTAAATGGAAACTGTTTTAGGTACAAATCATTCATGACACATGATCTAGAGAACATGTTTTAAAATTATCATCAAAATAAAATTTCATACTTATTGGTGATAGTAATCTCCTACTTCTGTCTAGGATAGTTTAGATCTAATTCTCTAAATCTGAAATTGATTACCCAGCAGAACTGAGGAGAATTTTTCATCTTGTCAGTGTGGTATATGTTTCTGTAGAAACTTTTTGGCTTGTTTTACTTAAATGAATTCAGTGGATGACTTGGGCTTGGAGAGAGAAGAAGAAATGTTTTTCTTTCACACCTAAACTCCTCTGAGGTACTTATTTGTAGAAATTGGTGAGGTTTGCCAGGGTACCGCCTTTTTCTTGTGAGACTATACCATTTTTGCCCTCCTACCCTTACCCTTTGTCTCCTTTATCCTTTAGAAAAGTTGTATAAAAATATTGACCCTTCCAAGCTGAATATACATCGCAGTGTACCCGTTTGGTAGATGTTGAGAACTGCTTGTCCTGATTTTAGCTTCCTTAGTTAGTATACTCATGCCTTATAAACTGATTTTTGAAATTAGAAAATTGTCTTTCACTTTTGCCTATTGTATGTACTTAATAATGATTGCTGAATTTGAGTCTCTTTAGCTCAGTTTATCATTTTGTTAGAGTATGTAAGGATACAACCATTTTGTACCCACTGAAGTGCTTAAAATAATTTTCCACGTAAAAAGTAAGAGGATAGAAATTAAAGTCATGCCTACATTATTTGAACTGTCACAGTTTTCGTTAGTTAGTATGTCTGAAGACACTTGTGTTAATCATTTTGAAGGACCTCTTCATGCACATGCAGCATATTTTAAAAACAGAAGAGATTTAGAAATTTGCGAATTTAAATGTAGAGCCTCATTCAGGTAATCGTACATATATATGGGTGGGCTAAGTGTTATCATTTCTAAGCATCTTTACCATTTTTAATCTTTATCATCTTAAAATATTTTCCTCTTATGTGGACAGAGGCTCATAATGTGAACTAACCGATGAGAATCATTTCTCCTTCCCCCCCAAACTCTCTCGGGGGAACCCCTTACTCCCCACTAACCCTGCCAAAGTAGTAAAGTACAACTGTTCAGCAAGAACAAAAAGAGATTCTATTGCTCCATCAACAGAGTAAGGTCTAATGAGGTATGAACAGCATTGTCAAAAATGTGTGTAAATTCCAGCAGTGTTAATATTTTATTTAGCTGTCAATATACAACAAAAGATTTCATCCTTAATTCCAGAACTGATTAGGACTGTGAAATTGGCTTTTTAGTTGCCACTAATAATAAGAAAGTGGACGTGTTGTTTCCGGCAGGTAGCTTATATCCTACTTTTCCGCCCAAGTACATCAGTTGAATTTGTCTTTTGTTAAAGATGTTAAAAATCATAATGCCTCGTGTCAGTAGCAATAATGAAGGGGAAGATTGGCTTTAATGACATTATGAGAATCATTATGTTTAATTTATCGCTAATTAATGCTGACAGGTTTCATATGCTTTGGGTAGCTTTCATGTGCTTGTTACATGCTTTTTTTTTTTTTAAATCTGTGTGTGCATATCCCTCCCCATTCATTCATTTTTATTCTGACGATTTACACAGCTTTTTGTCTTCTAGGTTTCCTCCTCACATGGTCCCACCACATCATACTTTACACACAACTGGAATTCCTCATCCAGCCATAGTCACACCAACAGTCAAACAGGAATCTTCCCAGAGTGATGTTGCCTCACTCCATAGCTCGTAAGTGTTGACTTTTTATTTCTTCTTCACCAGTATGTCCTGTATACTGTTGCTGATTGTTTTTTCAAAGTGGGTTTGACTCCTGTTAAATATCCATTCTTTGGAGGCTCTACATGGTTTATTTATTTATTTTGATGTGATAAGGGCCGTCTTGTTGATTGTGTCCACTGTGTGAGAGAATAGAAGTACTTTTCAAGCATGTGGAAGGTCCAAGATTTATAACTACTTCTCTGCTCCCTAATCTGTTCATTGGACATTTGGGGTTTTGTTTGGAAGGAAGGAGGAAAGTAGCTTGCTGGGGAATATGCGGAGTAAATGCATGTGCCTTCCCAAACTCAAGGCTTTAGGAAAACTTTTCATATTTAGGAAACTTTCAGATATGCTTACCAAAAAAAAGTCTTATTTTTTCCTAACCCTTTGGGTTATTTTAATAGTTTTGAGCGCAGCTCATTATAGGCTCTTTTGTTTTGTTTTGTGTTGTTTTCCTTGTGTCCCCGGAATTAGTTATAAGGGAACTGGTGGAATTAGAAGAGTGGGCCGAGGGAAGCCAGGCTGAGAGAGTCATTACCAGGGTATGTGTTTGTCTTTGTTTATTCTCTAAACATACAGGAAACATCAGGACTCCAAAAAAGAAGAAGAAAAGAAAAAGCCCCACATAAAGAAGCCTCTTAATGCATTCATGTTGTATATGAAGGAAATGAGAGCAAAAGTTGTAGCAGAATGTACATTGAAAGAAAGCGCAGCCATCAACCAGATCCTTGGTCGAAGGGTAGGTGACGGATGACTTCCCTAGGACAGGGGAGAGGGAGCAGTGCAGTAGAGACATAAAGAAGCTGGCCCATGAGGGTGGAGGAAAGAGCCAGAAGAGTGGGGGTTTTGGACAAGCTGCTTTTCCTCCCAGGTTCTAGTTTTAATTTCTTAATGTCCCATGAAGGTTGTAAGTATGTGCTGGAAGAAGAAGCTGGAATTCAGCATTTTATTACTATTCAGTGTCTTCCCTTCCTTCTCCCCAAAACAATAAAGGACAGAACAGTCTAAATGACAGAATGAATCTCATCTGAGCTGTCCTGGCCAAGCCCAGGGTCTTAGTGAAACATAAATACATAAGGCAGTGCTATTTGTGAATGTCCGGAAAAATGAAGATTTCTCATGTGCAATGGCTGTTGTCCATGTGGCGACGTTTTGATTTCCTCTTTGTCTCTCCCCATCCCTTTGACCCCTGACCCTGCTACAGTGGCACGCGTTATCCAGAGAGGAACAAGCTAAATACTACGAGCTTGCAAGAAAGGAACGACAACTCCACATGCAGCTCTATCCAGGCTGGTCCGCACGGGATAACTATGTAGGTGGCTATGTAGGTGGCTATTTTTTTTAGTAGTAGAGTTTGTAGAGAAGCACCTATGCTGGAAAACGTCCATTGAATTTGCTTGCCTGAGCACGTTCCAGACCACATTAGGACTTATTGGGGTTGCTTAGGAAGGGACCCTTCTAATTTCATTCTGGGTGTCCATGGGAATGTTTTGACCTTCATCTCTAAATGAGAACAAGGATTTGTCTTGATGTTTGCCATGACTGATACCCTGGGGGGGGCGGGGTTTGGATAGGAACAGGGGTAGGGATAACTCACATAGGAGAAAACATTTTGATATTGATCTGTTTAGTTGACTTTATGAGGCCTCATAAGGCCTTTGTAAAATAACCCATATGGCGGCCCTTCTCAGTCTTGTGTTGGAGTTGTCAGTTGCGTATGACAGCTCCTTTAGCCCAACCCGTGCTTCTCAAGGGAAAATGAAACAGTGACTTTGGCATTGACATGATGGAAAATGGAAGGATGCTTATTTCTGTTTTCAAAGATATGATGAAGATGTGGTTCTACTTAAGGTTTACTCCCCTGAGGTAAACTGAATGACAACATGTTTTGGGGTGCATGTATGTTGCAGTGTTGTCAGTGATGGGGCCCACCTTCAGGACAGATTATCTCCTGGGTTTCTATCATCGGCTGTCTTGATTTTTCAAGGAAGATCACTAATCCACTAAGCTTTCGTTGATGTTACTTTCCACCTTTGTACACTTTGTGAAAGTCTTCATTTATTTACTTCTCTTAGGTTGGACTCAGGGACTACCTTCTACTCCTGTATTAACTTCATTCTTGAATTCCTGTATTCATTATTGTGACTCCTTGGAATCTAAAGTCCTTTCTTTTTTTGGAGGGGGGGGTGCAAAATTTTGTGTTAACATTTGGCCTTCTTTGAGTGACTTATCATCTACTGTTCTTTAATAGTTCCTTTCATTTGCTCTTAAAACCCAGTACTACTTTCCCCTCCTCTCCTATTTTTGCCATGCTTAATAAGTAGCCTTACCACGTGCTCCAATTCAGATATGCATTTCTTAATGATCTAATCCAGGCTCTGTCACTTGTTGGTATGACCTGTATTAGATTATTTCTGCTTGGCTAGGCCTCAGTTTACTCCCTTTTCAAATAACAGGGTTAGATTCCAGAATCTCATCTAGGGCCGATATTCTCTCTGCCTTGTGTCTTATGCAGATGTGATTATATGTGATAATTGCGTGAAAACTGAAGGTTACCTTCTAGGGTCTGAGAAACAACCAGACTTAGTAATGGAGAAGGATTAGTATCAATATTAATAAGAATGAGTATTAGGTCTTTTCTCTGAAGGGTATGAAAAATTGGACTTAATTTATACATTGATACTGTAATCATATTTAGGGATAGCTATAAATTTTGTGTGTATGTTTGAAATGACCCAAGGCTGTATTTACATGGCTATTCATTATTATAGAAATTAAAATAAAGAAAGTCATTCTAACGAAATGTGTTCACTAGAGAACCTATTGGAACAAGTCCTATAGGAAGAGCTCTTGGACTCTGCTTCTCATCCTGACTTTGTCACTGTGACTTTGGGGAAGGCACACAACCAGTCTGGGCCTCAGTTTTCTTCTCTGTACAATTTGTGTGTATAGGGGAGGGGGGGATTTGGATTAGATGCTTCCCTAGGCCCCCTTCTCTGTTGAAAGTTTTGTGATCTTAGGATCAGTTTCAGTTGAGATGGCAGAATTGAAATGACTTCCCACTGGGTAAGACAGTCATACCTTCCTTTGGCAGCTTAGAAAGGCCTTTGCAATCTTCCTCCCCCTCCACCCCCCCCATGCCCTCTCCTCTGTAAGCACACAGCACCTTGGGTCTGGTCACCCATCTCCCCATTGTACCCTGCCCACTTGGTGTACTGTCAGTGAAGCTTTTGAGACCATGGGGTTGAGTAGCTGTTAGCACGAGTCCCCAGTCTGAATTCCTCCTGAGAGTTGAAACAGGAATTAGTGTGAGGACCTGAGCAAAAGCTTTAAAAGAAGTTTTAAGAAATGTGTGTCACTGACAGATGGGCATGTGCAGTGTCTTAAATGTTGGGGACCTTTACATTTGTCCCCAGCATGTGTGCACTGTCAAACCCTTTCTTCTAGAGCTGAAAGGAAGAGGATGAGAAGGCTAATGCTTCCTCACAAGCTTGATGTGCTCTCCCCACCTGACCCTGAGGTAGAGCCTTCCAGCAGCAGGAGAGCTCCATAGCCTTGGATCACACAGCCATATCACTTGCAGGGCTGCTGCCCTTCACCCCCTCCCCCGCACTCCCACCCCACCTCTTGTCAAGAGCTCTTGGAGTTGACTTCATGTCTCCTGCCTCCTACGGACACCTGTTCTTTGAGCAATCTAGAATGGAACCATGGGAAGAATCCAAGCCCAGGTTGTTCAGAGCTCGCCCCTCAGACGGCAGAAAGGCAGTAAGGAATCACAGAGTCAGCCCTTTGAGGCCGTGAGACCTTGGGAAGGTCACTTCCCCTCTTTGATCCTCAGTTTCCTCATCTGTAAATTAGGAGATTTGAACCCGATGCTCTCAATAGTACCTTCCAGTTCTAACATTCCATGACTCTGGGAATCATTTCATATGATTTTCCATGCGAGCCCCCTTGACTTATGTCTATGAGAAGTCAGTAACTTGTTTTCTTGATGTGGTTGATTCAGGAAAGAGTCAGAATGACTTTAGTTCAGTTTTGCTCTGTGACTGTGGTTTTATACTAGAGCTATTAAAAGACTAGATAAGTTTAAAGTGGGGAGATAAATAACCATGCATAACAGGAGCTCTTATCCTGTTTTCTGCCATCCCTAATCCCACCCCTATATGCCATGGGCTGCTATCAGCAGCCCTACTCCTCCCTACCCCCCCAATCTGTAACAATAGCTTTTTGCCTTATGAGTAGGCCTTCTTCAGCTTCGGGTGATAAAGCTGTAAAACATCTCCTTTTGGACCTTACCTCTTGACCTTTTCACCCACTGTTAACCAGGAGGCTTCCTGAGATCACTTTGCCAGGATGGGGCACATTTATAAAGAGATGCAGATTCTTTAAGGGATTATCCCAAGTCATCCTCATGGCTCCTGTTGCTAAATGGTATGAAATGCTGTTCATGTTCCTAGTCATCGGGAATGTGATGTTAAGGAGGCCGTAGTTATACATTCAAATCCCCGCTGTGGGTTGAAGTAGGTGGGCACATTCGAATCCAGTCTCATATTCTGTATGTCTTGCTGTTCTCTGCTCATAGCATCCCATCTCCCACCCTTCCACAGGCACCAGCACCACCTCAAGTGCCATTTCCCGCCTTTCTGGTCCCCTCCTCCCTTTCCACCATTATTGTCAGTACTCCCTGACCCCTACTCGCTGCCTAAATACTTGGTATTTACTTTATGTTTATCTGTGTATGTATATTGTTTCCTTGACATGGAATGAAGTTCTTATTTTGTTGTTGCTTTTTCTGCCTTTCTGTCCCCACTCAGTCAATCAGCAAGTCTTTATGAAGTGTCTGTGATGGGCCAGGTACCATGTGAGGTTCTGGGGGATACATCATACAAGAAAGGAAACGGTCCCTGCTGACAATGCCTTCCTAGCACAGTATCTGGCACACGCGTAGTTGTGTGATTAATGCTTGCGGAATGGAACCAAAGAGCCTAGAAAACAATGAAAGGGAAAAAGAAAGAAAGAAGTCCAGAGCTTCATTCCCCCAAGATCTACTTGAGATAATAGGTCCTTTCTTTCTTGTGGAGCCCTTATTCTGCAGTGTGAGATAGCTGCTGAGGGCTCACCCTTCCATGGTTCTCTTTAACGTCACCATTCAATGATTTTCATTACGTTCCCACATTTTCCCATGGCCACCAAAACACACAGTTCCTGCCTTCTAGGAGCCTGTACTCTGACGCTTAACTTAATCATGGGCCTGGGTTACAAATCCAGCACTGACCATTGCTTAGAGGTGTGTTGTCAATGTATTTTTGCATAATAGGAAGAAGGTCTTTCCCATCCGTTAATAGGCCTGTGTGACCTGCTTGAGTTATATGGAAGCTTGACTCACATGAGTCTGGTGGGGGAGGAGCTTACCCAGCGGGTAGAGCAGGAAGGGTAGGGCAGAACTGAGAGGAAGTTGGATACAGTGGTTAGAGCTGAGGGAGAGAGAAGAAGCAGGCAGCAAGCTGTGAGTGTTTGTGGGAAGGTCCTAGCAGGGGGAAAGTTTAGGGATGGTGGTGCCTCCTGCATTGTTATTGCATATAGATTTTTTTTTTGTTGCTATGGTGGATTTGGCTTTCTGGTATCTGAATAAATGTTTTGGTTTTGTCTTCCATGTGGAGAGTCTGTTATATTTTGTGATTCAGAATTATGCTGCCATATTCATAGCTGTGAATATAGCATTGGTGCCACAGGAGGTAGAAGAAGTTCTGAGCTCCTTTTTAGTGTGCCTAGGAGGAGTAAAAATGATGAAAGCTACAATGCTCAGCTGAGCTTTCCCTCAGTCTCCCATATGGGTCACCTGAATACCTGAAGAGAGCTCTGCTGCTGCTTCTAAGGCAAGTAGAAGAAAGAAAAGAAGGAAGCAAGCGTTTATATAGTGCTTACTGTGTGCGAGGTACTTCACAAATATTACCTCCCTTAATCCTCACAACAACCCTGAGAGGTAGGTACCATTATAATACCAAAATAGGGACTATATAATTAATTTCTATTTTGCAGTTGAGGAACCTGAGGCAAACAGAGGTTAAGTTACTTGCTCAGGGTCACACTGCTAATGAATGTCTGAGGCTGAATTTGAACTCAGATCTTCCTGACTCCAGGCTTAGCACACTATTCCACTATCTATACCACTTAACTCCCTAGTAGGGTGTGAGTTGCTCCCTGAAGAGACAAGAGAAATCAGGAGTGTGAACATTACGTGCCAAGAGGCCCATGGGAGTTTGGATTTTGTCATCACAAAGAATACTTTCTCCTTCTGGAAAGAAATTCCATTCAAGCTCAAATCCCAAATAAAAATTATGGAAGTTTTATCTCAGAGAACTAATGAAAGAGATTTTTTTATCCTAGCAAAAAAACTTGCGCCATGATCCCTAGTCATAGCTCTCTGTGTAATTTCCATCCTAAGGAGGACCAGTTCTTCTTGGAAGACGTCTTGTCAAGCTCTGGCTTTCCTTGGCCTTTTTTGAGTTCTCTGCAGGTTTTCTCCCCTGGCTTATATCAGCAGACACAGAGGTGCTTCAGGAAAGGAGGTCATTTGAATGCTCTGAAAATAGTGAAAGTAAACTATCTCACTTACTTACTCTGCCACTCACAACCTTTGTTTTGCTTCTATTTACACATTTTTGCCTTACACCGCACTTGTTTGGAATAGTGGGCTAATGAGGCCAAGGTTGCGGGTGTTCAAAACTCAGGAAATGGCAGTGAACATCACATATGTGGGAGGGGGCCCTTCGTGCTATAGCCTCACCTGTCTCATCAGTAGGGAAGCGGACAGGTTGAATGAAAAATGAGAATAACTCATACAATCATAGGCGCTATAGAAAAAACCTCAGGAGGCATGTTATCTAATACCTTTCCCCATACTGGAATCGCATCTATAATGCTACCTTGGGATCATCTACCTCTCTTACCCAATACCTCTTGTGATGAGAAACTTACTACCTCCAGACATTTTGGACAGCTCTTGAAGTTAGGAAATTCATTTTTATATTGAACCCAAATCTTTTGTAATTTTATTAGTTCTATTAAGCAAAATAAGTCTCCTCCATGGGGACAAAATGAAAGAAAATCCACTGAAGTATTTGAAGACTTTGTACCCCTAAGTTGCTCGACTCGTTATTGGTTAATAGAAAAACAAGAACATATTACTTGACTGCTGGTGACTACATCATTGTTTAAGGTATGGGTGGTATCTCTTGGGTAAGAAAATAGTAGCTAGAGATGCTGAGAGGGATATGCAGTGGATCTTAGATGATTTATGCTTTTAGTTTTAGTTGGGGTCTAGAAAGAGTGGTGAGTTGCCTTCATGTGGTCATAGAAAAGGATGTAAACCAAATTCAACAAGATCCTTTGGTTCTTTGCATTCACTATGGAACACATTGACTCTTTTGAAAAAGTGAGTTTTGAAGGAATATGAAATTCATTAAGTTTAATTAAGCAATTGAAATGTTAAATTGTCTTATCAATATTTACCAGGTCATGGGTAAGAAGCCTCAGTTTCCCGGGATGGTAGTTTTTGTATTCTTTCACCCTACGTTTTCTTGATTTTGTTCATCAAATAATCAGTTGATGAACTTTCATTGGTTTTCAACAACATGCTTCCCCAAAACGCCTCTCCATCCTACCTACGTCATTGATTGGCTCCAAGATAGCATACTTTCTGCAACTGTCTTTAATGCCTCAATTGAAAAGGAGCTCACAGCCTCACAAGAAAGTCTTCTCTATTTCTGGATAAATCTGATTGTTAGGAAATTCTTCTGTATATTGGGTCAAGATCTGCCTTCCTTTAAATTCTAACTGTTAATCTTCATTCTGTCCTCTCTGTCCCAGTAGGATAAGCCTAATTTCTCTCTCCTATGATAGCCTTTTAAGTAGGGACTGTTCCGTGTTTGGGACTGGTCATAGGTGAGTGGGGAAATGTCTTTTCTCTCCCTGAAGTTGATCACTGACTTGTTTCCCATGTATCCTTTCTCTTTGGTTCCTTTTCCTTCCCACTGAGTGTAAGTCTGATGTGTATCCTTCTGGCTGAACCCATTGGATGCTGCTATTAAATGTTAATAAGAAGCTGGATTGAAGGGGTATCAAAGCTCTCTGTGCATCTTTTCTTCCCTCCTTCCAGCCCCTAGAATCTGATCACAAGGGGTAACACCTAGAAATATATGGTTTACATATCTCTGTCTTTCCATGTGAACACAGGAGACTGGGACCTCCCTCCCTATTTCCTGAAATAATCCTCCTGTGTTTCATATGTTTTATGCAGGGGAAGAAGAAGAAGAGGAAAAGGGACAAGCAGCCAGGAGAAACCAATGGTAAGTTAAATTCATTAATCCCGAGGAAAGGGGGGCCACGGCAAGGACCTACTTTTATGTCAGGCTTGTATGTGGGGGAGACAGGAGAAATCCCAGGCCAGGACACTGTTGAGTCACCCATCCATAGCTAGCCTTTTTGTTTATGCATTTTAATTAATTGCTTCACAACTGCCCTTTTAAAGCTAGTAACATTCATTTTTTGCATGAAAAGCATATTGTGATTCTAGTGGAATGTGTTTTGAAATAACTGCAAAGCCATTAACAGCAGAGCTGTAGTCATGCCTATGCGTGGTTTATAGAGTTTGCTAATTTTGTGCGTGTCTGCGTGGGGGGTTGGGGAGGGTGGCTGGGAGGGGGGTGGGCTTGGGCGGGCGTGTGCGTGTGCACGTATGTGTGTGTGTGTGTGTGTGTGTGTGTGCACGTGTGCGTGTGAGTGTGAGTGTGTGAGTGTTGGACATTCCTTTGGGCTGTACCCCAATGTTCTGATGCATGCCTTTACAGTGGTAAATCGCACCCATTTTAAATTAAGGAGGTTTGTCATTCTCTAGAGGAAATTAGAAATACTGCATAGGCAATCTCAGAGCCCACTTGGAGAAGCCAGCCCTTTACAAACAAACCTTTTTTGAAGACTTTGTATAATTTGTTCTTTTTTTTCAGAACACAGCGAATGTTTCCTAAATCCTTGCCTTTCACTTCCTCCGATTACAGGTGCTAATGTCATTTTGAGTCATTAAAGTAGTTGATAAAATGTTTTTTACTTTTTCTTGCCATTATAGTTTTATTAACCTTAAACATGTATGACATTGAACATTCTTAAGAAATGACCATCCACATGTTTTGATGTGTTTTGGTAGCAGTTTTTTCCGTTGTTTTTTGTTTTGGTTTTTTGTTTCTTGTTTTTAATTTAATTTAACTCTGGTTTTATTTTTTCATAACAGTTGTTTAAACATTAAGAGTGCTTTAGAGTTGAACTAACTGTGCAAATTGAATATGCAGTATTTCTTTAAAGAGACTGGTAAAGAATGGAAGGAATTCTGTCATAAACCTCCTTAATCTAATGGCATTTTTTGCATCGCTCCCACTAAGTTTTCTCATGCAAGCATGCATCCGCAGTATGATTTTTTGTTGGTTTTTTCTTTTTCTTTTCTTTTTTCTTTTCCTTCTTTTGCTTTGCTGCTTAGCTTACAAATTGCAGTTCACTAGCTTTCACTGACTCAGTGCCTGCTTCATGCTGCTCTTAGTTTCTGGCTAATACTAACAGTCCATTCCGCACAGTCTGTTTATTCTTTTCCATTCCTATCTTAATAAAACCAAACAACAGGAAAACAAACGTTGAATGTTCCAAAAGCTGCAATATCCCAATACAATCTAGTTTTTCTTTCTTTCTTTCTTTTTTCATTGGTTTTATTTTGTTTGACCTTTTTTTTAACTGTTAAAACTCTTGAGTGAAAGAAAAAAAGCATGTTAAGGACCTTAATTCCTCCCCCTTGCTTTCTTTTCTTACTCTTCTTTGTTTCTTTTTTGGTTGTTGTTTTATTTTTTTAACTAAAAAAATTGGAAAATAAAATCGAAAGAGGAAATACCATGAAAATGAAAGTTACGTAGTGACTGAAATCCCTGTATCTGTTTGACCTTATATGAGACAGTCCTTGAAGAAGGGATACTGCAGCTTTATTTGCAACAGCTAATTACAAGTTAAATAAGAATGTCATTTTCACTTTTTTAATTTAAAAAAAACTTTTAAAAAACGAAAGTGAATATTTTGCAATTAGTAACCAGGTCATTGATTTATTCCCTTTTTTATTTTTATTTTTTTCTTATTTTTATCTTTCTCTTTTTCCCCTCCCCTCTGTTTCTCTCTCTCTCTCTCTCTCTCTCTCTCTCTCTCTCTCTCTCTCTCTCTCTCTCTCTCTCTCTCCCCCCCCCCCCCCTCTCTTTCTCTCTCTCTCTCCCCCTCTCTCTCTCCCTCCCTGCTCGCTTCTTTCTTGATCTCATTCAGACCTGAGCGCTCCTAAGAAATGCCGAGCGCGCTTTGGCCTTGATCAACAGAATAACTGGTGCGGTCCCTGCAGGTGTGTATAGTTTCCCCAGATTCGCTGTGGCTGGTTTTCAGCTGGTTTATTTGGTACTTTCCCCCTTTTCTGCCCTGTTGCTTTGTAGCTCTGTGTTGTGATCTTAGGAGACACAAGGGAGTGGGGGCACTGCCATCTGATCGTCTCTGTGAGGGAGTCTGCTTGTTCTCCTTGCTGCTGCTAGCCAAAATAAATGCCACTGTCAAAACAGCATCATCTCTACTTCTCTCATGTCAGGGACAGCAAAGACCAGTCTCTCTCCCTTTCCCAAGGAATGTGTTTCATGCCATCGGAATGTTTCCAACACACTTCCCTGTTACAGCGTAGAGCGAGCCTCAGTGACTTGGATGTTAACACTGACCTAAATAGAAGCCAATAATGTCACTTTTTTTTCCCCCTTCTCTCTCTTTCTCTCTCTTTTTTTTTTTTTAATTTTTTTTTTTGACTCATGGAAGTCCTTTCTTTTCATGTCCTTGGTGAGGGGAGACTACCAAATAAAACTCAGGTGGTTGAAAAGACAAAAAAGCTTTAGCTAAGACTTGACATCCAATGAGCACGATCCACCATTGTGTTGTATTTTTGTGTTTACCTTATGCTAACAGATGCAAATACTCCAAAGAAGTGTCGGGCATTGTTCGGGCTTGACCGACAGACTTTATGGTGCAAACCGTGCAGGTATATTACTACCATTAGGCCTCTGGGAAAAATCAAAGCCTTCTGTCCTTCTAGAACATTAGTGTGAAAACGTATTTTATCCACTCCCCACCTGTTTCCCCCATTCCCACTAGCATCAATGGCTAATAATCCACGTCCTTCCAAATTTCTTGCTAATTTAATGCCATTACCTTTCTCCCACCCTCCTTTCTCTCTTTCTCGTTTTCTCTTTTTCTCAATAAACATCTCCCTGGTGGTAGAACTGGGAACTGTCAGACCTTGATGTGCAAAGACTGGCATCTGTCCTTTCACTCTTAGAGAGTTGGCATTTTGCAGCTGTCCAACCCCTAAGAATGCTGAGGGGAGATATACACAAGATGTATATATCCACCATTTCCAAGGGTTCTCATGATTCAAGGATCTACAGCTCTGGCATACCAGAAAGATTCTGGGACAGGTTTTTGTTATTTTTTTTAAATGCATTGTTCACTTTATATATATTTACTCACTCTGGATTTTTATTAGCTGACATTTTTATGGAGCTGAAGGGAACTGTGGCATTGAATGGTGAGCACCTGTAAGGAGTTATACATTTGTGAGCCGTAGGTTAAGAGACTCTGAAACCTTTGACAGTCCTGCAGAATCATTTTTGGTGCCAAAAGGCATCAGAGAGCACAGAGAATTCCAAATTAAACACCCATGTTCTGCTGCAGGTTTCCATCAAACCTGTAATTCCATGGTACTTCATTATAGGTACTTCTTTCTTGGTGGAGGGATACCAACTAGTTCTTGTCTCATTTCCTTTCCTTAATGACCACATTTGGTTAAATTTGTTGTTTCTTTGTTCTGATACAAGCAGTCTTTGAATTTGGAATATTATGATGGTAGGTATTTCAACTCCCAAACACTCTCTCTCTGTTTGTAGTGCCTTCCTTGTCACCTTTCCTCTTGTCCATGCCTTTGCCATGTCCTTCATGTTGTTTAGACCCTAGATCAGATGTCCATCACATTATGTGCATGCCCACAACTCCCCTGTTTTCTTTCTCTGAACAAACAGGAGCAGATTGGTAGCATTGTAAATTGCAGTGAGAGAAAAGAGAAAGCCGGCATGTGGCAACTTAGACATGCCTTCAGACATGGGCCTTCTCTTCCCATTGGATGAGTTTAGGACCTTGAGACATACAGGTAGCAGAGTGATTTGGAGCACCATTTGTACTAGGTGTCGACTTCAGTAAACAAGATTTTTTAAGAAATTACCCAGCATCTGCTTTCGATGACTTTAAAAGGCCCTAAACTGTAATTGCTGGTTCCATTTTTCTGTGCAATAGCAAGTGATTTCTCTCTTGCAGTGGCCGAAGGATGCTTAGCTTTCCTTCAGTATGTCCCACATCAACAAGTCCTTTGTCTACTCTGCTAGGCAGCTGATTGGTACCAAACTTTGCCTTCCTAGTGAGGTCCGTGAGCAAGGAATTTTGTTCAGTGACTTACTGTCTGTGAAGATTAAACTATTCAAAGCTTTATGTGATCAGAAAAGGGCTTTAATTTCTTTGTAAAAGGTGTCAAGTCTGACACCAACTCTGGGTGCTATCAAAAACGAAAAGAAAACCAAACTGGTAAGGTTCTGGCTTGCGGGTTGGAGAGGGTGGTTTGGTAAAGGCCTTGTTATTGGGAAATCATTGCCACAGATTAGATTTAGTGTTCTATTTTTATTTTAAATGTTGACTAAGTTACCCATCCCTTTTCGAGTTTAGGCTTTTACAGCTTACTTTTAAGTGAAGGCAATGGACAGCAGTGGGGCAGGGTTGGAGTCTTTTTCTAAAACAAGTGTCATACACTTGCTGGAACCAGATTAAAATACAATTGAGAAGTGTTTAAGAAGATAAATAAAATACACTAAAAACAGATAATATTAATATGTGGCTTTCTAAGTCAATATGGAGCCGTGAGGATTCTAACGTTTAGTGGCCACGTTTCTGTTTGGAGGTTGACCGCCATGGCTCCAAAGTGTGCCATGATTTTTAAGTACTTGGTTTTTCTGTCGTGATTGTTTTAAGACATTGTGTAGCTAGCTTCCTGCTTTCGAACTGTGATTTTCTGGAATATAGTGTTGAGGGTGAAGACTGTGATGAGACTTTGTAATTACAGTACAGTCTGAAAGCTTCGCCATCCTCACCAGTGATAGGTTTCAGCAAACCCATGGCTTTTACTCTGGCAACAGCACACTCATCACTTCTCAAGCTGTTACTCTTATCTTTGGTGAGCCTTTCTCAGGGCATTTTCTGTTGCCAAGTTGCCATTGTAAAGAGAAGTAATCAGAAGTAATTAGCCTTCAGAATAAAGGGGTAAAGTTGAAGTGAATTTTGAAGAGTTTTGAACTGGTTATTGGAGAAAGGAGTGTGCTCTGAGTTTAGGGATGGGTATTAGCCAAAGGGAGAGATACATGACCTCTCACTCATGTAGTTCTCTTTTAACTTTGTCTTGACTGTGTCTAATTGTCTACTGAACAAATAAGACAAAGTGTGTTTCTTTTCTTTTAAAGAAAATCAGTTATAAAAGTTGAAGTTTTGGGTTTTTTTTGACTCTTTGGAAATGTGAATACATTCTGATTGCCTTTCACTCGGTCATTGTCTATTACCAACATCCCTCATCGTTCTCTGTCCTCCAGATCCCATATTCAGATTTTCCCCTAAACCCCCTGTAAAATACAAAATTTGACATCACATTTAGGATTTTTTGGGGAAATGGGGATGGGAGAGAGGGGGAAATTAGAAATGACATTAGCAAATCAGGACTCCATGTTTTAAATAATAGCTTTCTCATTTCAGTTGACCTTAGGGTATTTTTTTTAACAAGGTTCTGTTTTGAGCCCACCAAGTTGTTTTTCCATCTTTTAACTGTGCCCTAATATAGCATGGTATGCTGCCTGAAGTGATTTCCCTTTGTTCTCAATGTCCCTCCCTCTCTTCACTCCTCCTTTCTTCCTCATTCTTCCTTGTTTTCTCATTGTTTTCTCTCTTTTTTTTTCTCTCCTAATTCCTCTTCATATTTGTAAAATGCATGAACATCTTAGTTTTCCAGCATGTTTTGATCTGCAGGCTAAGGTGGTTTAAACTCCCTGATAGGTTAAACTATTTATCTTGCTTTCTGGAACTTGAACAGAACCTTAGTGTAACTCAGGGCCTGGAGGGAAGGAATCTTATCAAATTTAGGATAAAGGGGAAGATGATACAGATTGGACTCCCTGGCCTTAGAGTTCCTTACGTTCTGGAGAGAACTGACCTGACCTACCATGAAGCCAGTGAAATCGATTGGTCTCAGTCTCTATGAGGCAGCCTAGACTTAAGCATGCTCCTCTCTCCCTCCCGCCATCCTGCTCAGTCCACACAACGTATATACTGGGGGGGGGGTGTTCGGGGGGAAGGTGAGGTATGACCAGGGTTCTGTGGGGGAGATTGAGTGAGGAACTTATTAGCCTCCTTTGTATTCCAAGATTAGTCTGGCAGGAGTTGACTCAACTACTTTGTGGTATCTTCATTGCTGGAGGTAGACATGGTTTAGTTGTACTGAGACTGGAGCTTTAGTTAGGTTTCTGCAGTATCCTAGGCATACTTTGAATTTATGAATCTGGACAAATTTTTATAGACTACATACTAGTGGGAATGATCCAGGGATCATTTTCCCACCAGCCTTATTCCTACCAAACTTGAGTTGGTGGGTGAGACCCTTTTAGTCAGATATCTGATTTCTTTGCTCGGTTACTCTCATGTAGGAGTCCTTGGATATCCTTGGGTGATAGGCAAGAAAGATTCTGAAATTCTCATTTCTGTTCCTTATATAATGGGTGCCAGTCAAGAAGGGGAAGTTTATATTTTTGGTATGGGTCAAACTCTTTCTTGCAAGAATCTGTGTGAACCAAACATCCCTGCTGTTGCTCCTCTGCAGAACTTTCTTTGGTTATTACTATTGTGCATTTTGTGTTATGTCCTCCACTTCCTGAGACTGATTCCCGCATTGGCATATTAATTGTGTCAGGCCTATTCAAGGATCAATAACATCTCCATGAATAACTTCCCTTTCCACTTCTCCCCTCCCTGACCACCCCCACCAAAAAAAAAAAAAAAACCAAGTAAAAATAAAATTAAAAAATTTAAGGCAAGTCTCAATTTAATCCACAACCTGCAGGCCATACAACCAGTTATTCTCGTTACTTTGGATCATTTTGATCATTTTCTGTTTTTTCTTATTCTACCCCTCCCTTTCCCTTTTTATTCCTATTCTACCTATTTTGGTGGTTTGTTTTTAGTTTTGGTTTTGGTTTTTGGTTTGGTTTGATTTGATTTGTTTGAGTTTTCATTTTTTTTCCTTCTCACCTGGCTCTGACCTTTCTTGATTTGGTGTGGTTCTTAACAGAGAAACCTGAAAACTATTTTCAGTATTTTCAGCCCTTACAGCCTCATGGCAATGGTCTTCCAAAGCCTTTAAATCTCTCACTTAAAGCAGCCTTCAGCTGTATGGGCTAAACAGCCAGCTTTTTAAAAGTTAGATTCATATGAGGTATATAGGGAAGGATATCTTTCTCATTCTCTCTTTCTCTCTTTTTTTCTCTTTTTTCTCTCTCTCTTTTTTTTTAGGAACAAAAATAATTACTGAGGGAGGGATTGGGAGGAGGGTGGAGGGCAAGGGACATTAAAAGGAGAAAGGGGAGTGCCTCTCATTTGAGCCTAATTTGGAAGAAATGTGTACCTGATAGGTGGCTGCCACAGTATCTGTGGTTTACCTGAATCTGCCCAAAGTTGAACTTACTAGGGGTAGGGGTGGGGTGAGGGGGTTGAAGGAGGGGGGCTCTCTTATGATTATTTTTTCTTGTTAGGCCCAGCTGGCTTAGAGAATTTAGATAGTTCTGCACACCGTGAGCATCTTTTAAAAAAGATTTTTTCCTCCTGCCAGGTGTGCTGATTCACCAGGGCATCAGTTAGGGGACTTGTGCTGTGCTCTGTATATTATTAGATAACTCTCTCCCTTGGCATCTTTGCCCTTTATTTACAGATAACTCTCTCCCCCTGTTTCTAGGAGAAAAAAAAAGTGCGTTCGCTACATACAAGGTGAAGGCAGCTGCCTCAGTCCACCCTCTTCAGATGGAAGCTTATTAGACTCCCCTCCTTCTTCTCCTAACATGCTAGGCTCCCCTACCAGAGACTCCAAACCACAGACTGAACAAACCCAACCTCTCTCGCTTACATTGAAACCTGACTCCCTGGCCCACCTCACAATGATGCCGCCGCCGCCGCCCTCTCTCCTCTTGGCTGAGAGTGCCCACAGCAAGCCCAGCGCTTTGGCTGTCTCTGCTGCCCACTGTCAGAATGGGGCCCTGGATCTGCCGCCTTCCACTTTACAGCCATCAGCTGCCCCCTCGTCGTCTCTAGCACAGCCGTCAACATCTTCCTTACATTCCCACAATTCTTTGGCCGGGACCCAGCCCCAGCCACTCTCCCTTGTAACCAAGTCTTTAGAATAGCTTTAGCTTTGCTAACCCTGGTTTTGGTTTGTTTTCCTTTAGGTTTTCATTTCTTTTTTTTTTTGACGATTTTTTTTGTCTTTTTTTTTTTTTTAATCTTGTGCCACATGGCTACATTAGTTGATGTTTATCGAGTTCATTGGTCAATATTTGACCCGTTCTTATTTCAATTTCTCCTTTTAAATATGTAGATGAGAGAGAAAACCTCATGATTCTACCAAAATTTTTATCAACAGCTGTTTAAAGTCTTTGTAGCGTCTAAAAAAAATATATATATACAACTGTTATGTAGTTCTGATAGCTTAGTTTTAAAGACTGATTTAAAAAGACAAAAAGAAGCAATTTTGAAGCAGCCCTTTGCAGAAGGCGTTGGTTCTTTATTATTTGTATTAAATACGAGCTTGCGAACCAATCATTTTACATCTCGTTTTTAAACCATAAGGGCACGATGAATGCAGTGCCATGACTTTTTTTTTCTGTGTGAAACAACTTTTCTTGTGATGTTATTGTTTAAATGTACAGAAACAAAGGGTTAAAATGTGTTAATATACCTTGTTCCATGGTGTTGTTCTTTTGGGGTCGGGTGGGAGGGCAGGGAGGGAGGGGACGTTACTCACCAATTACCGGTATCACAACGCTATTGGACCAGTAGTATTTATTGCTTTAGAGACTGCTTGTTGTACCTGTATGTTGTCCCTTTTAAAATATGTTTTCCTTTTTCTTGAACCATTGTATAAAGTTGTTTTCCCCCCTTAGTGTAAGCATCTTATATATAACAACTCATTTGTACAAGGTTTTTAAGTTTATATATATAAAATGTGTATATATATATTTTTTGGGTTTTGACTTCTGTTCTGTTTTCTCTTTGCTGTATGAAACACAGTTGCCACCAAATGGACATTTATAGATGCATTAAAGGATCAATAGTGTAAAGAAATTGCTTTGAAAGCCATTACATTAAATAAGACTTGAAAATTAGTGAGGGAATTTTAGCGGCGCTGTTTGAGAAACAGCGGGAGCGTTGGCGACTCCCCTCTGGACCTACGGTTGAATGGCCTGCAACATTAGGACTGTGGACTGTGTACAAATTTTTACGTGCCAAAATTCTCAGTGACTTTTAACTTTCTCCCTGTTTTTAATGATGTAATTTTTGTTCATCATGTTTTGCTGTGATGTTACATAGGTAGGTATGTGTGTAGTTTTAATGTCACCTGTAACAAGATGTGTTTGGTAGCAGATTGTCCAGAAAGCATTTAAAATGAAGAGGTATAAACCCTTAAGGGCCAAAATTCTGTATATTAGATTACACATAAAGGGAAAAAAATAAAACAGGCTGCCGCTTCTATGTAAACTGACTACAGGAAGGTAGGTAGCAGACTTTAAAAAAGAAAAACAAAAAAAATAAAAAAAAAACCTAGGCATGTTGATGTTGCAAAATGCTGTATAAAGCTGAGAACTGTTCATTCAGTGCCATTGTAGTTGACATGAAGCGATTGTAAAACTGTCTCCAATCTTTCTCTGGTTTATTAAGATGCTAACTATAACATTTTTTTGTGAATACTTTGAATGTTTCCTAACAGTTGTGATGTTACTGTTCCGTTTTATGCTCTTCTCTGATTTCATTTTTAATGGTTTTGATGCCATTTTTGTAATGAATACATGTTCATGCTGTACAGTATCTGTAGCATGCAGTTCTGGATTAATAAAGCAGCTTAGTATGTGCAGATAATGACTTGTCACTTGCTTCTCTGAGTGAGTTTTCCTCCTGTCAGTTCTCTATAGTCATTTGTTAAATGCACACGGTGTGCCAAGCAATGTGCTAGGGATACATAGAAGATAAAAACAGAAAGTTTCTGCCATCAAGGAACTGAAGAGAAACGTGTTTTACTATAGCCCAGAGACACTTATTTCCATACTGATATCTGAAGCCTTCAGGTTAGTGGTGACTCAAATACCAGAAGTCAGTCTTGAAGGCCCTCTCAGAGGGCCTTGGCCTTGATTTTTTATTTTTCAGCCACTAACCCCATCCTGTGCTGTTTTCAGGTAGTCCCATTGTGTGACACCAACTGCTAACTTCACTGTTTGTGATGAGGTTGATAGCAGAAAGGAAGAAAAGCCTCCCCTGCCCCCACCACCATTTCAGTGCATTCTTGTAAGCCTTTTCTACTGGCATCAAAAATGGAAAATCCTGTAAACAAAAGCTGGCATGGTATAATAGAACCTTTGTCGCTTTCCTGGCCATAATAAGAAGTAACTCTGAGATCTTGGATGACTTCCTTGTAGTGGGGTGGGGAGGAAAAGAGAGCAAAACTAGATCTGACTCCTGTTAAAGGGATTTATTGCCCCCATAAGGACCTCAGAAGTCACCATTTCTAAAAGTCAACATCAGTGCATAGATTGGCATTTGCCCTAGTAGAAACTCTGCCTCTACTAACACACTCAGACTAATTCCCTGGTTGTCATCTGAGTACTCACAGTACCCACCGAGTGGGCAGATTATTTTTTTAAGTCAAATCTTACATGGCCATGAAGGTAGGCAGAACTTTTGGAGGAGGGGTCATGAACATGAAGTCATTGACCTTTGGGAGTTCTGTCTCTTGTTTCTGGTCTCATCTGAGAACTAGAACAAGGGGAGAGGCCCAAATTCACTGGCCATCCACAAAGGGCTGCTGCAGTGATTATATTTTACCAAGTCACTTCTTATACCAAAATAAAGCTTGTAGACCTTTATATTGCCCATTCCTTGTCCTCTGGATATTCTCCTTAAATTACATTGTCTTCTGTCTTCCCAAGTACATGATATTTCAATTGAAGAGTCAATGCATTTTATGTTAACCCTTTTTGATGGCTCCAGGTTGTCCAATAAAGGTATCTGCTAAATTTGGTTTTATAGCAGAATGACTCCATTTTAAGGAGAAATCATGGTTCTAAAGGGAAACTGGGGTGTAGTGGAAAGATTCGGGATTTAGGGGCAGAACCTGAGGGTCACATCCCACCTCTGTCCCTTATCACCTGTGGAACCGTGGGCAAAGTCATTCAATGTCAGTTTCTTCATCGTAAAGTGAGGGGGTGAGAGTAGATGACGTTGCAGCTTTACTCTCCACAAACATACATGAAGTATATACATGCACGCACATATATGTATATATGTGTGTATATATGTATACATACATGTGTATACTCATTACATAAATTTATATACTCATACACATACACTATGTGTGTATATTGTATATACATACACATATACATACTATACACATGTCCTCTTCACTATATATATTCATATACACTATACTCATATATACACTCTATATAAATATACTGTATTCACTATACTGTATAGACTCACTATATATGTATATACTCTCAGATACACTAAATATATGTACGCACAATCTCTACCCACTATATGCATATATACTCTCATAGGTATGCTATACGTATACTATATTCCCTCTATATATACTCTATACTCTATTTTATATACTGTCATGCACACTAGATATATAGGTGCACTCATATATATGTATATATACAGTCTCATACACACTAGATACATATATACATACTCATATGCATACTCTATATAATATACCATCTCTTCACTATATATACTCTATACTTACTATATGTGTGTATACGTATATACACACATATACACTATCTCACATATACTAGATATAAGTACTGTGTACATTCTATCTGCACTCACTATGTATACTCCATCTCTGTCACACACACACGCACACACATACACACCCCTTACCCCTTTGATAAGTGTGTTGAGGAGCTCAAGTAGAGGAATGAACACTTCATCATTGACTTCATGCTTCAGCATTAGGATCACTTGGGAATCTTCTCCATCTCCCGGGAGCCTGTCTCAGTGCCCGCAGAAGACACAAAGGGAAAATGATTTCACTGCCCTCTGGTAGGGAACCTTCATAGCATGTGGAGCTCATTGCACTCACTACCTGTTTCCTATAAGGGTTTCACTCATTTGAACAAATTTATCAATTAGCTTTCATTCAAGCTCTTTAGTTTCATGTCTAGGAATTTTATTAATAATAATAATAGCTCATATTTATATAACACTATGTGCCAGGCACTTGTGCTTAAGCACTTTGCAATTTTTCTAGGCCAGGCAAGTTGAATTCATTAAAGGGAGTGAAGTCTTCTTTTACCATGTTCTTACTTAATTTTCAATTCTGTTAATCCTTCTTGGTATGAAGATTATTCACATGGTCGAAGAATTTGAAGCCAAGTTAGTGTTAAGTACCACCTTTCTATCATCAATTGTCAAGTTGCCATCCTTGCCAAGCAAGGGTCCCTTCCCTTCCATGATAGGACTTCTGCTTTTGCTTTCACTGCAGAAGAAAATGCTGTTTGTTTTCCTCAGCGTTTATTCCAAGTTTCTGTATATAATTAGATATTGTCCTACTTGACACTATTTTTACAGAACCACTGCTAGTCTGTGGTTTTTCCATTACCTGTCAGTGTTTCCATTTTTAAAAATATGATATATGTTCTTTTAAAATCTGATTGTAATTGATTGAGCATCGATCTTTAACCACCCCTCTTTTCTTCATCAGAGTCAGTGGTGGCACCTACCATCCGTCTTGGGACAACTCTGTTTTTAGAGTCTTAATCAATGGGAAGCCTTTGTCATTGTGGGTGTCTAATGCCAAACATATTTAGCATATAGTGGGCATTTTGAAGTGGATGCGGAATTGAAACATCTGTATATATCTAGAGCTCTCATCAGACTCTAGAAATTTCCTTTTCTATCTCAGTCTTTAAGATACCATAACTGCCTCTTAGTGTTCTGATCATCTCTAATGCATGTACTGGGCAGCAGTTAGGTGGTACGGTGGATAGAGCACCAGTGCAGGAGTCAGGAGGACCTGAGTTCAAATCTTACCTCAGACACTTGACATTCACTAGCTGTGTGACTTTGGGCAAATTACTTAATCCCAATTGCCTCATTCTGGGTCATCTCGTCATCCTGATGTCACTGGATTCAGATGGCTCTGGAGGAGAAGTGAGGCTGGTGACCTGCACAGCCCTCCCTCACTCAAAACAAAGTCAAGTGCAAGTCATATCATTATTTCATTGATGACATGGTCGTCTTCAGCAACGAAGGACAAACACATTGCATGTACAAATTCCTTATTGGCTGGAATCAAATCTAGCATAGCAATATTCTCTGCTTTCTGTAAGATACAGTTATCAACATGGCAAATGGAGACTTCATCGGCTTCTTTCCTTTTAAGAGACTGTGACCTTCCGCATATATCCAAATTCTGATATTTAAAGTACCTTCCGCTACCAGCAGAACTCTGGGACAGCTTTGTGTTCAGAATTAGGATGTCACTATCAAATTCCTCCAACTTGCCATATGGTTTGCAGTATAATTCCACCACTGTATCACTTCTGTCTCTTTCTCCTTTGATCTTCACTTGGATGTTCTCTACCATATCTTCCCCTTCAGGTTTATAAAGTACTGCCCAGGTAAAAAAATACGTTTTTTTAAAAAATTCATTCTAAATTTAAACAAAAAAGATCATCATAGGTCCTCTGGAGACATGGTTGGTCCTTGCTCTTATATTTCTTAAGGCTATCATAGTTGGTTTCTTTACAGTGTTGTCTTTGTATAAATTGCTTACCTGATTCGGCTCACTTCATTATGTCATTTCATAAGACCTAGGATTTTTTGGGAAATCATCTCTTTTGTTTTTACTTATGGCACAAGTATGTTGCACTACAATCATATGCCACAACCTGTTACCCTGCTTAGATCTGAGTTATTTCTCTTCCCCTCTTCTTGTCCCTTGCCACCCATCCCTCTGGCTTTCTTGTGGAGTTTGCAATATTTCTATACCACACTGTGTGTGTTCAGTCCTTCTTTGTTTCACACAGGAGTGAGACTCATCTGATTCTGTTTTCCTCCTCTTTGTCCATGTGTATATCATCTCATGCACACACTTATGACAGAGAGCAGGTTCCATCCCTTTCTCACTCCTTTCTACTTTAGTGTATTTCTCCTTTTACTCTCCTTTCTCTTTCTTCTCTTAAAAATATGGGACTTTTTAAAAATAATAATAACTAATATTTACATAGCACTTACTTTGTAACTCTGTGCCAGTCACTATTGTAAGAGCTTTACCACTATTATCTCATCTGATTCAAACAATAGCCCTGAAAGATAACTGCTATTATTCCCTTTTTACAAATGAGCACACACTCACTAGCTGTGTGACCTTGGGCAAGTCACTTAACTCCAATTGCCTCATCCTAGGTCACCTCCAGTCATCCTGATGAATATCTGGTCACTGGATTCAGATGGCTCTGGAGGAGAAGTGAGGCTGGTGCCCTCACAGCCCTCCCTCCCTCAAAACAAAGTCAAGTGCAAGTCAGGTCATTATTTCTCTGATGACATGGTCTTCTTCAGCAATGAAGGACCAACACACACACAAATGAGGAAATTGAAACAAACAGGAGTTAAATGACTTGCCCAAGGTTACACAACTAGGAATTGGACACCAGGAAATATCTGATTGCAGCTCTGAAGTCAGATCTTCCTGATTCCAGGCTCAACATTCTATCTGCTGCACCATCTAGCTCTTTCCTCAGCCCCAGTACTCTTTGAAGACATTAAAGTTCTGAAAGGACACTGTAAGGATTTCTCTCCTTGATAGAATGTTAGAAAAACAACATCATACATATTCCTCCATTTTCTCAAATAAATTTACCTTTATAGGTTTCACTTTTCATCAGAAACTTTTGAAAGTCCTCTATTCCATTAAAAATTCATTTGTTTTCCCTGTCAGATTATAACTAGCCTTGAAGGGTAAATTATTCTCGGTTGTAAGCTTTTATCTATTGCCTTTTTAAAATATTGTATTCTAAGATATCTGTTGGTTTTTAGTGGAAGTAAACAGGTCTTGTATGATCTGGACTATATAGTTCCTTGGTACTTGTCCTTCCTGGAGTCTTTTGACGTGTTATTATTCATTCAGTCACTATAGTTGTGTTCAACTTTTTGTGACCGCATTTGTGGTTTTCTCAGCAAAGATACTGGAGTGGTTTGCCATTTCCTTCTCCAGCACATTTTTATAGATGAGAAACTGTGGCAAACAGGGTTAAGTAACCTGCACAAGATCACATAGCTAGTAAGTATCTGAGGCCACATTTGAACTCACAAAGACGAATGAATCTTCCTGACTTCAGGCCTGGCACTCTATCTACTGGACTACATAGCTTCTTTGACATAGGCATGCTAGATTTTTGCCATCGTGTTCCTGCGACCTTTTCTGTTTTAGAAGGTGGTTAGTTAATTCTTCCTATAGTTTTAATTTAGGTAATATTGAAATAACTTGTCCTATCATTTAAAAAAAAATCACGGTTTTTCTAGGGAATCCAATGATTCTTAAAAGTATGTCTCTGTGACATGCTTTCCATATAATTTAAAAGTATTAACTATCGTACATTTTCTTCTTTTTGAAATCTTTTTTGTTCCTATATTTCCTACTGTCCCATGGAAAGAGTGATTTTTTATTTAGTCTATTCTAGTTTTCAGGGATTCCATTTCTTGAGTAAGATTTACCCTATTTCTCTTCTAAACTATTTATTTGCCTTCAATTCTTTCCTCTAGAACTTTTTTCTTTTAAAAAAAAATTTCTTGACTCATTTCTTCTAGGTACGTATTTTCCTTGTGGAAAATCTCCACTCACCCCACCCTCTTAATCTCTGCTTGTAGTTATGGAGTTAAATTGCAATAATTATTTGTGCTTGTTATGTTTTCTTTGGTTAGCTCGTTTCTCCAGCTTTCGTTCCTAAACTGGGGCTTTGTGCCAGGGTTAGGCTCTATGCCCTACCTACTGCAAGTTTGGCTGGGGTGGTAAGCCTGCTTAGATTCAACCTGA
Source organism: Notamacropus eugenii (assembly GCF_028372415.1). NCBI lineage: Eukaryota > Metazoa > Chordata > Mammalia > Diprotodontia > Macropodidae > Notamacropus > Notamacropus eugenii. Next base: position 191,456,191 of record NC_092872.1, read on the forward strand.
GTCTCCTGGGTTCTTGTGCTGATCTCTGCTTTTTGGGGTTCACCACCTCTGGGTTGTTGAGCTTGAGTGAGCCCCCTTTGGCATCTAGAAACTAAAAGTTAGGGACCTTAGAACCTCTGGGCCTGGGCTATCCTGGTCCACACTCTGATTAATACAGCATCATTCTGACCAATGCCCTTTTCTCTGTCTCCTTTTTCTTCCCCTAACATGGGGGCTTCTATGGTCCCCTCTCTGGAATTTCTGCTCAACCACCCCTGGGTTCTCTGGAGAGCTGTCTCTGGACACAAAGCCATTTAGGTTATACACATCCCATTTCTGGTCATACTGAACGCTCTGGTACTGACTTTCTTGGAATGTAGGCAGGGGAAGGCCCTTTCCTCTTCTTCCTGTACTGCCAGCTGATCTCTTACACATTTCTAGGGCAGAAGACGCCACTGTAGTTTCTCAATAGATTTCTGGATCATTATTTGGTCTAATGTGATCTTCAAGGGAAATGACTACCTGCCATTTAGGAGGCCATCTTTGCCAGAAGTCACAATACTTTCCACTACCGGCTTTCCACCTACTTAATCTATTCCCCTTCACTAAGGTGTATACTTCTATTTCCTTATTCCAGACAGAAGGTAGATCCTTTTAAATCTCAATGATACATGTTAGGTCATATTTACCTCTCTATTCATATCTCCATTTCATTACTTATTTTTATTACTTATTTATTACTTATTTTTATTATTTTTATAATAATTATTACTTATATTTTATGAGCAGGAGTGTCTGAGGTTATGGATATCATTTCTCCCCTTCTTTCCTTTGATATCTCTTGCTCATTACTGAGTACATCTTCTATTTTCATTCCTATAACATTCTTCCTTCCTTGGAATATTTAGTTTTTTAACAGCTCTATGTAAGTACCTTTTCCTTACCTTTCCCTTTTTTTTCAAATTCTCTAAATTAAATGAGTAAAGAAATTCTTTCCTGCCCTTATTAGATGTGTTCTATCCCTGGTTTCTTTTGCTTCCTCAAAACACAAACTCATTCTTTGACACCATCTTCTTAGCCAGCTTTTCACTTTCCATATCTGAATTTCTTTTGTAAGGTCTGGACCTTTAGTGAGCAACAGGGATGGAAACACCATCTATGAATGTGCCCAAGTCTTCATAACCTCTTGAGATTCTCTCTGGGTTTCTTCTGCCAGGATAATTTGTTCTCTTAAAGATTACCCGCAGTGGGTCGCAATGCTCAGATTCTACAAGTCCCTGGAGATTCTCTGTCACATCCTAAACGTGCACACCAGGAAGACAGCTTATCTCCTGATTGTTTCTGTCAGATTGACATATAGCCACTTTCTTACTTCTCAGCTGGGAGGGAGCAGATCCTCATGGTAACTATACTCTTAGACTTGCCCATGCTAATAATTTGCAAGAAGCAGACTTAAGGATTTTCCATTGTTTTTATGAGGAAGTTTTTGTTTATGACAATAATGTGGAACTTACAACAGTTGAAAACATCTTTTGTTCAGAAACAGGATATAGAAAGAAGCTGAGAAATTATAATGGTCTTTTCCATGTTTCTCAACATGGAACCTCTTTGGGGATTCATTGTACTACACCCATCCCAAACTGGGAGAATATAGGCATTGGAGTCCAAAGGGCAAGTAGTCTTTATTCTACAGGTGAAGGAAAGAATGACCAAAGAAGGAATTTAGATTTACCTAATGCTTTGCAGCTATATAAAATGATGCACACGTGCGCACACACACACACACACACACACACACACGCACACACACACACACAATCCCCACTATTTTTGGATATGAAATGAAATTTTTTAATTTTCTCATGCCCCCGCCCAGAAATGAAAATAACTGTTTGTAGACTTTTCATTTAAGTAAGTTTCTTGAGTTTGTTTTTTGAGAAATGATTTCATGACATTTCTGGGAAAGAAATCTCATGATAAGAGATAGAAATCACAAATCATCAGGCTCCAATTTTTAACTTTTACCAAAGATCCACATCTGAAATCCCTTTCTGAATTCTGTCTTTGGCTGTTCCACGAACAGCTTTTATCTGGGGCAATGGTGGATATCTTCCCTTCCAGTTTCCCCCCAATAGGTCTGGGAAGGCCCCCTTGGGAAATGTAAGCGGAATATATTATTTTTGTTTTTAAAACCCTGGCATTTTGTAAGCACATTGTCAGCCACTGTAAGCACACTGAGCCCAGTGGAGACTGCCCTGTCTCATTCTCTGGAGCCTTGGTCTCCTGATGTCACAAAGGATGCAATGTAACATTTTAGGAAAGGGGTTGCCACTGTCCTGGAATTTCCCAGAGCTTGACTGCAATGGAAAAAATGAGACTTTCTGCAAGGCATTGGATGATTTGGGGAGTGAGAGAGAAACTGCTCAAAGCTCAAGGTACTGTTCCGTGACTCACTACCTTGGCAAGTCTCTTTACTTATTGAGCCTCAGTTTCCTTTTCTGTAAAATGAAGGAGTTTGGCAAGATGATCACTAATGTCTCTAGATTCTTTAAGTTATTTCTGGCTAGATACTGATTTAGACCTTAAATAGGTCTATGTCCTGTGTCCTTGTCACTGGAATCAAAAATGGTTCCTTTAAAAAAATTAATAATTTGGAGGTAGTGATGTTAGAAGTCATAGGGCATGAATTTAGGAGGCCCAGGCAGCTGAGATCATATCTAACATGGTGGTCTCCATGTTTTCATTGGCATCTGTTTAAGCTTACCCTCGTTTCAAACTTCATTTTCTTTAATGCTGTTTCTCCACCTACCTAATGTCCCACCATTCACAGCTACAGCAATGATGGCAGCCTGAAGAATACTCTTTCCTCCCTTTCCTTTCTCCTCTCTCCTTTCTGCCTTTCCCATCCATTCAAACTCATATAACTTTAGAGCTGACATGTCCCTTTGACCCAATTTGTATCTTCTCAGAGAAAACTTGTTCTCTGATAACTAGAAGTGGGTGGGGCCAGTTCATTTCCTCACGTATAAAGTGAGATTGTAGTTTCTCGTGGAAACATTTAAATAAATAACGTTCAATATCATACCCATTGAGCTCAGTAATCTATTCGGTAGTGGAATTCAGACTTTTGTCAAAGGTATTGACACTTTCCAGTCATCTGGCCATCATGGTGTAATTGAAAGAATATTGGACTTGAAACAGGGAGAACTGATTTTAAGGATACTGCTTATCAACTGTTTTGACCCCGGTCAAACTGCATCACCCCTGTTTTCTCATCTATAAAATGGGAATCTCTTATGGTTGCTATGAGACTCAAATAAAATGTAGTCAAAAGATCTTTATAGATGAGTTATTGTTACCATTTACCTTGAGAATGTAATTAGTATGTTACAACTAGAAAAAGTTAGGGCAGCTAGATGACACAGTGGACAGAGCATCAGGTCTAGAGTCAGGAAGACTCATCTTCCTGAGTTCAATTCCCCATCCTCACCCTTCCTTAGCTACCAGCTACCCATATGTCCCGGTAGATAGAGGGCTAGCTGTACTTGGAGTCAGAAAGACCTGTCTTCAATTGTTCCCTCTGATATTTGAGATACTTGCCTTGGGCAAATCCCTTTGCCTCTCCAGCCTGCATTTTCTCATTTGTAATATAGAGATAATCACAATCTACTTCATAGGTTTATTGTAAGGATCAAATGATATAGTAGATGTAAAGGTTTTGTCAACTCTAAAATGCTGTATAAATGTAAGATGTTGTCATTGTTGGTACTTCTACTCTGGTAAGAGGTGTTACAGACCCTGGGGACATTCAAGGACAGAATTACAAAGTATTTGACAAAGGCTGTGATAATGTTCTTGTAGATAAGATGAAGAAGTATGGGCTGGGAGAACTTAATGGTAGTCATTAACAATTCCATGTAAATTTGGAAGCATATTTCTGGTGGAGTGGCCCTGGATTGCTTCTGTTGATGCCTTAGATGAAGAATAGATGGCATGTTTGTCACATTTGCAGATGGCATAAAGCTGGGAGGGACAGCCAACACACTAGTGAAAGAGTCAGGATCCCAAAAGACTTTGGCAGGTTGGAACATTGAGCCAGATCTAATGAGATGAAATGTAAAGTCTTAAGAGGTAGGGTGGTGTGATGGGTAGAGCTGGACTTCCATGGATAAGACAGCTGGCATCATCAGAAAGATTTAGGTTCAATTCTCACATCTACGGACTTTGTGACCCTGGAAAATGACTTAAACTCTCAGGGTCCCAGATAATTGTCTAAGATTATACATTTAAAAAAATTATTTTAAACTTATGTACACAATAAGAAAAGAAAAAAACATATTATCAACTTAAGTACAAAATAAGAAAAGAAGAAAAAGCATTGCCATGTGCACAGCAGAACATAATAGAGGATTCAAAATATACAACAATAAATTTCCATTTCAAGAAAGATCATATAATAAATACTACACATTATATTTAGAGACGTCCTTCTTTTCTTTCTTTCCTTGTTAGTTTTCTTTTGATCTTTGCTGTATGGTTTTTATTTGTTCTTTTTCCCCCTTCCTCCCTCTACTCCCCCAAGGCTACAATTGAACACAGATATATACATAGACACGTGCATGTGTATTATGTATATTATGTATATGTACATGCCCACATACCTACATTATATGCACAGATACATATATACATACACACATTTATATAGATATACTTAGATATCTATAATCATAGTCATATATAGACATATACATTCCTGTGCACCTATGTACAACAGTACTACTTTGTCCTCTGTTTCCCTGAGGGTAGATAACCTCTTCTTTCATAAGTCTGAGTCTTTCCATATTTTTCTGAGTCTACCAACTTGTCATGTCCTACACCAGAGCAATATTCCAATCTTATACTGTCTGGTTATTTGACTGTAAGTTTCAGTGCAGGTACCGGGCCTGTATTAGTAAGAGGGAGTTTCTGCACTGGGCATCCCTTCCCTTAAGCAATGGAATCATACCTTTGAGTGCTCCTCCCTCGTCCTTCTAAAAAGAAGAAAGTTTTACCCAAAAGTTTTAACAAGTTGTCTTCACCAGCGCAAAATGGCAAGGTTAGATAGCAGTTATCCTGAAAAATGTTTGTGACATTTAATTGAGTGAAAGCTCAACCTGAGTCAATAGGGGAAAGTAGAAGCCCAAAAAGCTAATGTGAGCTTAGGTAACACTTAGAAGGTCCTGGCTTAGGAAGGTTGATAGGACCTCTGTACTGTGCCCTAGTCAAGCCACATGTTGGTGTACTGTATCCAGTTCTGAAGATCACATTTTAGGAAGGTTGTTGATGGACTGGAGAATAAACTTTTACAGGGCAACCGAGAAGGAAAAGCCTCACAATTCTCTCATAAGATAATGGATGGAATAAATTCGCGATATTTAGCCTGAAGAAGGGGGTAGATATCATAGCTCCATTCAAATACCGGAAAGTCTGTTACCTAGAGTAGAGAGTAGACGTATGCTCAGTTATACAAGTAGAAGTAGGGAGGTAGGTAGATGTTGCAGATTAATAGATTTAAGTCCTTGGAGTAAAAAAAAAAAAAATCTCTTGACTACTAGAGCTATCCAAAAGTAGAATGGACTGGCTCAGGAGGTTGTGAATTCTCTCTCATTGGAGTTTTTCAAGCAAAAGTTGCGTGATTCCATATTAGGTATGTTATAGAGGGAATTCTTGTTCAGATACAGTTTGTTCTAGGAAGCCTTTGAAATTTGGAATTATATGAAATAATAACTGGGAAAGAATCAACTGAAAGTCAACTTCCTCATGTTGGAAGGGCTTTAAAGATGACCATCTTCCTTGGCTAAGGATACCCTTACACTTGGAATTTTAGAATGTTAGATTTTCAGGGCTATATGGGGATGTCTTAGAGTAGAGCTAATTAGAAGCAGTGGCAGTCAGAGTGTGGTGAGTTTGACCCTTAATCCAAGGCTCTTTTTGCTATGTTATACTCTAAAAGATGGAACTGGCAACTTACGCCAGTTTCCAGATGTGTTCCAAATATTTATGTAGATATCAGAATGTGGAGAGCCAAATATGATGCACTAGTAGATCATGACTTGTGTTTATAATGACCTTAACTAAGAAATGAGAATCCCAAATGCTGGCTGAGGAAACTTTTTGTAACACCACTCCCCCACCCAAACAAGGTTTCTCTAAGATTTAGGAACGTCAAAGACATCGTAGGAACTGCTCTCTTCTACAAATGGGGCTGCTCTGCTAGGCACTGGGGAATGAAGTGGGGTGTACTTAGTTATTTGAAGACAGTGGGAGTGAAGACAACTCACAAAGTGAGTCTAGGTGGATTATAGATGAAGCACCTATAGACAAGGTACCAATGTTAGGGAAGCTGGATCTGTGACTAGTTAGATCGGAGAACTGGTAGAGAGAATCCTGAAGTTCTGGGTCAGCATCAGCCTATTCAGACACAAAAGAAGACATATCACTAGGAAGAAGCTGTGGAACCACATAGATATATAAATGCCAGGGGCTATGGTAAGGCCTTTGGAGAAATCCTTATTCCCCTGTGGCAAAAGGAAAGACAGCCCAGTCAAAAGGAATTGTCTCACTAGGTCCACTTGAGAGATTCATTCAAGTAGCATATTCTTGGGTTCTGTGGTGTCAGACACTTCAGATTGGAGGGGCAAAAGGACTGGAAGCAGACAGAAAGTATTCTCTCTTTCCTTTCAAACACTCTTGGCTGTTTTCCTTAGGTACCCATTTTACCTTTAATCTCCCCTTCTGTCCTGTCTTCTCTCCCTCTACCTTATATAATGGCACATTATACAATATTGCGAAGCAGGTGGTATTTTTAAAGACAGCGAGTGAGCATTTTTTTGGCCTAAATTTGGGAATGAAACAGATGGATTTTTAAGACTCTGGGCTTCTCCTATGAATAGTAACCGTTGTTCTCCTCTGCCTTAAACACCGGTTTCAAGACCACCTCCAGCAACCAATCAGCACTCTGTTATTTAATTATAACAAAATTCTTAGCTCTGTCTGCTGCTGCATGGACAAGTGGGGGGCACTGGATCAATTTCTGGAGCCAGGCAGGCTTGCCAACAATAATTTTCCTTTTCCCAGAGGGCCTCAGAGGCCTGGAGCAGGTTCCAAGTTTCTCCTCTCTGGCTATTCAGAGTGGGCTCCCTGACAGAGTGTTTGAAAAGGGTTATAGAAAGGCAGATAAATACACTTCTTGTTACAGGCTCCTCTGACAAGCCAGGCCTCAAGAACAGTGATCTCATTCCTGCCTCATTATTGCTGGTGCCAGATTTTTTCCATTAACAGGTAATTGAGTAGAAACTAAAATAAGCGAAGTTTGTTTCATCCCCTGGATTCTCTTGCTTGTGTTTGAAAGGAAAACACTTTAGCATCGTTAGCAGCGGAACGTCCCTGAAAACATATTTGTGTTTTCCAAGTGATTTGTTGCTACTCAGGTGTAATTACCTTGTTCCAAGCCTCTCCCTCTTATTTTAATGAACAAATATAGGCACTCCTATTTTTTTTTAAATTTAAGCGTTCATGTTCTTCAGAAAACAACAGGAATGTGGTGTGTAGTACCTACTTGTGGGTCAGTCTTGTTTGGAAGACTGGTGTGTTGGTTGACATAGACAGTCGGGCATGTTCTGAAATTGACTTCTTTCAAAGTTCCCAAGGAAAATCCAGGAGGAGCCAATGAGATCACAAGCCATGATACAACTTACAGGTACACAAAGTAGTGCTTTCAGTCTGTGTGTGTGTTTTGTGTGCACATGTGTGTGTTGGGATAGGAGAGGGAGAGGGACAGGGAGTTTAGACCATCCCATTAAGCCAGGGAAACAAAGTAGATAGCACTTCCTTCATAGTTCTATTAATTTTCTTGAGGCAGATTGTGTTTCTGGACAAAGGAATCGGGGTGACCAAAGTTTCCTGTTTGTTTGGTTCCCAGGTACATGTGCCCCGATCCAAAGGTCATGCTTTGCTGTGTATTATTTCAAGGATTTACCCTAGAAGGGGCAGAGTCAGGGCTTTGGAGGTGGGGTTGTACTGAAGGAAGAAGGATACCATTGCCCTCAACTCCTCACTTCTCCAATTAGAGCCAGATTCCCATTCTCCATCATCTGAAAAACTGTATTCCTACAATAAGCCCTAGAATCTTCATGACGGCCAAATCTCAGAGACCACGCTTTTAAGCCAACCTTCAGGAACATTATGAGGTACCCTCAAAGCACCCCAGTGATTATCTCACGTGCAGTGGCCTTCTTTGTTATCAAATAGTTTGAGCTGGAAGCACACACTTTCCAACTCAGGTAGGGAATGACCTAAAAGAAAATGGACTTAATCATCCATGGATATCTATCTCCTATGCCTGTCCTTGATAAAAAGTGTTGATGGTACATTTGAGGAAAGGTATTAGTTTTTACATCCATAGCAGTGCCTCTGGGAAACTGAAATTGTTTAGTTTCCTCCTTTCTAACTCTGCATTGTTTTCTAACAGGAATTTCAAGTATTTTTTTCCTCTTGGCACATACCACCTAGCCTTTGCTGTTTGGTAGATTTTTACGGACACTGCTGGTCATGTTGCCTGTTAAACTGTCTTGATGGCAAATGGGAATGGGTATCCTGAACAGGGTCTGGAAGTGTTGACAGTGGGCTGGCACTATTCAGGAAATGTATGGGATGTTGGCCATGCTGCCTTCAGCAGGGTCCACTTCCACAGGGCTGCCTGGAAAACGTCTCAAGAATACTGAGTCCCTGGCACTGTATCTGGAGACCCCAGTCTCTGGTGTTCCCATATTTACTTCTACAGGAAGGGTGTGTGGGGGGTGGTAATTCAGCTTAACCAATATCTACTAAGCGCTTACTGTTCTCTTCTCACCCCACATAACCACAAGCTCTGAAGTAGGTGTTACAGCCATACAAGAAAAAGAAAGAACAGTGACTGGAACATGACAGATGCCAAGTCTTTGAATTGAAGATGTGGTATGTGCCTTTAATGAGCATGTTGCCTATTTGAACATGAGACATGTATTTTTAAAACAGTTAATTGTATTGCTGCAGAACTAGAAAATGAGGAGTATGGCCAGGAAGGGTTGACTTTATAGGATCTTTCACAAGTCCAAATTGTCTTCTCAATGAGTCCTTTCATTTGCTCATAATCCTCAACTCCCAGAATCTTAGTTGGAAAAGGTCAATGGAACAAGATGCATAAATGCCGCCTACCACATGTCCAAAAAATGGTCATCCAACCTCTGTTTGGACATCTCTAGTAATGGGTAGGGCACTCCCTCTTGAGAGAGCTCATTCCATTTCAGGAGAGCTCTAACAGGAAGATCTTCCATTGGTTGGACTGAACGTTATTGTGCTATAGCTTCCCTTGGTTTTCTCCACTTTGACTATGTAGTTTAGAATCATAGAATCACAGACGAATAGATTTGGGAGGGACCTTATTTAGAGATATTTGAGAATCAGTGGAGGAAGAAACCAAAGCAACATGATCATGGGCGTATATTGACAGACCGCACTTAGACAGGAGGAATGAGATAAGGAATTGGGGAAACATTACAAAAACAGAGACACATGATACAATAATGAGGAAATACTTCATTTATTTGTACGTCCACTGGAGTTTCCTTTTTACCAGGAACAGAGCAGCTGACAAACTCATGACTGGCCTTAACGATAATTTCATTCTCCAGAAGGTAGAGAAAGGGACAAGGGGGACTGTTCCTCTGGACTTACTTCCAACCAGCAAGGATGAATTTTCTGCTAATAGAGAAACAGAGGGAATCATGAAAAGAAGTGGCCATTCCATCTTAGAATATATCATACAGAAAGGGAGAGATACTATGTAAAATCTGACATGCACCATAGTTTAAGTTTTTAGGGAAAGAATAGTCATTATTCCATGGATTTATGTTCTGCTGCAGTGAGTCAAGAGGCAAAAAAGTTTTCAAGAGTGAAACTGAAAAAAATTTTGGAAGTTTTATTTTGATGACTTGTTATTACATAACAGCCAGTTCTAGAAACATGGCCACTTCCAGAACTGAGCTCTCCCCTAAAAACAGAAAAATGGCCAACGCAAGAATACCCAGGGCGGTGACTTTCTAACAATGCATAGACTATTCCATCCAAAGAGCCCCTTGCCTCTGCCAAGAGTAGAAAGACGTGTTTTATTTAAGGATAAAATTCTGATTTCAGTTGTTTGTATGACATCAGAAATAAACAAGAGGCAGCTTCATAAGGAGACTGATACCTACGTGCAGACAACCCAGTGACTTAGATTTTTTTTAAAGGCAAGTATAGAAGATGGAAGCAGGAGATAACAGAAGAAAAATATTATTTTTACTGACCTTTGGTAACGTCTAGTGTTTTGGACACATGGTTTCATATTGGTATGTCATTGCCTTTGCCCACCAAGACCATCTACAATCCCATCCTTCCCTGAGCACAGTCTTAGGCTGGCTTCAGCAGGGAAGGGTTAATCATGGGTGAGGGAGAGGTTCTCCTTCCAGATAGGATGTGCAAAGAGGGGTTCATCCGGCAAAGGTAAGAAGGCAACAAAGACAAAATTTGTTTATTCCACTCTTTGGCCCAGGGCCAAATCCTTTTTCTCTGCAAACTTTTTTTTGACTCAGTCAAGCAATCAAGTATCTATTGCATACCTATGATGTGCCTGGCACTGTGTTACAGTCTGGGGAGTGAGGTACAGAGAGAAAAATGAAACAGTCCCTGCTTGCAAGAGGGGCACTGTGTCGTAATGAATATAGAGGTGACGTCGAGACAGGTAGAAAGGAGTTCAAGTCATGCCTCTGATAAAACCTGGCTATTTGACCATGGGGCATGTAATTTTAAATCTCTCTGTGGTCCAGGCAACTCTTTAAGACTATACTTGCTGAATTGATAAATTCAGTTTCTTTACCCTGGAGATCTTTATACCAATAAAATCTCAGGTCCAGTCCCTATCCCTATTCCTATGCTTAGTTTATGTTCTATCAATTCAATATGGGCATAGCCAACCCACTGTTATGAATTGGTTTGACAGGAACCAATTGGAAATTATGCTACAGGTTGCAGGAAGTTCTATGGAAAATAGTAAGAATGTGGTGGCAACTGAACTGATGCTAAGGATAACTGACTTCACTGGATCTTAAGGATAAACTTGCCCTTAGCATCACCATCCTTCCAATTTGTATCTAAGGTGACTTACCAAAGAATAGTTCAGTGGCAAAGAACTGGAAATTGCAGGGAGGCTCGTCAACTGGGAACAGATTGTGGTATATGATTTGTGATGGAATACTACTGTGCTAAAAATGTTAAGTTCAATGATCTTAGAAAAATGTGCATAGACTTGCATGAAATAATGGAGAAATGAGAGAAACCAAGAAAATGTTGCATACGGTAATAGCAATATTGTTTTAAGAACAACTTTGAGTGAAAAAGTCATTTTGACTGTTATAAATACCCAAATTAACTACAAAGGACATATGAAGGAAGCTACCATCTGCATCCAGAGAAAGAACTGATCAATAGAAGTATGTACAGAATAGATTTCAATATATATGTATACATATATTGTTACACATATGTGTGTATACATATATACATACATATATATATATATACATACATTTGTGTCTAATGGTACTCATCTCTGGGGTGAGGGGTAGGGAAGAAAGGAAAAGAAAAAAGAAATTTACATTGTAACTTTATTATGTACTTAAAAGAAATAGTAAGTTGTCCATAATAGATTTTCACTTTCATGTGCAATCATATTTTTTTATTATATTATGCTATGGACATGCTTGTTTTAGTTTATAAAATTAAAAACAAAATAAAAACTTTTTAAAAAGAGTTCAGTGGCATCCGTTGTCTATAATAGCTTAGCAACATTATTTCAATATGTGTCTTACAGTGTATATGTGTCCTTGCATAAGACTCTGGGGATCAATCTTTCAGAGGAAATAACATTGCCATCTTATGCTGTCACAACTTTTATTTCCAAAGAGTTCTCCCTTTTGTGAATTTTGCCCCCATTCACCTCCTCTTACATATGGATAAACCGAGTCTCAGATAGAGCTTGCGACTTGGTCCAATATGTACTGATTAATATTGCTGGGAAGGGGGAAATAAAATAGACATTTATATAATGTGTACTATGTTCCAGATAGGGACAGCTAGGTGGCACAGTGGATAGAGCAGCTGACTTAGAGTCTGGAGGATCTGAGTTCAAATCTAGCCTCAGATACTTTCTAGTTATGTGACTCTGGGCAAATGACTTAATCCTGCTTGGACATTCCTCATCTGTTAAATGAGCTGGCTAAGGAAATGAGAAACCACTGCAGTATCTTTGACATTCAGAAAACTCCAAATGGGATCCCGAAGAGTCAGACATGGCTGAAAAAACAACTCAACAACAACTGCGCAATGCTGTGTGTAGCTTGCTTTATATATATATTAGCTGGCACGTTGCTTCCTCTATTAGCCTGTATGCTCCTGGAGGGGAGGGACGGTCCTTTGCCTCTTTTTGTATTTCCAGTGCTTAGCCCAGTGCTTGGCACATAGGAGACAATTAATGAATATTGATTGACCGAAGACAGTCAATCAGTAGTAACCTTGTAAAATAAATTTCTGATGCAGTCCTTTCCCAGGCCTGGATGATTACCATTATGAGGCTGTCCTAAATGTCCAGCTTAAATTGCCACTTGTCCTGGGTCATTCTGTGAGTAACCATCCCAGGACTGTTTCCTTTTTACCTTTATCTGGCTTGTTTATGGTCAAATTCTCTTCAGTTCATTTGGAAGCTTAAGGAGATAGGGACAGAATGGGCCAATATGAAAGAACAAATCCTCCTAAAGTCCCTTAGAAAGACAGAGTTTTCTACTTTCTGCTGGGGGAGTGCTGACTTCACACCAATAGACTGGAGATTGAAGGAAAGGAAGCTGACAGGGAAGAAACTCAGGGAACCAATCCCCTGCATTTAGACCAGTAGGGGCATCGTATATTATGGCTTCTCCCCACTGAGTTAGATCCCTACTGAAGAATGGGACGTGTAAGGGGTCAAGACTTAGGCCCCATTCAGGTGTGAAACTTCCCTAGGGTCCAACAGGCCTGGACTGTCAGTAAGAGTCAAGTTAAAGGGAATAGTTTCTTTCAGTCCCCCTCCCTCCCCACCTCTAGCCCAAGACTCCCATAGGCCCCTGGTTGATCCTAGGGGAGTCTATTCGGGCATTATCCAAGAAGAAAAGCCTCCAGTCTGAATGAGCAAAGTCCTTTCTGTGGGAGTCTGTTCAGCTTTTCCGAATGACTCTCTCGAATGCCCTGCTCTGGGCCATTGTGATTGTACAAAGCTGACACACACAGCAATCCCTGAACAATCTTCTCTCAACTCTTTTTTTCCCGGTCTTTATTATTGTTGTTATTTCCAAATCCTTCAGTTCTTTGAGATGATTATCACTGATACATCTCTGGTCAGAGTGCTTGGGGTTTTTCTCCCTCCTCTCCCCTGCCCTCTCTCTCCCACCTTCCCCCTCCTTCTCCCTCATAGGTATGATTCCACGGCAGCCTCTTTGACCAGATACATAAAACCAAGACTAATCGGTTAACATACGTGGCATCTTTAAACTTGAATCTATTTTCCCCACTATAAACGCTGCACGCCGGCTTCTGTGGAGGTAGTTTTCCATTGTTCATTGTCAAAGTCTTCTTGAGTGGATTTCCCACTGTGTCACTTTTGTGTGAGTCAAATCAAGATTATAGGTAGTGGAGAAGAAAAAGAAAAAGAAGAGAAGGTTTGCCCCTCATTTTAGAGTTTAAGAAAAATCTGCCAGCAGGTTCCAGTTGGAGTAGGGAATAGACATAAAAGGGAGAGTCCAAGCCAGGTCATTTGTGTCACCAGATTAAGTTTTCAGGGGAAGAAAGACAAAACGTACATTGTAGTGGTCACACACAGAGACATAAATTTAGGAATAAGCCCGGCCTTGGCTAGAACATAGTTAGCTCTGATAATGAGGAACAATACTCAGGAATGATGCTTCCTGGATGGAAGGAGGTGACCTTGGAGGAAAGGTCTCCTGTAAAATATGGGTTCCCTCTTTCCTCTTACCGCCTACCATTCTCTAATCCAAACTTCAATGTGGCCTCATTTCCATCCTCGACAATGCCCCCTCCAGTGCCCCTATCCTTCTCCTTGAACAGGTTGAAAAGCTCATGAGACCTTGAAGGACCAACATGGTCCCCAGTGTGTGGAATATCCTCCTTCCTTACCCCTGCCTTTGTGGGATTCTTAGCTTTTTTCAAAGCCCACATCAGATGCCACTTGCTACATGAGGCTTTTCTGGGCTTCCAATTGTCTCTCCTTCTTGCATTTACTAAGTGCCAAGTACATGTTGTGTATCAATCAAGCCACCAATCAACAAACTTTATTAAGTACTTACTATGGACGGCTAGGGGGTGCCATAGTGCACAGAGAACCAGGCCTGAAGTCAGGAAGTCTTCTCTTCCTGAGTTCAAATCCAGCCTTGGACACTCACTAGCTATATGACCCTGGGCAACACTTAACCCTGTTTGCCTTAATTTCCTCATCTGCAAAATAAGCTAGAGAAGGAAATGGCAAACCACTCTGGTATCCAAGAAAACCCAAAATAGGGTCACAAAGTGTCGGACACAGCTGAAATGTAACTGAACAACATGAGTCACTGTAGCGAATGCAAGAATGAGCCCTGGACTCCTGTAGACTTGTCTACCAGGACACTTGGGTGGGTGGGGAACACTAAGCTAAACTTAGAGAGGGAGATAGTCATAGCAAATTAATCTTAGAGCCAGGTTGAATTCTGCCTCAGATACTTACTAGCTATGTACCCTGGACAAGTGGCTTAACCTCTCTGATCTCTAGTTTCCTCATCGGTAAAATAGTGATAACAGTAGAACTTTATGGTAGAGGTGGTTGTCCTGAGCCTCTGTTTCCTTATCTGTTAAGTGGGAGTAGTAATGGAACCCACCTGAGAGATAACATATGCAATGTACCTGTAAGGTAGTATTCTTCATAGGCATGAGCGATTATTTTTATCTTGACAACCATCTGTGACTTTGATTTACCCTTTTGTCTTTTCTTTCTTTTTCTAACCCCTCCAGTGCCAGCACCAGGGAGCCTCTTCACTCTGGCCACCAGGGCAGTGTCAGGGGAGGGTCTCTTCCTCTCACACAGAGCCTGCCTCCTCCCTTGTTTGCCTACTCCTGTCTCCCCCATCAGTAGCTACAGCAGATTTCCCAGGAGGATTCATGTTTTCAAGCTTTGTTCCTCTAGAGTTGTACACGATCTCTCACCCCTTCCCTTATCCCACCTTCACCTCTTCTAGGATCTTTTTGCAGCTCTCTGGCCTGAGTCCTCCCCAGCCAAGGCCCCAGAAAGGATGACCCCACTCCCTCAGGGGGCCTCTTTCTGTGCTCTTTCAATTCTAGAAGCCCATAGGGGGTTGGTACCATGTTGAAAGCAACAGGGCATGAGGCCAGGACGACAGCATCTGTTCTGACTTAAAATATTTATTTTTGTGAGCAAAATGTAGCTGAGTAACATGCTTCTTGGCAGAGTGGGCTGAGTGGGAGATTCAGCTGAGTGATGGGACTTACTTCTGGTAGCCAAGGCCACATGGTTTGAAGAAACACAGGAGGCATCATGATGTTTGGGGGGACTTTTACTCACCTATCCTGAAAGACATTGTTGCAGACTTCCAGTCATTCATTTCTCAAACCTTCCCCATCTAAGTCAGTTGACTCATCAGCTATTATGGTGTAACCTTTGTCCCAAAGTCCATTGGTAAGGGACTCTCTCCTTATTGGTAGAGAAGGAGGCCCTGCCTCATGTGAGGGGTGGGAGAGAGAGTTGGGGAGAACAAGAGAACTTCTAGTTCACGTCCTGTCTTCTTTAACACTCTTCAGGCAGTGACTCCGTTTGGGCACTTCTGGATTCCAGCCTCAAGAAGGAAGATGGAAGAGGTCAATATCACATTAGGTTGCTAAAGACTGGGAAGATATGAGAAAAGCAGGCAGTTTCCATAGTGTCCCTATTTACACCATAGACTTCATGGAACTCCCCCTTGGGTGAGATCTCTCTCTCTCTCTGTCTGTCTCTCTCTCTCCATCTCTCTCTGTCTCTGTCTCTCTCTCCTGCCTCCCTACCAGTCATACAATGACAGTCCTGTCTACACACAAAGGGCCCTTCTCTACAATTATAGGGAAGCAGTTATGGAAAATTATAAATGCCACTGTCATCATCAAAGTTTTATGAGAAAAACACTCTCACAGCACTGAATGATCACACAATACTAACCTTTTTTTAAAGCTGTACTCTCATTTTTTCTCAATTACATGTAAAAATTAACATTCATTTAAAAAAAATTTTTGATTTCACAATTATCTCCCTCCCTTCCTTTCTCTCTCCTCCTTAAGAAGATAAGAAGGCAAACAATTTGATAAAATTCTGAGTTTCACATTATTTCCCTCCCTTCCTCTCCCTCCTCCTTGAGAAGGCAAACAATTTGATGTAAATTATACATGTGTAGCCATACAAAGCATATTTTATATTAACCATGTTACAAAAGAAAACAGACCAAAAAAAGGAAAGAAAGCCAAAAAATATTCTTCAATCTGCACTCAGACTTTATTAGTTCTTTCTCTGTAGATCAATAACAATTTTTCATCAAAAGTCCTTCAAAATAGTCATGTCATTCACAGCTGATTGTTACACAGTATTGCTGTTGCTGTGTGAAATATTCTCTTGGTTTTGCTCACTTCGTTTTGCAATATTAATCTTAATACATACTTTTAGAATTGTAAAATGTTATATAACTGACTTATAGAAAGAATCCTCACAAAAAAACTGTTAAGGATTAATGAAATACAGGACCTATAACCTTAAGAAAACTATAGGAAGATGGATACTTCCTCACTAAAAAAGAAGAAAAGGATTTGATAATTATTCTGAGAGAACTTTATAACAAGGCTAAAAAAGCTGTGGAAATACTTTTGTTACAAGATATTGCCTCATGGAGCAAGAGGTAAAAGTGGATGACAAATGATCACTGTAGAATTTGAAGATTAAACCAATGAAATGTACTGGAGCTGGGATGTTACCATTGGCCAGACTATTGCCCATAATCACCCAGAGTGATCGATCCATCCATAAGAACTTAAGAACAACATTTAAAATTTTTATATTCATATCGAAGCCTCAGAATCTCTAAGCTATCTGAGACAAAAAGCTTTCAAAATGTAAATGCCTAGCAGAAGAAATGAAAATTATGTAGAAATAGTATGAAGTACATTATCATCCTCATCTGCTATTGTATCTGTACTAAGGATGCTTTCAGTGAGCCTACAAAAGGTGGGCTCATACCCTGATAACTCTCCCTCACCTCTCCTATCTAATCAGTTGCAAAATTTTTCGACATTTTTACCACCACTATCCTTGTTGAGACACTTAATACCTTTTACCTGGACTGCTGCAATAACTTCCTAAAAAAGCTTCAAGTGTCTCCCCTCTCCAATCCATTCTCCACATATCTGCTAACCTGATATTCCTTTTAAAGTAAAGATCTGACCATGTCACTTCCCTACTCAATAAAATCCAATGAGTCTATTGATTCAAAGACTAAATGTTATTTCATCTGTAACTCATTTAAAAAATATATTTGCACATAAGGTTATAATACATGTAATTCTTAATCTAGCATTACATTATATAATTGAGCAATAAGTAACTATATTCTTATTGGGGGTGCATACTCAAAAACTCTTTAGCAAAGGAGTGTTCATACAAAAAAAGTTTCACAATTACAAGTCTATACCATCGCAAGAAGCACACGACAGCAAAATCACAATTTCAATCAAACACAAAAGCTGAAAGTTTGTGCATTATTAACATCAGGAGTGAAAAAATGGTTATGTCAAGAAGAGTGATTGAAACACTAGCTTTTCTGCCAAACTGGAAAAGAGCTGGCTTACATAAGATTCATAATTTCTAGTTCAAATGCTTCACAATGGCACATGAATTACTCAAACACAAGACTGATTTCACCAGTCTAGACAGAAAGATATCTCCTACCTATTAATCAGTCAATAGTTATTGTGTTTGTTATGTGTCATGCACTGTGATAAGCACTAAGGATACAAAAAGAGGCAAAAGACAGTCCCTGCCCTCAAGAAGCTCACAATCTATTACCAAAAGGTGAGTTTACTAATAACCCCCTCCAACCTACATCAATTACATGTTCATGAACTTTAAACAAAACACTCATATCTGATATGACATGTCTAAACATTTATAAAAAAACAAGAAATTGGAAGGGGAGCAAAAAGGGTATGGCAAAAGGCCCAAGAGTAAAAGGAGAAACTCCCTGTTAATTTGATAATTATTTAATAAGCTGCCCACAAGCAACATAATTTTTATACTACTTTTATTGATTACCATAAAGCTTCTGACTTGGTTCTGCACTCATGGCTCATTTATTTATCATTTATTATATTTTAATTAGATTCAAATACTACATCATAACAACACTAGAGCATGCCACATTTACATGAAAACTGTTTTCGAACATATTGCTAATATAGTAGTATTAAGAACAAATGATATAAAATGTGGTATTTTTCAAGGAGACCGAGTCCTTTGTAGTTCTGTCTAATCCTAAATCCATTAGTATCTTTCTTGGGTGGAACTGAGTATGGTGTCCAGGTCAAAAAGGAAATTACACCAAAACATCATATTAATCACTTTATATGCATGAATGACATCAAGTTACACGGTACCGTGAAAAGCACATTAAGCAATTTCGTCTCATAGAAATGTTCTCCAATGATGTCAATGTGTCATTTGGAGTCAGTAAGTGTCAAATTTTTATTATATGCTAATGGAAAAAAATTAGAGATTGAAGGCTTTGAGTTTGAATTTGGATGTCGGTTAGAATGATGTTCATATTAAAAATTTTGGTCTTCTCTAAGGAAGTACATTTAGCAGAAAGTTAGTGTTGACAAAGTTGGATCATTTTGTGTCAAGGGACTTACTGGCATCCTAAAATCAAAGTGCAAAAGGAAGAACATATTTGACACAATTAGCACTTTCGCAATAACAATCTCAATGGAATCAAATAGTAAAGGAATTACTAGTCATCTGGAAAATAATTAAAATGAAAACATAGTGACAGGAAATTTGATGATTTCTTGTTCAGAAGTAGAAAGAGGATTGAAGATGTTAACAGATGAAAACCCATTTCAAAACTTATAGAATTGCTTCTGCCTTCACAGAAATAATAATGCTGGCAATGGGTATATGCAAATAGACTGATTGAATGTAATCCATAATGATTCACCTTCAGATGGAACCTATGAAACAGACGAGATCCAAGAGCACAACCCAAAGGTCCTTTATGGATGATATCAGCAGGAATTAAACCAATAATGTTTGTTGACTTAAAAATCATAAAAACATGGCTTAGGCACAGGGATTTATTTATAGGAATGCAGAGGTTTATGAAAAGGATGTAAGTTTAGGTCACTTCTTCCAGAAATAATAGGAAAGTCATCTCTAAGGAGCCTTAACTTGCTGATTGATGCAGATGTCACAAAAAAATCATAGAAGTTGTATAATATATGCCTGTGGGCTGCAAAAGTTTAACACCTGTGAAACACTTAGAAGGACATAATCATGTAGTAAAAATTGTAGACCATAAACGCATTATTCTTCACAAACAGATGAGAAATTGTCATACAACAAACATAAGCCCCAACCCTCCTTGAGAATACAATTAGCAAACTGTATTGAAACTGGAACATTATCACAGACTCAAAATGTTACTCGCGATGGCTTGGATGTCACATTGACACATAAAACATTAAAAACCAATATTTTTGATAGATTGACCATGTTGAATCTTTATCACTTCCAGACTAGATGTGATGAAAAGCTCTCAAAATATATACCTATGTGGAAATAAGATGAAGAATACTCTGATTATCCTATCTACTACTGAATTTGTCCCAACACGATTCTGGTTAGCCCCTACTTTTATTCAGCTAAAAATTAATCCTTTTATCCTCTTGTGTAATAGGTCTCCAAAAACTAAGCACAAAAAATAGGAGGATAGCAACTTGTCCCAGGACTGTTTCTGCGTTCCAATAGAAGCAAAGATGATAATGATGATGACAATGAAGATGTTAATGATGCCTGACATTTATAGTATATACAGCACTTTAAGATTTCTAAAGTACTTTATATGCAAAGACCAACATTTTAATCCTGGCTCTTCCCAAATCACTTTGTGACCATAATCACTTTTTTGGTCCCCAGTGAGCATATTTGCCATAGCCTATGCTTCATAATTGTTTTAAGAATCAAATGACATACAGGATGAGGAAGCCTTTAAAATACTTCAAAGTCCAAGATAAATGTAAGGTGTGATGATGTTGAGGGGGGTTCTTGGAGATAAGTCTAGGTTTTTTGCCAGACGATTATTTAAGTCTTGACTTAGATTTCTGTAAAGACTACTTCACTCTGCCACCCTTCTTCCTGGAGCCTCCTCTAACTTTCCCTTGGTGAGAACACATATCAGACATCCAATGTGGGATACTTAAATAGGTCCCATTATGATGTGATGATCCTAAGTCCTCAATCAGGAAAAAAACAATAAAAATGCTATTTTCAAATTCTTCATTGGCAATACTTCCTGTTACATCCTGATTCTGGGTCCAAGATGATGATCCTGGAATCCTGGAATATTCAAGACAGAAAGGACTCTAGAAGTTATGAAATATAGCCCTTTCATCTTACAGATTTGAGAACTGAGATTTGGAGTGGGGAAGTAACATAGGGGATTAGTGAGAAAAATGAACAGAAATTGTGCGTACATGGTTGTTTACATGCTGTTATTTCCATTAGACCATGAGTTTCTTAAGAGTGGGGATTGGTTGTTGTCTTTCTTTGTATTCCCTAGCATGTAGTACAGTATTTGTCTTTGTGTCAAAAAAATGGAATTGTATTTTCACAATATCTACCTTGAAAAGTTTTCATGTACCCTGAAAAGTTTAAAAAGACTAATACTCTCACCTGGATCCCCAGTTAGCAATGTTTTCTATCCAAAGTGACCAAAGAACCAATCATAGGTATGGGAAAGAGTTTGAGGTCATTCAGTCTATAGTCTCTGACTTTTTATAGGCTTGTATCTAAATATCTAAGATAAACGAAATTCACTCTAATTTATAAAGCTCTCTACCAAAGACTTACAATCTTTCTGGGAACCTATTCCTTTTAACCAGTGAATTCTTCTCTTAGTCTTACTTAACTTTTGCCTTCTGAAACACTCTCATGTTCTTTCCAGTTATTTAAATTCCATTAAGAATTCTCATGAGCTGATGAAGGGAAAAAATTTCGTTCATAAATAGTAAGTCCTCCCAGTCTCCAATTTTCCATTCCTGGACACTTATGGACTCCATTGCTGTAATGTTATATCTTGGCTTTTCCTTAGCAATTGATGGTTTTCTAAGCATGCCTATTTATATATCATTCATGGTAACAGTCAATGTTGGAGGGGTTGTGAAAGTATGGATGGGCCTGTTAATACATTCTTTGTGGAGCTGTAAAATGATACAACCATTTTGGAAAGCAATTTGGACCTCAAGAAATAAAGTAATAAAATGTTCATACCCTTTTAACCAGAGGTTCCATTGTTGGGCTTATATTCAACAATAAGAAGAACCCTAAATCTCCATATAATTTGTAGCAGTACTTTTTGTGAGATCAAAGAATTTGAAACAAGGTAGATGTCCATCATTTGTGATAAATGAATGTAATGGAGTATTACTGTGCTATAAGAAATGATGCATGTGATAAATAAAGAGAAAAATCTACATAGACTAATGCAGAATAATGTAAGCAGAGCCAAGAAAACAATATACATTATAATTACAACAATATAAGTGGAAAAAACAACCATGCACCAAAAGATCAAAAGCGAAGGCAACAAAATTATAACCATCAAGTTTGACTCAAATAAAGAGATATGAGAGGATACCCCAATCCATGCTTTCCTAGAAGTAAGAGTTCTACAGGTGTTATACATTGCACATGTTTCTGCACTTTTTCAATGTATATATTAGTTATGCTGGTTTTTTCTCACCTATTATTTGTTATAAAGGATGGCTCTTTGGGAGGGCCAAGGGTACTATGTAATACAAGTAGTACTATGATAACATAAAAAACAGGAGACAGCATTCAAGTTATTACTAACTAATTGAGCACTGAAAGAAGTTAGGGATTCTGCAAGGCTGAGTTGAGAGAAACATTCAGTCCTGGCAGGGAGGACAGTTAGTACAAAGTAAAGTAGATAGGGAATGAAAAGTCATGTATGGGGATGAATAAGTAGAACAGTTGGGCTGTAATGAAGAGTATGTAAAGGACAGTAATTTATAATAAGTATGGGAAAAGCAGGCTGGAACCAGAGGGTGATAGATTTTAAATGACAAATAAAGGAGTTTGTATTTTAAGCTAGAGGCAAGAAGGAAACATTGGAGCTTCTTGAGTAGAAGATATAGACCGACCTGTGCTTTAGGGATATTATTTTGAGAGTGATATGGAGGATGGTTTGGGGGGAGAACAGACTTGAAGCAGGGACACTAATTAGGAAGCTATTGCAATAGTTCAGGAGACAGGTGATGAGGCCTGAACTAGGACGATTCTCTTATCTTTTGCAGGAGATCTTTCCTAGTTCCCCAGCTGGTAATGCCTTCCCTTCTCAGATTGCCTTCCATTTGTTATGTATATATTTGGTATGCACATAGTTAGTTACATAGTCCGTTGCAAATCAGATGGAAAGTCTAGTGATCCTTAGAGTACAGTAGCAAAACATATGATCTGCTGGTCAAGTGTGTAATTCCAGGGAATTTGAGAAATACCATGGAGATAGAGTTGATGAGACTTGGAAAGTGACTGAAATGGGGGGAGGAGTGAAAAACGAAATAGTTGAGGAAGATTCTGGGGTTACCAATCTGGGTATCAGAAGATTGAGTCTTTAATAGAAAAAAAAAGAAGTTAAAAGAGGGGAGTGTTTAGGGAAAAGATCATGAGTTCCATTTTTAGTGCCTTGAGGTTAAGATACCAATGGTACTTCCAATCTGAAATGTACAATAGACAATTAATGATATGGAACTTGAGTGCAGAAAAGAGATGAAAGTGACCTATATAGATCTAGAACTCACCTGTATGGAAATGATAGTTAAACAAATGGAAGATGGTGAGATCATTATGACACAGAGATTATAGAGAGAAAAGAAAAAAGAATCCAGAACAGAGCCATGGAGTACATCCAAATGCAGGGAGTAGGACATGGATGAAAATCCAGCAGAAGCTTTGAGACTGAAAAGGAGGGGGTAGGGGGAGGATATAATTAGGAGAAAACAGCTTACCTTGCAAATCCAAGAGGAAGACAATATTGTTGTTATGTGTTTGTTCTTCATTTTCGAGGAGGACCATGACATCAGGGAAATGATGACATGACTTGCACTTGACTTTGTTTTGAGTGAGGAAGGGCTGTGCAAGGGCACCAGTCTCACTTTCTCCTCCTGAACCATCTGAATCCAGGGACCAGATATTCATCAGGATGACAGGAGGTGGCCCAGGATACAATGGGAGACCCTTGCCCTTTTAAGCTAAGGCCTTTTCAGGTATTCACTTAAAGTGAGGAAATGCCCATTCAGGGAATGGGCCTTGCCTCTTTAAGAAATGAGTTAAGGGTTGGTCCCTTTAATTAAAAACAAAACAAAACAAAGCCAAAAAAAATCAAGCTGGGAGGGGAAGACCCTCAGGGTTGCTGTTAAGTGGAGCTTGGCCAAGGACCCATTGCTGTCGAATGTATGAACTTTAGAATGAAGTAGGGGGAAGGAAGGAAGGAAGGAAGGAAGGAAGGAAGGAAGGAAGGAAGGAAGGAAGGAAGGAAGGAAGGGAGGAAGGAAGGAATATACAAAGCACTTTGGTCACAATAAACCTGTGATACTGAGGCCAGTATCACAATACCCCTTTTCCAGAAGGGAAAACTGAATCTTATAGAGGTGAAACAATGTAATGACAAGCACCAAAGGCAAAACTCAAACCCAGGTATTTTTTAAAAACATATCTACTTCATATGTTTCTGTTTTTAAAAAGTTTGATATCTTTTGTTTTGATCAAATGAGATAACATGTAAATTGCTTTGCAAATCTCAAAGCACCATATAAATGCTAGCTATTATAACTATTTTTATATCACCAACCAAAAATAGTTTTTCTTTTCTCACTCCCAGAGCACTATCTCTTAGAACAAATAATAAAAGAAAGGAAAAAGAATTTAGTAAAACGAACCAACATATCAACCAAATTCAACATCACATATAGTATTCAATAACCATGGTCCTCTTTCAGATTGCTTCTAGATCTAGCTATGCTCCTATGACCTTTGCAAAGGGAGGTTAGGATATTTTTATATCTCCTCTTTGGGGCCAAACTTCATTATTAAAATCTCATAATACTGAGTTTTGATCATTTTGTTGTTCTTTCCATTTCCATAATCATTGTGTATACTGTTTTCCTATTTCTGCTTACTTCACTTTGCATCAGTTCATATAGGTCTTCCCATATCTCCAAGCACCCAGGCCCTATATTACTTCTATTCAGTGCTTCTTTAAACATTCCATTCCATTCATGTTCCAGAACTTCTTTTGCCACTCTCCAATCAAAGGGCATCTATTATGCAACTAAGTCTGTGATGATATATTGGACACTTCAAGGAAGGACCAGCAGTGACAAATGCTGCTGAGAGAGATTGAGCAGGGTGAAGACTGAAAAAAGGATGTTAGATTTTGCAGTTAATAGATCACTGGCAAACCTGGAAAGTAGTTTCAGTTGAGTGATGAAGTCAAGAAAACATATTGCAAGGGTTTGAGAAGTCAGGGGGAGAGGAGTGGGGTTAACAAGTATAGATTACATTTTACAGGATGTGGCTATGAAAGGAATGAGAGACATAAGATGATAGTTTGAGGGGAGTTGAGGGTTAGATGAAAGTTTTTACTTTTTAAGGGGAGACTTGTGAGTTTGAAGACAGCTCAGAATGAATCAGTGAATAGGGAGAGATTTAAGGAGAGAAGAGGAGACACAGACAAATTTCAGTGGAAAGCTGCCAGAAGAGATGAGAAGGGATAGAGGAATGCGAGCAAGTATGTAAGTGGAAGTTTGGACTTTGGCAAGAAGAAGATCTGCCTTTTTAATTGAAAGCTGAAGCAAAGAAAGAGAATATGAGTCAAAGGGATTTGAAATGTAGAATGGGGCAAAGGGAAGGCTCCCAGGAATGTAGGGGATGTAGACTGTAAGCTGCTTAAGGCAGGGATCGATTCATTTTTATCTTTGTATGTCTCCATTTCTTAGTGCAATGCTTTTCCTTTAATAGTCAGTGTAATGCCAATGCAATACCCCCAGCAGCAGCTATGGATATGCAGGTGTATTTCCAGGATAAATTCACAAAATATAAGCTCTCTTCCTCAAAGACAAAACCAAAATATTTATTCAGATACCAGAAAGCCAGTTCTACCATGGTAACAACAGAGTTTGTACACATTACCAATACAGGGAGCACTGCCATCCCCAAGCCTTCCCTCCATTAGGTCTACCCATAAACAAAACCCCCTAAGCAAAATTCCAAACTTTCTCACTCACTGTAGCTGCTCTGCCTCAGCTCTGCCTCACTCTCTCCCAGCTCTGACCCTCCTGATCCACCCATTTGATACCTCCCACCATGGGCTCCATGTGGGCTAGACCAAAGCTCAAGCAGGTCACATGGGCCTATTAAGGGACAGGGAATATCTTCAAATTCCCTTACCATTACAGTCAGTAAATTGAATGTGCATTCACTGAGAATTTACTGTATACCAGGCATTATGCTAATACTGGGATTACAAAAAAAAGGCAAAAACATTCTCTGTACTCAAGGAGTACACATTCTAATGAGGAAGACAACATGTAAACACATACATATGTGTATAAATATATAGCATATATGTGTATAAATATATAGTGTATAAATATATGTGTATATGTGTATAAATATATAGCATATATGTATAAATATATATATTTATGTATATAAGTAGAAGGCAATCTGATAAGAGAAAGTATTAGCAGTTGGACTGGGAAAGGCCTCCTTTTTCCTTTTCCTTTCCCTAGAAGGTGGGATTTAAGCTTAGTTTTGAAGAAAGGCATGTAAACTAAGACACAAGTGAGGGACCAGAGCATTCTAGACATGGGATTATAGTCAATGTAAAGGTGCAGAGGTGGGAGATGGAATTTCATATTCAGAGAACTACAAGTAGACCGCTGTAATTATCTTGGTATGGATGATGGTAAATGTTAAGAAGACTGGAAAATAAGTAGTGATAATGATGATGAAGTAATGATGATGATGACGATGATGATAAAGAATAGAATTTATACAGAACTTTAAGGTTAGCAAAGTGCATTATAAATTAACTCATTTGAAAGGTAGGAAGGGGTCACAATACAAGGAACTTTTACTGTGAAATAGAGGAATTTGTTTGATAAAGGTGGTAATACGGAGTCACTGGAGTTCACAGAGTAGGGAGATGATGTGGTCAGATCTCCACTTTAGAAAAATGAGCTTGGTGGCTGAGTGAAGGATGGGTCGAAGTGGAGAATCAACTTGAGACAGGGACACCAGTTAGAAGACAATTGTACTAGTAAGTACTTAATCCATTTTTTGCTGGGCTGAACTGGGATGAGACAGATGGAATAACCCATCAAGATTTGTCTGTTGATTTTCTCTCTCTTCTCTGTTTATCCAGGACCCAAAGAACAATTGTATTAAAAATCCCCTTATTGAAAGGCGTGGTGCATGGCAATTCTGCCCAAATAGCATTATTCTACCTGGCCCAGTTTTGTAGGGAACACTGCTGGGCGTAATTTCAGAATTCCTATCATCCACTGGGGTGGCAGACCCTTAAGAGGATGCACCGGAGAAAAGAACATAGGGAATATTCGTTTGGAATAAGAAAAGCCATTCTCCACATTGATGCATGTCTCTTGTAATACAGTGTTTCCCCCAGGATAGCATCTAATTGCTTCTTGAGCGAACCCACTGTCTCTGCCTCAACAGCCTTGCCCAGTAGGCCATTGCAAACATTTATTATTCTTTGAGTGACAAAGCTCTTCCATCTGTCTCTTCTGAATTTGTTTTTTGAACTTCCATTTCTGCCCCCACTCCTGTCACCCAGGCCCTATCAAAAGTAGCAACATGCATTGATATTACCCGTTTGGTTAAAGATCTCACATACTTCAGTAAGACCCTTCTTTGAATGTCTTTTTTTTTAAGTTGGAGTGATGGAGGGACTTTTTCCTAACCTTCCACTAACTTGTTCAGTTTTCTCTGGGAATGTTCCCCAGAGAAAACATTTGCTAACATTTGACTTACCTTAGACCGACTGGAAAACCTGCCCAAGAAACACATTCCTAGAAGGTTCCTCTTGGCAATGAAGTGGTTGCTTTATTTCCCTGATAATTTTTTTGAGGAGAGGGAAATGGATGTGAAAAGTAATGTCTGATAAAGATAAAAAAGGGTGAGACAAAAATTACATTAAATAGTAACATTTTTTTGAGGGAAAAAATTAAATCACACCAAGTGGATCCTTTTCCTTGCCAATGGCTTTTAAAATATCCACAGAAAATCTCTTAGGAGGGTGAGCCAGGGAGAGACAAGGAGTGGGGGATGAGAAAAGCCTATGGGATTGCTTGGGTCTCTGGCTTCTCCATATCAGATGAGTTGGTAAATATATCGATGCCAAGATGCCAACTCATTTTTAAAGGAGAAATATCCAAAACTTGCCTGACCCCAATCAACTGATGTGAACTTGATTGCGAAATTGAAATTGAAAAAAAAATTGAAATTGAAAACTCTTGCCTGAGTTTTTCCCCAGGTAATGAGTTACAGTCGTTATTCCCAATGCAATGCACCTGGGTGACCAAAGTCCTAGTTGTAGGAAGGAGACTTGTAAGTATTCCGGTAGTAAAAGTCATCTCAGAATGCTCCAAATTCTTCTTTCCATTTAACGTGGTTTCCACTGGTAAACTAGTATCAGTTTCTCAAGTTGAGCAGAACATAGGGCTTCATTTGTATCATTCTGTTGCACTTTGTATCATTGTAGTTGTAGGGTATTACAAACTTGTTACCAGTGTCATCCTTTCTGCTGTGCTGTAAGATCCATTAGGTCAAACCTCATCTTATTTGTGCTTGTTTCTTCCCTTTGCACCTTGTCCAGAGCCTTAAAGGTAGTAGGCACTTATCAAATGAACGGATAAATGTCCTAGTTTGTCCTTCCCCCTTTCCTTTCACCCTGAGTTCTTTTCCACTTAGCTCACTAGTATAACTATTAGGCCTCCTCTGACAGGTAAGCTTTCCTAATGCCATTAAAACGCAGATAGAATTATACACACCCAGGGATTTAGGAAAGGAGAAGCGTAAAACCTTTTAAAAAGGGAAAACCAAGTCATTCTGCAAAGCCTTTGGTGACAGAACAGGCTTTAAATAGAACTCACCACACCTGCAGGTCTGATTCACTGAAAGGAATAAGAATCTAAGGTACGTTACATAAAGTGATGCAAAATGAAATAAGCAGAGGTACAATTTATTCAATGGTTGCAGCAAGGCTTAGGGGAAAAAACAGCCACTACAAAACAACTGGAAGTAAATGTTATCGAATTATATAACACAGGCTTGGCTCCAAAGAGTAAATGCCTCCCCGCTGCTCCAACTCCTTTAGAGGGCTGAGGGACCTTCACATATGGCACAGTGTGTCTGTCAGATTTTCCTCTTCCTTCCTTCCTTCCTTCCTTCCTTCCTTCCTTCCTTCCTTCCTTCCTTCCTTCCTTCCTTCCTCCTTCCCCTGTCTCCCTCCTTTCTTCTCCTCCTCTCTTTGTCTCTGTCTCTCTCATTACCCATTTTTCCCATAGAAACTCTTTAATTCCTTCCTTCCTTTTTTAATTTCTTCCTTCTCTCCTTCCTTTCTCTTTCATCTATTTAAAAATATTTATTATGGGAGATAGCTCTCTGGGAGGGGAAAGGAGAAAGGAATATGAGAGGATTCAGCAATATAAAAATGCAAGTTCTTAAAAATCTATTTAAAACTTTTAATCAAAAGTTCAAAAGATATGCTTCCAAATAATTCTGGGCAGCTACTTTGTCATGAACATAGCCTGCAAGTGGTAATAACTTTGAAAGATATTTATTCTTTCTGGAATCACCATCTATGGTCTGAACCTCAAAGACTCAGAAAGGAAGAAAAGGGGGTCAGGCAAGGTGGGAGCAAATGCCCACCTTGGGGGACCATGATTCGAACCAACCATGGGGACTGATTGGTCCTAGCCATTTTCCTTCCCTTTCCAATACCACTCCATCCTTCCCCCGCTTTCCTTACTTTCCCTCTTAGACTGCCTTCCCTCATCTTCTCCTAAGCTCTTGTTTGATAACTGTCTGTGGTCCTTGAATTAAATGTCCAAAAAACAACCTTGTCTCAGAACAAGGGAGTAAAACCTTTTAACCTGTTGCAGGCTTTCAGGTGACCTGCTCAATCTGTAGTTGTTTATTTATTTAATTTTGGGTATTGATTTTTTTTTTTTTTTTGTCACACGGTCTAATTGATCCATCTTTTGAAGATGTGTCTTTATGCCTTGTGGACATCAAGTTTGGAAAGGGAATCATGGGTTATTCTTTCCAGCGACTAACTCGAGGGCTGTCCTTTCCTTCACATGTTGCTTGCAAGTTCCTGAATCCACAGAGGATGATGATTCACTGGTTATGAATTGCACCGCCATTATTCTGGGGAGCCCGTGTTTCCTCTTGGTATCTCCTTTCTGGTTTCCTTTTGACCCTAACAGCTGTCTAATAGAGCCGGCTCTTTCGATTTCTTCGCTAATGCAGTTCATTATTTCCATCTCTGCCTTCGCCTTCAGTGGCTGGAGACTTTGAGGAGTTGGCTCTTCCATCAGAGCCTGCTGTTGCCTGCATTGTCTGTGGGAAGGAATTGCATTTGCAAATCAGAGGCGGTTCACAGAGTGTGCGTCGGCATTTCTTTCACCAGCCAGCATTTTTATCTTCCCCGTATGTCTCCCCAGTCACACAGGCGTGCACCTCAGTTGAGAGAGAGTCAGTCCCTGGCTCCCAGGCCTCCATGAGAATCACACAGATGGAACAGTAGGCAGATATTTGTTTGCTCCTTGGCTGCGCTAATTATCTGCACAGGGCCACAGTGGTACCCTTGGCCATGGTGGGGTTGTTCTCCGGGTAGACTGCTGCCTGCTGGGCCAGGTCACAGAGACCAAGCCCTTGACTCCGGAAACTTCTGATGTCCAATGTCTTTAGTGGATTAAAACAAAAAAGCGGAGAGGAAGAAAATAAACCCAGACTAAAAACTTTCTATCCCCATCAAAGGTCTCACTGTCTTTGGATTGGTTTGCAAATCGCATCCTGTCATGCAATGGTTGGGCTTAGAAAAAGAAACCTACTTGGTACAGCGTAAAGTACTCAGTAAATCTACAAGTCAATAAATACTTCCATCAAAGCCTGGTCAGGTAGCAAGCCCCAACTAAGGACTGACACTGGGCTTTCCAGCCCATGAAGAACTACGACAGGCAGCTGACATACAGAATGTAGTAAGGAAAAATCGGTTGGAATCCTGGATCTCTCACTTGAAACCTTGGATGGGTCACTTCATTTCTATGGACCTCAAATTTCCTTATCTCTAAAATGAGGTGATTGGATTAAATGGCCTCTAAGATCCTTTCTGTCTCTTATGATCTTATGGAAGATAGTCATACCATTTGATATCTGGAAATAGTACCAAATTTGCAAAAGGTGTTTAGAGGGGAAAAAAGGAAGAAAACATTTTGAGTAGAGGAGAAAAACTTTGAGTGCTAGAATCAGCAAGGAAAGGCCAAAGACCTGGAAATTACCTTCCTTCCTCCCTTCCCTGTGCACCATGATTGGTTCATTCATTAACCAGATGCAAGGAGAACTCTGATTGGCTGTTGACATCTAACAGAAGAAGGCTTTTCCATGGTAAAACTGAGTTTGGAAAAAGTGACAGGAGAGAAAAGAGAAGAAAATTATAAGGAAAAGGGAATGGTAAGGTGAGCTGTCAAAGCTATGACAGGTGGAAAAGAAGAAAGCCAATAATGACGAGACATTGGACGTTGCTACAGTATGGTGGTAGATACTTCCACCTGGTCCTTTAGATGTCTTTTGGGACACTTGTGTGTCTTGTTTAAAGGGTTAAATTCTAAGGGCAGAAAGAATGCTTTTTAGAATATTAAAGCTTTTCTGTGTAAGATATACTTCTTGTCTCTAATGGAGCTAACACTATGGTTGGGGAAGTTAGACTAACCTGCAAGGAAGAACAGAGAAAAAAACAGGAAACATTACCGTGTAAGCTCTGTACTACAGAGAGTGAACGTTGTGGGTGTTTACATTATCAATCAACAAACATTTATTTGCCTACTATATGTCAGGCACTGTGCTAAGTGCTGGGGATGCAGAAAGAGGCAAAAGACAGCCCCTGATTTCAGAAAACATGCAATCTAACTGGGTGGGGGGAGAAAAACAACATGCAAACAAATATGTACAAAGCAAGTTTCATATAAGATAAGTAGGAAATAATTAACAAGGGGAAATCACTACAAGTAAGAGGGGTTGGAAATGGCTTCCTTTGAAAGATAGGATTCTAGCTGAGACTCAAAGGAAGGCAGGGAAGTAAGTATTGAGAAGACAGAGCATTCCAGGCATGGAGGACAGCCAGAGATAATGCCAGGAGCCAAGAGATGGAGAGCCTTGTTCATAGAACAACCATAATGGCGAGGGACACTAGAATGAAGAGTATATTTTGGGCAGTAGAGTATAAAAAGCCTGGAAAAGTAGGAGGAAGCTAGGTTGCAAAGGGTTTTGAATGACAAGGGAGAACAGGGATTCTCAAGGAAGTTTTTCTTAGAGGGAGAAGATCTTGAGCAGGATCTCAAATGGTTAATGGGATATGGATAGGAGAAGGCCAGAAGAGCAAACTTTGAACTGGGTTGACTGGATCCCAATTGCTAGAAGGTTACCTTGTATGTGTCTTATGTACATGCTGCTTCTCCAATGTGAATGTAAGATCCATGAGACCAAGGATTATTTACAAGTAATAAATGCTTGTTAATTGATTGATTTCTTTGCATATTTATTAGTTCCATCTGGAGAGGCAGTGTGTTGTACTGGAAGTTGAGCTTGGAGGCAGGAGAGATGAGAGTTGCTATTCTGGCTTCCACATCTTGGTACTGGGGCAAACCTGAGCTGATTCACCTAATCTCTGCCTAATCCTCAGGGTGGTTGTGAGGAAAGCCAGCAGAGAAATGTGTGCGACTCTTCTGATTCTCTGTTTCCCATTGGATTGTAAACTCTTTTGAAGCTGAGAACACATTCTCCATTTTCTCTATGATAGCCCTCAGGGCCAAATACAAGGTGCCTGATCCATGACTGAACTAAATAAATTCTACTTTTTCTACCTAAATTCTTCAGAAGAAAGGAAGTACTGCTTAGTGGATAGAATACTGCCTGGGAATCAGAATGACTTGCCTCTGGTACCTTATCTTAGTTGTGTGATCACAGGCAAGTCACTTAGACTGTCTGAGCCTCAGTTTCCCCATCTGTAAAATGGGGATAATAATACCTATATTCCTGCCTCACAGGGTTATTGTGAGACTCAAAATGAGAATGTCCCAAAAGTCTTAGTGCAGTTTTAAACTATCAAAACTTAAGCTTTTAATAGCTGTTAAAATTAGTGTAGTTTAAACTTTAACAGCTATTAAAAGCTTAAACTTCAATGACTTTAAAACTGCACTAAGACTTTTGGGACACCCTGTATTACTATTGGTTATGATTAAGACACTTTTTCTTTTCTTGAAGTTATCAGTATAAAAAAGAAGTTTCTCACCAGCTAAGATCTTCTCATTCTCTGAACTCAATTCAACTCAATTAAATTTAATTCAATTTTCCAGGGCCTGCTATATGTAAATTCAAGTCACTGTGTTCAAGAGAGAAGCAGAAATCACTAGCTTTTAGGGCTTTGTGCATTTGACCAATTTAGCTTTCAGGTCAAAGTAGGTAATCACCCAGCCTCGGGGTAGGCTGTCACCCAGTTCTTCAGTTTAAGGGTGGTTGACCAGGTCAACTCCATTCTTAAAGACCAAAACATCCTAGCACACAGCTGGGGTACACGCCCTGAGTAAGAGGGGATATTAGGTGATTGGTATCTGGTTAGTCAGGTTTCAGGAATGTTCTTTGTATCCCAGTAAAGACCACCCACCAAACAACCCTGATCTAGGGTCATCCGCCTGAGGGGAGGGGAGCACCCTCCCTGAAAGGGTCCAAAGAGAAAAGACTGAGGGATGCGTTGGAGCTCACTCCAACATGGGCACCAGTTTTCCTCCTGTTTGAAGTAACACAGATTGTTTGGGCTACTTTCCTTCAAGTTCCAATCAAGAATGACAGAGTTTCAACATTTTCCCATTTGCAGCCAAGCCTGGTCCCCAGAATTGCCTTCAGCTACTCCATCTATTATCCCCAGATGAGATACAAAGGTTTCTGAGTTTATGCTTTAAAAAAGAAAATCATCCAAACTATAAGTAAAAAAAAAATTCAAAATCCAGACATCCTAAGCTCTTGAGGATTCTGAACTTTCTGTTTCACATGCAGTTCATTGCGAAAAGAAATGTAAACATCCCGAGTGTTTGTGTCTTTAGCCCATAGACATTTCCACTTACATACTTGTTCATACATGTCAGGCAGCTACAGACAGAAAAGACTTCTAACACTAATGGCTCCCAAGCATTTATAGAAGTATGGGATTTAAAGCTGAAAGGGACCTTACAGATCATCCAGTTTTACCCCATTTCCCTACCCCAATTCTACACGTAAGCTCACAGACCCAAAGAGGGGAAATGATTTGATCAAGGTCATGTAGTAACAGAGCCAAGCCTAGCATGGAGGTTTCCTCATGCCAAGTTCTTTCTTTTTTAAAAAATATTTTTTCTTCTTAATTATGAATTTAGTAATCATAAATAAATGAGTAGTTTAATAAACAAAGAACAAAAAAAGAATTTTCTATGGAGCTATGAACATTTGTAACATATGATTTTAAAAGTATATATTTATGGCATTTCTTTAATAGTGTCCCTTGCAACATTTTTTCTGTTTTAATGGTGTTATTAATGCTTTTCCTCCTTTAGTCCTACTTCTTTCCCTCCCTCCTTCCTTCCTTCCTTCCTTCCTTCCTTCCTTCCTTCCTTCCTTCCTTCCTTCCTTCCTTCCTTCCTTCCTTCCTTCCTTCCTACCTTCTTTCTTCCTCTCCTGTCTCCCTCCCTTCTTCCCCTCTTCTCTTTGTTCCTGTCTCTCTCATTACCCATTCTTCCCATAGAAACTCTTCCCTTGGTCAGAGAAGATGGCGGAGTAGAAAGACACACATACACATAGCTCTGAACCCACAACCCACAGAACTGCTATAGGGGAGTAACTCACGGCGAATTCTGCACCCAGAGGCCACGGAATATTGGAGCGAGGGAGATTTCTGTTCCGGAGGGACCTGCAAACCTCTCGTGGGGGGTCCTTCGCGCTGCGGACTGGGCGCGGAGACTGGGAGCTGAGGGCAGCCCTGCAGCGGCCGCGGCACCCAGAGGAAAAGATCCGAGCGGGCTTTGGGGACAGGATCTCCAGCGGCCGCACAAATCCCTCCACCCACAGGTGACGGGGTTGGTGAGAGAGTCTCTTTGGTGGGTCGAGAGGGGAGTGGGGTGCCCCCATGATTCAGGCCCCCCTGGGAGGTAAAAGCTGAGAGGTGGCTGCAGACAGGGGCTCCCCAAGCGGGCGGGAGCCTGGATCCATTGTGGAAGGTCTGTGCATAAACCCCCTGAGGGAACTGAGCCTGAGAGGCGGCCCTGCCCTGACCTGACCACCTGAACTTAATTCTCACACTGAATAGCAGCCCTGCCCCTGCCAAAAGCCCTAAGGCTGGAAGCAGCATTTGAATCTCAGTCCCCAAACACTGGCTGGGAGGACCAGGAGGTGAGGTGGGTGTGAGGAGAATATTCAGAGGTCAAGTCACTGGCTGGGAAAATGCCCAGAAAAGGGAAAAGAAATAAGACTATTGAAGGCTACTTTCTCGGAGAACAGACATTTCCTCCCTTCCTTTCTGATGAGGAAGAACAATGCTTACCATTAGACAAAGACACAGAAATCAAGGCTTCTGTGTCCCAGCCCACCCAATGGGCTCAGGCCATGGAAGAGCTCAAAAAGAATTTTGAAAATCAAGTTAGAGAGGTGGAGGAAAAGCTGGGAAGAGAAATGAGAGACATGAAGTCAAAGCATGAAAAGCAGATCAGCTCCCTGCTAAAGGAGAACCAAAAAAATGTTGAAGAAAATAACACCTTGAAAACTAGCCTAACTCAATTGGCAAAAGAGGTTCAAAAAGCCAATGAGGAGAAGAATGCTTTCAAAAGCAGAATTAGCCAAATGGAAAAGGAGATTCAAAAGCTCACTGAAGAAAATAGTTCTTTCAAAACTAGAATGGCACAGATGGAGGCTAAGGACTTTGTGAGAAAGCATGATATCACAGAACAAAGAGAGAAGAATGGAAAAATGGAAGATAATGTGAAATATCTCATTGGAAAAACAACTGACCTGGAAAATAGATCCAGGAGAGACAATTTAAAAATTTTGGGACTACCTGAAAGCCATGATCAAAAGAAGAGCCTAGACATCATCTTCCATGAAATTATCAAGGAAAACTGCCCTGAGATTCTAGAACCAGAGGGCAAAATAAATATTCAAGGAATCTACAGAACACCACCTGAAAGAGATCCAAAAAGAGAAACTCCTAGGAACATTGTGGCCAAATTCCAGAATTCCCAGGTCAAGGAGAAAATATTGCAAGCAGCTAGAAAGAAACAATTCAAGTATTGTGGAAATACAATCAGGATAACACAATATCTAGCACCCTCTACATTAAGGGATCGAAGGGCATGGAATAGGATATTCCAGAAGTCAAAGGAACTAGGACTAAAACCAAGAATCACCTACCCAGCAAAACTGAGTATAATACTTCAGGGGAAAAAATGGTCTTTCAATGAAATAGAGGATTTTCAAATTTTCTTGATGAAAAGACCAGAGCTGAAAAGAAAATTTGACTTTCAAACACAAGAATGAAGAGAACCATGAAAGGGTGAACAGCAAAGAGAAGTCATAGGGGACTTACTAAAGTTGAACTGTTTACATTCCTACATGGAAAGACAATGTTTGTAACTCTTGAAACATTTCAGTATCTGGGTACTGGGTGGGAGTACACACACACACACATGCACACACGCACACATACTTAGAGACAGAGTGCACAGAGTGAATTGAAGAGGATGGGATCATATCTTAAAAAAAAAATGAAATCAAGCAGTGAGAGGGAAATATATTGGGAGGAGAAAGGGAGAAATGGAATGGGGCAAATTATCTCTCATAAAAGAGGCAAGCAAAAGACTCATAAGTGGAGGAATAAAGAGGGGAGGTGAGAGAAAAACATGAAGTCTACTCTCATCACATTCCACTAAAGGAAAGAATAAAATGCACACTCATTTTGGTAGGAAAACCTATCTCACAATACAGGAAAGTGGGGGACAAGGGGACAAGCAGGGTGGGGGGGATGATAGAAGGGAGGGCATGGGGAGGAGAGTGCATTTCGAGGTCAACACTCATGGGGAGGGATAGGATCAAAAGAGAATAGAAG
Organism: Notamacropus eugenii; assembly: GCF_028372415.1. Taxonomy (NCBI): domain Eukaryota; kingdom Metazoa; phylum Chordata; class Mammalia; order Diprotodontia; family Macropodidae; genus Notamacropus; species Notamacropus eugenii. Next base: position 191,493,057 of record NC_092872.1, read on the forward strand.
TAATGGGGGACAGGATAGGATGGAGGGAAATATAGTTAGTCCTATACAACACAACTATTATGGAAGTCATTTGCAAAACTACACAGATTTGGCCTATATTGAATTGCTTGCCTTCCAAAGGGAAGGGGTGGAGAGGGAGGGAGGTAAAGAAGTTGGAACTCAAAGTGTTAGGATCAACTGTAATGTTCTTACCACTAGGAAATAAGAAATACAGGTAAAGGGGTAAAGAAAGCTATCTGGCCCTACAGGACAAAAGAGAAGACGGAGACAAGGGCAGAGAGGGATGATAGAAGAGAGAGCAGATTGGTCACATGGGGTAATTAGAATGCTTGGTGTTTGGGGGGGAGGGGATAAAAGGGGAGAAAATTTGTAACCCAAAATTTTGTGAAAATGAATGTTAAAAGTTAAATTAAAAAAAAAAAAAAGAAACTCTTCCCTTATAAGAGATTACCATAGACAAGCAAAACAAATCAACATGCCAGCTATGCTTCAGTATTCTTTCCACTGTATCAAGGCCACTTCTTGCATAATCTTAGGCCTCCTTCCAAATATAGGGTCAACACTTTGTCTTCCATTTTGACAGCAATGACCCCTATTAGTGCCTCATCCACCACTGGATGATATGAGGTCATTATGTTTGGTGGTCACCCTTAGAGACAGTAACTTTACCAACCTTTCTAGCTTCATCCATCCTTTTTTTTTTTTTAAATTGCTTCATCAGTTCTTTAGGCATTCCTACATTAAACATTTTCCAAAACCATCTGATTGTAGCCTGCATTCTTAGGTTCGTCTCACATTGTTGTCCTTACATTCTCCATATTCCTGCTAAATGACATTGCTTACCATTGTCTAACCTGGGAGTTGACAAGCTATGCCCCCTGCCTTTGCATGGTTCCTGAAGTAAGAATAGTTTTTAAAATTTTAGAATATGATAGAAAACACTTAATCTTAAGAGGCTTATCAAAACACGTAATTTTCCTTATATTTCTTCGGAATCTTTTATATTGAATTTTCCATTGAGTTTTGGTCTGAAAAAAACCTGAAAGTTTTTCACTTTGTCAAATGACTATTTTTTTTCATTCAGGATCATCCTTAACTTGCCAAGGTAAGTTATTCTTGGACACAACCCCCGGTCTTTTGCTCTTTGAAACATAATGTTCCAAGACCTACAGTTTTTTAGAGTAGAAGCTGCTAGGTCTAGTGAAATCCTGACTGTATTTCCACAGCATTTAAAAAACAAACTAAAACAAACAACAGGTGGTGGGTGGATTTGACCCAGGGGTGGTAGTTTGCAGACCCTTCCTCTAAATCCATCTCACATTCCCAATCATTGCACACTTGTTCACTTTGTCTACTATGCCTTCAATACTGTTCTCTCTAAGTTTTGATATCCTTCCTGAACTACAAAGCTGATTTCAAATGCCACCTTCTCCAGGAAGCCTTCCCTAAATCCTTTCTGCTAGAAGTGACCATTCTGTTCTCAAGTTCTCAACAATCTTATAAGACTTTGCTCATTCTTTGTAATTCATTGATACTTTCATGTATCAGTGAATACTTTGATGGATGTGCAATCCCTATGTCCTAGGTTATTGTGGTCCATGTTCCCCTGTAAATTTTCTATACGGGATCTAGTCAGGGAGTAAGACATTGAAGAGAGGAGGGAAAAGTTTGAGAAAGCTTGGCAAGAAACCCAATCAAATCAGATTATCCTGAGTGGAGGGCCTATAGGTAGTGAGGTTCTTACAAGTGCTCTAGTTTGCAGATGACATTGTACTGATTGCATCAAGCCCTAGAATCCTCTAGGATGCCCTAAGTGAGATCTATAACCATTCAAACTCACCCTACTTATTCACATGAGGGAAAAAAGACTGCTGCTCATTTTATAGTATGCATTTGGATGGACAGCTCATAGCGTTGGTCCATCAGTACATTTTTGGTGGATGTAGGTGATTCTTGGACTAGAATTGGAGAGCATGCTGGGGAACCCTTAGAAAATTGTGCTGTTCATTTAATAATATTATTATCTATGAAAGAAGGGTTCATCTCTTTGCCTCAATAGTGTTCTGAGGATGTTACATGGCTATAAGTCATGGAATACTACTGAAGAATTAAAGTTGTGGGCTGCAGAAAAGCAAATGTTGGGTGTGTGTCAAGAAGGCTGTAACATATCAATGGACAGATCATATGGTCCTTTGATATTCCTTTCAATCCCAATTTAATTCAACAAATATTTATTAAATTTCTTCTAGGCCCTGTGCTAGGGACTGAATGCAAAAATAAATACTAAACAGCCCCTACCCTCAAAGAGCTTACATTCAAATGGGGGAGAGAGTATGTAAATAAAATGGTACACTTTAAAGGGGAAGGCTTCACCAGCAAGGAGAGAGGCTGCCTGCAAGCATCTTGCATTGCTCTATTAATTAGACCAGGAGTCAAGCAATATATTTATACAACCAAGGCACTTACACGCTGAGCCAATCTACCCCAAAGCAGAGAAATTCTCACCTTGCCAGACCACCAGACTGAGTTTCTGGGGTCATTGTTGCCTGTCCTACCAACTCCCAAGAAAGCACCAGATCAAAGATTCCTTTCCTCTTTCTTTTAATCTCTCACAAAAACCTCATTGACTGCTTTGGTAGTGGTTGTTCATCCTTGGTTCTTGAAGAAGACTAATGACTTCGGGAGGGTGATGTCTTGATTTGCAAGTGAATTGGATTTGGTTGAGGCAGAGCTGTGTAGACTTATCAGCCTCACTCTCTCCTCCAGAGTCATCTGGGTTCAATGGCAAGACATAGGTCAAGATGACAGGCTTTGACCTCCAAATGCTTGGGAATCAATGCATGGAAGAGGAGTGATCTGAAAGAAATACAACTTTAATATGGGAGGCATAGACTACTGAAGATGAATTCAGAAAGACCCAGGTTCAAAGTCCACCTTGGATACTAGCTGTGTGACCGTGAGGAAGTTCTGTAACCTCTTTGGTCCTCAGTTACCTAATCTGTAAAGTGAGGGGTTGTACGTGATGAGCTCTGATGTCCCTTCCAGCTTTAAGTCTATGGTCCTCTGAAATATCCAGATGTCTAAAGTGGTTGAGATAGTAAAGTAGTCTACATGGGTCAAAGTCCTTTCTAGCTCCATGATTCTATGAAGGCTCAAGTCATGGCTATTATGGATGAATTTATGATGTGAGCAGATCAAGGCCCACTGAAACTTCCTCATCCTGTGAAATTCCTGTTTGTGCTTTCTCATACATCTTCCACAGAGGATCTGCCCCATGTAGATTGAGTCCTTCCTCTTGTTCTTTTAATGTTTAATGGGACATTATTGGACAATTTATTGGAAATGAGCATCTGCGGCTTTTCATTGCATTTGCGTTTTCATATGATCGGCTCATCTCATTTTTTAATCATACAAAAGTCATGCAGCAGCATAGAGGAGGAGGCAGTTAGATGGTGCAGTGGATAGAACATTGGGGCTGGAGTCAGGAAGATCTGAGTTCAAATGTGACCTCAGATGTTCACTAGCTGTGTGACTGATCAAGTCACTTAACTCTGGTTGCCTTACTTTCCTCATCTGTAAAATGAGCTGGAGAACGAAATAATAAACCGCTTTAGTATCTTTGTCAAGAAAACTCCAAAAGGGATCACGAAGCGTTGGATATGACAGAAACAATTTAACATTATTATTATCATCACTATTATTATTTACATAGCTCTTTCAGGTTTGCAAAGTGTTTTACATATTATCTCATTTTATCCTCCCCCAAATCCTGTGATATAGGTGCTATTATTATCCACATTTTACAGATAAAGAAATTAAGGCAGAGAATCTGAGATAGGATTTCCTGACAAATCTAACCCTCTATAGGCTGCATCACTCTGCTGACCTTCATCATGGCTTGGAGCTGGGTTTCAAAGGCTATGTCAGCAGAATGCTATCTGACTGGAAAGGCTTAGAGTAGCAGTTCTCTAAGCATAGGTCCAGAGATCCTGAACAGTATCCGAGACCCTGGCAGGGGGACCTGTAGCTCAAAACTATTCTCATAATAATACCAAGATAATTTAATTTCTAATATGGTAAATATCAATACATAACCCCTATAAACAAAGGCTCTTTGGGGAAATTCTCAATGACTTTTAAGAAAGTAGATGGGGCCTGAGACCACAAGGTTAGAGAACCATTGGCTTAGAGTATAGGAAGGCTAACACACTATGTATCTTGTGCCCAAGATGCTAAGTATGGAGTTTCATTGCCAAACAGTTGACCATCAGGTGAATATTTTGCACTACAATGAAATTCAGGAAAAGGACAAAATATAAGATGGTTATTCAGTTGTTAAGCTACTATGTTCAGATGCATTTGTTAGTATATTAATTATTCTGATATATATATGAATGTAAAATAACAGAATGTAGCATAACATATCATAATGAATAATGTACTGTATTTCTATAGCCTTTTCAAATTTTTATAGCCCTTTCTATAGAAATTGATAGGGAAGCAGTGGGAGGCAATGGAAATAGTGTTGACTGTGGAGTCAGAAGCCCTGTGTTCAAATTCTGCTTCTGATATTATGTATGAGCCTTAGACAAATCACTCCCTCTCTGTGAGCTTAGTTCTCTCATCTGTAAAATGGATTTGTGGAACTTGATATCCTTGACGGACCTTTCCAACTCTAGATCTATCATCCTAAGACCTCATTTGATTCTCACAACCCACCTGCCATGGTCATACAGCTGGTGGTGGCAAAGTCAGGATTAAAATTTTGGTATTCTGACTGTTAGCCCGGGGCTCTTTCCATTAAAGGAAATGTCAGCTTTTAGATGGGATGCCATCCTGGACATTCCTCCTTACAGTAAGTAGATCCCCACTGGGTGAAATCCTAATTGCTTTCATGTGGCTGCCTTCCTGTCTGAACACCTGCAGAAATCATCAAATGAACCAGTAAAGGTGGTAAGATGGAAGGTAGAGGTTTATAGCAGGTATTGTTCAAATGAGCCGAAAAGGAAAATGTCAAGGGGTGAAAAGCAGAGACCAACTGTCCATCATTTGAAAGGATGGACTAATCATTTCCGTGCCTGGATGGAGGACCTCTTTTGGATGCTGGACCCAGGCCTGTTCTTCAGCTCTGGCAGCCTCTTTGTGTGGTCTTCAGCCACTTGGTGGCTAGGGCTATCCTTCAAGGTGGTAAAGAATTTATTCTGCTCTGTGTCATGCATATATGCAAACCTTCTTTTATCTCCTATTTAAATGGAAGGATTTTTTCTTCCAGTGATTGGTTTTGCCACATCAAACGCTCTCAACGTCTTCAAGAATCAAGAAGGACTCATAAAAACAATAATAAACATTAGAAGATGTCCCTTCCCTAATCTTTCTAGCATTTCCCTGCTCTTTAGAAATGAAGAGATGCGTGTGGGATATCGGCTACTAACAGCCACGGAAATAAAAAAAAAGTGATTTTTGATCTCAAGGCCTCACATTATTCATATTTTTCCATTGCCTCGAACAATGTCTTCAGATATCTCAGGTAAAGGCAAGGCAGAAACAAAACAACAACATACAAGCATTATTATACACAGACACTTTCGGCTACGCTTCATGCCTTACATTGTCTTTGAACCCTGTGTGATGAGAGAACCGTCTCAGGCTCCAGGGAATACTCTTGGAGATGTTTTTACTTCGGTGGACGGTACTGAAACAAAATTCGGAGGCTTCAGAAATGTGTTCAAGTACTCACTCCCTTGTGCTCTCCCCTTTAATCCAATTTTTTTTTTTTACCCTTTAGGCAGGTCGAAGTTGGGGAAGAGGCCCATTAGCAGGTGGGCTCTGCACCTGGATTTGAGCTTCTTAACCTACAGTCCAGTGGTTTGGGTGCGCCCAAAGCGTGGGTGGAGATTGGGGAGCTGGGAAGCCACAAGGCTTTCATCGAAAAGAATTTGGCAGTATGACTTTCCCAAGCCTTGGTTCCTCCCAAAATAAAACTGGCCAGCAGTAATGAATTGGAAAGGGGCCGGGGACCAAGATGTACTTAAAAAGGACAGAGGGTGTGGAGAGAAGAAGAAACCAGTCACAGGAGAATTCTCTCTCTTTCTAATGAAACTATCTGTTTTTTGGCTTCAATGTGACAATAAATTCCCAGCCAAGGAATGTAGTTTCCTTGCCTCCCCTCCTTTTTCTCCCTTTTCTTCCCTGCTTTTTGCTTGTTAACAAAGTATTATTTACCTTGAACTCTCCCCTCCAGCCCTTGACTTTGACTGTTGCTTCCAAGAAGCCTATTCTGACCACATCGCCACATAATGAAGCCTCATCTAACCATGTGACTCCTTCTTATTATGCCCCCCCTCCCCCATTCCCTCAGTACCTAACATGATGCCTTTCAGATAGCAGTCCTGCCTGAGTAAATGTTTGCTCATTCCTCCTTGACTCTACAGAACTGTGGGGGCTGAATTTGAGACTAATTCCTAGGTATGAAGCTACTTTTAGCCTTTGTCACAAGCTTCAAACCCTCAATTAGGCTAACACTTTTAGGGGCCTATGGACTTTTGTGAAGGAGATAAGATTTCACTTGTGAGTCCTTCCCAAGTGCCCTTCCTCCCAGTCCAGAAATGACTTCCCCCCCTTTTCTGAACCCCTTCTAGCACTTAGACTGTTCTAAAGGTACTTCTCTCCTGTTATTCATGTCTTCTGCCTCCTGTTGGACTATATGTTCTTTGAGGACACCTTTGATTCTTCAACATGGGTAACAGTTCTGGGCACATGGGTAGAGCCTAGGCATTTGTTTTATGAGCTGGCCTTTTCTACTTTGTCCTCTAAAGAGCCTCTTAGGATCCTAAGGGCACAGATCTAGATGTAGAAGGTACTTTGGAGTTCCTCTAATGTAACCCTTCCATTTTAAAGGAATGAGACCCACCCAGCAGCCTTGCTAGGGCTCAGTTTTTTCATTTGTGAAATAAAGATGGTGATTTTATATTATATATATATATATATATATATATACACACATATGCATATATATACATGTATGTATATGTATATATACAATATTCTTCACAGAGTGTGAAGAAAACATGTTGTAAGCCTTAGCCCTCAATAACCACAAAGACGATGATAATGATGATGATAGTAATAATTATTAATCCTAATGATATTTGACAATTATATAATATGCTAAGCTTTGCAGAACATTTTATGTAGCACATTTTTTCTTTGATTCAACAGTCCTACAAGGCAGGTACAATAATTATTATTATCTTCACTTTACAGATGAGGATTCAGCAAGTTTTGAATGATTTATAGCAGCTGTTTAGTAAGTGGATCTGAATCCAGTTCTGCTTGACCCCAAGTCTAGCTCTGTATCTGCTAAATAGGGAGGCAGAGTGGACCTGTGATTTTGATTAGTATAGATTGCTGAACACTTTCTACCGATGCACGTTGGTGCCTTCTCTGTAACCTGTAGTCTTAGAGAGTTGCCAAGAGCACTGAGAGATTAAGTGACTTGCCTGGAGTTACACAGCTATTACAAGTCAGGGGTAGGACTTGAACTCACCTCATTCTGGTTTTGAGGCTTACTCATTATCCATTAAGACACCCACGGTGAACTAATATTATTGTCAAACTATTTATACAGCTACAGGGATGTTAGAGACCCTTGAAAAATTAGAAGAAAACACCGAAAGAAAGATGAAAACCTTTGCCTTTCATCCTTCTCAGCCTACCTATTATTTTTATTTCCATCATTTCTCTTGTATTTAACCAGTTGTTTGCTGGACAACTTGGTTTTTTTTTTTTTAAACAAACTCAATGTACATTTAGTCCGAACAATCCCTCACTGAGATCTAATTTCAGCCCTCCAAAGGTTAATTTATCCTTTTTCAGGCTATGTACTCATTTGAACTAAAATTACCCTGCTACCAACCTCCTTGATAGCAATTACGTCCAAAGAAAGCAGACTACGGGGAGCTTCATGTATTGGTAATAGGCTTTTTTTCCCTACTTTTTTCCCCTCAGGGATGGAGTTGTATGGGAAAATTAGGCACATTAAATTGGGAAAATAGTGAGTGAAAATATACATTTTCAATTTTGAAAGTGTATTCTCCTGTTAGTCATTACAAACTTTATTAAAAACAGGTATTTTTGCATTATGGAGCTTGTCCTTATACAAAACAGAACAAATCTGATTGGATAGTAATTTAAGAGGATCTTCTTAATAAATACTCTAGTCCATTTTAATTTCTAATAATAGAGGCTGACTCAAGTATTCAAATTTTTAGCATAACCAGCAGGAAAACTGTTTGATGTTTTAATTATGTCCCTGAAAATGCTGAATGTGTTATAAAAAGCAATTTGAAGGAAATTTTTTAAAAAGGTCTGGATTTTATTATTGTTATTGTGACTGTTATTAGTGTTTGGGGGAAAGACATTTTCCACATCCCATTAAAAACCTTTCTAGACTGTGGAAATGCTATCAGAGATAAACCAGGCCACAGAAGCAAAGAGGATTTGCATCTGCTGTAAGCATTTTCTTTTGGAGAAAAGAAACAGAGGAACTGTATTTCAAAGATGGGAGGAAGGGGGGAAGGAGAAAGAAAATCTTTTAATTACACTTAAAACTAGCCAGAACCTTGCCCTCTTCCCAACAAGGTACCTCAGAGGCTTGAAAAGTTCCTGATGAATGCACTGACCCAGCGATCTCTGATGCAATCAGTTCAAAACCCACCTGGGGATTTGAACTTGGGATAAGGCTGCGGGGACTTCCTGGGGCTCTATCCTGCTGGCACTAGGTCATTTGCCTCAGCAAGAATCAGGAAGTTATTCCTGAGGGAAGGGAAAGAATGAGAACTTAGCCATTTTAAAAGAACTGAACCAGATGTATAGAGGCACAGTTATTTAATCGGAGATCAACAGTGTCAATGGATATAGGAAGAAGGATGAAAACAAACATTAAAAAAAAGGGCCAGCTTTTGGTGAAACTCTTTTTGTCTCTCAGCAGGTAGAGGATGCTGGTCTAGTTTGGGCCTATCAAGGCAATGGATGTAAGAGCTTTATCCCAGCACCATGATACTACTTGGAAAATATTTCCTGGTAGAAAAACAAGAAATAAAAAAGAACGTTTTTAGTGCATTAATGGGATTGTAGATCTCTGCAAGGGATCTCTCTAAACACTAGGGTTGTTTGAGTCTCTGTGCTTTCCTGAGCAACGAATAGTCATTCTTTGTCCCCCAGAATCCATCTGGCTCCTAGGTAGTATTGTGTAGGCATTCTTCAAAGCAATGTCTGCCCTCAAATGGCTTCCATTCCAGAGCATACGTTTGTCTTTAGAGAGTGGACACCTCCTGCCCTTAGGTTTACTTAAGTGAGACCTTGCTGTGATCCCCACACTTTGCAGGCCCCTCAGGGGGATGCTGTGTTAGGTCTAGTAGAGAGATAGAAAAGGATTAAACACGGCATCTGCTCTCAGAGATTATAATTATCCCCATGGTGCCTCTTCTGGTGGGAGTCTCTTCAGTATGGCCTTGCTCTCAGAAAAATGGGGTAGTCTGGTGAATTTACTTATTCATAAAGTTTTGTGTTCTACTGCAGTCATGGAGGATACAAGAGACTACAGAATCATGGCATTAAAAAACTAGAAGAGACCTTGGAGAGTGTCCAGTCGACCAATCCCTTAACCTCCTTTTTTATATATGGGGATTCTGAAGATCAGAAAGGAGCTAACTTGCTGAGATCATACACATCGGACTTTTGGGCAGAGGAAACATCTCTAGTCAGACAGTACCAGCAACCTTATAAAATCATAGCACGTTGAAGTTGAAAGAGCTCTTCATAAATGATTGCTGATCGATTCACTGATCCGAGATCATTTAGTCCAGTACCCATATTTTACAGCGGAGGAAAATGAGGCGCAGTGAGGCAATTGGCCTAAGGTCACAGAGCAAGCCAGAATGCTCTTGATTTTCCCAGGATTTCAAAAATTTCAACATTCTGGAAGGAGAGTATTGAGGCAGTAAGGAAGTTTATACGGAAGTAAACATCCTAAACTTCTTAATTTTACCCCACCTTTTGTCAGAACCTACCTACAATTAATTGTCTGATCCATGGCCAATTCTCTAACCCTAAATTCTGTTTTGGCAGGAATTCCTGATCATAGTAATTCACATTTCTACAGTGTTTTTAAGGTATGTAAGCCCTTTCTTCACACTTCCCTGCCAGGTAGGTGAGGTAGAAAGCACAAGCATTACTATCCCCATTTTACAGATGGAGAAACTGAGGCTCAGATTACTAACTTGCCAAGAATTATATGCACAGGAAGGATTAGACCCAGGAATTGAGCCCAGGTCTTCTGATTTCAAGACTAATCTTCCTTAGCTAAGGAAGTAACAACAGCAATTATTGTTATAATGGTAATGGTAATAATAATAATACTACATAGTGCCTATTATCTACCAGGCATCTTACTAATATTATTTCCCTTGGTCCTCACAACAACCCTGGAAGGTAGGTACTATTAATATCATCCCCAATTTACAGTTGGGGAAACTGAGGCAAACAGAAATTAAATGACTTGCCCGAGGTCATATGTATAGAAAGTATCTGAGGTCATATTTGAACTCAGGTCTTCCTGACTCCAAGGTCTAGCATTTTAACCACTGTATCTCTCAGCTGCCCAACAGTGTGGTAAAGTGGAAAGAACTTGCTGTTATCATTCCCTCCCTGCATGTTTCATTCCTCCTAAACTTAATTTTCCTCTTTGTTATGACCTCCAGTTCCTCTGTCCCTTTGTGCTTTCCCATGACATCATCCTTACTTTGGTTTCACTTTCCTACTTTTTCAATCTTGTCTGTGAGATGATTCAACTTGACATTGTCCTCCTCTGTAGAATCATTTTCCCCTCATCTTATTGTTATTCATATCTTCCGAAACCCCAACTTGGGATTACTTCAACCTTCTACCTCCTCTGTTCCAATTCATTAACTACTTGATAGTGCTAGAGGAAATGAGATAGACTTGCAAGTGGGCCAACTAATCACAACTGGACCATCATTGCTCCATGGCAATCCAGGTAGTCTTCTCAAATTAACTAACTCACATTCCCCACAGCATCTGTTCCAGACCTCCTCTTCTCCCATCAAATCTCCCACACTATCTCCTCTTCCTCCACTCTCAACAGAGCACCTCTCTCCATAACTTACTAGGAAAATACTCTACCTCTACTTGAGGTCATTTGCAGTTAACCACTTCTTCCTTCTTACCATACTTCTCTAAATACCTTGACACCACCTTCTGCCCTCTCGTCCTTTACTCCAGTCTCTTTTGAGAAGATCATTCTCTTTACAATAAACATCTTCTCTATCTTGATTCTATCCCCTCCTCCCTCATCCAGCATGCTGACCCCCTAAATCCTCCATTTCCCCAATAATCTTTTATCCCTCCCCATCTAATACAGCCTTCCCTGCTGCATATAAACAACGTCTGTCTCTCCCATCTTCAAAAAAATCTTCACTTGACCCTAACATTCCTTATAGCTATTGTCCTATGTCTCTCCTCCCTTTCACAGGCAAAGCCTAAAGTGGGGGGTAGGGAGGGGAAGCTGTGTATGCTTCTCACCTTTTCTTCCTTTCTTTTTATTCATGTCTCAGCCCCCTGCAATCCTGCTTCTAACCTGATTACTCAACTGAAACTGGTCTCTCCACAGTTACCAATGATCTCTTAATTGCCAAATCCACTGGCTATTCCCCGCTCCCCCACTTCATTCTTCCTGACCTCTCTGTGGTCTTTGCTACTATTGACCATCCTCTCATCCTGGATATTCTGTCCTTTCTGGGTTCTTACGTTGGGGAAACTAAGGCAAACAGAAGTCACTTTTTTACCTGTCTGGCCATTATTCAATCTCCTTGGATAGCTCATCATTATGGCTTCTAATTGTGGGTGTACTCCAAGGCTCCCTCCTGAGCTTTCTCTTCTCTGTCCAAGTGATCATATCAGTTTTCATCAATGATCATGCTATATATTTAGAGCTCTAATCTGGCATCACCAAGTGCCTAGTGGACGTTTCCAACCATATGTTCTATAGGAATCTTAAACTCAACATGTTCAAAACAGAATTCACCTTTCTCCCCAAACCTATCCCTCTACCTATCTTTCTTATTTTTTACTGAGGGCACCACCATCCTTTCTATCACCCAGATTCCCAGCCTTAGAGCCATACTTGATTTTAATGGGAGAAAACACATTTATTAAGTACCCAACATGTACCAAGCAAACACTAGGAATAAACATAAAGAAGTAAGATAGTCCCTGCTCGCAAGGAGCTCCCATTATAATTAAGAAGGGTAGCAAACAAAGGTGAGTTTATTTTAATTGCAGATGGAAAGACCAATTTGTATGATAAGGTGCATCTAGCAGGAAAAGTAGCAGATTAGAGTGTGTAGTTTTGGCTCGGCCATTGAAGAGTTAGGTGACTTTGAACAAATTACTTATCTGGGCCTCAGTTTTCTCTTCTGTAAAATAGGGGAGTTGTACTAAATAACCTTCAAGGTCCTTTCTGGTTTTTATATGCGAGGATTCTATAATTCTTGCCTCTCTGCTACTTATTGCTATGATGTAATCTAAGTGACCTGGGAGAGAGAGACAGAGCCTCAAAAGTGAATAGAGCTGGACCTGTAATTAAGGCACTGAGAAGCAGCAGGAGGCCAGAAAAGGTCAGAGATTAGAAGAGTCTGCTCTTATTGGCCCAGACCTGGAATTTCTTAGATGAGGAAAACTTCTGATGGAGAATCTCCCTCTACCCATGAAGATTTTAATTTATAAACTGAGTGTTACTAATGGTCCTGAGAAATTAAGTGTGGTACTTACTGGTCAGTATGTGAACCACAATAATGAAAGCTACCATTTATACAGCTTTGTAAGGTTTTCAAAGTGTTTTACAAATATTGTTTCATCTGATCCTTTCGGCTTCTAAGGGTGACATCATTATTGTACCCATTTTGCAGATGAGGAACCTGAATCTGAGAGAAAAGTTAAAGACCTGCCCAGAGTCACACTGCTAGTAAGCACCTCTGGCAGGATTCAAACCCATATCTTCGTATCCCTAAATCCAGAATTCTGTCCACTGCACCCCCTAGATGCTTCTGAAATAACAGTTTACACAGCACTTTAAAGTTTGTACAGCACTGTGTAAAACTCATCTCATTTGAGGTTCAAAACAACCCTGTCATGTAGACAGTAATTATTCTTAACCCCCTTTTAAAGATAGGGAGATTGAGGCTTTGGAAGCTTAAATGATGTACTTAGAGTCCACAGACAGTATATATGATACTCAAGATTTGAAACCCTGGGCTTCCTGACTTCAGGGTTGACCCTCTATCCATTCTGCTGGCTTGCCTGTGTAGCATCTGAGTTTAACAATCATGGTGTGAGGATGACCAGCTTCCCAAACCCCCTGTTAGAGGAGCAGAAACTCCTACCGAGCTGGAAAGGCTTCAAGTATGAGCCTGGCAGTGACCTGTATATGTGGTATCCAAGAAGGAGGAGGGCTGTGGCGGAGGTGTGGACCAGATGATCTCTCCGGTCCCTTCCAGCTCCAAATCCCATGATCCCCCACGAAATCCCACTTCCTCTGTGGAGTGTTCCTCACTGACCAAGATCTCCCCTTCCACCAGCCTCCTCTGGCACTTACTAGTCACCCTGCTCATCTGTCACCTGGCAATTGCAGCCTGAGATCTGTCACTCTTTGCACATAATAGGTGCTTGGTAAGCGTCCACTGAATGACTGGCATTGTTAGTTATGTGTGTTGTCTGCTTGGCCTTCTCCACTGTTGGCATAGGACTGGGCATAGAATAGGTGTTCAGTGAGTATGTTTCTGGCCATGTCCAAACTTCCTGGCATTATGGACCTTGTGACTTTCTTCTGCCAGGGGGCTCTGTGAGATCTCTGTGAGATTCTGCTTTCAGAACTTTATTTCTAGACTCCTTATAAAAAGGCCCTAAAGGAGTAGCCTGGGGAAGTGGATAGAGTGTTGAACTTGACATCATCAAGAGCTGGATGTGAGTCCTGTCTCAGACAATACCTATGAACCCTAGGGAAGTTATTGAAATTCTTCAGCCTTAGTTTCTGTAAAATGGGTATAATAATAACACCTGCCTCACATTCCCCACAGCATCTGTTCCAGGCCTTCTCTTTCCCCCATCAAACCTTGGTTTGTTGTGATGATCAAAGAACACAATATATGGAAACCACTTTGCAAACATTAAAGTGCGATGTAAATGTTAGTTATCATTATCTGTAAAATGGGTCTTTTATAATACTGTCTGCCTGCCTACCTGACAGGGGCCACCAGGTGGTGAAGCGGATAGAGCGCCAGGCCCAGAGTCTGAAAAACTCCTCTTCTTGAGTTCAAATCTGGCCTCAGATACTTACTAGCTGTGTGACCCTGGGTAAGTCACTTAACCTTGTGTGCTTCAGTTTCCTTGTCTGTAAAATAAGCAGGAGAAGAGAATGGTAAATCACTTAAGTATCTTTGCCCAGAAAACCCCAAAGGAGTCATGAATAGCTGGACATCACTGAAATGACTGAACTAAACCTACCTGACAAGGTTGTTGAAAGATCTAGATAAGATAGCATATGTAAAATTCTTTGCAAACCTTAAAGTGTTATATATTGGAGATGATGAAGATTCTTTTAGTAAGTGATTTCTTCCTAAACGGATAACTATAGGGATTTGAAAGCTTCTCTGACCACTAAGGACTAACTTCTAATATAATACAATTGTCAGGATGTCATTTTAATATGATGCGAAGCTACCTGGGGGCAAAGAATTTGAATTTGTGTCTTTACAGACCTAGTGCCTTCCTGGAGCCTTATATGCACAAAGGAGGTGCTTCTCAAATATTACTTGAATGAAATTGAATGGCGCGAAATAAGAAGGGACCTTAGATTGAGAAAAACTTTAATGGCCCTATTCCTTGTGAGGAGGAACGATTTCATCCTTTGTACTTGTATCCCCAACTCACTAGTAGAAGTCTAGCAGGTACCAGATAAGTGCTTGTGGATTGATTTACTTGATTTCCTGGAAATCATTATTTAAGTGCCTAGTATGTACCTATTATGTACCAGGTACTGTGTCAGGTGCTGGTGATACAAGTACAAAAAACCAAAAACCAAACTTAAAATCAACCTGAGAGCCTTGTTCTCCCTTCTTTGGGGGTGAATACATTTTCAATAGTTTACAACTGTCAGTTGATCAACATTTGTTAAGCTCCTACTATGTGTCAAGCACTTTGCTAAGTGCTGAGGATACAAAAAGAGGCAAAACATAGTCCCTGCCCTCAAGGAGATGATCATCTAGGACTTTAAGATACAGTTATAGTTTTACATGTAAATATGTGGTATATAATGTGTGTGTATATAAAAATTATATATAGTGTATATATTACATATTGTGTGTGTATATAGATCATTATATAGGACTTTAAGATTTGTAAAGCATTTTGAACACATTATTGCATTTGATTCCTTTAACAACATTGTGAGGTAGGTAACAAAAGTAGTATGATCTCCATTTTATAGATCAGGAAACTGAGGCTCAGAGAGGGAAACTATGTGAACAAGGTCACATAGTAAGTAGGAGAGGGGAGATGTGAACCTGAGGCTTCTGGTGCCAATTGTCACTAAATCATTATGCCTCCCTCAAGGGAGCCAGATAGGGTCATATTCAATGTCTCCCTTTCCTGATTACCATGAAGAGATGCCCCTCAGCTGTGGCAAGTGATGAGCCACTTGTACTCCTGGCAGTATTCAGGAGCCATATTGTGGGGTTTCAGTGCAGGCAGTGATCAAGAAGACTTAGAATGGAGATATAGAGGAATTTTTATTCCTGTTGAACGAGGAAAAGAGTAAAGAACAAAACTGACTCCATATTGGAGCAAACTTGACAATTAGAATTGATATCACAAATATATTCTTATGAGTCACAAGGAGGCAAAATGTTTTTATTGTAATCCTTGACATTTTTCATTATTGCCTCCCCCTTTAAGTTTATAAAAATGTAAAGCTAATTCAGAGTAACCAGACTCTGTTTCCCCTCATTTTAAAAGGGCAGAATCTTTGGGAATTTTTTTGACTTTTAGTTTGTTTGATTTTTCTTTCTTTTTTAAACAGAACTTATTTTAATTTAATAAAGTCAACCTCATAGGCAACATGGCTACTGAAAATTACTCTGAACTAAGAGTCAGTAAATCTGGATTCCAGCCCTGGCTCTGTTACTAATGAACTGAGCCTCTTCTCTGAGACTCGGTTTACCCATCAGTAAAATGAGAAGTTTGGATTCAGTGGCCTCTCTCAGGCCTGAACTCTCTGATTTTGGCTCCCCTTTGCTGACATTGACAAGAACAGCACAGCCTGAAGTAAGATGCTAAATTTAGCCTTTTTGAAAAGGAACTCCTGGGATGTAGCTTCTAACTCATGATCGCCAGAAATACCAGGGCATATACTCCCAGTCTCCGTGTGGTCTAGCTCCGCTCTGATAGCTGCAAATGTTAATGCGAAGGTAGAAGGTGAGGACCTTGATTCACTTCTTTGATTGAAATTAGCTGACTAGGAGAACAGAACTGAAATTATAATATGCCTATAACTAACCGGCTGACTTTGTCTGTTTCACCTCTGGTTGCCAATCATTTATTGTGACACACACCTCCCTGATCAAAATCCACCCCTTCCTCCTATGGGAGCTACATCAGAGGTTGGGGGGTCCCTCACATAGATCACAGATCAAAGCTTTAGATCTAGAACCAAGATTCTTAATTCTGTGTGTGTGTGTGTGTGATGGATCCCTCTGATAGTGTAAAGAAGTCTATAGACCTCTCTCTCATAACAAATGCACAAAATAAAATTTATAGGATTTACAAAGGAAACCAAAGTCAGTGAAAATAAAGATAAAATTTTTATTTTCCAATCCATGTTCCTGGACCTGACTGAAATTTGTCTGTGGATGATCTGTGAATGCCAAGTTAAGAACTTCTGTTCTAGAAGGAACCTTAGAGAATCATATCTTCTCCTTTATTTCATATGTGTGTATATACACACACATATAAATACACATGCACACACAAAACACATATACACATACACATGTGTATATATACATGTATGTTTACACACACATATTGTTCAGTTGTTTTTCAGTTATATCTGACTCTTTGTGACCCCATTTGGGGTTTTCTTGACAAAGATACTGTAGTGGTTTGCCATTTTCTTCTCCAGTCATTGTACACATGAGGAAACTGAGGCAAACAGGGTTAAGTGAGTTGCCCAGGGTCACACAGCTGGTAAGTGTCTGAGGCTAGATTTGAACTCAGGAAGATGTCTTCCTGACTCCAGCCCCAGTACTCTACCTGCTGCCCAGCTCCTTGTGGTTACCTCCCCTTTGTACCACATAGATCTTGGGTAGTTGTTTGTTTATCATCCTGTCCATTAAAATATGAGCTCCCTGAGGATAGAGACAAAGTTTTTGCCTTTTTTTGTACCCCCAGCACTTAGCAGGGTCTGGCACATAGAGAGCACTCAATAAATTCTAGCTTGCTGACTCTTCATTTTGGGATGATCAGTTTTTTATTTATAATAATCTTCATGTGGGCAACTCAGTGGAACTTTTGACCTGGGGTGGTAGGGGAGGGGTGGACATTTTCCCCCATGAAAGACCAGTAGATTCCCATGTTGCCAGACTACAGGGCAGACCTTCAAGGAATTAGAGACATCCTGTAAGGCCAGGGCCTGGGAATAGAGGAGTGGACCATCAAGATGCTTAGTCACTACTGGTCAAGCAGTACAAACATCCTCTATGGCAATTTGACCCAACTTTTGAATCTCAAAAAGCATCTTCATCTTGTTTGAATGGGAGGGGAAGTTGAGGTCATGCCTGAATTTCCATGAACCCATTTGCCTGTGGTCAACTCCTGGCCCCCAAGGGATGTTATGGAAACCCTGTCCCCACAGTTCCTCAGAAGGAAGGCCACAGATGGCTGCTCTCCTACTAAATTTGCTGCTTGGGCAGGGTTTTTCCCTGTCTCTTTCCCCTGTTATTTAGTGAACAAATCCATTAGCATTCCCTTTTCTTGCTGCACCCAAGATGTTACAGCTGATCACTCAAGCCATTCAGTGGTATTTTAGGCTTTCTTCAGAAGACAATCGCATCTTCAATCAAAGGCCTCTTTACAAAGGAAAATGGGAGAGGGAGCGGGGAGGATCTCCGTGGAGTGCTTTCTGTACACCTGCATATAATGCCTCTCCCTCCCTCACCCACCATTACTTTCCAAATTGTTGAGCTGAAAGATTTCTCTTGTTTACATCCCTTTATGCCCCAGCCTTTAACCTTGATTTTTCCCCCTTCCCCTCAGCCTCCAGTTACAATCACTCTCTTTGTTGGCCTAATTCTGTGGAATGATCAGGAGAGTGTTTACTTAGCTGAATTTCTAGTTGTAGAGACTCAATAGCCTAGGACTTAGTAGCTGTGTGACCTTGGGGAAGTCACTTCTCCTCTCTGGAAAATGAAGGAGGTGGCTGAGATCATCTTTAATTCCAGCTCTAATATGCTATATGACTCTACAATTTTTCATCTCTCTCACTCCAGTTTTGTCTTCTCCAAGGAACTGTTTCAGGTCATTTACCAAGGTTAATTTTCTGAGTTTCTTTTAAAGGACTGTTCCCCAGAATGAAAGGGAAAAGGTGGTTAAGAAAAAAAAAGGGTCCTATGAGTTGAGGCTTTTAAACGGCACATTGTAGGTGTCAGCAAAAGTGAAAGTGACATGAGTATGTTGGGAAAGGATAAAACTGTAAAAATGGGATGATTATGACAAGGAAGGTCATGCAGTCCTGTTTTTCAGGCTGTGATTATAGGATATTTTAAAAGCTCAAAGTAAGATTTCTCCCATCCCCCCAACCCCTGCCATGCTGCAGCTGCATCCCCTCTTCATGCACTCAGCACCATGTGGATGCGGTCTAAACTCTAGCTAATCATTCATTCAACAAACATGTTTTTTGGTCCTTACTCTGTGAAAATCTCTGTTCTAGGCACTGAGGGGTGATACAAAGATCAGTGCCTTCCTTGTTCTCAATTCCCAGTAAAACGCTTTTAGTAAAAGCCCTGCTGAGAACAGCATTATCTCCAACCTTGTCCTGCCCCAACCCACCCCAGTCCTTCTGATATGACTCCACAAAGCTCAATAGAGAAGGAACAATTCTCTGTTCACAATCTCCAGAGCAGACGGAGAGGTGTAGAAAGAATGCTGAAAGTGGTGTACTGGATAGTAGATCTAGGTCTGCAGTCAGGAAGACCCGAGTTCAAATCTAACTTCAGACACTTACTAGGTGAGTGTGACCTGGGATAAGTCACTTAACCTTTGTTTGCTTTCAGTTTCTTCAACTATAAAATGAAGATGATAACAGCACCTACCTCCCAGAATTGTAATGAGGATTAAATGAAAAAATATTTATAAAGTGCTAACTGGCACATTGTTGTAGTTCAGTTGAATTTGACTCTTTGTGATCCTGTGGATGGTAGCATGCCAATACTGTCTATGGGCTTTTCTTGGCAGAGGTACTGGAGCACTTTGCCATTTCCTTCTCCAGGGGTAAGCAGAAGTTAAGTGATTTGCCCACAGTCACACTCATTTAGTAAGTGTCTGAAGTTAGATTTGAACTTGGGTCTTCTTGACTCCTGCCCAGAGAGCTGTCCACTAAGCCACCTACCTGTCCACATAGTAGGCACTTAATAAATGCTAAAAAGTATTAGTAATAAGATCTGGGTTCAAAATGTTATTTAGTATGCTTGTGATCATGAACAATTTAATCACTCTGTGCCTCAGTTTCCTTTTCTGTAATATAGAGATAATAATACTTGTAAGACTCATACTCCATGGTGGAAGTTTCAAAGAAAACTTGGTTAAATTGCAAAGGGCAAGGCAGATGTAAGCTAGTGTGATCAGAGCATTTTTTGAGACACTTCCTTTGTCCTGGGGTTTGTGCTAGCTACTGTGTGGACACAGAGATGAGTGAGACAGCCATGCATTAAAGTGGATTGAACACTGAAACTGGCATCAGGAAGACAGGAGGAGTTCGTCTGAGCTCAGATACTCCAGCTGTGTGACTCTGGACAAGTCATTTAACCACTATCTGCCTCTGTTTCTTCATCTGTAAAATGGGGTTAATAAAAGCATAGAATTTCCAGGATTGTTCTGAGGATCAACTAGGATATTTTAAAGGGACTTTGCAGACGTTAAAATGCTAGCTATTACATAACATGGTTCTTCCTCTCCAGGAGATTACAGTGTAGTTGGATTAAAAAAAGAAAGAAAGAAAGACTAACAGTACGAAGAAATAAAGGCATTAGCCTGTCACAGCAGAAAAGGTAGACTGGAGATCTCCGTATGACAGCGGTAGAATCACTTCCTCTCAGAACTTCTGATCCTTAGTTTACTTTTCTGTCAAATGAGAAAGCTGGACCACAGCAATCTTTTTTTATGTGTCACGATGACCCTTTGGCAGTCTGTTGAAGCCCCATTTCAGAATAATGGTTTTAAATAACTGAAGAAAATGCTAACTTCAGTTAGAGATTAGTGTCTTTTCCCCCCATTTACGTTCATGGGCTTCTCAGAGTCCCTGGACTGCAGGTGATCAGAAACCCTAGACTAGACAATCCTCAGGGTCCTTTGGGTTCCAGGCTCAATGCTCAATGCCAATGAGTGAGAGGGGGCATCGAGTGCTTTAGGGGTTCCAGGGAGAGAAAGATCCATCCGCGGGAGCTGGAGCAGTCAAGAAACGCTTTACAGAGGAGGTGGGATACGTGCTTGGGATATTCCCGACTGGCTCTTGGGAAGTGGGATCCCTACCTGAGTCCAGCCCCCAAGGGATGAGACACAAACCAATTCCCCCAACACCCCGCCCCCTTCCATCCCTGACCTTCTAATTAGCACTGTTTCCTCTCTGTGCGGAGCTGTAAATCATCACGGACTATTTTGAGAGCCCGGCAGGGAGGGGCTGCTCCTCATTACTGGGTCAGCAGAAGAAAGGTGAAGGTGCATCCCTCAGCCCCAGCGTCCCTGCGCTTTCACGCGGAAATGCAGACGCCCCATCCTCCCTGCCACCTGCCCATTAAAGCCGCTCAGTTCTTAAAACAGATGACGGTTTTAAAAGCTGGAATAAAGGGTTGAAAATGGACTTAACCTCATCAAACGCATTCATATCTGATCTTCCCTGCGAGCTGGAGGACGTCAGTAACATGAAAGGGCTCAATTTGCAGGACGTTTGGCAGCATTTCCACAAGTACCCCCATGATTTTTGCCCATCATGGCTGCGCAGAAGGAGCTGGCGGGTGGTTGGGGGGTCCTCGGGGGCAAATGACGCTCTCCAATTCCTTCTTCAAGGGCTGGTGGAACTGAGGAATTGAAATTTTCCTTCTTCATCTCCAGCTGGGGGTTAACACCATCTCCCTTAACCCGAACCCCCAGGAAGGTCACCATAGCTGCTGATTCCGATTCAGGGGAGAGAAGCTTTGCCTGCGCCTAACTTCCTCATACATGGGCAGGGATGGGGTCCTTTATCATTTCGTTTCTTTATGGTAGCCCAGGAGTGGGTGTCAGATCAGTTGCCATGAGGCTTAAGGAGTATCAGGTTGGGTTGTGTGGACAGCACTAGGTCAAGACAAGGAGGACCACTCAGGCAAGGAATGAAAGAAGTGGGTGTGTAGCCTGGAGCCAGAAAATCTTGGAATCCATGGTCGAGGCTGGGCAAGAAGGACAGGTGCCATTTCCAATCAATTCCTCATTATTTTTTCCTTAGCACTTCCTATGGACCTCATTTGTAAAATGAGGAAGGATTGGCTTATATGATCTCTTCCAGCTCTAAATCTATGATTTTATAATAAGGCACTATATCCGTCCAGAGATCTCCCACAAAATAAAAAACAACCCCAAACCAAAAGGAAAGGAAACCCTAAACCCAAACAGTGCCTGTCCTCAATCAGCTTACATTCTACGTGGTTGGTGGGCATGGTGTGAGATATGCATGTGTTAGAAACACTCCACACTATAAAGGAGTCAAGGAAAATTTATTACATCAGAGTTCAGAGGAATTGAACACTTTGGCCAAAGCGTGCCCTCACCCTCTTTTCAGGAGGAGGGAGCACTGAATACAGAAGCTACATGAACTATGTACCATTACCCCAAGACAGATCATCCTACCAGGAGACAGATTGGTCCGTTCTCTATTAGGTCAACATCATCTCTACACGCCCATTACATAACTCACTCTTGGTGTGATCCCTCCTCCCAAACAAGCTTTAACATAGGACCCATGATCAGAAAATGGAGGGATAATTTTATGTGGGGTGTGTCTGCTTATATGCCTGAGGTTCGTGAAGCAAGCACAGTGAAGAGAAACTTTCTCCAGGTTATTCTAGGTCATTTTCCTGACTGCTTCAGGCCAGTTTTATTCCTGGACAGTCTTATCAAAAATTTTGTGACTGTCTGAAGGCCACTTCCTGTCTCCTGATTGGCTGAGTTCACCTGCAGTCTGCTGGCTTTATTATCTGACTTATTCTCAATGACTTCATCAACTAATAACTTCTGTGGAAACTTAAGTTTTTGCTGTCTCTCACACATGGATACTAAAATACAAAGTAGAGGGTGATGGGAACAAAGGAGAAATCCAGACAAAGTCCTTGTAGGACAGAAAGAACATTAAAAAACTAGGGAGACCAGGGAGGGATTGCTGGAGGAGGTGGCAATTGAATTAAGACTTGAGGAAGAGATGTAAGATTGTAAGACCAAGTTGAAAAAGGAGTATATTCTAGCTTATGGAGTGGTCCAGGAATGCCTGGGGTGGGAAATAATGGAATCACAGATCTAGCAGTAGTATGTTCCACATTCTTCTAATTTTTTTATAATATCTCTCTTTAGATCTAGGTCATATATCCATTTTGACCTTGTCTCAGGAAATAGTATAAGATATTGGTCTATATTCAGTTTCTGCCATACTGTTTTCCAGTTTTCCCAACTTTTTTTTTTTTTACCAAATATGAATTCTTATCCCCAAATCTTAAGTCTTTACACCTGTCAAATGCAAGGTTATTATGTTTATTTGCTGTTGTAAGTTGTATGTCTATTCGATTCCATTGATCTACCTTTCTGTTTCTTAGCCAGTACCTGATAGTTTTGGCAATTACTGCCTTATAATATAGCTTCAGATCTGGTACTGCTAAACTTCTTTCCTTTACATTGTTTTCATTATTTCATTTGATATTCTTGACGTTTTTCTTCTTCCAAATGAATTTGGTTATTATTTTTTCTAATTCAGTAAAATAGTGTTTTTGGTAATTTAATTGGGATGGTGTTGAACATATAAATTAGTTTGAATAAAATTGTCATAATGAAACTGAGCCCCAAATAAGTCAAACAACTTGCCTGTCACATGATTGTATGCATCAGAGGCAAGATTTGAACCTTGAAGTCCTCTGGCTCCATAACCAGTGCTCTTCTCATTATATCATGCTGAGATTTTCAAGTTTGGGTGACAGTCCAGTTTGGCTGTACTGACTAAAGGGATGATGTGACATAAGGTAAGAGACACAGGTCTGTACCACCTCTAACAGCAAGGGATTAGGAGCTGAAATATGGAATCAGATCTGGAAGGGGCTGTAGAGATTATTTAGTCCACAAAGTACTCATTTTAGATGAGAAGAGGCTCATGACCCATCCAAGGTTACACATGATGAGACATGGACCCAAGGGTCTTGGCTCCCAGACTAGCGCTTGCTTTAATTACTTTGGGCACTCAGTGGCAGACATCTCTCTATTTCTGTCTCCCTCTGTCTCTGTCTCTGTCCGAAGGGCCAAAGGAGCTCAACGATTTAAATAGTTCTTCCTCACCCCATAGTCATCTCTCTTCATAGGAACTAGGTATGGCTCAGGGTAAGTGTGAAAAAGCAGATCAGGAAGACCTTGGAGTCATGTCAAAGTTTGCCTGGGGCTGGATTCTTTATATATCCTCCTTGTCCTGGTGAAGTGGGAGCCAATAGCCAGGCCCCCAGGAGGGAACTGACCCAGGGTGATAAGAGGCCTCACCTTGAACATCCAGCAGGAGGGTTGCCTTTTGCAAGAACTCAGCTCTGAAAAGTTGTGACAGGGAGAAAAGGTAACCAAAGTGATTCCTCTGCCTGGTTTTCCAGGAAGCAGCAGCAGCAGCAGTAAGCAACAGCATGTGGCCACTTGGGGGATGCTAGGCAAGGTTGTTAGATCACTGCCCTATTTCATCCCAGAGGCAGCTGCATTTCTGTGTGATCCTGAGATGTATATGGTTGGGGCTTCAGAAACCACTTTCGGATTTGAGAAAGATCTCTCCTACATCAAGAACGGATATTGTGTTGATGTGAAATCGAACCAGTAAGTTCTGAATATTGAGCTGTAATCTCTTGGTACAGAAAAGACTCCCCAGGAGTACCAATTAGTACCATTTATCTCTGAGTACTAAACTCCCGTCAGTACCTCCTTGCTATGGTGTGCCAAGTAGGGCTCTAGCGGATTGAGGGAGTTAATACACTTCCCAAAGGGGCTAATTTACTCATTGGGAGTAACAGAGCTCCTTGAGGGCAGAGATAGCGGCAGCCTTCTTTGTCCTTTATTGCCCACCTGGACTGATATGGAACACTGTATATGCTGGGAGCTAATCCCACTCACTGCTGTTGGCTAAGTGTCAGTATGATAGGGCAGAAAGAAGAAACCTGAAGGCTCCGTAACTCACCGTGTGACTTTGGGCAAGTCACTTCTCTAGACTGAAAATAGATTTCTGGATCTAAAAAATGAGGGAATTGGCTAGCTCTTCTCTTTTCTGTGAGTCTATGATGCTAATGTTTATATTAGCGGACTGGGGCTGAAGGGAGTGATCCTGGAGTGGCTCATGTTTTGTATAATAAGTTTTATCATTTAGGCTGCCTCATATCTAATGCTGCCGAATCCTCACCAGAAGGAGCCCAGGTTTGATAGGGACACATGCATAACTAGGTCAGGGTGACTGGGGCATTGTGCTAAGTAAGAACCATAAATTCAGAGAGTACAAGGTAGAGTTACTCTAGGATAATGATTCTTCCCTCTCACTCAGTTAAATTTGTCTTAATTTCAGGTATTATTTTCACATAATGAATTACAGATTTGGTTTGAAGGTATTGCTGCTTGCCCCGAAAGGTCAAAATTTCTAGTTGTAGCTCTAGGTGAAGGGACCCTCGAGCTATTCTTTTGAATCCTTATTCCCCTTCCTGTAGCATATTAAAAATATATAGAACATTTGGAGAATTCCAGGCTACAACCTGACAACTTCCCACTCTCAGGCCTTCCCAGCTTCCCCATCATTAAAAGAAAAGGACTGGAAGAAGGGAGTGGTAGATTCCATATTTTATTAATATCCTTTTCAGCTCTTACATTGTCTGATGCTAAGATTATTTTAACATGCCTTTCACAATCCATGGGAGAATTTTTAATCACTGTAATTCCATTCTGAAGATTAAGGAGAAATTGGTGGGGAAACTCAACAAAGGAGTCAAATTCATAGGTTTCTTTCTTATTTTTCTTTCTTTGCTTTTTACTTTCTTTCTTTCTCTTTTCTTTCTTTTTCCTTCCTTCCTTCCTCTCTTTCTTTCTTTCTCACCCTGACTCAATCTCTCATTTTCATCTTCCACATTGTAAAATGGGGATGATAACAGACCTACCTCACAGGATTGTTATAAGGGATTGAATGAGGTAATACATGCAAAGTGGTTTTATAAAACATTATATAAATGTAACATTTATATAAGGCATTATGTAAATGTTATTTCTCCTCCTCCTTATTATTAGCCTGTTTTGTAAGAAAACACTAAAATTGACCTGAGTAAGCTAACTTCATGTTCCTTACTCCCTGCTTGTAAATGATCTATAAGGATCAGGATCTAAAGGCTGAGTGTAATGGATTAAGTACAGGGTATACTCTTTGAAGGGAAGCACAAGGTTGAATAGTTAAAATTTGTCTTTGGTGACCCCATTTGCCTTTCTTCTCATTTCCTCTTTTCTTGTTGCTTAGTTGTGTCTGACTCTTTGTGATCCCATGTGGGGTTTTCTTGGCAATGGTGATTTGCCATTTCCTTCTCCGTTGCATTTAACAGATGAGAAAACTGAGGCAAACAGAGTTAAGCGAGTTGCCGCGGATCACACAGCTAATAAGTGTCTGAGGCCAGATTTGAACTCAGGATTTCAAGCCTGGAGTTTTATCCACTGTGCTTCCTTAGCTGCCCTTCTTCTCATTTCTCTGCTAAAATTTGCTCACATAAGTTTTTAATTCACACTAGTTTGAGTGATTGATAACAGTTTAAGCCAAGTCAAATCAACAAGCATTTATTAAACACTGTGTGCTAGGCACTATATTGCCTGGGGATATAAACACAAGCAAAAGGAAAGACAGTCTTTGCCCTTAAGGACCT
The DNA here is from genome assembly GCF_028372415.1 of Notamacropus eugenii. NCBI lineage: Eukaryota > Metazoa > Chordata > Mammalia > Diprotodontia > Macropodidae > Notamacropus > Notamacropus eugenii. The sequence continues at coordinate 191,519,549 of NC_092872.1, forward strand.
TATGTTCTAATGGGGGAATTCAGCACATAATGACAGTTGAAAAATCAGGGTGGGGGACATGGAGAAGGGGACCAAAGTGGTGAAGAGAGCAGAGGCATGGGGATGAAATCCAGAGAATTAAAGATAGGATGCTCTGGGCCCTTCCTCAAAATGGAGCATTCCTTTTTAACATGTTTCTCCTTGTTGTAGATCAACACCTTCTGCTAAAGGGATGATGCTATAATGTTGGGATTTCAGGCACCGGGCAGCAGGAGAGAGATAATTGGGAGCATCAAGTTTCCTGATGCCCTAGACTAGCCTGTGGGTGAAGCAAATATTACTTGATTAAGTTGGGCAAAAGATCTCCAAATAACAAATGGAAAAACTGAACTGAATTTTCTGCATTTCCTTCTTTCTAAATGTTTATTTAGATGATATGGATTTCTTTTCAGTGAACAACAAATACATTTTCATGAATGTATTCCTGGGATCTCTCTGGTAAGTCCATAGGCATAGCCCTACAAGTGTATCTGTGTTAGCTTCCTCTGTCAGGGAAAGGCAATAATCATTGGATTATTTTCTTCTTAGGTTGCCTAAATACTGAGTATAATATCCATTACATGTCAGATTAACCAATGCTGCTACCACTACAGTTATTTCTTGAGAAGGATTGGAGTTACTATGTACCCCTATGGCCACTGGGGCTGTCACCTTCCCTGTTGATGGTCTCCAAGGTTGTCTTCCCTCATGGTGAGGAAGCACTAATCAGTTCCTGGTCAAGTGGTAAGTCTACCATCACTAGAGATATTCAAACAGAGGCTAGCCATTGTAGAGGAGAGTCTCCAATTAAGTAGGAAGTTGAACTTGATGACAGAAAAATTTCTTTGAATGCTGAGATTTTATCAGGAAGTGACAAAGGGTATAGTTGGCCTCAGGTCTTGACTCTCTAAAGATAGAAAGTAGGCAAGTACCTGAATCAAATCTCCTTCCTGGCTTGGAATTGGCTTTGATCCCTTCCAATAACCAGGCTGACATAATGCTTGGGGTGTCTTTCTTGGGAAGCCATGGCTCCGATGCTTTTGTCCTTGTTGCCCAGGCTTCTGGTTGGCCCTGGATGGCTCTGGAGTCCTCAGGCTGCCGCAGCCTGGGTGGGGAGCTACCTGCCAACATATCCAGAGTGCAATTAAGAAACTGCATTTTTCTCCTTCTTGATTCTCTAATTGTTATTTTTGTCCCTGCTTTAAAATTGTCCCCGGATTTCATTTTATCTTGCCCCAGCCCAGTGCGCCTGGCAGAAAAAGCCAGTTTACTCAGCGGGAGGCAATTTCCCCAGTGTGTCCGGCGATAATTCTAACACGGCTGCTTTGTACATATAATTATAAAACCAGGGGCCGCCAAAGTGCACCTATGGAGCAGAATCTTGACTGTTCTCGGCTCTGTTTTAATTATTAAGCCTTAAAGCAAAAACTAGGTTTCAAAGAAAACTTTCTGTACAGTCCTCAATAGAGTTAAAGGAGAAACATTTTAAGCTGATGAGCTGACACTTGTAGAAGCAAATATACTAAATAAATCATGATTCGTTTTGGGGGCAAAGTCTGACTTACATCAACTCTGGAAAAAAATGGAGCCTAATGAGTGACAGTTTGGTATTTTTCTGTCACTTCCTGAAGTAATGGCCGCAAGCTGACATCGCTCAGTGGGTGTCTCTTACTTCTGAACAAAAGTTTTTTGGAGTGAGATAGACAAGGTAGAAATCCCAAGGTGACTGGAAGGAATGTCTAATGAGTGGAAAGACATATTTACTGGCAGTCTGTATGTAAGCTGTGACAGTTGACAGGACGTGATTGTAACAAATATAGTTGATGAAGAAAAGGCTGACAGACGGAGAGTGAAGGGGGGAGAGAGAGTCAAAAGCCCTGCATTGGCTGAACCCTGTTAATGGTAAGTTGGTAACAAAGCATGAAGTCATGAAAGGGAGCAGGGATCTTGCACTGATGTCTAAACACTGAAATGTGTAGGGTTTGCAGGTTGCTGTAATAGGTTCAGATTTGTTGACCTTTCTGCCTTCGACTTTAGAGGCTGGTGGTTTCAGGTTGCATTTGGGGCCAATTGACAGCCCCAGATCTCATGAAATAAGGTGAGTGCCTTGATCTCAAAGGCCAGGATGATTAGTAGGGTTTGAGTCCTTAATTTGTAGTATCCTTCATTGGAAAGGCTGTAATCGCCCAGAGTGACCCAGATCTGATTGGAACTGGGCCACGTTGGAGCTAATGTGTGAGAGGGAATTAGCTCAATAAAACGATTTCAGAGATCATCAGATCAAATGAGTGCCACCCTACCCTGTAGTCTTCCCCTGTAAAAGCCCACACTCTCTTCCTCCATACCCTCTTTCCTGACTGGCCCCCCAACATAAACCTAGTTATTGGCCCTGAAAACACAGAGACAACTGGCATATTAAATGATGACGCTTTGTAACTGACTGGTCAGGGTTTCAACAATGGCTTGCCAATGAGCTCTGCACTTCTACCCCCAGGCAAATGTCACACTGAAACGAAACACAATCTTTTTTCATCCTACATGCTGTTTTCTATGCCACAGATTATTTTATAGTTGAAAATAGGTTAACTTTTAAAAATGCACACCAGCCAATCACTTTTATCATGAGATCATTTAGGAGGGAAAAATCGATTCAGTCAAAGGGTTGCGAGACCTTGGGCAAGACTTTGACCTTGACATTTTTAAATGAAGGAGAGTGAAGGACAAAACTGACCCGGGCATTTCTAAAGAATGAAAAAAGGCAAGGTAGGAGAATGGCAAGAGTTGGGGGGGGGGAGGCGGCTCAAATTCTGTGAACCTCATCGACCAAAGGAGTTGGGTTTTTACCATTCACCGTCTTCTATCATCTTGAGTTTTAATTTGTCCAAAGACAGTTTTTCTGAGTTCTAGACTGTATTTGAGCTCCGCTTTATGGTTTGGAATATGTTTCTCTTAACACTTCAGTTTGAAATGAAACCACAATTTATCAAATTTAATGTAGCTCACCAATAAAACTAAAGGGGGAAAAACCCTTTGAACACTGTTACCTAATCATAATTCCTGACATTTATATAACACTTAAAGTATATGAAATGTTTACATACTTGATTTCAATTAGTCTTTACAGCAATTCTGTGAGATAGATCCTTATATATTTTATCATGTGGTTCAAAGCCCAGAGCCTCCCAAAGACTCTGAGTTCACATGGATAGGGTTCAGTCCTGAAGAGTGACCCCAATGGGTCAGTTTCTCTCTTTGGTTCATCATCTTTATTCCAAAGTTTTACTCTAAGGAAGTCTTCAAAATAAGGCTTAAGTATACCACGTATTGGAGGTAAGTAGGTGGCTTAGTGGATAGAGCACTGGGCCTGGAGTCAGGAAGATCTGAGTTCAAATCTAGCCTCAGACACTTAACTAGTTATGTGACCCATAGCAAGTTACCTAACCTTGATACACTGGGGAAGCAAATGGCAAACCAGTATCTTTGGTTTGATATAGCACATGGGGTCATGAAGAGTCAAGCATAACTAAATAACAACAACAGTTCAGGTCAAGATTTCCCCAATCTGAACAACAATGTCCCCAACTTCCACAAAGGTACTTACTGTATGTTGTAGGTATTTTATGAGAGTAGTCTTTCTATCATCAACAGAAAATGCTTAAGATGCAAAGGACTTGCAGGGGCCCACAGACAGATACAGATACTATAAATTAGTTAAAAATCTTAGTTGCCGAGGTGGAGCCAAGATGGTGGAGTAGAAAGACGCACATACACATAGCTCCAAACCCACAACCCATAGAACATCTGTAAAAAGGAACTCACGGCGAATTCTGGAGCAACAGAGGCCATAGAACAGTGGAGCGAAGGAGATTTCTGTACCAGAGGGACCTGCAAACCTCTCGCAAAAGGTCCTTCGCTCCGCAGACTGGGCACTGCAGACTGGGAGCCCAGCACAGCCCTGCTGCACCTGTGGCACCGAGAGCAGATTCGAGCGGGCTTCAGAGACGGAATCTCCAGCGGCTGCGCGGGTCCCTCCACCCACAGGTGACGGGGGTCGGTGAGAGGGTCTCTTTGGCGGGTCGAGAAGGGAGTGGGGTGCCCCCATAACTCAGGCCCCCTTTGGTGGCAGCAGCTGAGGCAGCGGCAGACCAGGGCTCCCCAAGCAGGCAGGAGCCTGGATCCATTGTTGAAGGTCTCTGCATAAAGCCCCTGAGGGAACTGAGCCTGAGAGGCGGCCCTGCCCCCACCTGAGCACCTGAACTTAATCTCACACTGAATAGCAGCCCCACCCCTGGCCAAAGCCCTGAGGCTGGGAAGCAGCATTTGAATCTCAGACCCTAAGCGCTGGCTGGGAGGATCAGGAGGTGAGGTGGGTGTGAGGAGAATATTCAGAGGTCAAGTTATTGTCTGGGAAAATGCCCAGAAAAGGGAAAAGAAATAAGACTATAGAAGGTTACTTTCTTGGTGAACAGGCATTTTCACCCTTCCTTTCTGATGAGGAAGAACAATGCTTACCATCAGGCAAAGACATAGAAGTCAAGGCTTCTGTATCCCAGCCCACCCAGTGGGCTCAGGCCATGGAAGAGCTCAAAAAGAATTTTGAAAATCAAGTTAGAGAAGTGGAGGAAAAGCTGGGAAGAGAAATGAGAGACATGAAGTCAAAGCATGAACAGCAGGTCAGCACCCTGCTAAAGGAGAACCAAAAAAATGCTGAAGAAAATAACACCTTGAAAAATAGGCTAACTCAATTGGCAAAAGAGGTTCAAAAAGCCAATGAGGAGAAGAATGCTTTCAAAAGCAGAATTAGCCAAATGGAAAAGGAGATTCAAAAGCTCACTGAAGAAAATAGTTCTTTCAAAATTAGAATGGCACAGGTGGAGGCTAATGACTTTATGAGAAACCAAGAAATCACAAAACAAAACCAAAAGAATGAAAAAATGGAAGATCATGTGAAATATCTCATTGGAAAAACAACTGACCTGGAGAATAGATCCAGGAGAGACAATTTAAAAATTATGGGACTACCTGAAAGCCATGATCAAAAGAAGAGCCTAGACATCATCTTTCATGAAATTATCAAGGAAAACTGCCCGGAGATTCTAGAACCAGAGGGCAAAATAAATATTCAAGGAATCCACAGAACACCGCCTGAAAGAGATCCAAAAAGAGAAACTCCTAGGAACATTGTGGCCAAATTCCAGAGTTCCCAGGTCAAGGAGAAAATATTGCAAGCAGCTAGAAAGAAACAATTCAAGTATTGTGGAAATACAATCAGGATAACACAAGATCTAGCAGCTTCTACATTAAGGGATCGAAGGGCATGGAATAGGATATTCCAGAAGTCAAAGGAATTAGGACTAAAACCAAGAATCACCTACCCAGAAAAACTGAGTATAATACTTAAGGGGGAAAATTGGTCTTTCAATGAAATTGAGGACTTTCAAGCATTCTTGATGAAAAGACCAGAGCTGAAAAGAAAATTTGACTTTCAAACACAAGAATGAAGAGAAGCATGAAAAGGTAAACAGCAAAGAGAAGTCATAAGAGACTTATAAAAGCTGAACTGTTTACATTCCTACATGGAAAGACAATATTTGTAACTCTTGAAACTTTTCAGTATCTGGGTACTGGGTGGGATTACACACACATACATGCACACATGCACACACACATAGAGACAGAGTGCACAGAGTGAATTGAAGAGGATGGGATCATATCTTAAAAAAATGAAATCAAGCAGTGAGAGAGAAATATATTGGGAGGAGAAAGGGAGAAATGGAATGGGGCAAATTATCTCTCATAAAAGAGGCAATCAAAAGATTTATTAGTGGAGGGATAAAGAGGGGAGGTGAGAGAAAAACATGGTTTACTCTCATCATATTCCACTAAAGGAAGGAATAAAATGCACACTCATTTTGGTATGAAAACCTATCTTACAATACAGGAAAGTGGGGGATAAGGGGATAAGCAGGGTGGGGGGGAGGATGGAAGGGAGGGCATGGGAAGGAAGGAGCAATTTGAGGTCGGCATTCATGTGGAGGGACAGGATCAAAAGAGAATAGAAGTAATGGGGAACAGGATAGGATGGAGGGAAATATAGTTAGTCTTATACAACACAACTATTACGGAAGTCATTTGCAAAACTACACAGATTTGGCCTATATTGAATTGCTTGCCTTCCAAAGGGAAGGGGTGGGGAGGGAGGGAGGTAAAGAAGTTGGAATTCAAAGTGTTAGGAACAACTGTCGAGTAATGTTCTTGCCACTAGGAAATAAGAAATACAGGTAAAGGGGTACAGAAAGTTATCTGGCCCTACAGGACAAAAGAGAAAATGGAGACAAGGGCAGAGAGGGATGATAGGAGAGAGGGCAGATTGGTGATAGGGGCAATTAGAATGCTTGGTGTTTGGGGGGGGGAGGGGATAAAAGGGGAGAAAATTTGGAACCCAAAATTTTGTTAAAATGAATGTTAAATAAATAAATTAAAAAAAAAATCTTAGTTGCCCATGGAAAGAAACTCAACTTGGGGTTACTCTCAGATCAATCCTTTGATATTAGGTGAGCCTCTTTTTTCCCCAGAGCACTACATAGTCTTCTTAACACTTACAGTACCATTCTGCGGCTTAGACTTCTTTGAGAAGGTAAACTCTTTGGAGTTGCTGAATGACTTTCTTCAGAGTTGCACTGTCCCAGTAACTTGCCAGCTTTGCTCTTCAAGTAAGATGCTGCTTAGGATCCAGGATGGGTTACAGTCTTTTTTCCCTAAGGATAGGTTGAATAAGGCAATCTTGGGAACTGCCTAGAAGATTCATTGCTTTAAGAAATGCCAATGAAGTACTCTCTCAGGCCACATACAAGCACATGCCTACCATGTCCATATGCTTCTGCCATAGGTCACCATTACAACTCTGGGGAATTCAGGTTGGATATTAAAAGAAACCCCATCCTCATCCTCTTGAAGTACACAAGAAGGCCTAAGGGACAAGATGAGTGGGGCATTCTGGAGAGTAAGAAAGATGAAAGTAGAGTGGAGCTAGCTCTCATAGTTGGCTGATTCTCAATCACTTAGTTGGTGACTCCTCTGATCAATCCTCTCCTTCTTATGCACATATTTAGAAACTGAGTCTCAGGTAGGTAAAATGACTTGTCTATAATTACTGAGTAAGTGTCAAATGTGGGATCTGAACCCAAGTCTTCCCAGTCCCAAGTCTAATACTCTAACAACTAGACCATATAAAAAATTAATCTAAAGCATTATCTTTACAATGGAATGAAAGAATGAGGCAGACTGGGCAAGCTGTACTAATTCATTGCATACCGAAAAGACTCTATTCTCAGTTCAACAGTGAGTATGTCATTCTGTTCACAACTTACTGGGCTCCATTGAGCATCTCACTGATGTTTCTGCATTTCTTTGTCAACCAACGATTTCTGATAACTTCACCTAATATGGCCTAGGTTAATTAGGAGAACGTGAAGGTCCCATTCAATTCAACAAGAAATTATTTCCACAGAGGCTAAAGTATTCTTATCAAGGGGACAAGTCCTCCAGGGTAAGTGACCACATGGATTATGAAAATAACGATAACTCACATTTACATATCTCTCTAAGGAATGACCAGAAAGAATAGGGTTCTAGCTCTAGTTTAAGGAAAAGATTTAGATTGGAATTGGGCGCTTAAGTTTTTGAGGGGGAGGAGATGGTCCTTTCTTCTATTCATCCATACAGTATGAAAACAAAGGATAGTGTGGGATAATGGAAAGAGCAGGGGATTTGGTGTTAGTCACCCTGGATTCAAATGGGATTTACAACTTGTCAACTACTGTATCATCTTGGACAAATAACTTCCAATCTCAGATCCTCAGTTTCCCTATGTGCAAAATAATCACTTTAGATGCTCTCTAAAGCACCTTCAGCTTGAAACATTTTATGCTTATTTCCACTTTTCCCCCTCAGTTCTATTTCAGGTTCCATATGGTGCCTGGAAATCCTGGAGAAGACCAGAGATAAGAAAGGGAAAGGAAGGCTAATCCTGCTCTTAACCAGCCAGAGGACACTGTATTTGTTTATAAGAAGGCAGGATGCTTTGATTGCCATAAATCAATGATCTTTGAACAACCACACAAATCAACACGGTCTTCAAGGCCAGACCTTGAGGAAGTCAAGGCTTCTTAAGGGACAGCTTAAATCAAAATGGAAAGACTGTCCAACCCTGATCCTGGTACCTGTGTCCTAAGACAACTATGGCCTATGGACTGAGTTGCCAATGAATAGGTTTCTTGGAAGTCACTGTGGACATAAACAAGTTTCCAAACCTATTTAAAGAGAATTATCTGTAAATGTGGCACCTGGTGACGACCGTTCCTGCTTTTCTTCCTCTTTACTATGACACTGCTCAGTGTGGGATGGCAGGGAGTAAATGGATGGATGACTCATTGTTTAATCCTAATGAACAATACATTCACTACTGTTGGAGGAGCCAGTATGGCGCAGTGGAAAGAGAGTTGGACATCTGAGTCAGGACAGGTTCAAATCTTATTGTTGGCATGTACTACATGTGAGATCATGTACAAGTCATTTAACTTCTCTTAACTGGCCTTAGTAAAAGGGGGGGGATTGGACTCATTGCCTTCTAACTTCTATTCCTGTTTTAAATCTATGACCTTGTAATCTTCTCATAGTCTCATTTCCCTCACCTATAAAATGGGGGTAATGATACCCATAATACCTGTTGGATAGAGTTAATGTCAGAATTACATGAAATAATGCTTACAAAATGCTTTGTAAGCCTTAAAGTGTTATGTAAGTCTCAACTAGTGTTTAGATTGTTCTATCCGAAAACCAAACGAAACCAAACCAAACCAAATCTGGGTTTGGACTTGTTCAGTGAGCTTTCTTTCCCACTTATAGTATTTTTCAAGGAGGTCCAACAACTCTCTATATAAAATGATATTCCTTCTCCCCCATCTCCTCCAAGTTCCCTAATTTGCACCCCTTTACCTTTTTTTCCCATCAATTCTCACACAGCCCACCTTTCTGCCTCTTCTCATCTTCCCTCACCCCATCCCTGAGTCTAGTTTTGAGCTAAGGGCTATCCAGTTCTGTAATGATTAAGGACTTAAGATTAGGAGGAAGAAAAGAAAATTTCCCATCATGCCTAGAGGTCCAGAATGGACTAGACACATTAGGGGATTTTTCTTTTCCCTGAAGTATATTGGTTGAGAGAGGAAATAGATTTCTGTTTAAATCCTGAAAAACAACTTCTAACAATCCTGGCTATGGGAGATTGGTTTTTCATCAATTGGTGTTGGTTAACTCCTCATTCATTGTGCTATCAGATATTAGGAGCTTAGTGAAGAAACAAAAGTTCAAAAACCTCCAAGGTCTAGTCCTTGGACATCCTAACCCAGTTTCAGCTACTAGTCATTTTTGGAAGACATTGATTATCTCTGCCATTCAGCCAACCCAGAGACCTGTGTCTCTTCAGGACCTTCAGGATGAAATGTAAGTCAAAGGCATTACTGTGCATGAAATTCTCCACCTGCAACCTTATTCCCAATATTCATCACTGCAGGCATGCATAGATTCTGGTCCAGATGCACAAGGGTTTGCTGAACACTCTGGGATGAGCAGTACATTGGCTCTTTCTCTTTCTCTCAGAGTAGTATCATGATTTACCCTCAGAGAAAGAGTCACTAGCCTTCCTCCATTAGAAAGGAGATCAGAGGGCCAAAGGGCTCCCTCCTGTTACGTCTGCTCCCTAGGGTTCATGGTTCTCCTAGCCCATCCTGTTTTATTCCTGGGTTTAAAGGCAACTCTGGTTTGCTTTGAGACTCTATCCTATCCCTGTATCTGACACACCTTTCTTACTCCACCCCCATCAATGTTGATCCCCTTGTTCAATGATCTTTCACTCTGTGCTCCATGTACTGCTTTGCCATAGCTCTCTTTAATCTACTAGTAACTCTGACTAGTAACACTTGATGTCTGGCCCTCCACATACCACCTGTACCTGGTAATTTGCCCTACAGTTCCCCTAACTTGGGTCCTAGGTGTGAAACTATGGACTAGAAATTCTAACCTAAGTCCTACTGCCTACCAAAGTCTACCTCAGTATCTCCTTTCATTGAATGGGAGAGAAAAGTCCCAAGCTTCATCTGAGAGTGAAGACAACTATTCTAGAATTTGGAGTCAAATACTTTCTATATAGGATGCTTCCAAACCTATTCCTAAAGGCACCTCTCTGGGACCATCAAATGAGGCAGGTACTCTCAAATGACCAAAGCTGAGGCCAGTGGAGAGTTTTTTGAAGGCCTATTTATAAAGGGATTCCAGAGCTCAGACCCTTAAGAACCAGAGCCTTTTGCCTCCATGTTCAATTTCAATGTGAAGCAAGCTACCCTCATACTTCAATAAAATAAAATAAAATAAAGCCAGTAGAATTGTCTCTGTCCTTTCTGAGCCACAGCAGAACTTTTCTGAATGCCGAATCAATGACTTTTCCCCTTGACCTAGCATGCCGTATGCAGACAGACATTTTACAGTAACAATTATAATAGCTCGGTGGGAAATTGCAGTCTGGCTATGCAGCTGAATTCATGCCCGGCTTCAGCTTCAAACGTAGGTATCAGGGGCAAATTAGCACCGACACAAAGTTTTGGATTTTATAAAAAGTGCCAGGTTGGGAGAGGAGAGGTGTAATTGTTCCTGCGGTAGAAGGTGAAGGTTAATACTCAGGGCCTTGGCCATCTAACTCCTGCTTTCTCTTATGCTGTACAGCATGCGCTTTCAAGGCTGCCAAGCACACTGAAGCTCATTATATTTCCTGTCATAATATGACTCCATTGGAAAACCCATCAGACCCTTTGCCTGCTATTGAGGAGGTTTGATAAGTCACCAGTTCTGGAGTTTGGAAGGGGAGGACAAAAACTCAACTCTTCTGGGGTTTCTCCCTCCCACTTCCATCCAGCCTCCTAAGAGGGTCATCCATGAGGACCAGAGGCTCTGCTGGTGAGTCAGATCACCATGGACAGAAGAACATGGCAGTCTTCAGAGCATTTCCATTAGGCCTAACTACTCACCAGGATGTGGAATTTATTCCTCCCCTCTCTGGACAGTTGGCGAACTTGACTAGACTCAAAATGAGCCTCTTTGATTCCATCTGAAAATTAGATCAGATTTGATAAAGTAAAGATGTATCCTTTGAAGTATTCCCTATCAACATAAGTGCTAAGAACACTTGAGTGAGGGAATTTTAACAGTTTTGAAAGGCATAGCAAAAGAACTTCAATAAGGATTGCAGCTGAGGGCATGCCCAGAAGGCACGAGACTGACTGCATCTATCCTGCAGGCAATAAGCAATTGCTAAAGATTTCAGACTTTTTAAAGTTCAGAGTTCAACTGGTAGGAAAAAAAAGTCAAAAAACTTGGTTTCACTTCTGATAGGCCAGGATCTCTGGTTTGCATTCTTTTAAAATAGGTTGTAATAGGTAGGGCTTGGGGGCTTGGGAGGTGTATTCAAAAAGTCAGTGTATGTGTCTGTAATTCCCTCCCAGGGCTTGTTTACTTGGGGTCCAAGAACTTGCCTTGTTTTTGTTGTTTTTTAATATTTTGAGAACTGTATTCCAAACCACTCCAAGTGAATGAAATCATTTTCAGCAAATTAAAGGCAGATGGAATTTAGGTTTAGTTTAATGCTGGAAAGTGTAGATTTATAATAACTTGGGAAGATTCTTTAGTTAAAATATAAAATGAAAGAGAGAAAACAATAATAATTAGAATTTCTATAGTTCTGTGCAATTTTCAAAGTATTGTGTAAATAATATCTAGCACTCCTATAGCACTTTTAAGGTTTGGAAAATGCTTTATATATACGTATATATATATATATGTATACGTATATGTATATGTGTATATGTATATATATATGTGTATCCTCATTTGATCCTCACAATTATCCTGTGAGGTAGTTGCTACTGTGGTCCCCACTTTAGAGGAAAGGAAACTGAGATCGGGAAAGGTGCCCAGATCCACACAAGTCATAGAGTCTGAGGCATTATTCAAACTTCAGTTTTCCTGATTCCAGACCTAGGGTTCTTTATTTTTCTGTGCGCAAGAATCCTTTTCTAAAAAATTTTATTCTGAACTCAAGAAATAAAACAAGCGTTTCCATAACATCATACAATAGAAAAAAAGGATGAGTGAAAAAAGATGCATGGGCAACTGTAAATCTATTACGTACAACTCGTTTTAGGTATTTATTAAAGTTATTATGTAACTTTTCCCCCTTTTTTCTTTTCCCCTGCCCCCTAGAAATGGCTACCATTAGACACAAATATGTATATATATGTATATATATATATATAACACATATTATGTATATATATGCAAAATCATTCTGTCTATCAGTTCTTTCTCTAGATGCAATTTTGTCTCCTTTACCATCAAATCTATTCTAGAGAAAAAAAAAGATTAGTGATGGACCAACTCTTTTTGGAACGTCATTTTCTAAGAGTGACAACCAGGACTCTCAAATTATATTCATGAAGTCTAGAACACTGTAGGTATCCCAATATTAATCAATTAAGATCTTAAACATCAAATGACAGTATTTAACATTTGTGCAGGGAGTTGGCTGAGTGACCTGGGACCAGAAAAATTCTGTCAACTAAGTAGAGTCCTGGTACTCAGGATGTATCCTACATAATATTTCCATGAGGTACTCCTTCAATCTCAACTAATAATAGCTCACATTGGCATAGCATTTTTTCATTACCGAATCATAGAATGTCAGAGCTGGAAGGGACCTCAGAGGCCAACTTGTACCTGAATAAAGCTTCTCTTCATAACATACTTGGCAAATGGCTATTCAGCATTTGTTTGAAGACCTTTTGTGAGGCTTCAGAAGACAATCCATTATACTTTCAAATGACTTGAATTTTTAGGGACTTTTCCTTTATATCAAGCCTTATCCTTTCCACATCGTGACTTTCCCCATCTTAGTTATACCTTGGGTTGACATAACATTAAATGGTGATTTTTTTTGGAGTTTTGGGGAAGCTGCAGATGATATATGAAGGCCAGCAGATAACACAAAAAAAATTTAGAAACTCAGAAATGCATAAAATATATGCATAGCACTGTATAATATCAACATATTTTATCTTTCAGTATCATAATAATTCAGACTTCTTCTCTGGTATGAATGGAGGGCCAAAAAATTTTACCCAGATTTTCTATATCTAGAGGGCAGGGAGCACTGTGTCCCTAACTCTCAAGATGTGGAAAGGATAACAGTATAGTGCTCTATAATTAAAGACTAATGAGAGACATCTGAGTATATTGGCTAGAGACCTGGCCTGGAAGACTAATGGTCAAGTCCAGCTTTTGAGATATATTGCCTAAGCAACTCTGGGAAAATCATTTAACCTTTCAATGCTATTGTAAGATTATGTTACATAGAGGACAACTTCCTGCACTGGTAAAGGGAGTTTCCTCACTTGGGAATTTCCTATAACACCAATGAAATCATAGGTCTGATCCCTATTTCTAATTACAGAATCATTGCCTGATTTTATTTCTTTGCACCTTTAACTCATTGCCCCTAGTTCTACCCTCTGGTACTAAGCAGAAAAAAACCCAATGCTTCTTCCATAATCCTTCTAATTCTTGAAGATGGCTATCATGATCCAAGTCTTCCCTTCTCTGAGTTAACTATCCTTACTTCTTATGGACTGAAGAGTCTTTGGCATCATAGTCACCTTCTTCTGGACTCTTCCCAGCTTTTCAGTGGCTTTCCTAAAATGAGATACTCAAACTGAACCCCATTCTCTAGCTGTGGTCAGAACAGGGCAGAGTATGATGGGACATTCACCTTCCTGTTCCTGGACACTGGTCTTCTCCTAATACATTCCAAGATGCATTTGGCTGCCATACCTTATTGCTGAGTCTTTGGCTTGAAGCCTGTTAAATCCCCCAGGACTTTTTTTTCAGATGAACTGTTTCCTAGTGATTCTTATCCTCTTATATTTGCGAAGTTAGTGCTTTGAAACCAAGTGTGAGTCTCTATATTTATTCCCATTCAATTTCATTTTATTAGAGGATCAGCTTAGTATTCTAACCTGTCAAAATCAAATTAGAAAACACTCAGATATATACATTATTTAATTTTGTCCACACAAAGTACCACCAAAGAAAGTAGTTTGATTATCACTATGCAGGTTTCACAACGAAGAAATTATGTCAGAAAGGTGAAGGAACTGACCCTTGGTTGCATAGTTAATAATTGGCAGAGATGGGATTTGAATTGAATTCTGATTCCAAAATGGCTCCTTTGGAATTCATAATACTATGAATTCTCTACCCTAATCCTAACTCAACTCAGTCTCTGGTTTTCTGCATATTTAGATAGACTTTTGTAGATTTTACTGGTGAGAATTCCAATGAGATCCTGTGACTTTACAAGCTTTCAAGACATTTATGATGACCTGAGCTCTGTCTTCAAGACTCAGTTTTGGAGGGAGTGTAGGTAGTGGAAAGGATTACTGTGATTCCCAGGAGATACCATGGAATCAGATGCTGCCTAATCTTTTCCAACTAACTCTTCAGCAGTCATAGTCAATCAGTAATAAATATTTGTTAAAAAAAACCTCCATGCACTGAGGCACTAAGGATACAAAGAAAGAAAAAAAAAACAAAGCCCCAGTCCCCACTTTTAAGGAGTTTACAGTCTAATGGGAGAGACAGCGTGCAAACAACTATTTACGAACAAGACTACTACTGGATAAATTGGAGATAAACTATAGAGGGAAGGGATCAGGGATATGAGTCAGGAAAGGCTTCCTGTAGAAGGTGGGACTTTGTCTTTCCTTCCTGATCTCAATTTCCTGAATTCCCTGACCTCCTTCAAATCCCAGCTAGAGTTCTAAGCATGAAGGGAAGGGAATAAAAATGCAAAGAACTAGTAGATGGTGTGTCCTGTGTGAGAAACAGCTGGTATCTCTAGACTGCAGAATAAGAAGAGTAAGGTGTAAGAAGACTGGAAAGGTATGATGGGGGGCAGGATATAAAGAGCCTTGAATGCTAAACAAAGGTTTTTATATTTGATGCTGAAGGTGAAAAGGAACCCTGAATTTACTAAATAGTGGTGAAAGGAGGGGAGGAAGCTGCCATGACATGGTCGGACCTGAGCTCAAGAAAGACTAATTTGACAGTTGAGTAGGGGATGGCCTGGAGTGGGGCTATGAGACTTGAGTCAGGAAGACCAATTGGAAGGTAATGGTCCAGGTTCGAGAGGATGAACGTCTGCTCCAGGTAGGTGGTAAGTACTAATTCCACTAGTCAATGTCCTTTCAGCACTTCATGTCACCTGGTCTATCCTGACAGGTCATTTCTTCTTTTGTCTTATAGTGTCCTCATCTTTTTCAAGTATCTTGAGGTCAAGAAATGGGATAAAAAACATTATCAACAACATGTCTGACTAGAAAATGAGAGACATAGCAGCTGGATAGCCCAAGTGTCAATACTGATACCTGCAGACATGTAAATAATCACAGAAAGGCTCCCAGTACATTGAGTGGATCCTCTATAGAGGATTTATAGAAAGATATGGACTAGAATTGCACAGGAGGGAGTGTGACTGAGTTGCAACCTGCACTGGTGGAGGGAACACTCACAGTGATGAAATTGAGATACATCTAAATCTAAATAATTCTCTCCTCTCCTCACTTTTCCCCCAAGATACTTGGTTTTCACATACAATATCTCTTAGATATTGTATTTCCCAACAGTGCCTTAGTACAAAGCTCCATCCACAGGATATAGCCAATCATTGTTGATGACCACCTGGTTGACTATATTCTTCAGTTGGTTTGAGATTTATTTTTTCTAACTCTAAAGTTTGGAAGTTGTTATTCACATCATCCTGAAATTATAGATGGAATTAGGAAACTCCATGAAACAATCCTATGCATCGTCAGCCAATATGTTAGAATGTAAGTTTCTTTAGGGCAAGGACTTTTCATTTTTGTCCTCATTTTTGTTCCCACTACCTAACATTAAGTGGTATGTAATAAAAGTGTGCATCAATTGATTGATCAATTGATGGCATATTAAATACTTTCATGGATGTGCCCAGCATGGCTCTATGTGGATCTACTTCAATTCAAACCAGCACTTCTTAAATTGTGGTTCCAGAACTCATATGGGATCTTGAAAAATTTGGCAACACTAAAAGGTTTCTGAATGCGCAATGACCAAAATTAATTCAGAATCAAATACGTAATGAATCTGAGGTATTCCTGACAGCACTTAACCATGTTGCATCCCCAACTTCACTATAGCCTTGGTTCTGAACACAAAACATGAGCACTTTGCCCTATGCATGCCTTTAAGCCAACAACCACTGCTGAAACTTGAAATTAGATGTGAATGGAAAAAGTTTAAGATTTAAACTACTGAGAAACCAGAGTAAGTGGGGAATGTCAGTATTCCTTTTAGTCACAAATAAAGTTCACCTTTCCTCAGATTCCCAAATGGCTTTTTACCTATGCCATTTTGTGGAATTCTCAAGGCAGCTAGGTGGTGAAGGAGATAGAGCAGTCAGGCCGATCTGACTTTAAATTCAGATTCACAAACTTACTAGCTGTGTGACCTTGGCAACCTCTCAGCCTCAGTTTCATTATCTGTAAGACTGAGGAAATAATGACATGGACATAGGGTCCATGAGAATCATTGTGATTTAAAATGTATTGTGCTTTGCAAACCTTAAATTCACTATATAAACCCAAACAAATACGATAGTCTCTAATTATGTGTGTAAGTGAATGAGCCTTAGAGCATTCAGAACTCACTTAGGTGAGGCAAATAAACATCCGTGCCTGGAAGAGGTGGGGGAGGGTGGACTAGGGTGACAGGTGGGAAGATGGCTTTTCAGATATTAAATAGAATCAAAGTGAAATTGGTCAAGTAATCTTCGTGCCTGGGTGGGAAGGAGGTCTGCTAAACATTATGGAATTTTTATTGGGAATGGGAAGAAGACCTTGGGCACTTCCTCTCTTACTATTCACAGAGACATCTTTCTTTCTCCTTTTCCCTTCCTAGTACCATATGATGGAAGGAAAGCTGAATCTGGAACTAAATGACTTGGGTTTGAATCCTGACTGCCACTTAATACTGCTGTCCTTTTGGGGGAAACCTCAAACAAGAGGTCTCCACACTTTTTTTTTTTCCTTTTTGGAGAAGCTTTAGCTTTTTTCAGACTTCTCTCCCAATTAGGTAATTTGGTACCTGTGTGGTTTCCTTGAGAGCTTAATAAAAATTGGGTGATTAGAAGACCTCAGGCAGCACTTTTTAAATAGTCATTAAACAATCATTACAGATGGAAACAGCTACATCCTGGCTGCTGGGAGAGTGTGGCTTATTATGACATAATCCTTTTTCAAGTCAGAATGAATGTGTAATCAAAGCACAAAAGGAACCTGTTTCAAAGTTCTGAGCCTTCCCAGGCAAACCTATAAGACATCAACCAGCCTAAATTGGTGCCCCAAATGTTCAATGAACATTGACACAATGTGCAGTGTTCTAAGTAACACACCACTTAAGTCATTTTCTCCTCCTTTTGGGAAAGACTTTGTAGCTTCTTGTCTCCCCACAGCAACCTGCCTCGTTGACATCCCTCAAGTTGGAAAAATGGAGTCTTCATGGCAGGCTTTAACTTAACTTTTGAGGTAGTGCTTCGAAATGCTTTCTTCTCCTTGGGATTAATTGGGATAATGAATTAACAAGTGATTACTGGAGCAATTCAGTTGCTCCGGGGTGGGCAAGGTCAGGGCTAGGTTGTTTTGAGCAGTCTCTGGAAGGTCCTTTACCTTACAAATAGCTGACTCCCCATTCACTTGCCTGCAGCGTCAGAAGCTCCATCATTAGACTCATTCAGAGGCCAGCTCGTCCAATTTCCTCATTTTTACAGAGGGGGAAATTAAGTCTCTGAGAGAGGAAATAACTTGCTTATGTCATAGAAGTAGTAAGTGACAGAACTTGGATTTGAACCAGGTTCTCTGGCTCCCAATTCAGAGTACCACCTTATATTTCTGTGCCTCTTTCTTTCTCTTTCTTTCTTTCTTTCTTTCTTTCTTTCTTTCTTTCTTTCTTTCTTTCTTTCTTTTCTTTCTTTCTTTCTTTCTTTCTTTCTTTCTTTCTTTCTTTCTTTCTTTCTTTCTTTCTTTCTTTCTTTCTTTCTTTCTTTTTCTTTCTTTCCTTCCTTCCTTCCTTCCTTCCTTCCTTCCTTCCTTCCTTCCTTCCTTCCTTCCTTCCTTCCTTCCTTCCTTCCTTCCTTCCTTCCTTCCCTCCCTCCCTAGTGGCAACTGGAGTTCAGTGATTTACCCAGGATCACACAGCTAATAAGTGTCAAGTGTCTGAGGATTTGAACTCAGGTCTTCCTGGCTCCAGGGTCAGTGCTCTATCAACTGTTCCACCTAGCTGCCCTAATACTATACTTTCTTCTGATGAGTTGGAATTGAGAGGTTTGAATTGATTGTGAAAAATCAAGCATGTCCCAAAGGAAGAGTATTGAGACACTATGGGAAGATGGTACACACAAGGGCTGGTATTTCCTTTGGGATAGTTAATAGAGGATACTCATCAAAGGAATGGGGGTTTTCACCACTTCATAGGTCTAGAGAGAGAGGCAACCTTAGAAGTCATCTAGTAAAGGCTTTCTTTTTGCAGATGTGAAACTGAGACCTAGAGAATTTAAGTAATGGGACCAAAGTCAAATCAGAAGTAAATAGCAGAACTGAGATTTGAACTCAGGTCCTCTGACTTCTCTTTTCCAGAAGTACTGGGATAAGGAATGAGGAAGGAGGACATAAGGCCCTGGGCTTCCTTTAAGGTAGGCGGATTTTGTGTAGGGTGCTTTCAGAGTGGGAGTGTCCTCTGGGAAGCAGCATAGGGTCACAGAAGAAGTGCTTTCCCCCCATGAAAGGAAACAGCAAGGAGGTACTGACTCTTGGAGCATCTGGATTTACCAACTTCCTCTCTGATATCTGCACTATAGGAAAGATGTTTGCAATGCAGACCCGAGGAAATTGAGAGTATATCCAATGGAGGTTATAATGCCTCGACATCAAAAAGCAACTGGCTGAATAACCAATTGAGCTGGAAAAAGATTCCATCAAGGTTAATTGGCAGTAGGAGCCTACTTTTACTGATTGGCTGACTTTTTTCTCCCTCCCCTTTTTCAAATGATTAGCTGGCTGTTGTGTAGTGAACTGTAGTGAGGTTGGCAAACTTTCAGAACTAGCTACCCTTGCTCTTTTCAGTTGCTTTTCAAATGGCCACCCTTGATCCTTTTAGGGGAGATGCAGACAGTTCTGTCAGAATAATTGGAGGGAGTGGGATCTGAAGAGATACCGGGAGATACCAGCTCAGAAAACATCCTCTGGACACATCCTACCAATTAAAAAGTCACTTGAGTACTTTGGTATAGTGCCAAGAATGCTGGTCTTAGAATTGGGTGATTTAGGTTTAAATTCCAAATAGAATACTTGCCAACTGCATGACCATGGAAAAGTTACCTCTCTGTACCTCAGTTTCCTTTCTTGGAAAATGTGGAGAAAAATTCTTGTACCACCTATTTCAGAGAATTGTCATGAGGAAAGTGATTTGTTTGTCTCTAAGTTATATGTCTGTGTGTGTAAGTACATATATATCAATATGTTGTGATTTATTGTGATAAACACCATTATCATTTTTGTTACTATTATATTTGTTCTCATCTTATATTCAACAGAATTTAGAAAGAAATGGTCTGAAGACCAGGGATGAATTGCTAGCCTACTAAATTCTTCTATGTTTGATGTTCAACAGATCATTGCATAGGTAGATAAAATGAAAGCTTTTTTGGTAGTTATTTTAAAATAATGGGATGCAAGCTCATCTGTAGGGCCACCGAAAGCATCTTTGGGATAGATAGGATGATGGAGATGACCTACGCTACATCCTGTTCATTCATGGTTTTGACATCTTCTGTGCCTTGATATGTTGAGAGCTTTTCAGTTTATGTAGTTTGGCAAATAGAAATATTCAGTCTGGTGACGTCTGTTAGAAAGGTTCACGAATTGTTATGGGTCAATATTATGTCTGCTTGAATTCTGCAGGCTTCAGAGATGTCAAGTCAACTAACACTTCTTAAGCACCTACTGTATTTCCACTTACTGTATTGAGCACTAGGGATACAAAGAAAGGTAAGCACACTCCTTGCCCCTGGGGGGCTTACGTTTTAACGTGGGGAGATGACATGCAAATAACTGTGCACATATAACTCTAACCAGGTTTGTAAGCTATATGATTTGCCCTCTGAGCATCCATGTGGTTAAATGCTGTAACTCTAGACATTATGTAAGGCTTTAAGATTTGAAAAGTATTTCATACATATTTCAGTTCATATAAATATTATGAAATATTAAGTCCCTAAAGGATTCAGAGTTGGGACTCTGAATTCCTTTCCTAGACTATAAGCTTCTGGAGAGCAGGTATTATGTCAACTGTAAGGTAAAGAAGCTTTAAAGTTTATTGGGTGAATATTATCATTGCAAATTTAAGACATACTGATTAATTACATGTTAAATGCTTTCATGGATATTCCTAGAATGGTTTTATGTGGATCTATTTGTGGTTTTAAATTTATTGAAACTAAAAGAATATTTTAAAGCCTGTTTAGTTCTAGGTTATGAGCTCCTTGAGTGGAGGGATAGTGTTTGCCTTTCTTTGCATCCCTAGGACTTAGTACAGTGTCTCTAATAGAGTTTGGTGCTTAGTAAATGTTTGATGGCTTGACTTGTTGAGTTGACTTTATCATCTTTATATAAAACCTTCTATATCCCAAGATCAGAATCTTGGTAGTGACTGGGAGAACTTATGTGAATAGCCCATCATAGTGACCCAGACCATTCTCCCTTTCAGCCTATCTTTCCTGGCTTTGTGACCTTTGAAGTTGTATTAAGGACCTGAATCTTCACTACTGTGTCAGGGTTAACCCTCCTCCTCAGAGTCATAGAAGTCTTCTTTTAAGTGGTACAGAAAATCCCTGGGGTACTTTGCATAGCTTGGATGAGCTAAGGAAGAGGAGGATGGGAAACATCAATGAATAAAAAGGGGGCATTAATACCTTTCCCAGCCCCAAAAAGACTCAGTGGGAGGCACACTGCTTGGATGCTAGGGAAAGAGAAGAAATGAATTGGACTGTGCCCTAATTTGGCTGGGAGTTGGAAATGAGGACTTTTGAATGAAGTAGAGAGGGATAGAGATTCTTACAGTCACTAAAGGAGACCCTTTGTGTGGAGGGAAGGGCTGTAGGACCCCAATGAAAGAGCAGAACGCCTGAAATGACTCACAGGCATTCTGACCTTGAGCCTTCCTGAAAGAACTGGAAATTTTCAAATAGCTCAGAAGCTTTTGGTCCTGGCTATTTCATTTTGAAAGAGATGTAATACGGATTACACTTCCAGGGTAATCCCTCTATGGTCAAGCTGCTGGAGAGCTGGCACTGTATCTTGGGAAAGAGGGAAAACAGTGGGAAGCTTTGGCAATGGTAAAAAGAGACATGATGATGAGCAGCCAGTAGCTATGGACAATGAGCATCTTAGGAAAGAGATCTGACCTGCTATGAGACAGACCACAGCACCTGCCAAGAACAGATGATAGCAGCAGTGGAGTGACGGAGCATTGTTGGGAGGGAGGGAGAGCCCAGTATGATTGGGGGTCAGAGCAGTGATTGGAGGAAGAGTCTGCGAAGTAACAATGAGCCACAGAGTGCTGATGGGCAGAAATGAATCCAAATTTAAGGTCTATAAAGGCCTCCTTTACTACTTTTTGAAAGCATGAATTCTTTCCCCTTGTAAGGGTAGGGATAGGAGGGCTCCAGGATAGTACTGTAAGTCTCAAGGCCTGTATAGTCCCTGGGGAGGCAGATGCCCTCAATTGTTGTGTTGTGCGTGTCTGTGGAGGCAATAGTATTGTTTGACAATCTAGTAACCAAGTTATTTTTCCTCAGAGAAAAGAGAAGAGGCTTATCCAGGGTAGTACTATAAGTTAGGAGGTTTGTACAAGTTCCTTTGGGAGGATAGGGACCCATTAGGAAGGCCAATGTTCTCATTGTCACTGGACTCCTGCTGTTTTTGTGTTCTTAACTGTTAAACCAGCCTGTTCTGTGTTTGGTATTTTGTGGCTCTAAGTGCTTATAAAAAGGCAGATGAGTCAGAGAGGGAGGTTAGAAATCTCCAAAGTGTACCTAGGTCTATCATACCTTTGACATAAGAATACATTCATGGTCTACTCTTAGCTAATATAACTTAATGCTTAATAATAAAGGTATTAATACTTTCTTAATAGGCATGAATCAAGGGGTCATTTTTTTTGGTGTCAGGACCAAAATCTCTCAGTGGAAGTTCACATGGTCTTATCTGGGCATCAAAGGTGCTCAGCTTTAGTCATTATCATCATGGTCTTTCTCAGAAAAAAAGAGATTTTAAAGTAAGATCATCTTCACCAAAGATATAAGTTACATTAGGTCAGTGAGAAGGTCTCTGAAACTTGTCTTTGAAGAATTTGTGGTTGAGATTTGCAGCACTCATGATTGGAACATGGACTTGACATTTTCTAACTGATGTGTGTGTGTGTGCATTTGTGTGTGTGTGTGTGTGTGTGCGTGAGAGAGAGAGAGAGAGAGAGAGAGAGAGAGAGAGAGAGAGAGAGAGAGAGAGAGAGAGAAAGAGAGAGAGTGCCTTGGAAAAAGCCCTAGACTGGGAATCCACATTGACATTTTATAAACTCCTGCTGTGACACCTGTGATTACTTGTGACCATCTTCAGCTTAGGCTCTCCAAATTAGCTCTTATACTTCCTTCCTAAAGTTAGTAGTATGACAGCAGGGTCAGCTAGGTGGTGCAGCGGATAGCGTAGCAGTGCAGGAGTCAGGAGGACCTGAGTTCAAATCTCACCTCAGACACTTGAGACTTACTAGCAGTGTGACCTTGGACAAGTCACTTAACCCCAACTGCCTCATCCTGGGCCATCTCCAGTCATCCTGATGAATATCTGGTCACTGGATTCAGATGGCTCTGGAGGAGAAGGGAGGCTGGTGACCTGCACAGCCCTTCCTCACTCAAAACAAAGTCAAGTGCAAATCATGTCATTATTTCTCTGATGGCACAGTCTTCTTCAGCAACAAAGGAAGAATGCACAGTATGACAGCATGACGATATTGAAATTATCCAGCAAGGGAGTGCAATATCTGAGTTGCCCACCAGGTAACACTCTAGAGTTATCAGGTTCATAGATGTAAGCTAACCTGAAAGACTAGCCACTAGAGGGTGAGTAGCCTAAACACAACTGTGCAACTTCACAATCACAGAGCCAGCAATTAGTCAGACAATCAACAAACATTTATTAAGTGCTTATTGTGTGCCAGGCAATTGTGCTAAGTTCTGGGGATGTAAATATAACAAGCCTCTAGGAGCTTACATTTTAATGAGGAAAGACAACATATAAAAGGGAGCTGAAATATGAGGGGCAAGGTGCCTATGCTGTGTCATTGTTACAAAGTCTACAGGCAGAAGCAGAGCCAATAAAGAAGTGAAAGGTGACCAGTCTGGGGGGCTTCCCAAAATGAAGGCCCCATGAGGAGCTTATCAATGGGAGAGTAGGGCTGAAGGGGCACAGGGATGTTTTGCAGTGAGATGACTATAGGTGCTAAGGGGAGTTCCTGAGTGAGATGACAGCTGGTAGTGGAGTCTGGACAGTCAGAAGCAGAGCCAGAAGAGGAAAGAAAATTGACTCTCTTGGGCCTCTCCCCTCCAATGGTGGTAGCACGAAGTTCAAGCCCACAGTAGCTGGGGGACAAAATGAAATATTCACAATTTGAAAAATATGAAATCTATAGAACCCTGTGTCTTGACTCTCCTCACTTTGGTCATGACCACCCACATTCACAAGACTCAGACATTCAAATATTGTGATGATAATGTTTATTTAACATAGTAGAAATGGAAGAAAAAAGTTAAGCATGTCTACAAGGAACTGTTTGTCTCTAGTCATCATCTGAACTTCCTTTTTCTTGCCTTCCCAGATCGTATTTTTTTTTTGGTGGGGAGGGGAGAGGAGAAAAGTGGAGAGGTGATGAAAGGAATCTCTTATAACTCAAGAAAAGGAATCAAAGATGAGATCATATATCCAAGACCCCAGTTCTGGATCAGAGTGCAGCAAGGGAGTCAAGTCCTCCTTATTCACTGGCCAAACAGATTCTTAATTACCTGCTAGATTCAGAACTCAGAGTTCTTTGTTCTGTGCAGCTCAGTCCCTGTCCCTGTTTTAGGGTCTGCATTGCCTCCACAATGCTGGCCTTTGATTACTTCAGTCACTGGCCCATAGAGTCTTGGGCTGCTATAGTAATAGCCTCAGAATAGCCTCTGCCACTCTATTATACCTCATTGTTACAGCCAGCAAAGTGGGATTTTTTTGTTGTTTTCTTTTTCGAGTTCAGTTTCCCAGGCTCATGCTAAATTGTGAGAATCTGAAGGCTCAATCTTCTTTGAATCCTGATAGCTCACAGCTGTGTGGAGTTACTTAGGTTTCATGCATACTGAGTCTAATCCAGTCAGGAGCTGAGTCTTTGCTATATATAGTTTTGCTTTGGCTCACTCTTTGGAAGAAGGTTCATGTGTCAGATGAGAGTCTGGGTAGCCGTTAAGGAGCCCCCTGACTTTGAAAACTCAGATGTTAGTGCTTCTTTCTCTGGTAATTACATATGTACATAATGGTCAGACAGTTGGATCTGTCTGTTGATCTGTGATGTATGTGTTGCTTGCGGTCAGGCAGTTAGAAGCCCAGTCTGCTGGTCTCTATTTCTCTGCTTATATTTTCTCTGTTAATATTTTCTGAATAGCTATGTTTTCTAGTAAAGCAGATCTAAGAACTTGTGCTAGCAGCCATCCTGGGTATGCCAGTGTGGCTGTCTTTATACTCATACAAGCCTATTGTTCCCATTGCATGGCAGCTACCAGTCACCCACAGACACCTGCATGAAAATCAGCAAGTTCAGTTCCAATGGCACCATCAATGACTGCAATTCCATGTAGAAAAACTTTTCAAGAAGTAGTAGGATGTGGAGGCCCACTCAATCCTGCATACCTAGGTACATATATGACCCACTACTCAGACTCCTAACCTGGCACTCTGATTGGAAAGAGTTTTCCGTATTCAGTCCAGACTCAGATCTGCCATTTTGTTTTTTATCCTTCTTCATGCCATGCTATTGGCACTATCTACTAACTTGAGTTCTGGGAACAGTAATTAAATCAATAATATAGCTCTGGGAGAGGAGAAACATTCTTCCTGGCTGCCATTCCTTTGCATGGATTAATTACCTTCCCCCATTAGGATCTAAGCCCCTTGAGAACAGAGATTGTCCTATTTTTTGCATTGGCATCCTCAATAGCACAGTGCCTGGCACATAGTTAAATGTTTAAATAATTTTAAAAAATTGTTATACAGATTGTTTACCTTCCCCTACTTTATCACATAACTTTCTGTAGTACAGCACACTCATGGCAGTTTAGTTTTGTTTTCTCCTAAAGAGAATCAGGGCAATATTACTTCCTGGACTATTTTGCTTTGTGGAAAGCTTTGTGGAAAGGCCTCAAATCCCTACAGGTATGAAATGACAATGCAAAAGCATCCACAATACATAGACTTGAGTTTTGGTCTCAGGTCTGCCATCAACTAGAAGGGAGACCTTGGGTAAGTCAGATTTTTCCCTTTTTAAATAAATTCTTTGTTGAGTCTTCTCCTCTTCCTCCTTTTTCTTCTTTACATTACTGCCAAGTATTCAAACTATGTTTCAGAGAGCGCAACTCTGATGGGCTGTCCACGTTGTTTGAATGCAAAATATATGCCTGCCAAAAAGACTATTTTATGGAGAACTCACACGGGGCAGGCTATCACATGGTAGCCAGAAGAAGCAATATAAGGACATTCTCAAGAACTTTGGATTTGACTGTGCAACATCAGAAAGGGTGCTGTGCTCTATGAGCAAAGCAGAAGTGAGACAGCACAAAGTAAACACAGGATGCACAGATTTTGGATATCCACCCCAAATATTCACATGGAATATCTGTGCCCAACCTGTGGTAAAGAATTTCAAGCTTGTATTGGTCTGATTAGCCATAGTCTGACACACTGAAGTTTCACTTTATCATGATGAGGTCATTTTGGTCCTCTTCGAAGATGAAGGACAACAACCAACCATCACTTCCCAACTTACTTCCCCCTTATTCAATAGAATGTTCTCTCATAACAGAGAAGTATAGCTAAGCAAAATATATTAATAAATTGGTCACATCTGGCAATGTGTTCCTAAGGGAAGGAGGCATACTTCTTGTCAGATCTCTGAAATCAAGATTGGCATCTGATTATGTTGAGGTTGAGAGGAACCCTGAAATAGCGACAAGTGGGTCCTGCCCAAATGAATTTGACCCAAGCCTTCTTTCTCATCTCTGAGGCCCCTTCTTGAACTATGATTTTTGGATTATAAATGGGATGGGGAGGGGGAACAAGGCCACTGGGGAGAAATAGAAATAGGTCTGTCAAGGGCGGGAGAGGAAAGCCCCAAATCCAAGAATCTTAATGGTTTTCTCAGAATTTCCTGCCAAAGAGAGCCCCCATAGTGGCCACTTGTTGACTCCTAGTTTAGAGGCAGCTGGAGAAAAAGAACATTTTACAAAGCAGTGAACTGTATTGAAATGATCAGGCATTCCACTCAGGGTCCCACATGTCTCTATCAGACTTTCCTGACCCCATCCTAACTACTGCTTTAATATTCTCTCTTTTTTTTTTCTCTGCTGGCCATATGAAGTGATGAGGTAACAGGGCCAAGTTGATTGCAGACCTCTCAGAACACCTGCAAGACACAGGCACCATGCCATGGGCTTGATTGAGAGAAGGCAAGATTCATTACCAAACAGATCAGCTGACTCTCCTCTTGCCCCTTCCTCCTTTCCTTCCCTTAAACACCTGCAAAGGCAGGTCCCTTGGGCATGGGAACCTATCGGGGTTTTGTAATTGAGCTGGGGTGAGGTAGTTTCCAATGGAGCATGAATATGGGAAAGAGGGAGACCCTGCTTGGATGACAGGAAGTCATCTAACTGTGTTTGCAGAGAGGGCTGAGGAAGGATGCCATTCCTAATGGGGTTAGCTAATCCAGATAGTAATAAGGATAGAAGAGTCAGCCATCATAATCATAGCTAATGGATTCCAGATGGAGAAATATAATTGTTGTCATTATTGTTAAAAAAAAAAAAAGAAAAGAAATCTGAGGGACCAACTTCCTTCTTACTCTCCTCCCCCCACTCTACCCCCACCCAACTTTATTACTTGGATAGGTTCCCTGAAGATAAGGGGTACCTTTCTCATTTCTCTTTCCCTTTTTTCTTCTCTGGAGTCCATTCAAATGTAATAGTTTCATTAACCTTGAGACATTTCCAAATGAGTTGAAAACTCAAGCATAAATGACCAATTAATTCGTAGTATGTGTCAAATAGAGTACGAAAGTCAGGTTCCCACCCCTTTAAATGCCACCTTCCTTTTCAGCCATATCTCACAAATGTGAAAGTGGAAGTGGAATATTTGGCTTAAAGCAGAGAACTCTTTTTCCCTCTTGGATGCAGCTGTTCATTTTGTTTAGGTTAATTTGAACCACTCCCAGGTGTCCATTTTATATTATCTCTCTCTTAGAGCAAAATAAAGTGAAACCGTCAGAGCTTCTTTGCCTAACTCATTGTCAAGACTCCCACAGTCCTATAAGATACCTGAGTTTAGAAGCAAAGAATTATTTACACTCTCTCCTCTAGAGAAAAAGTACAAACTTTAGTGTTTTCCTAGGCCTTCCAGATGAGACCCTGAGCTGCACCATAAGGTATCATCCCAGGGAAAAGAATCCATTTCAGTTGTTCTTGTAAATCCACCCTTCCCCCATTTTTATTGATAGCTTTTGTTTTTACAGTTATTTCCTGAGGTACTTTTCCCTGCCTCCCTTCCTCCTCCCCCAACACACACACACACACACACACACACACACACACACACACACACACACACACACACACACACACACACCTCATCACTGAAACTTCCCTTGGAACAGAGAAAAACAATTAAGTAAAAATGCTTGACAAAACAATCATATCTGGTAGTGCATCTAACATCTCACTCTTGTGGAAACCAACCTGTTAACCAAGAGTAGAAGAGTGTGTAATGTGGGTTAGAATCTTGATTTTTCTGGAAGAAAGTTTGTTTACTGCAATTTGTCTGGGTTCAGCTGTCTTTTAGTGTTGAGTTGAAATTGAATTGTTTTCCATTTACCATTATGGAAGTCTTTGTGTAGTATTCTCATGGCTCAGCTTTCATGCTTGAGAGCAAAACACACACACACACACACACATAATACACACACAGATTTAGAGCTTGAAGGAATCTGATGGGTAATTTGACAGCTACCTTATTTTACAGATTTGGAAACTGAGGCTGAATCAAGTCAAGTCAATAAGTTTTTATAAAGTACTTACTGTGTTCCAGGCATTGTTCTAAGCACTGGGGACACAAAAGTAAAAGAGATAGTCCCTTATAAAAAGTAGGGAGGGAAGAGCAGGAGTTACTCATTTACCCATTCGGGGGCACGATGGAAAAAGATCTTAGTTTAAAAAGGCCAAGGTCTCCCACTGCATACAGGGCCATCTCCAGCTGTTCTGCTCTATATCTTACTACTGGACCCAGATGACTCTGGAGAGAAAGTGAGGCTGGTGAATTTGCACAGACCAGCCTCACTTAAATCCAACTCACTTGCTAGTCAAGACCTCACCTTCCCAACATCATGGTCCTCTTGGAGAACAAAAGACAACAATAATACTATATCAAAATATGGTCCGCCATTTTGGTGAGTACCTACTTTGGCCCACTTCTTTGCTGTGTGCTGCTATGAATATTTTTTTTTTATTTAGCTTTTAACATTTATTTTCACAAAATTTTGGGTTACAAATTTTCTCCCCTTTTATCCCCTCCCCCCCCAAACCCAAGCATTCTAATTGCCCCTGTGACCAATC
The DNA here is from genome assembly GCF_028372415.1 of Notamacropus eugenii. Taxonomy (NCBI): domain Eukaryota; kingdom Metazoa; phylum Chordata; class Mammalia; order Diprotodontia; family Macropodidae; genus Notamacropus; species Notamacropus eugenii. Next base: position 191,548,713 of record NC_092872.1, read on the forward strand.
TACTCTCTCTTCTATCCTCCCTCTCTGCCCTTGTCTCCGTCTTCTCTTTTGTCCTGTAGGGCCAGATAGCTTTCTTGACCCCTTAACCTGTATTTCTTATTTCCCAGTGGTAAGAACATTACATTTGATCCTAACACTTTGAGTTCCAACTTCTTTAGCTCCCTCCCTCCCCACCCCTTCCCCTTGGAAGACAAGCAATTCAATATAGGCCAAATCTGTGTAGTTTTGCAAATGATTTCCATACTAGTTGTGTTGTATAGGACTAACTATATTTCCCTCCATCCTATCCTGTCCCCCATTACTTCTATTCTCTTATGATCCTTTCCTTCCCCATGAGTGTTGACCTCGGATTGCATTCTCGTCCCCATGCCCTCCCCTCCATCCTCCCCCCCACCCTGCTTGTGCCCCTGTCCCCCACTCTCCTGTATTATGAGATAGGTTTTCCTATCAAAATGAGTGTGCATTTTATTCTTTCCTTTAGTGGAATGTGATGGGATAGACCTCATGTTTTTCTCTCACCTCCCCTCTTTATCCCTCCACTTATGAGTCTTTTGCTTGCCTCTTTTATGAGAGATAATTTGCCCCATTCAACTTCTCCCTTTCTCCTCCCAATATTTCTCTCTCACTGCTTGATTTCATTTTTTTTTTTAAGATATGATCCCATCCTCTTCAATTCACTCTGTGCACTCTGTCTCTATGTATGTGTGCGTGTGTGCATGTGTGTGTGTGTGTGTACTCCCACCCAGTACCCAAATACTGAAATGTTTCAAGAGTTCCAAATATTGTCTTTCCATGTAGGAATGTAAACAGTTCAACTTTAGTAAGTCCCTTATGACTTCTCTTTGCTGTTCATCTTTTCATGGTTCTCTTCATTCTTGTGTTAGAAAGTCAAATTTTCTTTCCAGCTCTGGTCTTTTCATTAAGAATGCTTGAAAATCCTCTATTTCATTGAAAGACCAATTTTTCCCCTGAAGTATTATACTCAGTTTTGCTGGGTAGGTGATTCTTGGTTTTAGTCCTAGTTCCTTTGACTTCTGGAATATCCTATTCCATTCCCTTTGATCCCTTCATGTAGAGGCTGCTAGATCTTGTGTTATCCTGATTGTATTTCCACAATACTTGAATTGTTTCTTTCTAGCTGCTTGCAATATTTTCTCCTTGACCTGGGAATTCTGGAATTTGGCCACAATGTTCCTAGGAGTTTCTCTTTTTGGATCTCTTTCATGCGGTGTTCTGTGGATTCCTTGAATATTTATTTTGCCCTCTGGTTCTAGAATCTCAGGGGAGTTTTCCTTGATAATTTCATGGAAGATGATGTCTAGGCTCTTCTTTTGATCATGGTTTTCAGGTAGTCCCAGAATTTTTACATTGTCTCTCCTGATTCTATTTTCCAGGTCAGTTGTTTTTCCAATAAGATATTTCACATTATCTTCCATTTTTCGAATCTTCACGCTATGTTCTATGATATCTGTCTTTCTCATAAAGTCCTTAGCGTCCATCTGTACCATTCCAGTTTTGAAAGATCTATTTTCTTTAGTTAGCTTTTGAATCTCCTTTTCCATTTGGCTAATTCTGTTTTTGAAAGCATTCTTCTCCTCATTGGCCTTTTGAACCTCTTTTGCCAATTGAGTTAGGCTAGTTTTCAAGGTGTTAATTTCTTCAACATTTTTTTGGTTCTCCTTTAGCAGGGAGCTGATCTGCTTTTCATGCTTCTCTTTCATCCCTCTCATTTCTCTTCCCAGTTTTTCCTCCACCTCTCTAACTTGATTTTCAAAATTCTTTTTGAGCTCTTCCATGGCCTGAGCCCATTGGGTGGGCTGGGACACAGAATCCTTGATTTCTGTGTCTTTGCCTGATGGTAAGCATTGTTCTTCCTTGTCAGAAAGGAAGGGAGGAAGTGTCTTTTCTCCGAGAAAGTAGCCTTCAACAGTTTTATTTCTTTTCCCTTTTCTTGGCATTCTCCCCAGCCAGTGACTTGACCTCTGAATATTCTCCTCACACCCACCTCGCCTCCTGGTCCTCCCAGCCAGCGTTTGGGGACTGAGATTCAAATGCTGCTTCCCGCCTTAGGGCTTTTGACGGGGGCAGGGCTGCTATTCAGTGTGAGAATTAAGTTCAGATGGTCAGGTCGGGGCAGGGCTGCCTCTCAGGCTCAGTTCCCTCAGGGGGTTTATGCACAGACCTTCCACAATGGATCCAGGCTCCCGCCCGCTTGGGGAGCCCCTGTCTGCAGCTGCCTCTCAGCTTCTATCTCCCAGGGGGGGCCCGAGCCATGGGGGCACCCCACTCCCCTCTCAACCCGCCAAAGAGACTCTCTCACCAACCGTCCTCACCTGTGGATGGAGGGGCTTGTGTGGCCACTGGAGATCCCGTCCCCGTAGCCCACTCGGATCTTTTCCTCATGGTGTTGCGGCCGCTGCAGGGCTGCACTCAGCTCCCAGTCTCCGCTCCCAGTCCGCAGCGCGAAGGACCCCCCGCAAGAGGTTTGCAGGTCTCTCTGGAACAGAAATCTCCCTCGCTCCAATATTCCGTGGCCTCTGGGTGCAGAATTCGCCGTAAGTTACTCCCCTCTAGCCGTTCTGTGGGTTGTGGGTTTGGAGCTATGTGTATGTACTCGGCCATCTTGGCTCCACCCCCCTGCTATGAATATTTTGCTCTATTTGAATCTTTTCTGATTGAGCTTTTTGAGTTGTGTTTCTGGAAAAGGTGTGAATAACTTAATGCCTTTTCTCACAGAGTTCCAAATGGCTGTCCAGAATGACTGGACCAATTCACAGCTCTATCAACAGTGTGTCAACCTATACTCCCATGGCCTATGTAATTAGGTCATAGTTTCTGTTTTCTTTAATAATCTTTGCTATTTTAATGGGTTCGAGATGAAACCTCAGGATTATCTTAAATTGTCTTTCTCTGCTAATAGTGATTTGGAACATTTTTAATGTGGTGGTTGATCATTTGCATTTATTCTTCTGAAAGAGCCTTTTTCTATCCTTTGATAATTTATCAGTTGGGGAGTGATTCTGTCTCTCGATACAAATTCTTGCAGGTAGTCTTTTCTCTGGCCTTTACACCTTCTATTCTTCTGACCTGGGTTGCCTGTTTTCCTCCTGTGCCACTCCACCAAAGCCCATCCATGTCCTGTCCAAGCTCTTCTCTATTTCCACCTCTTTCCTTGACCATCCTAATATCAACTAACATTTATAGAGTGCTTTTAAAGTTCACAAGGCATGCTGTTGTTTTTTCAGAACAACCTCAGAGCAAGGAGTATAAGTATTATATTATATTAATCATATTATGTTATATCACAGAATAGTATGAGGCTCAGGGGGATCTAAAGCTTGACCAAGGTCACACAGCTAGTAAGTGTTGGAGGTGAGAAACAAAACAGGTTCAGCACACTTTCTACTGTGCCACCGAGTGATTTCTTTCTTCTCTAGACTCCCATAATACTTATTGTCTGAATCATTCATGTGGTATATTCAGTGCTTCTTAAACTTTGGTCCTAACCATTAAACCCCCTGTTTAAGAAGTACTGAAGGGATTGAGAGTGGAAAAAGTTTAAGAAGCCCTGAATTATCACTTCCTATCTTGAATTGTCAGAAAAGTAAGAGGGTTAAATGACAAGAGTACTGGGCTGTGAGTCAGAAGGCTTGGGTGACATTTTCACTTCTGTTTATTAGCTCATTGGCTGGGCGAATTAATTCACTCAGTTCTAAGGCTCAATTTCCTCACCTGTAAAATGGAGATAATGTCTACTTCATAGTGATTTTTTTTTTTTTTTTGGTGAGGCTCTAAAGAAATAATTTATGTGAAAATTCTCTGTTAAAAAAAAGGAAGGAAGTAAATTGAGGGACCTGGCCAATAGGAGCTCAGTGGTCACAGCATATGTATGCAGGGGGCTCTGTTTGCTGCCAATCTAAGTTAGGGATTTGGTGAACCTGTTTCTGGAAGTATGTGATAACAAGCATTGGAGGGCCCTTCCTTTAATTCAGAGCATGAACAGCTCTGCTTTGACTGTTTCCTTTCTATTTATAGTGTGGGGTTGGGGGGGAAGGCTTTTAATTGATTGCTGAACTAGAAAGGAGTATACAAGAAAGAGTTCAATGGAGAAAGTCAGGCTCTCTCTTCCCTGGTGTTGAATAAGGAAGAACTGGCATAAGCTTTTGATGCCATACTTTTTCCCTTCCCACGAGGGGACATGTTGCCAAGAAAGCACTTGTCCATTGACTCTTCTGCCTTTGGAAATGAACTTGGTGGGAGGAATGCTTTTAGATAACCCCTTAAGTTTGAGCCTATGCTACCCAGTAACTGAGGTGCAGAAAGGAGAGTGTGCCTGTTTGTGGGGACATTTTTGTACTTTGTTCTTACTCTATTGTCTCAGTTTATAATAAAATTTAATGGATGGTAATTGCATGTTGATGATAGGAGATGACTGGTTAAATAATGTTAGGGAGGTACTAACTGGCAATGGCAAATAATACTGGGGAAGTAAGCACTGGTGATTGATATCGGGCAAGAATATACTAGGATGGGACTTGAGTCAATAGTATTAGAAAGGGATACAATTAACTCCTCAGGGGCACAACTAATACCATGAGGGGAGATAGAACCCTCCTTTGTGGCCCCAACACACCAATCTTAGTGTGGATTGGAGAGTCACTTCAAAGTCTTACTATAGAAGGAAGGAAGAAAGAAAAGAGGGAAGGAAGGAATGAGAAAAGGAAGGAAAGGAATGAAGGAAGGAAGGAGAGGAAGAGGTAGGGAAAGACAGAAGGAAAGAGGGAGAGAAGAAAAGAAAGGAGGGAGGCATCTTTTTTTTAATTATTTTTTAATGTTTAACAATCACTGCCATACAATTCAGATTTTATCCCCCCCCCACACCTATCCCCCACTACCCCCTTCCCTCCCCACGACTGCATACAGTTCTGTATAGGTTCTACATATACTTTCCTATTGAGTACATTTTCACTATAGTCATGCTATGTAGTCGGACTAAAATAAATGGAAGAAATCATATAACAAATCAAAACATGATATACACAAAAACATACACATACACAAACATGATCTGCTACATTCTGCGAATGACTTCCATATTTCTTTCTCTGAGTGTGGAAGGCATTTTGCCTTAAAAAAACCACCATTGGGATTTTTTTTTTTAAAGAAGTTCTTGCGTTATTATGAAATTCCAAGTCTACCAGAAAAAACTCTCGAACATTGTGGTCGTTGCTGTGCACAAAGTTCTCCTGGTTCTGCTCCTTTCACTCAGCATCAGATCATATAAGTCCTTCCAGGCCTCTCTGAAGTCTTCTTGTTCATAATTTCTTATGGCACAATAGTACTCCATTACATTCATATACCATAATTTATTCAGCCATTCCCCAATTGATGGACATCCCCTTGACTTCCAGTTTTTGGCAACTACAAAGAGTGCTGCTATAAATATATTTGTACATGTGGGACCCTTTCCCATTTTTATGATCTCTTGGGGATACAGTCCTAGTAGCGATATTGCTGGGTCAAAGGGTATGCACATTTTTGTAGCCCTTTGGGCATAGTTCCAAATTGCTCTCCAGAATGGTTGGATGTGCTCGCAGCTCCATCAACAATGAATTAGTGTTCCAACTCTCCCACATCCTCTCCAGCATTTATCATTTTCTTGTTCTGTTATGTTTGCCAATCTTATAGGTGGGATGTGGTACCTTAGAGTTGTTTTGATTTGCATCTCTCTAATCAATAGTGATTTAGAGCATTTTTTCATATGATTATAAACATCTTTAATTTCTTCTTCCGAAAATTGCCTGTTCATATCCTTTGACCATTTATCAATTGGGGAATGACTTGTATGATTATACATTTGAGTCAGTTCTCTCTATATTCTAGAAATGAGGCCTTTATCCCCGAGCTTAGCTGTAAAAATTCTTTCCCAATTTACTACATCCAGGAGGGAGGCACCTTGTTAGTATTAAGTTCATCTTACATTAGTTTCAGAAGCAACGTGGTGTAAGGATCTTCTAACTCTTTTCAGTCCCCATCCCTCTTGGCTTTCAGTAAGCCCTCCTATTCAATTCAAAAAGAAATAAATACTATAGTTTTCCATGCAAATGCATATAAGAAATAAAATAAAGTAGATCAATTTTCAAAAGAAAACTTTGACATATAACATTTTTTTACTAATAGTATTACTTTTGGAATTTTTCTTCTTAAAATTTATATTTTATTCCAAACTTAACACCAAATAAAATGGGCATTTCCAACTATATACTAGAATAAAAAAAGAGAATTGGACATTAAAATGTAGGTCTCTGTTATATATAGTTATTTTTAAAAAAATATATAGTAAAATCAGCATGTGATTACTTTCTGGCCTTCCTTCTTTTCTTTTCTGTGTATTAAAAAATGCTTCAATAACTCTCTTTTCATTTCCTCTTTTTCAGCTACCCTATCCCTAGGTTCTTTCTTCATCACCCTCACCAGCCCCAATTAAAAAGAAAAACAAAATCCTTGCAACATATACATAGTCAAGCAAAACAAATTCCTGCATTCCAGCACCTTAGGACAGTGCCTGACATATGGTAAGTCCTTACTAAATGCTTTCAGACATTTCTGGAAATATATCTTATTCTCATCTTGAGTATATTACCTCTCTGTCAAGGAATGTGTGGTATATATACACCTCACTCAGGAATATTTCAATACAATAACACAGATATCCACCCCATATTCTGTATACCCATTTGATGATTTCTTATATCTCCTTGTATTCATAGCCCGGGGGGGAGCCCCTGGTGTAACACATAGTGAGTTAACAATGGGGATTCAGGAAGGGCCAGGTTCATGTACTGCCTCTGACATAAATTAGCTATGTGAACATGGGCAGTGACTTATTCAGCTTGCATTAGTGGAGGGAGTTTCTATACTGGAAGTTCCCCTTAATGAAGTTACAACTCCAGAACCCCTCCTTCCCACCAATTTTTTAATCTCTCTCTCTCTCTCTCTCTCTCTCTCTCTCTCTCTCTCTCTCTCTCTCTCTGTCTCTCTCTCTCTCTCTCTGTCTCTCTGTCTCTGTCTGTCTGTCTGTCTGTCTGTCTATCTATCTATCTATCTATCTATCTATCTATCTATCTATCTATCTATCTATCTATCTATCTATCTATCTGGCATCCCAGGATTTGCTGCAGCCCATAGGTACATTGTGCTGCATAAGGAAGGTAGGTATAGCATCTATAGTGGGAGACAGTTCTGGAAAGACAGTCTTGGATTCCTACTTGGCTTCCAGTCAGAGACACAGGACTCATCTGGGAAAGTCATTTACTGGCCTACCATAAGAAGATTTTGTTTCCTTTGTCCACAGCCTCCTTATAGCATTACAGCGGTTTGCATGAGAGAAGAGGAATTTAGCTAAAATGTACTGTAATTAGACTTCTCTGAATGAAATTCCTGGAAAACAAGCTTCAAATACTCTGCTGCTTGGAATTGCTTTCTGGAACAAGTTTTTGTTGTCACTGGTTTGTTTTCCATTCCTCCAACCGCACTGTTTCCCCTTTTTTAAATATCCTACAATCATAGGACTGGAAGAGGTCAAAAGAGGTCATTTAGTATATCTTCCTGCCTCTAGGAGTCAGGCAGACCTGACTTTAAAGTCAGCTTTAGACATTTACTAGCCATGTGATCCTGGGTAAGTCATTTAACCTCTGTTTACCTCAGCACCTCCCACCCAGGCTTATGGTGATGATCAAATGGGGTAACATTTATAAAAGCACCTACCGCAATGCTTGGCACATAGCAGGTACTATATAAATGCTTATTCCCTTCTCTTCTGCCTTCTTATATGTTACCCTTCTTTTCACACTCAGAAGTACAGCAAGATGAGTTTATTGTGCCATCCCCATCTCAAAGGCAGGAGTGCCTTTGGACTGGCTGTCCCTCATGCCTGGAAGGAATTCTCTCCTGACTTCCTCCTCTTAGAATTCCTGGGTTCTTTCAAGACTCAATTTAAGTGCTTCCTTCTTCAAATCTACATTTCCTGATTCTCTCTCTTCATGAATGTGTTCCCTCCCTTTACCATCTTGTATATATATGTATGTTGTATATATTATGCACATGTAACATATATTTTGTATAGATTATGTGTGTTTTTATATATACATCTTGTATCCTTCCATCGGAAAGTAATTTCTTTTAGGGTAGGGACTATTTAACTTCATAAATGTTTTCTGATTAGTGGATTTCTGTCCTTGTTTTAGGAATAAATAAAGGAGAGCTACAATATCCTGAGAAAATAAACCCAAAGTCTTGCAATGGATTTTGAAGCTTATATTTTGAGAAATCAATGCAGTCTGTGAAAAGTGTGCTATATTTGGAGTCAGAGGGCTAGGTTGGAATCCTGGCCCTGCTACTTCCTAGCTATGTGACCTTGGCTTAGCTTCTCTACTTTTCTCTTGTCATTCTGCATCTTCATCAGCACAACGAACCAACTGGCCCCTTCTTGCTCTGTCTATGATGCTATTATATAGGTTCAAGGTCTGTCTGGTGTACTCTTGAGCTCTGTCTCTATAGACAAGTCATTTAACCTCATAAGTCTCATCGGCTTCACCTATAAAATAGTTTAATACCAGTTGTACCATCTATCTCTCAGGGAGTTTCCATATCTAGAATTTCAGTTGATGAAAATCACAGGTCATGTAATGGCACTTGGCGCTTGACTTCCCCCACCTCCCCACCAAAGTCAGAGGGTCACTGTGATAAAACCACTGTGTAAACTCTAAGTACTACGTGAATGTAAGTATTGCTCACTCCTCAGGGCATACCCAGCTCATACTTTTAGCAGGTCTACACTACGCCTAAAAAGACTGACTCTTTTTAGGTTCAACCTAATTTACTTGGCCTGAATTACTACAGGGACTTAGGCTGTCTTGGAAAACCAATTCTGACCAAGATTCATTCAGCATGCTTTGTTTCTAGAAATACATTTCCATCTGTGGATAATCAAATATTGAATCTATTAACTATGACAAGTCCCTGAGCAGGGAGGAAGTAAGGCATTTCCCATAATTCACAGAGACAATGGGCCCTTTGACTACACCTGGGAATAGAGGGTGAACCAGGCCCAGGACACAGGCAGTGGAAGACAGGAAGACAGGGATTGGATGTATTTTAGAGCAGCTGGTGAGAAAAGTGGATTGGTAGAATTGACCTAATAGGGTCTATTTTGGCAAGTATGGGGCAGAAGAAGGGAAGGTGGTGGGGATCCCATAGTATGACCCAGGATGAAAGAGTCTAGATGTCAGAAATAGAATGACTCAGAATGATGGCTAGCCACAGATTTGGAAACTCATGTTGAGTTTTCAATCCAGGGACTAGGGCTTTCCGCAGCACCATCTAGATTGGAAAGATTGTCTCAAAGCCTAAACTTTGGGGAAGAAAGAGGAATTTTGTTTCTGGGACAAGAGGATGAACAAAGAGTTAGTAAGGAAGAGACAACTCTACTAACTGATAGTGGAGAAAGACCAGGGCCTCACATACATACAATCCAACTATATTTTCCCCTTTTCTCACCATAATCCTATCATAATCACAAAGTAAAGCATGCACGACTGCCCCTTTATCATTGTACATACTTTTCTTCCCAGGCTTTCTGGTGCCTTCCCTCCTCAAGGCTGTCCTGTGTGTTCATTCTAATCTAACTCATCCATGTAAAAGTGTTGAAAGTATACTGCTGGTACATTTGCAAATTAGAACAATCTTTTTGGAAAGCAATATGGCATTATGCAATAAGAATTATAGGTTTGTTTCTATGTCTTGACCCAGGGATCCCACTGCTAGGATTGACTATACTATAAGAATATAATTGCCAGGAAATAAAAAGAAAAGACCTACCTATTCAAAAATATTCATAGCAGCATTATTCATAACAAAAAGATGGAAAACAACTCATGTGTCTACTACTGGGAAGGGCTCAACATATTGTAGCAAATGAGCATAATGGAAATGACAAATTCGAAGAACACAAAGAAATGTAAGGAGATGAAGAGAGGGTGAAGAAAACGGAGTCAGAACAAAATATACACCAACTACCATTATGTAAAAATATATAATAAGAATAACTGAAACAAAATCCAAAAAAATACACAGAAAAAAAATGAGTTCAGCATGGAACATGGAAATAAACCAGATGTTTTTGTTGCTTTTATGGAAGTTAATATACATTTTAAAAACCAACTATAAATAATGGAAGTTGATACATTCTCAAAGGATTGCTTTTTTTATCCTTATTTCATTCAAAAGGTTTTTTTGGTTGCTGTTGTTGGTTATGAATAGTTAGAATGAATAAAATGGTAAAAATCTTGATGTTAGAATGAATAAAAATAAAAATGGGGAGGAATGGGACACAATGTGATTTACCTTAACCAAACTCCTCTAGGCAGTCTCCAGAGTCATTTGTGGGGTGTGTACTTGCCCTATGACAGACTGTGCCAGAAATTGTCAGTTTGCTATTTTACTAGTTTCCATTTCTTGCTGATGAGTTTGCCCATTACCTTCCCAAGTTTTTGGAGCCACATATATTGATTTTTAAATTCATCCTATCTATAGTGCTCTCCTTTCCATCTATCATTACAGAGATGTGCTGGAGCCAGCCTGAAAGGGCCTAAGAGATCCAATTGTTAAATTTTCAGCATGAGCATTTATTCCTTAGAAATCAACAAATGCTACAAATCAGGATTCAGTTTACCATTTTGCTGGTTTCTAGACTTAAGGAAGTGTTTGGAGAAAATGTTAATAATACAGATTAAACTTAAAAGCTGGTCATGAGTATATTTTGTTCTTTTTGGAGAAACTGGTTGTTAAACATTGACCATCACATCAATATCAGAATATATGTTGTATAAAACTGATTATTTTCATGTTTGTTTCTTCACAAGAATGAGTTTCTTGATGGTAGGGCAATATTTGCATTTCTTTGTATCATCCAGCCCTGTGCCCAGTACCTAGAACACAGTAAGCACTTAATAAATGCTTGTTGACTGACTGATTATTTACAAGCTACCAAATCTCCAGGTCCTGCCATCTCTAATAACTATTATTTTACATCTCTTCTCCCTTTCTCAGGTAAACCCTCTGAAAAATCCATTTACACTAAAACTTGGTTTGATGATGCCCCTTCCCTCTTAAGCAAACTCTTATAGCTACCTATTGCTTTCAGAATCAAATAAAAACACGTCTGTTTGGCATTTAAAATTTCACAGTCTGGCCCCTGTCTCTATTTTCAGTGTTTTTGCACTTTATTCTATGGTTCAGCCATATTGGTCAGCCTGCTGCCCCTCACACATGAAGCACCTCCTCATCTCCCCCATGCCTGGAATGCTCTCCATTCTAACTTCCATCTCTTAGATCCCCTGGCTTTCTTCAACACTTAACTCAAATGCTACTTTCGTCAGGATGCCATTCCTAGTCCTTTCTGCCTCACTCCACCCCCCACCATGTTTACACCTTCTTTAAGGTCACCTATTTTTATATGCCTTTTTTTATGTACACGTCTTCCCTATTAGAAGACAAACTTGGGAGTTTTCATTTTCTGTTTTTATCCTGGGGATTTAGACTGGTGTTTGGAGCATAGTAAGCATTAATGAGTGATTGACTGTGATGTCCTCTCTCCTCCTTCCAGGATCCTATCTCTTCACCTCTTCCTCCCTTATATAAAAGAGGAATCATAGTGCCATCAACACCATGATGACCATAGCATCATCAAATCTTTAGAGTTGGAAGAGACCCTAGACATTGGTCCAGTTCAACCCTACCATTTTCAAAATGAAGAAACTAAGAACCACAAAGAGAAACTGCCTTGTCCATAGAACCTGGACCAGACCTCATGTCTTCTGACTTGGGTTCTTTCAACCATGGCATGGAGATGACATTTTCAAATAGATTTGGTGATGTTGTCTCCTAAAAATGATATGGACTGCCATACTCCATATCTGTTATTCTGATTAGCACAGAGAGCCATATTTTGGGAAGCTCTGGGAAGCAGAGATGCCTTTGGCATGCTGGGGCTTGTGTTAAGCAACCAAAATTGGCAATATGGTACAATGGAAAGAAGCACTGGAACGGGAGTGAAACAATTTGGGTTCTAGTCTCAGCTTCTAAACAAACTGACCCTATGCCCTTGCAGAAGTCACACAGCTGCTTAAAGCCTCAGTTTCTTCAACTGAAAAATGTTAATAATGATGCCTGGCCTACTTATTTTTATAGGCTCATGAAGATTTTATGAAAAGGCTCTGGCTGGCGGAGCCAAGATGGCAGAGTAGAAAGACACACATACACATAGCTCCGAACCCACAACCCATAGAATGGCTGCAGGGAAGTAACTCATGGCGAATTCTGCACCCAGAGGCCACGGAACATTGGAGCGAGGGAGATCTCTGTTCCGGAGAGACCTGCAAACCTCTCGCGGGGGGGTCCTTCGTGCTGCTGACTGGGCGCCGGGACTGGGAGCTGAGAGCAGCCCTGCCGCGGCCGTGGCACCAAGAGGAAAAGATCCAACCAGGCTTCAGGGACGGGATCTCCAGCGGCCACGCGGGTCCCTCCACCCACAGAGGGACCTGCAAACCTCTCGCAAAAGGTCCGTTGCGCTGCAGACGTGGAGCCCAGCCCAGACCTGCCGCCGCCGCGGCCACGGCACCGAGAGAAACAGATCCGAGCAGGCTTCAGGGACGGGATCTCCAGCGGCCGCACAAGTCCCTCCACCCACAGGTGACGGGGTCGGTGAGAGAGTCTCTTTGGCGGGTCGAGAGGGGAGTGGGGTGCCCCCATAACTCAGGCCCTCGCCCAGGAGGTAGAAGCTGAGAGGCGGCTGCAGACAGGGGCTCCCCAAGCAGGCAGGAGCCTGGATCCATTGTTGAAGGTCTGTGCATAAACTCCCTGAGGGAACTGAGCCTGAGAGGCGGCCCTGCCCTGACCTGAGCACCTGAACTTAATCTCACACTGAATAGCAGACCTGCCCCCACCCAAAGTCCTAAGGCTGGAAGCAGCATTTGAATCTCAGACCCCAAATGCTGGCTGGGAGGATCAGGAGGTGAGGTGGGTGTGAGGAGAATATTCAGAGGTCAAGTCACTGGCTGGGAAAATGCCCAGAAAAGGGAAAAGAAATAAGACTATAGAAGGTTACTTTCTTGGTGAACAGGCATTTCCACCCTTCCTTTCTGATGAGGAAGAACAATGCTTACCATCAGGCAAAGACACAGAAATCAAGGCTTCTGTGTCCCAGCCCACCCAGTGGGCTCAGGCCATGGAAGAGCTCAAAAAGAATTTTGAAAATCAAGTTAGAGAGGTGGAGGAAAAGCTGGGAAGAGAAATGAGAGCCATGAAGTCAAAGCATGAACAGCAGATCAGCTCCCTGCTAAAGGAGACCCAAAAAAATGTTGAAGAAAATAACACCTTGAAAACTAGCCTAACTCAATTGGCAAAAGAGGTTCAAAAAGCCAATGAGGAGAAGAATGCTTTCAAAAGCAGAATTAGCCAAATGGAAAAGGAGATTCAAAAGCTCACTGAAGAAAATAGTTCTTTCAAAATTAGAATGGCACAGATGGAGGCTAAGGCCTTTATGAGAAAGCAAGAAATCACAGAACAAAGCGAGAAGAATGGAAAAATGGAAGATAATGTGAAATATCTCATTGGAAAAACAACTGACCTGGAAAATAGATCCAGGAGAGACAATTTAAAAATTTTGGGACTACCTGAAAGCCATGATCAAAAGAAGAGCCTAGACATCATCTTTCATGAAATTATCAAGGAAAACTGCCCTAAGATTCTAGAACCAGAGGGCAAAATAGATATTCAAGGAATCCACAGAACACCGCCTGAAAGAGATCCAAAAAGAGAAACTCCTAGGAACATTGTGGCCAAATTGCAGAGTTCCCAGGTCAAGGAGAAAATATTGCAAGCAGCTAGAAAGAAACAATTCAAGTATTGTGGAAATACAATCAGGATAACACAAGATCTAGCAGCCTCTATGTTAAGGGATCGAAGGGCATGGAATAGGATATTCCAGAAGTCAAAGGAACTAGGACTAAAACCAAGAATCACCTACCCAGCAAAACTGAGTACAATACTTCAGGGGAAAAATTGGTCTTTCAATGAAATAGAGGATTTTCAAGCATTCTTGATGAAAAGACCAGAGCTGAAAAGAAAATTTGACTTTCAAACACAAGAATGAAGAGAACCATGAAAAGATAAACAGCAAAAAGAAGTCATAAGGGACTTACTAAAGTTGAACTGTTTACATTCCTACATGGAAAGACAATATTTGTAACTCTTGAAACTTTTCAGTATCTGGGTACTGGGTGGGATTACACACACACACATGCACACACGCACACATACATAGAGACAGAGTACACAGAGTGAATTGAAGAGGATGGGATCATATCTTAAAAAAAAATGAAATCAAGCAGTGAGAGAGAAATATATTGGGAGGAGAAAGGAAGAAATTGAATGGGGCAAATTATCTCTCATAAAAGAGGCAAGCAAAAGACTCATTAGTGGAGGGATAAAGAGGGGAGGTGAGAGAAAAACATGAAGTCTACTCTCATCACATTCCACTAAAGGAAAGAATAAAATGCACACTCATTTTGGTAGGAAAATCTATCTCACAATACAGGAAAGTGGGGAATAAGGGAATAAGCAGGGTGGGGGGGATGATAGAAGGGAGGGCATGGGGAGGAGAGTGCAATTCGAGGTCGACACTCATGGGGAAGGATAGGATCAAAAGAGAGTAGAAGTAATGGGGGACAGGATAGGATGGAGGGAAATATAGTTAGTCCTATACAACACAACTATTATGGAAGTCATTTGCAAAACTACACAGATTTGGCCTATATTGAATTGCTTGCCTTCCAAAGGGAAGGGGTGGAGAGAGAGGGAGGTAAAGAAGTTGGAACTCAAAGTGTTAGGATCAACTGTCGAGTAATGTTCTTGCCACTAGGAAATAAGAAATACAGGTAAAGGGGTATAGAAAGCTATCTGGCCCTACAGGACAAAAGAGAAGATGGAGACAAGGGCAGAGAGGGATGATAGGAGAGAGGGCAGATTGGTGATAGGGGCAATTAGAATGCTTGGTGTTTGGGGGGGGGAGGGGATAAAAGGGGAGAAAATTTGTAACCCAAAATTTTGTGAAAATGAATGTTAAAAGTTAAATAAATAAATTTAATTATTAAAAAAAAAAAAAAGAAAAGGCTCTGAAAAGCATAAAGGCAGAGGGTGAATTTAGATGACTTTTAATGCCCTTTCCAGTTCTCACATTCCATAAGTCATTCAAATAATGGAAAATGAGACCTTGGAAGAAAGGTGGAAAGAACCAACCCTGGGGAACAGATAGTTGATCAAAATGATTAGAAAATTAGATGAAACCATACCATCTAAAGAGAAGCCTTGGTCAGACGTTAAGAACAATTTCTAGTCTCTTGAGAGTAATTTGACGTTGGGATAGGCAGCCAAGGCAAGCTGTAGAGTCTCTGTCCTGAGTTGCTTTAACACTGGATACATGACAATCCTTTGTCTTAGACAGCCTAAATGAAGAAAAGTGGCTACACCAGATGATTTTTTTAAATTTTATTTTTATAAACGTTTATTTTCTCTCCGTCTCATTGCTCCAACTCCCGCAGAATACCCACTCATCCCCAGCTCCTATCCCCCTCACAATAAATACACAGTCTAGCAAAACAAATTCCCACACTAGCCACATCCATGTATTCATCAGACCAGATGATCTTTGAGGCTCACCAAACTCATCTTCAAGGAGTGGTTTCTTCACACAGAGTTGGTAAGACATTTGGCTGGATAGATCAAGATCATGATGCTTTCTGTTCCTTTTTAGCTTTTAGGCCCATACTCCCTTTCCAATTAGGATCTCTCTCTTTTCTCATTGCTTTTGCATTGGCGACCAAACTTTTAACATGTAAGAAATGTGGCTGGGCTGAAGGAGATGAGTTTTTTTTTTTTTAACTTTCTAGGAGTTTTCCCCTGAGAGCTACACATATCAATTATATTTTGCATTCTAACTGCAGGGAGATAGGAACCATCATCCTTATAGAATTCCTTGATCCCAGCAGAGTTTTAATGTTGCTGCTGTACCAAGGAATGAAAAGACCCTTCTTTTAAAAATCCATATTTGTTTTTCTGTCTCCCCCTCCAGCCCTTCCTCCCACTTCTATTACCCACATACAATTTTTGAACCTGCAGGCAATATCCTGTAGGATCCACTTTAAGGTTCTTGTAATTGTATCTGGGATGAATGTGTTAACAAGGTAAAGCTGGGAGCCTCTGGTTTAGGACAAAAATGGAACTTTAGGCTAGAAATCAACAATGTTTTTGTGAAAGCAAGCTGTAAGTCTGCAAATCTTTCACGCCCAAAGACCCCGCATTATTCAGTGCCTGAACTGTTACTCAGTGCTGTGTTCCGTTCTGTTAAGAGAGGCAGAATGATTGGGTGGGATATGGTATCGGGTGCTGGGCAGGAAGTGCCCTTGGGCTTGACCTGAGCTTGGCTAGGTTATGAGCTCTTAGAATACCATGTTCCCCTTTGCCCTTTCTCTGGCCACTTTAAGGAAGGTACTACCAATCATACAGAGGTAGTAGCTTCAAATACCTGGTTCCTGGTGGAGTACCTAGTAGAGTCTAAGGAAGCAGCACTTACCCACTCATCTAAGGGTCTATATGAAGTAGTGGAAGGACTCTGGAAGTTGTGTAGAATAGAGAAAAGAACATCGAAGTTTGAGTTGGAAGACAAGGGTTTGAATACTGACTATTAATATCAGTGTGACATTAGAGCAAGTCTCTCATTCTCTGAGCTCCATGTTTTTTCCATTTGTAAATTCAGCGAGATTATCTAGATCCTTTCTTCTCTAAATCCTATGATATTCACATATATTGGATCTTTTTAGTTCCCTGTGGTTTCCTACTGCTTTGGCACTGTCCTTGGGTTATATTACAATGTGATTTTTTAGATGGAACTCAAGGATCATGGCTCTTGCAGTTGAGTTACTTGCCTTTTTTCTCCCTCGATCAGTTATTGATTGACAACTTAGGACACAGGATTCTTGTCATTCATTTTCTTTGAGCGGGCATACTATGGGGTCAACATATTCTGTTGTGGGCAAGTAGTCTGCAAAGTTATGTTAGCAGCAGGTCTGTGAGGCTAAGCAATATAAGATCCAGCATTTTTACTTGTGAATTAGGCAAGAGTATAACAGAGGACGCTTACTAGCTGTGACCTTGGTTAAGTCACGTAACCCTGTCTGCCTCATTTCCTTATCTATAAAATGGGGGCACACTGGAAAAGGAAATGCAAATCACTCCAGTGTCTTTGCCTGGAAAACCCTAGGGATAAAGTTCCTGGGATCCCAAAGAGTCAGACATGACTGAATGACTAAATAACAACAAGAATAGTAGAAGAACCGCCCACAATGAGTAGAAAAGTTGGACATCCTTGTAGTGTGGCAGGAAATTTCAGGTGGCAGATTTGATTGATTCTCTGTCTTTGGGATAATGAAACCTTCTTGCGTAGTGGAAAAGAGACCAGTCTTGGAGTTGGAAGATCTAGGTTAAAGTCCCAGTCCTCCCATCTTTGGCAAATCACAACCTCTTTGAGTGTCAATTTCCTCATCTCTAAAATTGGGATATCACTTGTCTTACCTGCCTCTCAAAATTGTTAGAAGTTTTAAAGAAGGCAATGTGCAAGGTACTATCTAAAATCAGGATATTATTTTGAACACACACATAATCCAGTTAGCATTTAATATCACCACCAACCACCAAAGCATGAATTATGCAACTAGGTGTCCTGTACAGCTATTCTACATTAACTCTATAATGGAAGTTATCCTGGATCACACAGTCCAGGTTTTGGGTAGGGCCTACAATGGAGTCAGGACCACAAATGAACAGGGTTTATAGTGCAGATCAAACTAACCCCTGCTCTAGAAACAGGGGAAAAATAGGGTCATAGGAATCTTCCAAGGTTTATTGCTCTGTCAGTCAAGATGGCAGAGCAGTAAGCTATTACTTGGATTTGGGCAATATTGGTTAATTAGATGGAAAAGACAATAGGTGGGAAGAAATATCAGGGACTGAAGCCGAGTTGAAAAAGATTCAAGGGGAGAACCCAAGATGGTGGCTTGGGTGGGTCAAGGTCTGGATTTTTGTCTGGAAGAGTCCAGTGACAGAAGGGACTTGTTACTAGAAAATATTTCATCCTTATCTTGGTATCCCCAGCATCTATCACTGTATAGTGGTCTCTTTAGTAAATGCTTGTCAATTAATTGATTGGCAATCAGGGACTAGATAAGGAAAATAAAGGGAGAAAAATACAATCCCAAAGCACTCCAAGTTTCCAGAGACCAGCAAATTTTAAGCACAGCTGTCTGTGGCCAAGCCCTGCACCTAGACCTTACCCAAATCCCCACTGGCTAAGGGATATCTTCTGACATAATTAGTTTGTATTAACTTCCGTGGTAACCAGGGATGGCAAAGAGAGCTCTCTCTGTGCTACACCTGCATGGAACTAACTAGGCAGAATGAGCATGCTGGAGGCAGCTCTAACCAGCTTATAAGAGCCAACAATTACATTTTTAGTGTGAACTTTGATACGTCAGAAATCAGGAATTACTGCACATCAACGCTTGATTGATTATTTTGTTGATTTTCTTGGCTTAACAAAGTATTAACAATGCAGATTCAACCTAAAAGCATGTGTGAACACATTTCCCCCTGTGTTACTCTATAAACATTCCTTAAGCTTGGTCGTTTAAGGTCTGCTAAGCATGTTAAATATATTATCTCTTTTAATCTCCACAACAACCCCATGAGTGTACTTTAGATATTCTTATCCCTATTTTATAAATGAGGAAACTGAGACTTAAAGCAGTGAGGTAGTTTCCCCAGAGACAGGATTTCAACTGTGAGTCTCCTTTGACTCTGTCTCACACTTTCCCTACTATATCACAGTTCTCATATTGGAAGTTTTAAACAGTGATCAAAAATCTCTGTCAGAGAAACTGTAGAAGAGATTCCTAAACAGAGCTAGTAATTGGATTATGATCTCTAAGGTCTCTCTAAGAGTCTATGATTCTATGTTATTGTCCAAACAATCTTACAGATGAGGAAATGGAGGTTCATGTAGGGGAAATGAGATCTCTAAGGTCAACTTGGAAATCCCTGGTAGAGTCAAGAGTAAGGCTGACTTCTCGATTCCTTTCCCACTGTATTTCCCCCCATCCCAGAGTGAAGACATGTTAACTTCTGTCTGAAGCTAAAAGATATTCTAGGTGACAAGAAACTACCAACATATCAAGGAGTCTTGAGATATTTACACCCAGGGGTGGCCTCTGCGATGGAAAGAATTTCAGATCAGATGTTGCATTGCTCTTTTGTAAGGGTAGAAATTATAATGTGTTCCAGTCAGCCTGGTTTTTTTTAAAGTCTTTGGATTATATAACTAATTTCATGTTTGTGGTCACTGAGTCAATTGGTTTGGGCCAAACTTCTTTCAGTCACCTCAGGGAATGATTTTAAACTGATTATCTACATGGTTGGTTTTATGAAGTCATGGACATCATGTCTTCTGATTCTAGTGTGAGAAGTCTTTCTCCCCCATTCTGATGACCAGTTTTAGTCTGGACTAACCAGACTCCTTCTATTGGTGATATGGCTAAACTTGGTGGTCTCTCTAAATCATGTTACTGCATAGAAGACATTCAATAGAATAGGCAAAATAGGTTAGGTGAATTATTCACCATATACTGAAATAGCCTAAGATAGCAAGCACAGTATTCACAGCCTAGTAAATGATCTTGGTAGATAGGCTAAATGGGGTTGAGAATGACCCATCAGTGAAGTAGGGAGATGTCTACTCCAAGCATAGGAAGACTTTCTTGGATGGAGTGGGCAGATGAGAACAACTTGTTCCAACTGCCATGAAGGTGGCAGAAGCAGGCACTTAGAGCTTGGCCAGACCTTGAAAACGCCAAGGTTATCTACTGCATCCTGGGCTGTCACTGGTTTCCTGATTTTTGTTTTGCTGTTGGACTTCAATGACTGGAAGAGAGTGAGTCTGACACTTTGAGCAATTCTGCCTCATTTAAATCCAAATTCTAGGTGAGTCAAGACATCACCCTGTGATGTCATCAGTCCTCTCGGAAAATGAAGGATGAACAACCACAACTGATCTCATTCATTTCAACACTGGTGGTATAATTTTTTGTTTATTTTTATTCTATATCTCTGAAGTGGCATAGAGCCTATATATAGCCTATATCTCTGACATGGTCTTCCCTGCAGCAAGCAGGTAACAATACAGTACTGCTTCCCTTTCTGTTTTCCTAATCTTTTGGGTAATATTCTAATATCCATTGGAAAGGAAAAATGAAGGGAGAGGAATGGGGGGGAATACATTGAGATAACCACCAGGTTGATTTCCCTGCTGAGCCAAAGAGAAAAAGATTTTTGAAATCTGAATGGAAAGCGGAGATTTTTGCAAAATTTCTGAAGCAAAGTTCACAATATTTAAAAGTAAATAGCTTGTACATTTATGTTCTTCTCTTTCCAGAGACAGTGGAGCAGAAAGAATGAGCTATTCTTACTCCTTCTTGATGGGAGTCACATTCCAATCAGGCATGCAGATGGAAAATCATCCTGTGCCCTATAGAGAGTAGAGCAAATGTGCCATGTCTAGCTTAGGAGTTTGTTTCTATTTCTGTCTTGCCTAAAGATTTATGTGAATTATGTCAGACAGTGGTTGACCTTTCTGTCTCAGTTTATTCATCTGTAAGATGGGGATATAGCTGACCCCAGACAGAAAAGGGATTTGCTTTGTCTCAAATTACCTGGTAAAGTGGACTAGTAGAAAAAACCCAGGGCTGAGAGGCAAGAAACCTGAATTCTAACTGCTCTGTTAGCCGTGAGCTGTGTGCCTCACTGAGCAGGTCACAGCTTTTCTGTCCTTCATTGTCCTCATTTGGGGATAACAACCATCAAGGTATAGTCAAAGGAGGCAGCAAACCTGGGTTCAAGTCCTGGCACCATCACTTACTAGCTAGTCTTGAACTGTCACTTTGTCTTTGTAAGTTGCCCAGTAGGGGCTTTCTCAAGTGAGATCATATTTGGAAAGTGCTTAACCCAGTTTCTGGCACGCTGTGAGCCTTATATAAATGTGTTTTCCCTTTTCCCTCCTTCTATCCTTCTGTGCCCACCATGCAAGGTTGATTTGAGGCTTGAAGGAGATGATATATTTGAAAGCACTTCATAATGTTTTATAAATGTGAATCATAATTCTTAGTATGACTACTACCCGCCATATTGAGCTACGTGAGGTTAAATGAAAAGAAATGTGATAGAATTTGGGAAAGTACGCTGCTTCCCTGAGGCTAGAGCTTAATTATTGTTATCTCTACTGCCAATAAGATGTTCTGCTAAATGTTCAGAGGCAAACATGGTGTAGCATAGAGCTGGCCTTGGTGCCAGGAACTCTTGGGATCTAGTCCTGCCTCCTGGTGACATGATCCCAAGCAAAGTCATTTAAATCAGCAAACACTGACAATTAGGACTTGATCTGTTGTTTGTTTGATTGTCTAGACTTGAGAAAGTGATGGAGAAAAAGTTAATAATGAAGATTAAAGTTCAAAGTGTGTCATAGATGCCTTCCTTCCCCCCTCCATCTGGGTAACTACTTCCCAGAACACCCCTGCCTATAGCAGTGAAATCATAGGTCCAGGTCCAGGGTCTGTTCCTGCAGGATCCCAAATAGAAGTTTCTGAAAGACATGTTTGTGCAAAGGGACCTTTATTTTCTTTTAACTGCATATGAGTTGCTGGCTCATTTGAAAATGGAACTTTTGTGGGTATGTTTATTTTTTGTTATTTATTTTCCAGTTTAGCGTTTAAACATGTTTTATGGGCATCTTACTATTTTAAACAAATATCAATATTGCTTCCTAGAACCTTGAACTCTGGATAGACTGATTTCTTTACATTAGATCACGCATATTTGTAGGGTGTTTGGTGAGCTTTAGAGGGGAAAGAACCATTTCAGTGGGGTCAGGAGGGATCATGGGAAAGGAAAAATAGCAGGAATTATTCTCGTCACCTTCTCTCTCTTCCTTCCTTCCTTCCTTCCTTCCTTCCTTCCTTCCTTCCTTCCTTCCTTCCTTCCTTCCTTCCTTCTTTCCTTTCTCTCCTTCTCTCCCTTTTTTCTTCTCTCCTTCCCTCATTCCTTTTCTTCCTTCCTTCCTCCTCTTTTTCCTCCTTTCCCTTCCTTCCCCATTTCTTTCCTTCCTTCTCTCCTTCCCTCCTTTCTTCTTTCCTCCTCCTTTTTTTCTTTCTCTTTCTTTCCCATAGGAATGAATACCACTCCAGCTTACATAACAGGGCATGAGCTAGAGATGAATTAATCATGGCATATTGCAAAGAAACAAAGTACCTGATGTTCATTTCCCAATCAGTCAAGTATCTCATGGTCCAGGGGCCCCTTGGTGATGAGGAAATTAAATATTCCATCCTGGTTGGATCTATGGTGAGTCAGAGTGAAAAGGCATAATGATGGGGCATGTCTATGATCATCTGGCCTGTTGCAATCATCAAATTCTGGGACTGAATGGAGAAAAAATCTGGAGATGAGTAAGGAGCCACACGCACTAGCTGCTTCCCTGTGTAACCGAAGCCCACAGCTACATCTGGGCACCTCATGTTCTTTCTTGTAGCTTGGAGGAGAAAAAAATCAACACTACCTTGTTGAAAGATGAGCTAAACTCTGTGAATTGAGCTGGAAGAAGAGGCAGATGATCAGCATGTTTAGATAAGGGGTGTCTCCTCTAGGAAACTTACTCAGGAGAAAGGAGCTGAGCTAGAGAGACTGAACATTTGTATAATTAAGGATTGGCAGCTTTCTAAAGTGACCAGCCAAGATTGCTTTTATCTACTATCTTGAAAGTAGGGGTTGGAGATGAGGGGAAATTCAAGCACCCTGGATTAGGAACAGATGGTTGAAGGGATATGGGTGACACAATTGGCTTGTCCTTCCAACTCTAAGTACTAATACTGCCAAAAGTAATCTTATATGGTACCTTTTGTGCCACATGCCAAAGTTTGCCAGTCTCTAGGCAGTGACAGAATAATGATCATCTCTGGAATCTGTGATTTTGTCGATGGGAGCAGCTCCCTGAAGGAAATTTTCCCTACCAGAGAGGCAGCTAGTGGCATAATAGACAGAGCACAGGACAGGGGTCAGGAAGACTGAGTTCAAATCCCACCTCAGACACTTACTGACTTTGTGACCCTAGTCAAGTCACTTAATATCTGTTTATCTCAGTTTCCTCAACTGTAAAATGAGGATAACAACAGCACCTGCTTCTCAGGGTTGTTGTGAGGATCAAAGGAGATAATATTTGCAAAGTGCTTAGCACAGGGTCTGCATGTAGTAGGTGTCTTATCAATGCTTGTTCCTTCACCTTCCTTACTGATGAAGATTGACTCCTTCTTTGTAACTCTAAAGACTTGGGCTAGTGTTAGGAAGACCTGAGTTCAAATTCCACCTCTGACACATACTGGATGTGTGATTTTGGTCGAGTCATTTAGCCTATAGGCAATAATAGTAGTAGAAGTAGGAATGAGGATAGGGATTGGCCTTGTGATTTCATTGGTCTAGGGAGCTCCCAGGTGAGGAAACTCACTTTACCCATTCAAGATAGAACTTTCTCTGCAGCTCATGGTTTAGAGAATTGTTTGGAGCACTGAGTAATGTGCCCATAGTCAGGCAGACATTATTTGTCAGGGGATACTTGAAACCAGGTCTTCCTGGCTTCAAAGCCTGCTCTTCACCTACAGTAACATATATACATATATATATATATATATTCACACACATATACATACACATGCATATATACACATAAACATGTACATACATAGATACATACACATATATACATTTGTGTGCACATATGTATATATATATTAAATACCACTTTACAATTTACAAAATGCTTTCCTTGAGACATCCCTGTGAGTTAGTTAAGCAGTCTATGTGTTATGTTCCCTATTTTTACAGATGAGAAAGCTGAAGTTCAGAGTGGTGGTCTCTGGGAGCCAGTGGAAGAGGTAGTTTGGCTGGCTAGCCATAAAACAAGGTTACAATCGTGTAACACAGGTTGTTTACTGATGGCTTGTGCCTATCCCTCCATAGTGGCTAACATCATTAATTACTCCCCCAGAACAGCAATGAGGACAAGGCAACTGAGGCTTTGTCCTCTAAATTCTGGATTTAGAGGACCCTGGAGGTGACTTTGGAGGGTATTTGACCATCTTTGTAGTCCTTTAAAAATGTAGAAACAACACCGTTTAGCATCTACAGTTATCCTTTCCACATCTTAGGTGGGGTGGGGGAAGGGTGGGGCTAGGGATATGGTGACTGCATGATCTGGAAAATCTGTGTAAAATATTTTGTCCCTCCTTTTGTACCAGACAAGGAGTCTAATTTTTTTTCTTTCTTTTATGGGGTGTTTATGGTACTTTATTGTAAAATTTGGGTTAAGTATTTGGTCATAGTCTCTGTGCCATCTGCTGGAAGAGGACAAGGAAGTGTAATGTCATGGAAAGAAGATTGAACTTGGACTAACACCTTTCTCATCCACTTATGAACCACATATGATTTGGGGTAAGTTGTTTCCCTCTCTGAGGGACGTAATTGCACATAGTAAGAATTTAATGGTTGTTGAATTGAATTTTTTTCTTAACTAATATTTAGCTTGTTGCAACATTGGCTTCCTCATCTGTACAGTGTGGATAGCAATACCTGAGTTATCTACATCAAAGAATAGTGAGGATCAACCAGAATAACATTATGTAGATGTCTTTGTAAACCTTACAACAATGTACAGAGTGTCCCCAAAAGTTTTCCTTGGGTTTTAAACTCTAACAGTTTTAATAAGTTTAAGTTTTAATTGCTTAAAATGCACAAAGACTTTTGGGGGAGTCAACTATTATTACTAAAGTTTAAGAACCTACATAAACTATGAACTATTTAACATTTTCATATTTTTATTGTATTTAGCTTTCTTCTCTTTTGTACGTTCACCTATATTGCTTCACAGTAAATCACCTTTAAATACCTGAGAAGCTGGCACACTTGCTATCAGGGTGTGTCTGTGTGTTTGAGGGGAGGGTGGGAAAGATGGAGTAAAGAAAATGTGCTCTTCTTCCACCTTTTCCCAGAAAGGTGACCTGGAGTTTGGGGGACCCTCATAAACAAGGACAAGGGATGGTGGCTGGAAACCAGAAGGAGGTACCAGTGAGCCAAAGTGTAGGCTTACTGGTAGAGAAAAAGTTGAGGAGTTTAATGGGTATGGTGTGCTCCTCAACACCAGAGGAAGATCAAAAGTAAACATGAACTTTCTCATTTATTTAGAAGCTTACAAACCTAGAATAGCAATAAATATAATAACAAAATAAAGTAGAAATAAATAATAAAATATAATAATATAAAATAATAATAAAAGCTTATTTTATTAACTCAAAAGCTTTTTTGAGTTGCTAAGCACTTTCACAGACATTATCCCATTTTATCCTCACAATAAACCTATGAGGTAGGTTAACAAAAGTAGTAGTATCCTGCTTTTACAGATGAGGAAACTGAGGCTCAAATCGATTAATTGGTTCATCTACATAGCTAAATGCTAAACTCCATGAGAGAGTTTTACAATAGGATGTCTATAAAAATGACCTAAAAGTAGAATAATCAGCTAGTAGACAGTTGAAGCAATAGAATACATATAACAATACATTCCTAATTATTTCAAGTACATTTATTGATTCAAACTGAATTAGACAACCTAGTAACGGCAATGATATTAAAGGCATTAAAGCAGGGTCTTGGGAGACCTGCTTTAATGAATAGGTAAAAATGAATTATAATTAGCACATCAACTTATTGCAGAAACTGTCGTTTCTAAAATGCTTTAGGCTGCTTGAAGATAACTGGATCCATGAATTTTTAAACCATTCTTCCTTTTCCAACTTATTTACATTAGATTTCTGCACTATTTATGAAGAATGGATTTATTAAGCAGGTCTGAGCATCTGTCATCCCCTTTGGAGTTGTCACAAATTACAGATTAGCCCAGCGTGAACTAAATGGGACTTCTATCTGTACTTTTTGAAGGACCAAAGATGATTTTAGTCATCAAAACTAGTGGTGATATTCCACTTATCTTCCATAATTGAGGCCAGGTACATTCAAAGAAGTAGAATTTCATAGTTAGAAGAGACATTATTAACCCTCTAGTCCCATCTGTACCTGAACAAGAATTCCTTGACCATGGAAGCCCATACTTGGATACTTCAATGTAATTGTGATCTCAATAATATCCCATTCGGTTTAGGTCCATTGTATTCATCTGTTTGTTCTGCAACATGCAAGGTTATTGTGGGGATACAGAAAGAGAAGACTTGGTGGTCCCTCCCCTCAAGGAGCTTACAGATGAGTAGGGAAGATAAGTAATCACAGAGAAAAGAAAAATGTATGGTTAAGACTACAAATCTGGGATATGGACTTTAACTATGAGACAAGTTCAGAATCAGGGAAATTGCTTTTCTTTGACTCAATCAACTTTTTTTTATGTCAGCAAAAAGAAGAAGGAAGAGGAAGAGCAAGAGTTGGAGGAAAATGAAAAGGCAGTGAAGACATAGAAAGAGAAACAGAAGAATGAAAGCACACATCCTGATGCCAGCATTACTATGGTGGGAACTTATCTCAGTTTATTTCTTCACTTTGTGGCTCCCTCTGAATCTGTATGGACCTCTTCCTTCGAGAAGGGTCTGTCATCATCAAAGATGGATATATACTCCTTAGACAGGCATCTTCATGACTCATTTGCGTCCTCTTTGCTATGAAAATTCCATCACCCTGACCTCTGACAATCTCAAAGGAATTCGTTCCTGCAATCATTCTGTCAAGAGCTACGATAGCCCTCCTGATGAAACAGAACCTGACAAAACCCTTCTCTTGAAATTTGTACTGACTTTTTGTGGAATTATGGGCAAAGGTAACAATACTAATAGTAGTAATTGTAGCAGTATTGTCATTAATAAAACTTCATATATTTATGGTTTTTACATTTCAGAGAGACTCCTTGTACAAAATGTTAGTTTATCTTTTAGAAAAATCCTACAAATTACACAGTATGAGTTTTATATCCATTTCACAGATGAGGAAACTTGAGACCAGAGAAGCCAAGAAACCTTCCCCAGGGTCACAGTAATTGCAGTGGGAAGAGTGCTTGAAGCCACAAGACCTGGGTTCTTGTCGCTCTCCTGCCTACTAGCTAGCTGTGTGATCTTAGGGGATTCACTGAACACTCTGCGACTCTCCATGGCTTCATCTTTAAAAAGAAAGGAGTTTTTCCTTGATGATTTCTAAGATCTTTTCTGGCTTTGATGTTTCATGATTCTAAGTTACTGGCAGTCAGGGACATCTTTAATTTTTTTATAGTACCATTATTATATAATCCTCATTTTCAAGTCATAATTAGATAAGAATCATAATTTCTCATGCTGACGATAAGTGGATTTCTGAACGGTATTAGCAAAAAACAAAAATTTACAAAAAATGCTTTTATAGATGTTGTCATATGCTGATGATACTAATTAACTTTTATATGGTTCTTCCTTTGTGCAGGCACTGTGCTATATGCTGTCTAATTATTATCTCATTTGATCTTCACAATACTCCTGGAAGGTAGGTGCTATTATTATCCTCATTTTACAGATGAGGAAACTGAGGCAAGCAGAAGTTAAAGTGATGGACCCAGGGTCACAGAACTAGTAGGTATCTGAGGCTATATTTGAACTCATTTCTTTCCAACTCTAGGTCTGACACTCTACACATTATGTCACCTCCAAACTAAGTAGAATGAGAAGGCTTTGAAAATATAGAGAAATAGCAGAAGAAATCAGAACCATGTGGGAAAAAGAACATCTTCATCTCCTGTTTGACATGGGAGCTGTCCTGAAGATGCTTTCAGCAAGTCTGTAGAAGATGAGCCCATATCTCAATACTTTTCTTCAGTTACAGAAATCATCCATCATTTTATCTACCCAAACAATAGTCCTTTGAATATTAAACATAAAAGAACAATACTAGAATGGTGGCTTGGCCCAGGACAGTTTCTATATGAATACTATTGAATACATAGTTGATAAGAATGAGTAATGATTATAATAACTGACATAAAAAAGGTTCCAACCTTGATCTGTTGACTATTGGGTATTTTTTCTTACTTTAAAAAAGCCTTTTAAAAAAATTCATCATGGCAGTTTACACTTCATATTTCCTTTTCCCTTTAAACACCTTGCTTTATGGTAATGTGCACCCCACCTCCTCCCCCTACCCCCACTTCCTCCATTTGTCCTCTCTGTCAGGAAACAGGCTGTGATTGTTTCAGCCCCAAGTTCTCAGCCTAGACCAAGTGCCACCACCTCCATGGTTGACTTAATTAATGGCATAGAAGCATGTTTTCCAAAGTTGTCCTGGGGACAAGATTGGCCCTGCTGGCCCTGAAGCTCCTGGGGTGACATAGCGTGGCCCCGAACTCATCTATCCATGGCTAGGGTTGCCTTCTAATCTGCCTTTTCTCCCCCTCCTCTGAACTCTTATAAGCCTTGTCTTTCAGCAAGTGTGAAACAATTTCCTCTTTTCACAGAGGCCCAGTGGCAGGCAGATTAATGAACCTTAACACAACAGAGGTCCGCCTAACCAAAAAAAAAAGTCTGAAAGGCATTCTGCAGTCCCCTATGGTATCACGCCCTGTGAAGGACAATTACAAAAAGACCACAGAGTAACTGGGCTTCCCTTGCCCACAATTTCTGTGGCTCAGAGCCACCCAAGAGAATCCTAAAAAATAATTATTCTATTTCTTCTTCATTCCCCTACCTCAACTCTCCCTGTCTCACATATGCACCTAATATCCCACTTCCTGCTGCCCCATTTCCTCAGAATATCAAAGACTGTGAGTCTTGACATCTTCAGCCATAAATGACATGGCAGGGATGGGTTTTTCTTAAAATAAACACAGTTTCTGCCATCTTCTTGTTAGGACTTTAGGTTGAGAGACTGAGCGATGGGTGTAGTTTCTATTTCAGAGACAATGTGAGAATGACCAGCACTTACTTATCTGGCTCAGCTGTGACCAATAACTCTGGCCAAAGCATCAGGGAAATGAGGCGGTAGTTTTTGTTTTTTAGGGAGATGTTTTTGTGTTGTTGCCTCTTTCACTCCCTCTCCTCCCCTCCCCGGCCCCCTTCTATGGAGCTGGCTCAGATTCTCTTAACACTGGTGTGTGGGACTCTCCCTCAAAATGTGAAACAGATGCTCCAAGTGTGGGACTCAGGGATATTTGCTTTGGAAGCATAGGGTATGGGTGTCTGTGGAAGAATTCTCAGCAGCTGAGAGTCTCATTGTGCCTGACTAAGTGTCCATATGATTTAGGGAACCCCTGAAAGATTTGGTTACCAACTCCTGGACTACCTGGGAGGGAATGGTAGCAGTGAGACCAATGGAGGGTTGTTATTTGTGGTTTAGGCATATCTAACTCTTCATGTCCCCATTTGGGTTTTCTTGGCCAAGGTACTGGAGTGGTTTGCCATTTTCTTCTCTATTTCATTTTTCAGGTGAGGAAACTGAGGCAAACAGGACTAAGTGACTTGCCCAGAGTCACACAGCTAGCAAGCATCTGAGACCAGATTTGAACTCAGGAAAATGAGTCTTCCTGTGCTCTATCCACTGCACTATCTAGCTGCCATCTGGGGCTTACAGAGGTTAATAGGCTTTGCCCCAAATCTCTTGAGCTGGTGAATGGCAGAGACCATTCTAAGCTACCCTCATCTTTCCCCTCCATCACTGTGCCTCTCCACTACTGAGAGAGTCTCAGCCAGAGTGGCTTCTGTAGTGCTCTGCACACATGTTATTATATTACTGATATTAATAAAACAATGGTAGCTCTCATTTATACAGTACTTTATGGCTAGCAAAGCACTTTACATGTATTATCTCACTTGATAATAAAAGTTAATGACTGACAGGTTGGCTAAATGCAACTGTTTACGGATTGTTATTATTACTATCAAGAGTTGTTGACTTTATACACGGGGGAAACATTCGGTGTGGAAACTCATTCTGCCCTGCCCCACCCTCCCCCAGCTGCTGATTGGCAACCCCTCTGTGACTTAGGACTTGTCTGTGGTCCTGAGCAAGTTACAATTGCTCATACAGGTACTATTTGTCAGAGAAGAGACTTGAACTCTGGCCTTCCTCACTGCTGGGTTGGCCTTCTAGTCATTAAACCACACTGTTTCCCCATGTAAATAGCTAAATAGAATATTCAGGTACAGTTATACAAGTGCTAGATAGTGCAGTCAGTTGAAATCTCAATATTAAATGCAGAAGGCGGTGTGAGACCAGACCCATAAAATCCTTGGGAAAGAGCTCCCCCTGTTTTTTTGAGAAAACACTTTTGTGACCCCTGACAGTCAAATAGCTTGGAAATTATTCTTCCCTGGCTCCCTCAGGGGCCCTCCTTCTGAGTGAAAGGATCAGTTCTCCAGAGACAAGTCACGTTTTTGCTGTGTGATTTCGATTATGGAGAAAGAATTTTGACATATGAGGACAACCTCTTCCTAGCCAACTTCCCCTTTGGCTATTATTTCTG
Organism: Notamacropus eugenii; assembly: GCF_028372415.1. NCBI lineage: Eukaryota > Metazoa > Chordata > Mammalia > Diprotodontia > Macropodidae > Notamacropus > Notamacropus eugenii. The sequence goes on from NC_092872.1 coordinate 191,579,458, forward strand.
GACATGGCCACATATTTTCACAAATATATAGAGTTATCGCCGGTGTCATAAGTGGAAACGGACTTCCAGGCCTTGGCAGGAATGAGTCAGTGTCTTGGGGAGGCCAAGGAGAGCATAGTTTCAATGTCAGGCACTCAGCTCCCTCGGCCTAAGACATGGCTCTTCATGTCTTATAGTTCAGCAGAGGATATAAGAAAATTAAACATAAGACAAGGTAGGGTGTGATAAATATTATAAATGTGATATGAACAGAAAGTAATGGGAATTAGGGGAGAAAGCAATCACTAGCATAGCATGGAAGCAGAATAAGTATTTGTTAAATCAACTAGCAAATTGGGAGAAGGGGTGGAGAATAAAGGAAGACTTTCTGGAGGAAGTACTATTTTTTCTGGGCCATGAAGCATGGTTAGTTTTGGAAAAGGGATGCGTGAGTAAGTGTGTGTGTAAAGAAGACAGAGAAAGACAGAGAGAGGGACAGAAACAGACACAAAGAGATAGAAAGATACAGGGAGAAACAGAGAAGTGTGTGTGGGTGAAATAGTGAACAGCTCTTGATGAGGTACCATGGGAAAGTATATTTTGAGCCACTAGGAAACTATTATGAAAAGCAATGGATTCTTGAGTGGGAAGGAGCTGAAAGTACAGACTATATTTAAGTTCATAGAATGGTGGGGGGGAACAAGGGATTACCATACAAATTCCACATGCTTGAAAGTTTTGTCTAGGGCCAGCTCAGTCAATTGTATGCTTTGATACTTCTATGAATCTGTGATCTCATTGATGTACATATTCCCTCCAATGTTGCAAATAGAAATCCATCTACGGCTTTATATGAAGTCTGTCCAATGTGCTGTGGGTTTTCCTCTGGGTCTCTTGACATTATTTGGGTACCATTGACACACAGGCTGTTCCTTTGTTATTCCTTCTTTTCCTGTCCATCATGCATTTCTCTGATATCTTTTCCCTTGCCTTTCCCCTCCCTCCTCTGGAGTTGTGCTTTCATCAGTACAGAGAGGTCCAGGGGAGAAATTTTCTCTGCCTATTCAATCACACTTTCTCTGCCACTTAGTCTCTCAGAGAATTGCCTGAAGTACCAAAAAGTTAAGTGATGCACTCAAGGACACACAATCAAAATGCTCAGAAGTGGGACTTAAACCCACTTCCTGATTCCAAGACCATCCCTTTATCCACTATACCACACTGTCTCTTTTATTACATGAAGTTATTTGTTGGTATTTCCTATAGCCTACTTATGCCCACCATAATTGTCTCTCATTTTGACCCCAAATTATGGTTGCCCAACTGTGGCTGTGGTGTTCTAGGATCTTCAGCCACAGAGGATCACTAGAGGGACGTAGGTGCTCAGACTGCCCATCTAAATCAGTCAATGGAACACAAGACCCTCATAACTCATAACCCTCAGTTATGAGGTTATGAGTTCCACCTTAGGTTCAGAGATCTTCTTATCAATAGCATATTTGGGGAGGAGAAAGAGAGAAAAAGTAGAAAGTAAAAACAATAGCTCACATTTAGGCATCATGATAAAATTGTTCAGTCTCTTTCTGTTCATGCGCTCATTTGATTCTACTAGCAACCCTATGAGAGAGTAATCCACATCTCCCCATTTTACAGATGAGGAAATGACCTCAGGAAGATGAAGTGATTTATCCAAAGTCAAACAACTCATTGGTGTGAACTAAGCTCTTCCTGCTCCAAATTTAACACTCTTGTCATGATGTCTTGCTACATATCTATATAGTGTCATATATACCTATGAGACTTTCTAGCCACTGGCAGTGTAGTAGAAAGATCTCTGATTGAAGGGTTAGGCTGCCCGGCTTCTAGTGTTGGCTTTGCTCCTCACTTTTCTAAATAAAGCACTTCCTCTCCCTAAGTCTCAGCCTTTCCATCTAGTGAAATGATGGTTTGATTAAATTAAATGATTTCTAAGGTCCACTCCAGCTCTGTCGTTCTATGATTCCTTCATAGATGACTCCTTTAACTTCTTTCCAAGTAGCAGAATCCTTGTACCTTTCTCAGACAAGAGAATTCAATCTTATTTCAATGATAGGGCAACAAGATAAGCAGTTGGGTAGGAATTCAGTTTACCTTGTTAGCTCTCTTTGTTTGGGGGTTCTGCAACTGATTTGGGAAATCCTCAGGGTCTAAATTTCTTGAATCCACAAAATGGGGAGACAATGATGCTAAGACCATTCTCTGGATTGATGGGAAAAATACTTTCTTTATAGAATAATAATAGCAAAGTACTTTGTAAACCTTAAAGCACTGTGTGTTTCTGCTCCTACTTCTCTGGAATGGTAAAGCCCTTTTCCACTCTGATGTCCAAAATGCTCCCTAAAGTCAATGACCCATTTGGGAAAGAGTGTGTCTAATAGGCTATCATGAGCTATAAAAGGCTAGACATTTATTGGATGTTTTAAAAAATAACATTTGTTGCTGTTAGCCTCCATCAAGCAGGAAAAGAAGGCTGGGAACTGGATGCCCCAATACATTTTCATGATCTTGGGTGAAAGGCCTGTGAAAAACAAGAAATCACATTTTTCCATTGGACAAAGGTCATGGAGATGCTTGTAATCTTGCATCTTGGAAAAGGATGATGGCCAGCCTAATTGGACCAATAGTCTTGGTGGGTGGGAGCAGTGGAAAGAAATGTGCCTTATAAGTGAGAAATAGCGTATGAGAGAATAACTAGTGCTTAGGACTGGCAGCACTCCTGGAAACACAAGGACATTTCCAGAGCCAGCAAACTTTCACTTTAATGTTACTTAGCTGAACGATTTTAAAAGCCAAACAAGTCTGTAAAATACAAAATCATCAAATGTTCACCAATATTGGTTACAGGTTTAGGGCAATATTTTTTATTTTTCCCCTTGGTGTTTTGACTTGACCTCTTCCTACTCACAGAGTTCTATAGACTGAGCACCACAATCTTTTTCATTAGAGTATTAGTTTTTTTCTTAACTTCACTAGAGTGAGAAAGGGATCACTAATTGTATGAAACCTAGCAGAAGGGATTCCTGACCATGGAATTCCAGGAGAAAAGATGCCTGTTTTCTAATCTTGGGTTTTAGGATAGGATGGGAAATTTTAGCTACCTCCATATTGTAGCTTGCCAGCATTTTAGTTGCTGAACCTAAACTAGGGACACTAGGTCGGGAGCATGATGCTATCCAATGACCTATGAGAAACTGGGGTGTGTTTTATAATATACAACCTAGTCATTATGATTGACCGACCTGCTGGTGGACATCTGCTAAAAAGAATAATTCACTGACCTGGGATAAGGGAAGCTTATGGGAGAAGAAGGAAAGTAAACCTTAGCCTGGATACATAACAAACCATTTAATATCTGGTCACTGCATTCAGAAGACTCTGGAGGAGAGGTGAGACTGGTGATCTGCACAGCCCTCACTCACTCAACAAGTGCAAGTCATGTCATCATTTCTCTGATGGCATGGTCTTCTTCGGCAATGAAGGATGAACACACACACATATATTTGGCTTCCAAGAGGGAACACACGCACACACCAGAGTAATGGATTAGATTTGTAGATCTTCAACTGTATTTTTTAGTCCTGTGATACTGAATCATAGAATTCATGTGTTTCTTCTCTTGGGAAATTCCACACATTTACATGGTACTTCACAATTTGCAAAAGATTTTTCTAGCAATAGTATATGGCTGAGGTAGGGCTTGGTCCCAGATCTTCGTGACTCCAACTGTGACCCACTTCTTTGGAGTGAATACTGTCAACAGATTCTTCTCTTCTCCAGAAAATGTTATAGCGAGGAAAACAAAATGATTTATGATTAATGAACAATAGGAATGTGGTTTGATTGGAATGGCTTAGGAATGAACTGGGCATTTTCTCCTCTAAAGTTGCATCTATAATGCAACCTTGGAATTGAAAGCTTTCTTAAAGTTGTATGCAAGTAAAAAAAATCTCTTCTCTTTGTTTCTGTAATGCCAAATAATGGATTTGACTGGATGGTTCATCTTTCAGCTGGTTAACTTGACTTTTGGTCAACAGTCTCAGCAGGGTAAAAATCAAATTGGCACATGTTATCTTGTAGACTAAATAAGGGCCAGATGGTTGAGTCCTTTATTTTTTTAATGTAGATATTTCAGTGTCATGTAGAGAGCTAGCTGTATTTCATGTGGTTAGATAATAAGAACTTAAAGGGCATTGACTGGCACATCCTACCTAGCTATGCCAAATGGGAAAATGTGGCCATTTCCCTTGGGAGATGTACCTGACGACGAGCAGGTGCAGGGACTGAAACTGAAGAACTCAATCTACAGTTTTCCTTTTGTATTAGACAGTGAGGTAGAAGACAGACAGCATCTTCTCCAGACTTGATAATTTCCTCTATCACTTAGTATATTGTTCGTGATTTTGGAAATAGCATGGAGCGCAAAGTGTAAAAAGTACGGTATAATCCCAGATCTTTCACTCACTGTAGGACCTACTAGTTGATTATTTACTCTTTCATGTTCTTCAAACCCATCCATAAAACAAAGATCCCATACTTCTTGCCCCCTTCATTGGAATATTGGGGGAATACAGTGTGATCACAGATATGAAATATTTTGAAGGCAAAAGGCCAAAAGAAATATGTTATCATACATGGCATAATGGATAGTCATGGCTAGCATACTAAGAGTCAGCAAGACTTTGTCAGGGGTGGAGAACCTGTGTCCTCAAGGTCACATGTGGCCCTCTAGGTCTTCAAGTGTGGCCCTTTAACTGAAACCAAACTTCGCAGAACAAATCCCCTTAATAAAAGGATTTTATGGAACTTATGGAAGTGAATGTTGAAAACTAAAAATAAATAATTAAAAAAACAAAAGGGAGGAGCTGGACTTGATGGTTCCCAAATTCTTGTTCAACTCTATAATTTTATCATAAAATTATTAAAGTTTTACTCCAATAATGGCTTACTAAATATATTCCACTTTGCTAGTATAACAGAAAGAAGATTGGGTTCGTGGTCAGAGGATTCCATCTCTGTTGCTGAGTGGCCTTGAGTAAGTCACTTAACCTATTCTGGCTTTGGTGCATAAATTGAGGGAGTTGAACCAGATGACATATAAAGACCCTTCCACCTCTAAATCTATAATTTTGTGACCCTATATTTCTAGAGCTTGAGAGAATGACTGGAGAATTTATAGTAGCGGTGTGTCTATCTGTGCCAGCAATGGCCCTTGTGTAACAGTGAAGTCCTATGTCAATATTTAGCATAATGGCGTTGATAGTTGGAAGGGACCCCAAAGATAATCTACGTCAACAAGTACCAGAAACAAAATTCTCTCTACATCTGCAAGTGGTCAGGCAGCTTTTGTGATGGAGAACTCAGTCCCTACCAAGAGAAGTCATTCTACTTTTCAACAGCTCTAATCATGGAGCAGCTAGGTGGTGTAGTGGATAGAGCACCAATGCAGGAGTCAGGACGACCTGAATTCAAATCTCACCTCAAACACTTGACACTCATTAGCTGTGTGACCTTGGGCAAGTCACTTAACCCCAATTGCCTCATCCTGGGTCATCTCCAGTCATCCTGATGAATATCTGGTCACTGGATTCAGATGGCTCTGGAGGAGAAGTGAGGCTGGTGACCTGCACAGCCCTCCCTCCCTCAGAACAAAGTCCAGTGCAAGTCATGTCATTATTTCTCTGATGGCATGGTCTTCTTTGGCAACGAAGGATGAACATGCACACCCCCCCCCCTCCACGGTTCTAAGCATTAAGTTGTTTTTGCTTATATTGGATTGAAACCTGACTATTGGTAACTTTTATCTACTAATTTCAGTTCTTCCCCTTTAAACTAAGATGAATAGTGGATCCTGGCTACCCAGGAATTCAAGGCTCTCTTGGAACCAAAATAGCATGCTTTAGAATAAAAAGGAAAGTTCTGACATTTCCACTGACAGAGAGGGGTGGGGCACAGGGAGTTGTCAGAGGGATCCCAGTGTCTGGTTTGAGATTTAGTTTCTTTAAGTGACACTGTCATACCCACCAGTGAGCATTAGCATTCCATAGGAGAGCAGCGTGGGTAAAACCATCCCAGAGAGCACCAGGATCCAATGTTAAGAATAAATTAAAGATTGCTCCATTTTAAGAGGACTTTAAGAACTTAGCAAGTTCAAAAAAGAAAATCAATGTCTTACAGGAGATTTCCATCAATCAATTATGATGAAGAGATGAGGGGTTCCTTGTCTTTTATCACCAAAAGGTTATTTGTCCCTCAGATATTTTCTTGGAGGGGTAAACAAATTATTTGACTCAAAAGTGGGTGTCTTACCTGGGAATTGGAAAGGCCAATGCCACTGGGGTTGGCAGTGACCCAGGAAAAAGGGAGAGGGGATTGCATCAAGTCACAGAACCATTGGATGATAACATTTAGAGCTGAAAGTCATCTCTGAGATGTCTAGTCTAATTCCCTTCAATTTATAGATGATTAAGTCAGACAGAAGCTGTGAATTGTCCAAGGGGATGTAGATAGTGGGTCAGAGATAAGATTTGAAGCCTGATTTTGTATGTTTCACTCTGTATTTTGCCACTTTGTGATTTGATATTGACTGTCTCTCTACTTTGTACCTGCTGCTCTGCAATCACCTCTAATCTCATCTCCAGGCTGCTAACTCAAGTCTTGATTGTCACCACCTCCCTCAGCCTCCTCTGGCCTCTGATTGGTAGGCTGAGGGTATAGTACCAAGCTCCTTCCACTGCCTTTCTTAATAAAGGGCAGAAATTGGATTCTCAGCTCACTCTACTTTGTGCCTGGTTTCAACTCCATACATAGAACAAGATGTCTCTGTGCTGGGTACCCCCTGGGACCCTCCCCTCTTTCCTGCCTTCTTTTGTGTGTTATCACCCTCTCCCTATTAGACTGTAAGCTCCTTGAGGTGAGGGATTGTCTTTTTTTATTAATTGCATCCCCAGAGCTTAGCATAATACCTGGCATGTAGGAGGTACTTAATAAATTTTATTGGATTAAATATTGAAATATGCTCATATCTGCTTTTATCTCCATCAGTTGGACATCAGCAAGATGAGATGGTATGCTTTAAAAAAAAAATCAGTTACCTTATTCCAAAATAACTCAGGTATGCTACCACTTACCATTTCAGACACATGACTGGAACCTAATAAGGGGGCATACATCCAAAAAGCATTTACTAAAAAGAGTAGAACACATTAGTAGGTTAGTTTCTTATTTGGATTTGAATAAACCATAGCTCAAATCCATCTCTCCTTCAACATAACACCGTTGATCAGTAAGACATACAGTGAGTCTTCCAGGGGGGTGGCTACTGTTGTAAATGGATTACCCTATATTTTAGAGTACTGAAGTTGTAGTAGCTACTTTCAAAATACCTGTTGATCAACAGAAATGAGATGTTTTCCTGTATGCCTGGAGTCATCCCAGAGGACAGACAGGGATTCAAGAGAAGGACACTCCCTCTAACATTTCCAGTTACATTTGGTAGGGTTGTAAATAAGTTTATCATGAGTGGGTCAAATTTAGGGGAAAAAGAATCAGCACTTATATGGTATCTGCAATGTTCCAGGCTCTGTGCTAATCACTTTACAAATATTATCTTGTTTGATTCTCACAATAGCCCTTTGAGGTAGATGTTGTTATTAACCACAATTTATGATATTTAATTCCATAAGTTGTTCAGTTGTTTTCATTGTATCTGATGTTTTGTGACCCTATTTGGGATTTTCTTGGCAAAGAGTTGAACACAACTGAAAACGAATGAACAACACTATGGTTCAGACACTGCGAAGTGCTTTTTACAAATATCTCATTTAATCCTTACAAACACCCTAAGAGGTAGGTGTTAGGATCACCCCCATTTTACCATTGAGGAAATGGAGGCATAGGGAAGTAAAGTGACTTTTCCAGATTCACACAGCTATTAAGTATCTGAGTCAGAAGTATCTGACTCCAGACCCAGCCCTCTACCCATTGTGCCACCAGCTGAATGAATGGATAGCTTTCAGAGAATACATATTCTCCTTCTTGGAGGCCAACATGTGTGACTCATGAAGTTCATGATTTTCTATACAGATTCCAATAGTTTTATTGCTGCCTGGTCTCACTGAAATTCTCAAGATGAACTGAAGCTTCCAGGAATGAGATCAAGTCCAGGAATGTCCTTCCCTTGAATGCTTATGGAGTATGTGGGGTTTTGTATGACAGATATACAAACACCTGGGAGCATGCACCTGAGCTGAGATATTTCTCCTGCTGTAAAATACCATGTTGCCCATGGTAGCCAACAGTGTATGAGGGTTAAGTGGAGAGTGGACATAAAATATTAATGATGCATATTTTCTTCTCCCTTGGTGATTTCTGTGCAGATGATCCCTCCCCAACCAACACCTGTGTTCATTTCATGCCTTTTGCTCAGGAAAGGAGGTAGGGAAGTGACCTTTGAGAAAACAGCATTGGAGAAGTGTCTAGAGTTTCAATTAGACTTTCAGTTTCCTTATTGGCAGTATCCATGCATCCATCTGGATGATGAGACTCCTCATGCCTAGGAAAGATCATCCATTTTAATAATTTATTTTTTCATTCATTCAACAAGAATTTATCAAATGCCTACTAGATGTCAAACTCTATGGCAGGTACTGGAGGAAATACAAAACATAAATAAGATATGGTTTCTTGCCTTCATGAAACTGATAGTCTAATGGTAGAATAAGACACACTGCACTCAGTGTTCAAATTGATCTTGCACAGTTCTTACTCTCTCCCCTACCCTTTGCCTCTGTTCAGTAAACTCCAATGGGTTTTTATGATGTCCAGGATCAAACATACAATTATCTTTTTGACTTTTGAGGTTCTTCATAGTCTGACCTCTTCCTGTCTTTCCAGTCTTCTCACAACTTACATGCCTTTCCTCCATGTATGCTGTGATCCAATGACACTGACAGACTAGCTGTTATTTTCACACAATGCCCCATTTCCTGCTTTGGCACATTTTGCTGGCTAGTCCCTGTGCCTGGAACACTTTCCCTCTTTGTCTCCACCTCCTGGCTTTCCTTTCTTTCTTCAAGGCTCAACTAAAGTCCTTCCTTATGCAAGAGCCCTTCCCCATCCTCTTGAATGCTGGTTCTTTTCCTCTGAGACCATCCCCAATTCATCCTTCTAAGTATCTTGTTTGCCCATAGTTATTTGTATATTATCTCCCCCTATCAGAACATGAGTTCCTTGAGGGGCAGGGACCATGTTTTTGACTTTCTGTGTATCCCTAACACATAGCACAGTCCTAGCACATAGGAGCTTAATAAATGTTTGTTGATTTGTGAAGGTAAGATTTTTAAATATTAGAAGTGGAAAAGAAGAGAGAGAAAAACACATAAAGAGGGAAGGATTGGGTAAAAGAGTCAAGGGGAAGCTGTTTTATCATGGGGGACTCCTGAGAACTTTTGTAGGCTGTTGGGAAAGAGTGTTGATGTACAAGATGGGAAATCACTTCTGAAACAAGATGGCAACATTTGGGATGGAAGTAAGGGCACCAATAGAGGAATTAGGTTGAGTGAAGACACCTCTATTTATATAACAAGGGGAAAAAGGGAAGGAGTCTTAAGGAATGGAGGAATGTGATAAGGGATAACAATGGTTTCAGTCTTCTTAGTGAGGCAGGATACAACACCCAAATCAAATGTGGGTGTTTGTTGTCAGAGGGTATTTGGATTCAGGGGAGAGGACAAAAGATTTGGAAAAGTTGCTGAAGAAGTGGGATAGGGATACAGCAAAGACTACACAGAAGGATTTCTTAGCATCAGTAAAGGCCCAGCTGAAGTCCTGTAGTAGGCATCTGTAGAAGTTGAAACGATGAGCTTGAACTCATGATTATTTCCAGCAGTAGTCATAGCCTTGGAGTGGAAACAGAGTAACTGGATAAAGGGGATTATCCCTAAAGATTCACATTGTGGGAGTGGCAAAAGGTCAGGTAGGAGAGGGGTCCCAGATGGTAGCTAGTGAAGCAAGAAGCAGAACATGAGGTTACTGCCAAATGAAGTCAGAATGAGGCAGATGGACTGGCGGAATAGGGATAGTTGGAGGGGCTGGACAGGCAACAAGTATGTTTAATCTTATTTCAGGTATTCTTAACCTGGGGCCAGTGAATTCATTTTTTAAAAAAAATTCGGGTAATTATATCTCAATATTATTGGTTCGTCTTGTAATCCCATGGGTTTTATTTTGCACATTTAACATTATTCTGAGATGCATCCATAAGTTTCACCAGTCTTCTGAAGGAGTCCATGACAGGAAAAAGGTTGAGATATCCTGTCTGAGAGAGAGAGAGAGAGAGAGAGAGAGAGAGAGAGAGAGAGAGAGAGAGAGAGAGAGAGAGAGTAACAAAGCCTATTCACAAATACCTAAAGTTTAGGCTATAAGGTAGAAGAACAGAAGTCCTAACTCATGGGGAGAAATTTGTCTTCAGAGGTACCACTGACACTTGAGATGAAACCCATGCCTGAAATATTGTGCTGGATGCTAGATGTACTAATAATGTTTAACAACCAGCTTTAAAAAAGCCTGACATGCTTTTAATCTGCATTATTAACATTCTCTCAATTATGTTCTTAAGCTTAGACAGTTGATAAAACAAGACACCAAGCCCTAGTTTGTGGCTTTTGCCAATTTTCAAAGGGTAGACTCTCACCCTGAAAAATGATTGGCTCTCCTCAGCAGTTTAGAACTGGCTCCAGGACCTTGATGCCTGTATGGGAATACTTTATTTAAAAGAAAAAGGATAAATGATGTTAACACAATATATCAAGAAAGTATATTCATGTGAAGAAATCTAGGAAACAGAGGGAAAAACATGGTGAAAATTACTTGGCTGAAAGTCTATGGAGGATGAAACAGATGTAAATTTTGTCATTAGAATTTACTAAAGATCACCTTAAAAGAACGAGGAAATAGTTGTAAGAGTTTGGGAAGTATCCTGAACCTACCACAGAGGTGTGATGTATTAGTGAGTGATGGGTGACTTCAGTTCTCCAGACATCTTCTAGGACTCTTTTTTGTCAAAATCAGAACAGGTGATAACTCTTTGACTTTCCTTAATGATAATTTTCATCCTTTAAAAGATACAGGAACCAAGAAGGGAAAATTCTATTGTGGATCTGATTCTTATTAACAGGGAGATGATAAGAGCCCTGAGGAGAAGTAATTACTCACTTCTAACCCAGCTTAGTCCCCAGCTCTTGGGACCACTTTTCTATTCTGTCCCAAGAGTCCCACTTATGCAGATGATGCCTCCACTCCTGTTTCCTCTTTCTCTGATTGGTCAGTTCCTCACTAAAAGCTCCATTTTGAGGATGTACTCAAGACAGCCATGCTCATATCTAACCTAGTTCATTCCTAGACTATTCATATTACTTTTTCACCTTGTCTCCATATGAGGATTTTCTCTTCCCCTGATTTGTCACTTTACAATTCTCTTTCATGTGTTGTCTTCTACTATTAGAATGCAGTAAACTTTTTGAGGGTAAAGACTGTCTTTTTGGCTTGTTATTTGTTGCCTCTGTACTTAGCACAGTGCCTGGCTACATAGTGAACACTTAAAAAATTCATTATCTAATTTAATTGAATTCTATTATTTATGATAGAGGAGAAGAAATTTAGGCATATTTTGACATTCACCCAAGACTTGGGGGAAGCAGATTTAAAAGGGTTCAGAGGAAGTATTTTTAAGATCCCATGGAAGTCAGCCCAGTAGGGATAAGAGATGCTGAGGAAGAAAATTCCAAAGACAGAAAAGAAAAAAGATTTCAATGAGGAAGAAAAATAGGTATTAACTGAAGAGTCTAATATGATTACACAAGGAACTCCCCAATTAACTTAGATTTTAAAAGGATAGAAGCAAGAACAGGTAACAGAATGAATGTAAGATAGTGGTGAGATCCTAATAAGCCTGTCAGGCCTTCTGGAGCTCTGCTGCAGCTGAGGCTAGCAAGGGAATCTAAGACGGCAAAAGAAATTTTAGTTGTAGTGTAAGAAATAGGTGGGTCAAAGAAGGGATAAGACCTCTGGGTGAGAAGGATAGGATGATGTCACAGAGCTGCTCAGTTTTGACTTTCCTTCTGTTTTCTATGTCAAAGACATTGTCCTTGGCTCTAGAAATGGCAGGACAAGAATGGCTAAATCATAGCATCATAACAGTAGAGCTTGAAGGGACCTCAGAGAACATCTCATCCAACTTCCTTATTTTTTTTTTTTTGAGGCAATCGGGGTTATGTTACTTGCCCAGGGTCATAGAGCTAGTAAGTATCTGAGTCTGGATTTGAACTCAGGTCTTCCTGACTTTAGGGTCAGTGCTCTATCCACTGTGCCATGTAGCTGCCCTCAACTCCCTTATTTTAAAGATGAAAAAACTGAAGCTTAGGGAAGTGATATGATTTGACCAAAGTCACAGAGATAGTGTCATTGGTGGGATTTGAACTCAGATCCTTTGACTACAAAGTTAATGCTCTTAAGAGCACCTTTATTTGTCCTTGATGAATTCAAGGAACTGACTCAAACATAGGTCTCCTGACTCCAAGTCTAGCGTGCTTTCTATCTCTCCCATTTGCCTCCACATAATTGAGTAGGTGCTCAACAAAATATTCACTGATCGATGGCTATGAATGATAAATGTGAAAGACATCCCAAGAGGGACTCCACAGAGCAGCAGGCAGTGTTTCCCCATCTCTCATCATTTGCCCAAGTATGAGAAAACACGTTTCTCTGAAGAGAATGCCTCTAAGGCTGACTTTTTGAATTTGCCACACTCTTTTACAGGGCTTTGCTAGTCTGCATTCATCCCTTCCATGTGACCAATTAGAGAGCAAAAGGTACCAAGGAGTCTGGGGCAGAGAGGGGAGAGTGGGCCAAGGACTGAATGACAGAAAAAATCTTGTAAAGCCCGTAGGGCAAAATAACTGACTGATACTGAGCGACTATGGGCAAGTAGTATCCCCCGTTGTTTACAATGTAGAAAGAGATTAACCTACATAACTTCCCCAAGGATGGAAGACTTGTCCCTCGAGAGAAAATTAAGCAGATTATTCGCCTGTTTAGGGCCAGCAGACTCAGCTCCTCCTAGGGAGAATTAGCGTTGTCACAGTTGCCGTGAAAGTCACTTGGGTGCTTTGTCTGTCAACATCATCTGAGTCCCAGAAACACTGTGAACCTACAGAGCACCCCTCCAAATCACCCTGGCCAGGGAAAGCATTCCCCTGCCTCTTTCAGCCCATAGGCTGTCGACTTATTCAATTAGGTGATAATGGCAGAGGAACGTAGGTCTCTTGGGAAGTTTGTAAAGGGGCTTGGAAGATGGAACTTTTCCTCACAGGAGGGCTCTTATAAATAGTGTGCCAGTCACCAGGCTAAATGTTGCCCAAGGGATTCAGAAGTGAACACAGCTTAGCCACAAATCACTTCACCTGGCTGGTGCTTGGTTCCATCTCCAAAGATGTGGGGATCCCCAGGCCTAAAATTATATGGTTTGATGATTCCATGGTGCATGCAGACATGGGAAATCTTACAATTCAATTGGTGAGACGCTTGTTGTTGGTGAGTTGTTTTTCACTTGTATCCGAGTCTTCGTGAGCCCATTTAGGATTTTCTTGGTAAAGATACTGGAGTTTGCCATTTCCTTCTCTGGCTCACTTTACAGATGAGGAAACGAGGCAAATAAAGTTTAAGTGACTTGCCCAGGGTCACATAGCTAGTAAGTATCTGAGGGTGGACTTGAACTCAGGAAGATGAGTCTTCCTGACTCCAAGCCAGGTGCTCTATCTGTGGCACCATCTAGCTGCCCACATAAAACAAAGGATCAAAAAAAAAAAAGATTCAGTACTAAGTAATCCTAAACAGCCAATAAATACTGCAGGCTGCCAGCAGTGGTATCATTAAGGTGGCAGTAAGCCTTCATGGAGGAAGTGGAACTTTGAGCTGAGTCTTGAAGGATGACTAGGAGTTGGGTCAGTAGAAGTGGTGGAGGAGGAATGGCATCCCTGACAGGGAGGGAAAGTATGAGCAAAGACATGGAGGCAGGATATCTTTGGTAGAGATAAGCAATCACTTTTAACTATGTTTCCCTGCTACTTTCTTTTGTCACGGATACTATCCTCTCACATAGTCAGGCTTAGCTGAAAGACTGAACTGAAATCTGGTGGTGAAGATGATAACGACTTATTCCTTCATCACTCAGTATTCCCCTCAAAGAACTTAACCCGTTGCCCGAAACAAAACTTAGGTATTCGCTTTAGCATGTTATTTAGCATGGATTTTTTTCTTTGTTCAAAATTCTGTAGACTCGTATCTTCTTGCCTTGTTTGAATAGTATATAGTTGTCCCAGTAATGTGCCAGGTGCTGTACTCAGTAGTGGAGATACAAGGGCAGAAATTCAAGTCCTTGCCCCCCAAGGTGTCTGCAACTCCTTAGCGGAAATATTCGCAGAGATAAATTGCTAGAAAATAATTTTGCTTTATTTTTTTCAATGTGAACAGTATGAACAATTGGGGGGGGGCAGAGAAAGATGAGTCCTTCTAGTGAACGGTGCTTCTGTGGAAGCAGGCTAGGGTTAGTGGGAAGAGGATGGAAGGCTTTGATTTGAGGCTCCCTCTCAGGATATTGGGGATCAAAGTTTCCGGGCTGGGAAAGACCTTAGAATCCACCCATTCATTTAATATCCGAAGAAACTAAGGTCACAAGGGGCTGTGACTTGCTTAAAGTTACTCAGCTGCTAAGCAGCAGTCCGTGATCAAAACTGGTCTTCTGACAAAATCCACTTCTGAGAGCCTCATTTCCTTCTCAGTAAAGTGGGGATGACAGCAGCTGGCTACTTATCTCAGAGCTGTGGTGAGCAACAAATGAGACAACAGGTAAACAGTGTTTTCTAACTCTAAAGCTATCTATCTACACATGGGTGCACAATATGTACACATATGTGTGTGTACACACAAAGATACATAAATAATATGTACACACAGACATGTGTACACTAGGTACGTATGCAAAAGACCTTTACAACTGAACAATAAGATTTGCAGGTGGTGAACCAAGATCAAAGTGACTTCTAGCCTGGTGTTTACTGGGAGAGACTCATGAGGATGCCAAGATGATCAGAGCCAGGGAGGGATGATGGCTGATATGGTGTCAGAGTTGTTTCCTCAGTTCTATAACATGAGCCCCAGACACAAGTATCCTGTGGCTAGTGAGACCATAGACATCAAAGATATGGATTGGCTAAACCTGGCATGGTGGCAGGTCTCTCGAGTTCAGAGTTTCTGAGTTGCAGGAGGCTAAACTACAATGGGTGTCCACATTGATAGCTAGCAGGTTGCCTAAGGAGGGGAGACCTGGCCTAGATCAGAGATGGAGCAGGTTCAAATTCCTGTGCCAAGCAGAGTAGGATCTGCCCATGAGTGAACCCTACATATCCAGTCTGGGCCACATAGGGAGAACTAATTTTAGGAAAAAAAGATATGGCTTAAATATGAATTTTAAGGAAAGAGGGATGGAATGGGAACTGAGAAAATTAGTGTTCATCCTTAGTTCTGATGTGTACTGTTTGACATCAGAAAAGTCACTTGATCTCTGCTTATACTTCTATAAAATGGGAGTGATTTAGGGCCCTTATAACTCCAAGGATCACAGATTAAGAGCTGGAAGGGACCTCAGAAAGTCCAACCCCTTCATTTGTTAGATAAGAGAACTTATGGCCAGAAGGTCTAAGGGATACATACGATCAAGTGCTTTAAAGCCTGTGAGAAAGCCCAGTTAGTTTCCCCTACTAAGAAAAATAAGAGTATTAGAAATTGTTTAGTAGACCAGAGAAATTGATACAATGTATGTCTATAGGCACTATCCATCTTGGGGGAAAAGAGTTTAATTCTGTCACAAATAATGTATTTTCAGTCATCAGTTGTTTAAAAAAATCAAGAGGTTTTTTTTTTTAAAAGTTTGGTCAATTTTTATGTTTCTGGTTTAATTCCATTACTTTCCACTTCTCTCTCTCCAAGTCCCACCTTAAAAGTCACTTGTATACATAACAGGAGCCTTTCTGATAAAGTTTAGGGGGTTAAAAGACTTAAATTGGACAGAAAATTCATGTGTCAAATTTACTCTGGCAGAAAACCACTTCCAGAATGTTTGAAATTGTGTCAGTCTCCTCCAAAGACCAGAGTGTCCTCCAAAGCTTTTAGGTGTTGGACTTCAATCAGTTATTCTATCAAAATGTTAGGCTAAATTTTGGTCATGCTTTAAGAGTGACAAAGCCATAAATAAAGATCATGTAAAACTTGGGTGCTCTTCACTGCAGGCTACTTATCATGGCCCAAAAGATTTACAGGAAGGCCTCATTATTTGAAAGTTATTTCAATGAAAGTTATTCTCTTTTATCTCATTACAAAAACAGAGGAAGATTATAGGGAAAGAAATCCATGAAATTTCAAGAGATTCTCTTCCTAAATGAAATTGCGAGGAGTTAATACAAGGTTACAGAGAGTTAATATAAAGAATACTTTGCTGAGAAAGAGCAATTTTTTTTCAAGTAATCTTAACTTATCTCATTGATCGTTGACTGTACTATCAGTGCAAGGGAGAAACCAGGCCTTAAAGACCCCAAAAGAACCTAGAATCATAGATCCAAAGGTGAAGAGACCCTCCGAGGCCCTCTAGTCCAACTGAATCATTTTACTGATGAGGAAATTGAGGTCTGTGAAGGTTAAATGTCCATGTGTGTAACTGGTCCAAAGTCAAACAGAGAATGAGGAGCGAAGGAGGAATTTGTACTCGGGTCTTCTGTCCCTAGAGGTGGTGGGTTCCCTTCTTTTCCACGGTACCATGATATTTTTCAATAAGCTCACAATGTCATGGAACATTAGATTCAGAAAGGATCTTCCCAGTCATCCAGTACTAGTCTCTCCTTTTGCAAATGGCAAAGCTGAGTTCCAGGGAGAGACAGCAACTTGCTTTATCTCTCACGGGTAGTAAATAACAGAGCAAGGCAAATTCTCATGAACTGGGTATTCATGAAATAATGAAATACTGGTTGCAGAATTAGTTTTATATACTTTCCATTGACAGTCAACAAGTACTGGGAATAAATCTACAAACAAAAGAGAGGCTCCTTTCTCTCAAGTTGCTCACCTTCTAATGGGGGAAGACAAGGAATGTTGAAACCTGAGAAAGGCAGCTCCCAGCTCTTTGAGAGCCAGTGTGATAGAGTGGAGAGACTATTGGACTGTAAGTAAGGAGGCTTTATTCTAATTTTCCCACCTGTTATTAATTCACTGTGTCCTTGTGCAAGCCATAATTCCTCTATTCCTTTCTTTGTATGTAACGAGTCCCAAAGTACATAGGTATGGAACTATTTATTGGTGGAGATTCATGCCCTATACCTGAATGAAGGGTAGGGAGGGGTTGGTGGCAGCAGAAGAGAAGCAATCCTGGGTTCTTTTGGCTTCAAGCTCCAAGAGAGAAAATGACCATTCCAAGATCTCTTCAGATAGGTGAAGGGAGACAAAGACTCTGGGAAGACGTTTACGTATAGAACTTTGATCATGTCTCCATTCCTAGTTTATCACACACTAGAGTCCTTGAGGAATTTCCCCTTGGGTGAGATCTGGGACTTTCTCAGTTGAGCTGAGGTATCTTGTCCCCAATGGGAAAGCTCCTTTAATCTGTATTGCCTTGTATATGTATTCTTTTTCTGATTTCTGTTTCGCTGTTGACTTTAATCTATGTGTTCCTTCGATGTTTGCTTTGTGTGTTCCCTTTGGAACTGGAATTTGGTAGAATGAGAGTCATCTTGGATATAGAGTTTGCAGCAACCCTCACCCAATGAATAAATAGTGACCAAAAGGTCATCTTGATCCCTAAAGTCATTTCCCCTAAACTAACAATATTTAAGGGAGCAGAGAGAGATCATTCTAATCAGTACTCCCTCTTTCAGAGGAGAGCGGTGTCAAACCTCTGACCCCCAATGTCCTGCTTTCCCTTCTGTAATGAATTCTCCTTTGGAGAAGGGTGGGGGTCTAAAGATGTCTATTCTTGCCTCCTTGTGAGCTACATTGAGACAGTCACTATATACATAACTCATCCTCCAGGGACTTTGCTATAGAGACAACTGGTAGAATAAAAGATAGGTGAGTGCTAAGGGGCATGCATTACTCAGAGTCTTCCAGGGCTTTTTGACTTTAGAGGGAACTTCTTTCCAGGAGAGATGCTATGCTGCTGAGACAGAGAGGAGGAGAAAGGCTATATTCAGGTCTTGGCTTCTCCCGCTAAGTGAGAAGAGAAAGGGCATAGCATGTGGCTCCCTTGCAATGGAAAATAGATGATCCAACTGGGAATGGAAGCAAAGCACTAAACAAATGAGAGAAAATGTTATTGGATGAGCCAACAAAAGCAGACAGTAGTGGAGATCAGATCTAGTCATATCAACAGATTGGAGTTAGTGAGACTTCTGGAGACCAGTCCACAGCACCTGTCTTCCCTCAATTCCCGCTCCCGGCAATTTTCCCTTCAACTAGTGAGGAGAAGGGGAAAGAGAAAGATTCAACCTTAACTCAGCTTCACTTGCCATCCAGGTCTCCCATAGAGAATTTTAATGCTTGTTTATATTTCTATGCAAGTATGGTCAAACCTCAACTTTCACAGGGGCAACATTCCTATAAAACATTGCAAATATTGATACATTGAACCTATGGGGAAATAAAAGATTAGGTTCCTGTGACCACCAAAAACTGTAATCTTTTGCTAGAAATTGCTGAAAATACATGTTTCTGCATATAGTTCATTATAGCAAAATGTTAATTCTGATAAGATGCATTTTCTCTAACACAGTAGCATGAAAAAACTCATAAAATGTAGTATACAAAATAAAATTGAGAACATATGAAGCCTTTTTTCTTGCTAATAATTCCCTGGAGTTCTGACCTTTTGTGCTAACATCTCAATGAAAACAAAAACAAAGCATTGATTTCAGATAATACTACATTGCTGTAAATTTCTCTACTCCTGCTGCCCTCTGAAAACCAAGGGAGAGGTTGCTATGACTTCAGTCATTGCTTGGAAGGCTCCAAGACCGACATAGACATCACCTCTGACATTCCAAATGCACAGGAAGCTCTTTACACAAGAACAGTAAAGTGCCTGGTAGGAAACCTGCCACTCCCCAAACTGCTGTGCATCCTGCCTCTCATTTTTTTTTTCTGAAATGTGCACAGTTGCCAATGAGAAACTGAAAAGTAGCAAAAGTTGAACACAGGAATATTGAAGATTGACTGTATAGAGGCATTTATCATTATTTCAGTTTAGTTATAAGTACATGGTTTGAGATTAAGAGCATGTTAAGATAACCCAAATGGGGAGAGGAGATTTTCCACCACATCAGGCTGGGGGAGTCAGTGACAAGCTGATTGGAAAGATAGTTTCTGCAGTTTTATTAATACCCCAGAACTTGTTCATTCATACCTAGACTACCTCTTGATCTCTTAGAGACTTCACCAGGAAACAAGCCAGTAGCAGTGAGAGGAGGTCATTAGTGTTCTCGCTGATATAATAATCCTCAGAACACCAGCCCTTCCCTCCACCCCAATCTATATATGTAAAATGGGCAGGTTGAATGAAGATCTTCAACGTTCCTTCTTTTTATAACTTAGGACACTATAATTTATCTTCCAATCTAGTCTTTCAGCTGTTTTTCCCAAAGTTGATTGCCACATCTAATGATTTTTTGTCAGTCCTCATCCTTCTTGACCTCTTTGTAGCCTCTGATAACTGTCAGTTACTCTCTTCTAGATTTCCATAATCCTGCTCTCTCCTGACTTCTTTTATATATCTTTATCACTTACCATATACCACTTGTATATTCATATTTCTTACCACTCATCAATCTCCTTTTCTGGATCTTCATCAAGGACATGTCCAATTACTGCAGGGTGGTGGTGGGGTGGGCGTGGTCCCAAGGGTCTCTTCTCTTGTACCTCTTTACTTTCTTTGCTGACACCATAATCTCATACATGTTCAATTATCACCTCCATACAGATGATTCCCAGATCTATATATCTAGCCCTAACTTTTCTCCTGGGCTCCATTGTCAGCTCACCAATGGACATCTCAAACTGAATATCCTATGATATCCTAAAACTCAACATGAACAAATCAGAATTCCTTATCTTTTCCCCAAACCCCTGCCTTCTTCTGGGCTTTTCTATTGCCATTGAAGACACCACCATTCTTCCATCACCAAACTTGGAACCTTGGTGTCATTGATTCTTCATTTGCACTCACCCGACATATACAATTTGTTGTCAATTCTTGCCATTTCTAATTTTGCAATATCTCTTGTATGTATCCCTTTCTTTCTACTCATACAGTCACTGCTCTGGCACAGGTCCTTATTATCTCATACCTAGACTACTGTAGTATCCCTCTGCTTGGTCTCCCTGCCTCAAATCTCTTCCTACACTCAACTACCAACATGATTTTTCTCGTCTTGATCTGACCATGTCATCTCCCACTCAGTAGTAGTAACATACTACCTCCGAGACTAAATTTAAAAAACATTGTTTGACTCTTAAAGCTCTTCTGAAACTGGCCCCTTCATACTTTTCTAGTCTTCTTATGTTTTACTGTCTTCCATGCATTCTGTAATACAGTGACATGGACCTTCTTATAGTTCTTTCATATAACACTCCATCTCTCTATGCCATACCCATGCATTTTGCACATGCTCTCCTTTCTCACCTCAGCCTCCTGGTTTCCCTGGATTCCTTCAAGACTCACCTCAAATTCTACTTTCTGTAGGAATCATTTTCTCTTCCCAACCTCAATCCACCACTGTCAGTATCTTCCCTTTAAGATTACTTTCCATTGGGATCACATATATTTTATAAATTAATTGTCTCTGAAAATTAAGAATTCACCTGAAACTCTGTTTTCTGTCAATTTTCTCCATCCTTTGTGTACTTTTTCTTTCCCATTTATTAAATGCTTACTATGTGCCAGGAGCTATGCTAAGTACAAAGAAAGTAAAAAAAACAAAAAACAAAAAACAAAAAAATGGCCTCATCCTTAAAAAGTTCACATTCCTTTTTTTTAAAACAACAAAACTTTATTTATTTATACATTAATGTTGAAGACTCCAGTTTAAGACAACAAGAAGAAAAGGAAAACACTTTGTGATACAGAGTCCCACACAGATGAGAGAAGAGGAAGAAGACAAGTTACAAGGAAGAGAAAAAGACAGATGCACGCATATACACATATGCATACACATACAAGATGAAGGAAGGTGGGCTGGGCAGCCAGGGTCAAGGCTCTCTGCTAGTCACCTCTTCACATAGGTTTGCAGCAGGTATTTTTTAAAGGCTGTGGGGTTTGTCCAAAGTTCAGCAATGTGCCTGTGTTCAATGGGCTGTTGATGTTGGCTTGTCCCAGCAGGCTCTGGATAGATAGCAGGATGGTCCAGACATCATACAGAGTTGACCGCTTGTTCTTGAGGATGTCCAGATAAATTGATTGTCCACATTAGGATGGTAACCAGGTGTGACAAATTTCACAGTGGGAGCTGCTGGGGAATTCCAGGGAGAGCTTATACTTTAGGTTTTCTTATACCGTCCCAGCTGCATTCCGCCCCCCTCCCCATGGTCAGAATCCATTTGAGGAGATTGTCTAACTCTGGGAGGGTAGAAATTCCTTTGTCTCCAGACATCATTAGGGTCATCAATTCCTGCTGTAACCTCCTGCCTACAGACCCATGGCCCGCACCCAGGTTCAGCCCCTTTGCAGGCCTCAATGGCATGGACAGTGGCCCTGATCATGATTCTAAGGGACCATGGGGGACCAGGGATGAAGGGAAAGAAGTTCCCAGTGGCAACTATCAAAAAATTCGCATTCTAATGCGAGGAGGCAGCCTCCAAAAAGTTGTACGTATATATGGGGTAAAGGAAGGGGAAATGTAAATGAAAGTGAATGAAAGGAGATGAGTACTTGCTGGATTTTAAAGTAGATTCAAAGACCTGGTTCTATAATTTTTCCACCTAAAATATTTCTTCATTACCCTTGTTGATGGTTTCACTGGTTCTGGGTCTGAGAGCTTCTTGGTAGAGAGCAAGAAGGGCAGGTAAAATCCCACAGCTGAGAGCCTTGGGTACATGGCCTTCCAGAGGAGAGCCAATGCCCTAGATCTTCAGGGACCCTCCTCTAAATCATTTCTGAATCAGCTTCCCTTTGTTTCTTAATATAGGAGATTTGTTTTCAAGTTTTTTTTTCTTTTTTCCTTTGATTGCAAAAAGGCAAGGGGATATTAAGAGTGAGTAGTAAGAAGATGGGGGATGGTAGTATGGGAAGTGGGGGCTTTGTATTGGTAATCAGACTTGATGTGAAAAAGCACCCAATTAAGTAAATAAAAAATGTAAGCTTTGTCGGGAAAAAATGCAAATAAGGCAGCTTAGGGGGGAAGATTGTAAGTGGTCCTGTGGTTAAAATTATGTTCTTGTTTATGGGGGAAAATGGATTTCCAAAAAATCTGTATACAATTGGGTGAATTATGCAACCACCTATTACGTAATTGAATAACAACATAATCCCCTATAATGACAGTCAGGCCAAAGCCATAGAAAGACTCAGGGTAGCTATGCAATTATTGTTTTCCTTACTTGAACACTCAGGAATCCAGGGTCTCAGAACATCTAGCCTGTCCTACTTTGATGCTTTGGAAAGAAAAGTTATCAACATCCTTTCCCCAAACTTAGACTCTCTGGATGTTTTTGGCATAAAAGGTTAGTTAAAAAAAACAAGAAGCCCCTAAAACAGAACCTGCCATTTTTATCCACCACTAGTATTGTAATTGGGGATTCTCCCAGAAGGTCTCTGGAGGAATAACACAGTTTGTAAAACTTGCCACAAATTCTTGTGCCAATCTGCAGAGACCACTCAGAAAACTCTCCTCCAAACTGTTAATTTCCAAGAGGGGAATAAATCCAAAATGTAAGCAAAATGTAAATGCAGTAAATTCTTGATTTCCCACTTTGGGGATTGTCCACAGTTTGGGATTTCTAATCAGTGGTGCGCTAGAGTCGGCTTGGACCAGCTCACAAGAGCCAAAGGTAAAATTTTCAATGTGAGCATTTACACCTCTGAATTTGCAAACACTACAAATCATGACTTATCTATTATTTTGATAATTGCCTAGACTTTAATGGGGAAAATGTTAATAATGCATGCTAAGCTTTAAAAAGTGTGATGGGTATACATCCTGCCCCCAAGCCTATTGTTAAACATTTACCAGCATACCCCTAGATGTCTTCCTACTACTACCCAGTTTGTTAACGGCATTAATGCGTGCAGAGAATGTCAGGCGTTGGGAAAGAATAAATATTACGGGCTTCAATATCTAGATCTGTTTATATCTATATCTGTATCTATGCGTATGCCTATATCTGCATCTACATCTATAATTTCTATCTCTGTATCTTTAGATCTGCTCCTATATCTTTATCTCTATCTGTCTATATCTATCTGTAGCTATATCTATGTCTGTATCTATCTGTATCTTGATCTGCCTATAGCTATCTGTATCAGTGTCTATATATTTATGATTATATCATTGGTCTGGATAGGTACATACTTTCCAAAGTTAGGGACATCAGTGGCTTTTGGATTATCTGTAAATCTGTATTGACCACAACCCTTGTTCAGACCTCAGTTGCCTCTTGCCTGAACAATCACCATAGCCTTGTAACATCCCTCTGCTTCTCAAGTCTATTTCTTCTGCAACTGAAGCATTTATCCATCCCTCAATCCAATATTTATTAGATGTCTACTATGTTCCAGGCACTCTACAAGGTGTTGGAAATATAGATAAATGGTGATTCAGTCTTGGTCAACAAAAAACTTACTTTCAACTGCAGTCCGTCTTCTCTAAAGCCACCAAATGGATATTCTTAAAATATGAATCTGCCCATATCACTCTTCTACTCAAAAATCTTCAGTGGTCCCTTGTGGTGTCTAGAATAGAATATGGTGTATTTGGATTGGCCTTAAAAGTCTATTACTATCCGACTCCTACCTACCTTTTCCATACTATTTCATATGATTCCACTTCACCCATTCTCTGTTCTAGGCAAACTGACTTGCTATTTGTTCTCCATACATAACATTCTCCCTTTCACCTTTGTGTTTTTATATAGTGGTACCCAGTCGAGAATATAATTCTTCCTCACTCTAGCCATAGCCCCATTCTACCCATATAACACATTTTATTATGTTGTACACACAGTAACTTTTATTTTTTAAGTCAAACATTTATTGAATACTCAATCATAATGGACAATATTTTTATCATCAAGCATACTAAAGAAACTAAAAATTAACTAAACTAATTTTTAAAGATTAACAACTAAGCTTTACTTAAAAATAAATGGCAGCTAGGTGGTACATTGGATAGAACCTGGGGCCTGGAGTCAGGAAGACCTGAGTTCAAATTTGACCTCAGATACTTGTTAGCTGTGTGACCCTTGAAAGTTGCTTAATCTCTGTTTGCTTCAATTTCCTCATCTGTAAAAAAAAGGAATAATAATAACCTGTCAGGGTTGTTGTGAGGATCGAATGAGAGCATTGTAAAGGACTTACTTAGTCTGATATGTGGCATGTAGTAAGCACTATAGAAATGTTAGTTATTATTAAATATACATTTTGCAAAGGTATCATATGAATCAAAATATTTCCCCAATCATAAAATACAAAACAACCCTTTTTTACCTTTTTTTTCTTGGCTAACATAGCATCACTTGCTTCTGGGTCCTGAGACCTTAGCTACATACTCTGTAATAAGGGGCCTACAATGGAGTTTATTTTTATTATTATTATTTTTTAGGTTACACACGTATAGTCCATACAAAAGACATTTCCATGTAAGTCATACTGTGAAAGAAAACAGACAAAAACTACCCAAGAAAAATAAAGTATAGAAAAAGTATTCAAACTCCATCAGTTCTTTCTCTGGAGATGGATAGCATTTTTAATCACAAGTCCTTCAGAATTTTCTTGGATCATTACCTTACTGAAAATATGGTTAATCATCATATAATATTGTTATTACTGTGTACAATGTTCTTCTGGTTCCGCTCATTTCACTTTGCACCAGTTCATGCAAGTCTTTCCAGGTTTTACTGAGCGTGTCCTGCTCATCATTTCTTATAGCACAATAGTATTCCATTACAACAATATATAATAACTTGTTCAGCCATTCCCCAATTGATAGACATCTCAATTTCTGATTTTTTGCCATCACTAGAAGAGTTGATCTAAATATCTTCTACAATGGAGTCTAAAGACTGGGGACCAGAGATGCATGCTTGTGAAATTTAACATTTTCACTTTTTTTCCCTTTCCTTACAAAAGGAAGACCCAAGGACCACATACTAGGGTCTGAGCTGTGAGTGGGAGGGGGAGACATACTCATTCCTTCTGGCTCATCATTTAATATCTCCACCTCTTCTCTTTCATTTCTCCTGTCATACCCTCAAATCTCTCCTTACTTCAGACTTGAGCTTTGTACAAGTTCTTTAGGGTGACTAAGTCCCAGAGCCAACTGAAATAGATTTTCTCTTGCACCTAATTAAAATACCTTTTGGACTGATTCAAGGAAGACCTTTCTCATCCACACCTAGTTTTGATTGATTAATTCAATAAAATTCTTCTTAACTAACAAAGATAGTTACCTTTATGTGGGGTGGAGTAATCAATGGACCCCAGTCCTTAGAGATATTTATCCTTTTCTGTAAATTCTGGATAATAGTAGCAATACAATGGAACTTGGGAAGAATTGTGAAGCTGATAGATTGCTACTAGAGTCCCAGATTCATTACTGATAACATGAGTTACTAAAGTCATTTGTGTCTTCCAATAAAATGTTAGAACTTCTAAAGTATTACCCATCTGTGGGATAATAACATATCTAAGTCAATAATGTGGGTCCAGGGTCTCATTCTATTTTCCAAGAATCACCTTTCAAGTTTTTAAAGATGAGAGCTTCGTCTAATGTCTTTTGGTGAATCTCAGAAGTAGATCAAAGTGGTTCACCACTTTTCCAATTCTTTATCAGAAAGCCATTCAAGTCAGCAGACTAAATTTTGGCAATGAAAGGGACATTTATTTGTAGTTGGTAAAAACATATAAAGCAAGAATCTTCAGGATTCATAAGAGGAGAGCCTGATCTAATGTCTTTTGGAGACTTAGAATTAGAACAGGCATGTTTACCATACCAGAAATAACAATCCCTTTCATTTCCTGAACTAAATTCAACCAAACTCTTGGACTGATGACTGCCAATTGACTATTTGGTGTCATATAATCAGCAGTTGGCTTTGGAAAACAGGAACTTTGCCTCTATCTGTGCTTGGTAGGGAACTACTCTTGATTTTTCTAGGGTCAACATGGAACCAATGATTTATTTGACAGTATCCAAGGGAACTGAAAGAGTTAATAATGGATCCCTCTTACCTCCATGATAAAATATAAGATCTTCTGTTTGACTTTTAAAACCCTCCATATTACAGCTGATTCTTATCTTTCCAGTCTTACACCTTACTCCTTACCCTAACCCCCTGCATACTTTGCAGTACAGTAACTCTGACCTCCTTGGTATTTCTAGAAGAGGACACTCCATCTCCCCACTCCAGGTGTAATCTGAATTCCAAAGGCATATGTAGGTATTTTCACTTGCTGTCCTCCATGGCTAGAACTCTCTCCCTCCCCATCTCTGCCTCCTGGTTTCCTTCAAGTGTGAGTTAAATTCCTTTTGTAAGAAGGAAAGAAGAAGGAAGGGAGAAAGAAAGGGGAAAAGGGAAGAAGAGAAAGAAAGAGAGAAATGGAAAACAGAAAGGAAGGAAGGGAAAGAAAAAGAGAGAGAAAGGAAAAAAGAAAGGGGCAAAAGGAGAAAAAGAAAGAAAGCAAGAACAGGAGAAAGAAAGCCATTGAAGTATTTTAATTACACAGAAAGCCTGAAGGAAGACCAGCTGTGCTTGTGTCTTAAGCCTAGCACCTCCCCTCAATTATCTCAAATTTACCTTATATATGTCTTGTTTGTACGTAGTTGTTTGCATGTGGTTTCCTTCATTAGACACAGCAGGAACTTGTGTTTTACCTTTCTTTGTATTTTCCGCTGGCACTTAGCACAGTCTTTGGCACATGGTAAATGTTTAATAAATGCCTGTTTGGTTTTGCCCTTCTACCTTTGCGATCTTGGACAAGTCCTAGAACCTCTGGACCTCGGTTTCCTTATTTATACAGTAAGGAGATAGAGCAAGATGATCATTCTGTTCCCTTCAGAGTTCAAGATCCTATGAGAAGTTAGGAAAAACTCTAAAGTTTTTTCCAGCTTAAACATTCTATGATTCTAGGAAACCGTATTCATTAACATGTGGTAGGAATCTTAGAAATGCGCAATCTTTCTAACATATGATAATGATCATATCCATATTTCCCCCTTTTGTCAAAGTGGAATTGGTAGTAGCCTTGTGGCCTGAAAGAGTGACTACCAAGGGAATTGGGGATATTTTGTTCCTGGGAAGCAGCTCAGTCATTAAGAGAACTGACCTCAGCAAAAAGTAACACAATCAGATGGAAGGACCTTCTTCCTGTGCAGAGCTGTGCTATTTAAAAAGAATCAAGAGCAGAGGACTGAGCATGCTTGATAATTTTTGTGGTCTAGCTACTTTTAAAAAAATGTTGTTATTGTTTTGAATAATTTTGCTGCTTTTGAAAAAGACCTTTACACTTTCATAAGAAATGGGGGGAAAAAAAGCAGGTAAAAAGGTCCAGTGATAAAAGAGTGTCTTTCATTCAGTGCTCCAGGCACCAGTGGTGGAGAAGCCAGAGTGGATGCCTACCCATCATCAGAGGCAGGAGGAGGAAATGGGGCCACCTGGGAAAGCTGGGAGATGCTCTACATAGGTAGAACGTAGAGCGGATGAATGGCAATTTAGAACATAAAAGCCAAGCCAGAGAGTGAGAAAGAAACAAAGAAAACGAATCCCCAAATCAACTTCAGCCTTGTGAATTAGGGCAAGGTTAAAAATAAAAAAGATAAAGCCAGGCGGAAAAAAGAGAAAGGAAAAAAATTGGATCATCCTGCCCAACAGATAATGAAATATCTCTTTGTTCTCTAAGCAGAGAGGAGGGAGCTGTCGGGGAAGAATGTTGTATACATTGTCTGATGAAGCTACTGTATCGAATAACTATCTTGATGTTTTTGTTACAAAGAAAAAGGGAATTCTAGGGCTGGGAGATGTTTTGGGGAGAGGAGAGGAGAGAAGGATTTTCAAAAATTACTGATTTTCTTTTAAATACATTAATACAGCTTCAAAACAAAACAAAA
Source organism: Notamacropus eugenii (assembly GCF_028372415.1). Taxonomy (NCBI): domain Eukaryota; kingdom Metazoa; phylum Chordata; class Mammalia; order Diprotodontia; family Macropodidae; genus Notamacropus; species Notamacropus eugenii. The sequence goes on from NC_092872.1 coordinate 191,607,885, forward strand.
CAGAGGCCAGAAGTACTTTATACTTAGTGAAGAAATAGACATTTACAAACTTCACTCATCTCATGAGGAAGCGGGCACTGGTAGAATGAGTTCTGACCTAGGGCTTGGAACTGTCTGAACTGCTGCCACAGGGCTTATTTAATTAAAAGAAAACTGAAACAAAATGAAAACAAAATGAATTTAATGAACACCAAACAAAATGAAATTGCCATATGCATAATGGTAAAGAAAAGGATTTGTACATGAGACTGAAGCTCTCTGTTAGATGCAGTTTGATTTTAAAATATAATATATGATAATAACATCATGTAATATAATAATTTGCACCCATATATTTTAAAGTTATCCTGTTTGTCTGTGATTCTGGTCTTCCTTCAGGCTTTCTATGTAATAAAAATACTTCAGTGACTTTCTCTCTTTCTCCCATTCTTTTTCTCTTTCTTTTTCTCCATTTTCCTTTTCTTTCTTTTTTCCTCTCTCTCTTTTTCTTCACCTTCCTTCCTTTCTCTTTTTCATTTCTCTCTTCCTTTCTCTCTTTCTCCTCCCTTCCTTCTTTTTTCTATCTCTCTTTCTTCCTCCCTCCCTTCTTTTTCTTCCTTCTTTTCTTCCTTCCTTTCCTTCCTTCCTTCCTTCCTTCCTTCCTTCCTTCCTTCCTTCCTTCCTTCCTTCCTTCCTTCCTTTCCTTCCTTCCTTCCTTCCTTCCTTCCTTCCTTCCTTCCTTCCTTCCTTCCTTTCCTTCCTTCCTTTCCTTCCTTTCTTCCTTTCCTTCTTTCCTTTCCTTCCTTCCTTCCTTTCCTTCCTTCCTTTCCTTCCTTCCTTTCCTTCCTTCCGTCCTTTCCTTCTTTCCTTTCCTTTCCTTTCCTTCCTTCCTTCCTTCCTTCCTTCCTTCCTTCCTTCCTTCCTTCCTTCCTTCCTTCCTTCCTTCCTTCCTTCCTGCCTTCCTTCTTTCCTGCCTGCCTGCCTGCCTTCCTGCCTTATCTCTAGTTCCCCTTTTCTTCTCACCCACCCTCCCAAATGGAAAAAAAGAAAAAGAAAGCCCTTGGAACAACTCTACATAGTTGATCCTAACCAATTCCTACATCAGCCATATCTGAAGATGTATCTTATTCTGTATCTTTAGTCTATCCCCTCCTCTAGGGGGTACATTGCATGCTTTATCATCAGTCCTCTGGAATTGTTATCAGTCATTGCACTGACCAGTTTTTAAGTCTTTCAAAGTATTTTTCAAATATATAAATGGTATTATTATTATATAAACTGAGTTTTGCTCATTTTCAGTTTATAGGAGTTTTCCAATGTTTCTCTGAAATTTCTCCTTTTATTGTTTCTTCTAGTGCAATAATATTACATTAATTTGAACGCCATACTTTGTGTAGCCATTCTCCAGTTGATGGACATTGCTTGTTTCCAGTTCTTTGTTATAACAACAATAGTTGCTGTAAATATTTGTGTACATGCGACCCCTTTTATCTTTCCTTGGTCTTCTGGGGCATGAACCTGGTAGGGGTATTGCTGGGTCAAAGGGTATGCAGAGCCCATTTTGGTGGCTTTCGGAGTGTAGGGCCTTCCAGAATGGCTGGAGTGATTCACAGGTTCATCAACAGCATGTTGGTATGCCTATTTTCTCCAATCCCCTCCATTGCTTGTCATTTTTCTCTTTTTTCATTTTCACCATTCTGATGTGTGTGAGGTGGAACCTCAGAGTAACTTTAATTTGTAGGTCACTAATTATTAGTGTTTTGGACAACTTTGTCACATAGTTGTTGATAGCTTGGATTTTTTTCCTTTGAAAATTGCAGCAGAGGCTTATTTAGAGCCCTTTCTATAGCCAACAAGATTGAAGCAGTAGGTTGAGACAATTGTGGGACTATTTTTAGACATGCAAAGATTACCTTGTTAGTGAGATTGCGAGATGGCAGGGTATAGCTAGGAAAACCTTCACTTCACGCTCTCTTATCTTTTTTATTTTTAAGTGAGGTTTGCTACTGAGGTAAATTCTCAATCAATCTTCATTTGGCTTTTAAAAATCTTGGCAAATTAAAATGGGAGAAAAGAAAAGAAGAATTTTATTGTTCAGTCATTTCCAACTCTTTGTAACCCCATCTGGGATTTTCTTGGTAAAGATATTGGAATGGTTTAACATTTCCTTCTCCAGCTCATTTTACAGATGAGAAAACTGGGGCGAACAGAGTTAAAGTGACTTGCTTAAAGTCATACAGCTAGCAAATCTCTGAGACCAAATTTGAACTCAGGCCTTGCTGACTTCCAGCCTGGTTACTCTATCCATGGTGCTTCCTCTCTGCCATATTAAGACACTGACTGACTGCTGTATGTAGTGGACACATTTGAAGCTTCTCCTAACCTCTGATTCAGGGTAAGAAAGAGGTAAGAAATGTGGGGCCTTTTACTGAGGGGGCAGAATGAAATGAGGGGGAGGATGAAGATGATGATGATGACATGATGATGGTCATGATTTATATAGTGCTTCAAAATGTGCAATGCACTTTACATATATTTATCTAATTTGATCCTTTCAAGAGCCCCAGGTACTATAATCTTCATTTTACAGGTGAGGAAACTGAGATTAAGTGACTTGCCTAGGGTCACAAAGCTAGTAAGTGTCTGAGAGGGGTTATGAACACAGTAAACCATCTGCTATTGCCTCTGAACAAAAAGCAAAGGAACTAGATGGGCATTCTAGAGAACCTCTGCAGTAGGAAATCTCTTTGTTTTTTGGGGATGTTCACTATCCATGCACAGTTATTCCAAGAGGCTGTGTTCTTAGAAAAGTCTATTCAACCCTTAAGTTCCCATTTTAGATCATTGACAGTGAATTATTTTTTAGGTCAAGTTGGTTTTGACTCACCTCACCCACATTGTTTATCCTTCAGGGCATAGAAGGAATGGAGAACGCTGAATCTAATGCCAGACTTGGAATCTGAAAACTTGGATTTTAATATTGTCTCGGATACTTGCTAGGTTTATGATCCTAGGAAAGTCACTTGGCCAGTCTTTGCCTCAGTTTCCTTATTTGTAAAATGAGGAAGTTAAATTCAATGACCTTCCAGGTCTCTTCTACCTTTAAAAGTATGATCCTATAGCCTACTATCTACAGGATTATATGTAAGTCACTGAATCTCTCAGGTCATCCATTTCCTCATCTGTAAAATGAGGATAATAATACTTAGATTACCTACATTATTGGGAGATTTTGAACAAGGATCTTTGCAAATATTGAAGAATTATGTAGGCATGGATTTTTTTAAAGTGAACAAACAAGACAGGAAAGCTCGAAGGAAGAAGAATCACAAACTGTATTCCAGTGGGGATTATAAATGAGTCTTGAATTATCTGCCATAAAGGAAGGAGAATACAGGGGAATAAGGATTTGTATAGCCTCTCCTATGTGCCTGACACTGTGCTAAGCACTTTCCATGCATTATCTCGTTTGATCCTCACGACAGCCCTGTGGGGGAGATGCTACTATTATTCTCATTTTACAGCTGATGAAACTGAGGCATGGAATGGCTAGTCCAGGGTTAAGACCTTGCTGTTGTTCATCATTCAAGAAGACCATTGACATCGGGGCGGGGGGGAGGGTTTAATGTCTTGACTTGCAAGTGAATTGGATTTGAGTGAGGCAGGGCTATGCAAAGTCATCAGCCTCACTCTCACTCCAGAATCCAGTGGCAAGACATAGGTCAGGATGATTGGCGATGTTCCTCCATCCAAGGTCACATGACTAAGAAGTGTCTGAGGCTGCATTTGAACTTGGGTCTTCCTGACTCTGGATCCAGTGTTTTATCCATGGCTCCACCTAACTGACCTAACTTCCCTCCAGTAGCAGAGATCCTCAAGGGTGGCCTTGAGCTCAATTTTATTGTAGTCCTTTGTGTATCAGAGTAGTTTTTGCATCATAACCCATTCCAAGATCATATCATCTTTGTCTTGTCTGTCATGTGCCTGAAGTAGTTCCTTTTCTCAGTGTCATCTGAGACCTTTCAAAATACAAGGAGTCCCCATCAGTGCAGATTGTGAGGTATGTTCCAGTGTCCCTTTGGAGGAAAGGTAGAGTTAAAGTCTGTCTCTGTACAGTGGCTCCAGTTCCAAACAGGTATTTATCATCAACCACAAATAGTACTTGCAGGCAGCATATTCTCAATGAGCAGTAATGAGAAAGTGGCGTAGTGCTAGTCCAAAAGGCCTCTGGTTTTCTGGGTCTAGTCCTTGTTTGTGACACAATATCCCTTCTCTAGGCAGACCTCTTCCTCATTTCTCAAGTCTCCATCTTCTGATCACATTTGTCTTCCTCCGCCCTTCCCAAATAAATCTGGAATTTTGTTATACTGAACAAGTCTTAGTGTTGCCTCTTTTCTGTTGTCAGATATGCCATTTTGATGTCTTTAGGAGACATCCTGCTCCTTTTCAGTCCTCTTTTGTATTGTGGAACAGCCCTATTCTGTGGGTGGCCAACTCTAGTGGGACGAGAGATGAGATGCCAGGACAACCTGAGCACTAGATCAGGAGGGCTGCCTCTCATTGGATCATTGATCCCCTTTCTACCTTCATGGTGTGGTCCAAAGATCATCCCTGAATGTCTCAAGTTAAGCCACGAGCCTTCCTAGTATCAGCTAAAATGTGTTCATTGTTAACATCGCTGGCCCACCAGCCTCTTCTGTGGAACCTTCTTTGTCTCTCTCAAATCAGGGATAATGTAACACTTGGAGAATTGGGAAGGAGAGAGTACATATTGGAAATAGTTCTCTATGTAAAGTTCTAACCAGGAATTGATTTTTGTTGTTGTTTTGCTTTTTAGATTGCCAAAACATGTGGCTCCTTGAGAAATCTATCTGCTGAGATAGAAATTGGAAAGTGCTAAAACTTTTTTGAGTATCAGCAGTCTCTGAAATGCCCCTTCTCATCTCATTCCCAGAAATTATCTCACTTGTGAGAAATGTCATTTGCTACTGGTGAAGAACTGAAAAGCCCAGGACACTCTTCAATAACCTTATTTTATCCTGCTTGATTTGTGGATCACTTCTCTACTGAGAGAATGGTCATACCAGGAAGCCACTGATGCCTTCTAGAATCTGTATTATAAAATGGGAATCTGATAACTTCCAACAAATCGACTTTGCAGGTGTTCGAGACTTGCTTCAGATGACAGATTTCTAGGCTCTGTTCTATTACTCAAGAGCAGGGCAGACTCTATTTTTCAAGGAGCTCACATTTCAGCTGAGGGAGACAACAGGGTCTAGCTGAAAGGCTTTGTAGTCCATAGGATACAGTCAGTATATACATACATACATACTTGGAAGTCCTCAGAATGCAGCAGCAGGGTGGACAGTAAGGTCTGGAGATCCTTAGGGTTCAGATAATCACACCTTCTCAGAAGGATGTGTAGATAAATGAGATAATGAATAAAAACACTTGACAGGTTAAAAGTGTGAATATAAGGTAGCTTGACTAATATCAACATCAAGCTGCAATTGAGCCATTTCTGACCTTCTGATTTGTGTTTATTTATATTACATTATAGATTATATTGTATTAATTACATTATATTATATTTATTATATTTTATGTCATATTATATTTACCTATCTAAAGCTGTATATAGGTATAAAATGAATTTTTATCTCCCTTCATATAGCTTAAAATTTGTGCCTATCTGATTTTTCCTTGGGAATGAGCAAAGTCTGAACTAATTACTTTGTATGAATGAGTGCATCCAGGAATTTGGAGACTATAACCTTGCTTAAATTCTTCACTGTTGACACAAATTTTGCATTGGTGCTAGAAATTAAAGAAAACTAGTGAACGCATAAACGCTATAGTGAACACGTTAGATGAAAGAAAGGTCCCTCTTGTACTTATCTTATCCCTCTTTTCTGATAGCTGGTTTGAGCTTTGTTCTGAAAGTCAGATTTGGGTTTTAGTCCTGGTTGCTGCAGGGTCTTGAACAAATTCTTTCTTCTTTGTGAGTCAGTTTTCTCATCTATAAAATGAGGAGACTGAACTAATCTCTAAGGTCCTTTCCCCCTCTAACAGTGACTGATCAATACTACCTCAGCAGCTACTTTCCAATCTTCACAGGTCCCTGGCCCCTTTAAGAGAACAGCCTTCTGACCCCTGACTGCTTCATGCCTCTGAAATAGGGAGATTTGGATGTTTTCCAGTGAGGTGAGCAAGCCCTTCCCACCACTACACTCCCCACCTTTTTTTTTAATAGGTCCTTGGCTTTTGCAAGTAGGAGTCAACTCTGTTGGCTTTCTCCCACTGTTGGGACTGAGTAGCAGCCCCAACTGCTATGAATTCCTGACCTCCATGCGGCAATGAAGTAAAGCTTTGGTAAGAGGAATGAGTAGTGGGGATATTTGCAAGGCCACTGTGGCCTACTCCAGACATGGCTTAGTTTTCACCAGGCCCCTTCCCAAGGAGTGTCAAATTACCCCAAAGAGGCCCCCCAACACCAACCACTGTACTTCTGGCCCAGAGAGATGATAAACAAAGGGCTGGAAGATAAATCACAGTTTATGAAAGGACCTTCAAGACTTGGCAGGTTTCTGTGCTTACCTCTTGCCTCCTAAGATTCTGCCTTTCTTTGCCAAAAATGACATTTTGCTGACTCTTAAAAACAAAAAAAATACAACAACTGTTGAGGGTAGGATTTTACAAGCTGGATTGGAATGATTACATTGTCCTCCTTGAGGCCTGTGAGAATGTATGTACTACAAATCTACCACTCCACTTGTGTAAGTTGTGCTCCAGCTTCTTGGAGTGTTATTTAAATAATTGAGTAAGTTTAAAGGAGGGGAAAACCCCCATAAAGTAGCCAAATCCATAAAAAACGAGTTCCTTTCACTCCTGGGGAGATATTCATTCATACCACCCTCATTTAGTCCATTATCAACTCATGCATGGACATCTTCAATCATTTCCCAATCAGCACCCCTGCCCTTAGTCTCTTCCTCTTCTCCGATCCATCATCAAGGTAGCTAACAAATTCATATTTATGAAGCCTAGGTTTGCTCATCTTACTCGGTTCCCAGTGGCTCCCTATCTCCCAAGTCTAAATTCTTTAGCTTGGCATTCTGTACTTTCTATGATCTGACTCCAATTTGCTGGTGCTTAACATGGTGCCTGGCATACAGTAGGTGCTTAATAAATGTTTATTGATTGATCTCCTTTCCAGCTTTACCTAGAGATGGCTTTGCCACTAATTAGCTCTGTTGTTCTTAGGCAAAAACATTTGACCTTTTCTGGGCTTCAGTGGTCCTTATGCCAAGCTAGGTGGTGCAGTGGACAGAGTGCCGGGCCTGGAGTCAGGAAGACCTGAGTTCAAATATAGCCTCAGTTACCTATTAGCTGTTTGATTCTGGGCAAAAAAAGTCACCTGTTTGCTTCAGTTTCCTCATCTGTGAAAAGAGCTGAAGAAGCAAATGGCAAACCATTACAGTGTCTTTGCCAAGGAAACCCCAAATGGAGCCATAAAGAGTCAGACACAACTGAACAACCACAGATGGAAGTACTCCCACCTTCCCTCCTCAATTAACAGGTGTGTTATGAATATCGAGTGAGATAACAGATCTGAAAGTACTTTGACAAGTTGATGGTGCTATAGCGATGTAAGGTAATCCTTACTCTCATATCTCTGCACCTCTTAATGGATCCCTTCCCTGAAAAGCCACCTCATTCCCCAGCTCAGCTTGTCCAAAACATTCCCAGCTTAAGGCCCCCTCTTCTCTGGCCATTCCAGTGTACTACGATCTCTCCTTTCTCTGACTTAGAAGGGCAGTGTGGAATAATAGTGTATTGGGCTTAGACCTAGAAAGACTTGCCTCACACAGTTATTGGACTTGACTTTTATGTGCCTCAGTTTTCTCAGGGAGATAACAGATGTAAAACACTTTGCAAACTTTAAAGTATTCTATAAAACAACTATTATGGTTATTATTTCATCACAGTATGAACTGCTTATTTAGCACTTAGAGTACATTGTTGAGTATGGTAGGTAGTTGCCTCCCATCCCCCTCATTCTCAATGCGTATATTTTTTCTTTTGTGTACAGTCCTTGAGGGACTTCTCCCCTCACCCCCAACTGTTTATCAATGCATCCTCAACAAACATTCATTGAGTACCTACCTCCTATGTGCCAGGTACTGTGCTAGACATTAGGGATACCAAGACAAAACTGTAAGCTTCCTGCCCTTGGGGCAGGTAAGCATAAAGGGCATACAAAATGAAGACAGTGTAATTTTTAGGGGGAGACACCAGCATTTGGGAGTATCAGAAAAGGACTCCTATGTGAAGGCTTTACAATATGTTTGTATTTCCTTTACCTCTTTCCCCCTCACTTCCATCCCCCAGTACCTTGTACCTTAATAGGTACTCAATAAATGTTTGTTAATTAATGGACACGTCCAGGATTGAGATTGGGTAAAGTAAGCTAAGACTTACTTAGTATCTTTATCATTTCTACGTTCAAAGATGGTTGGTAATGCCAATAACTAAATCACACATTTTTCCTAATTGGGGTTTCTGTTGCACACAGGTAATGCCAAGGACCTTGAGGGATACTGACTGAATGCTCAGCATACTTATCTTTTTTTATCATCATCATCATCATGTAGTAGCAGTGATAATAAGAGTAATGATAGTTCACATTGTATAGATATTACCAAATCAGAATCATAGAATCACAGTGTTAGAAAGGACCTCCACGTCTATGTAGTCCAACCTATACCTGATCATGAACTCCCTCTATAACTTGGCCAACAAGTGTTCATTCAACCTAAACTTCAGCCCTGGAAGACACACCTCAGAAGTATTCTTTGTTTCTGGGGACCTTCCCTCTGATAGGAAAGAATCCTTCCAGAATCTTCACTTACAGAAGTCACTCAGTCCAGCCAACCTCTTCCTTTCTCACCGAGTGGCACTCATTTGGAATTCTCCATCATGCTCCCTCCCCAAGTTTCTTCTCTACCAGTTCCTCTTTCTACTCCTTTTCAAATTCCTTTTATGGGCTGTCTTCCTCTTTAGAATGTAAGCTCCTTGAGGGAAGATATTGTCTTTCTTTTTCTTTGTATTTGTGGTTCACAGGCTTAATAAATGCTTATGGATTGATGAACTTGAAGACTTCCAATATGGTGAATCCACTACCATGTAAGGCAGTGGATTTGACATTTGGATAGCTTGAATTATTTTTTCTTATATTAAGCCTAAATTTTCTTTTTTGCAGTTTATAATATCAAACATCTGAACAGAAGCAGATGCTCTTATAGGATCATAGATACTGAGCTGGAAGGGACCTTAGTCTACTCACTTCATTTTACAAATGAGAAAACTCAGTCCTAGCTCTTCTCTCTAGGACCTAGAAAAACAAGTCTAATTTCTCTTTTGTGTGACAGTCTTTAAATATTTGCAGAAAGCTCATATGTCTCTCTTCTCTTCTTTAGACTAATATCCTGGGAATTTCAGTTGATGTTCCTATGATCTTCTAAGTTTTTTATCAACCCTGCTGCAGGACTTATCTGGACACACCCTAGCTTACCAATATCCTCATTAAAATGTGATACCCCAAATTGAATACACTATTCTGACTATGATGTGACCAGAACCATTACCACAGCCCAGTGTAACTGTTTTTCCTTTGGATTTTCCAATCAATAGTTGGTCTGGTACATTTTCTAAGTCTCTTTGAGGGAGCTCTAGGATAGAGATCAGCCGTATTTGTTAATGCTACCCTGCCTTTATCCCTTTTAATTAAAAAAATACAAATGATTTCTTTGTGTGATTGACTTACTAGGAATATATGCCCAGTAGTGGGATATTTGGGTAAAAGGGTATGACTATTATAGTATTGAGGTCAGATTCAGGACAGGTTTAGGTGTGAAAGAATTCACTTAGATTTGTCTGTAGCCATCAGGAGCTGCATTTATTTACACGAAAAGCACACATGGAACTTTTACTATAGCCACGGAGCTAAGTAAAAAGGTAATGGCATTTGTGGAACTAGGCTTATACAGAGGTTTCAGAATGATGATGTAATTTTAGAGTTTCTTATGGGACTTGAAGATTAGGGAAGGATGAACAGGATGAAAGTTGCTTACTAGATAATTAGGAATTTTACGACAGAATGTTGTTTTGAAGAAATCTTATGGTATTTCAATACAAAGGGGAAAGGATTTTAGGATGCCCTCAAATTACAAGATCCTCAGGAGGGTCTTCACAAAGTACTGGGAAAGCAACCCTTAATATTCTGTATAACCCTTAGGGTATTGTTTGTATTCACGACAATAGTGGCTTCTAAAACAGATGGCACAATTCATAGGTCTGCCAATAGTTTATTACAATTACAATTTTATAATCTCCTCAGTATTAACTATTTCTGTTTTTCATCATCTTTGCCACTTTGAGGGTTATGAAATAATATGTCAGTAGTATTTTAATTTTTCTTTCTCATTACTAGTGAGTCAGAGCATTTTTTCATATGGTTAGTTGCATTGGCATTTCATTTTCTGAAAGCTTTTTATCTTTTGAAGAATGAATCTTGGTCTTAAGTACTTTGTGTCAATTCCCCATATATTTTGGATATCAGACTCAAAGATTTTTTTCTTGATTAAAAGTTTTCTTTCTTATTTTAATTGTATTGATTTTGTTTATACAGAAGCTTTTTATTTTTCTTTAATCTAAGTTCTTTGTAATCCAAATGGTCTATTTTATCCTTTAGGGTCATCTTTATTTATTTATTCTTTTTGTGATGTATTTTCCCTAAGCATAGATTTGAAAGTTGCCTTTTAAATTTTTTCTCTAATTTTTTATGATGTAACCTTTGATATATAATTTACATAATCACTTGGGGCTTATCGGGGTGCATGGTATAAGATTTTAGTCTAAATTTTGTTTCTGCCAAGCTGTTTCACTGTTTTCTAGGCATTCTGTTGAATGGAGAACCTTTCCTCCAGTGTTTTGTGTTCCCAGGTTTATCAATCAATGGGTTTCTGTGCTTAATTGCTTCTGAGACTTGCTTATCTATTCTTTTTTTTTTTTTTAGGTTACAACATTAGGTGATCTGATTTCTTTTTTTTTATTTTTCATTTTTAACACAGTTCATACCACATAACACAATTCCAGCTTTTGGTCAGGTGATATTTTTTTTAAGGCATCTACAATATAGACCACAAATGGATTTTTTTTTTAACATTAACCAACTGAGACATAAATAATAACTACGTATGCTAACTTCATAAGCCCTTGAACTTATTGTCTCCACACTATTACTAAGAATTAAAGGATTCTAACTTATTGTTGTTGGTCTAAAGTCCTAAGACTAATAGCTTAACTTTAGACTTGAGCTCGGATGTTCCCCTACCAATAATCTATAATTTAATAGATTTGGTATTAAGCTTACAGACCTTTAGTCTATAGGAAATTGCCACTAAGAGTAGGGACATTGCAGGTGTATGGGATGGCAAGACCCCTACTCAAATTGACTACTCAGAGGCATCTCAAAGTGTTAACAGAAAGCTCCTTTATTTGATTCTCGTGAGAAGCGGGGCGATCCCTTCACCAGGTAGTCTGGAGCAGGGAAGCCACCTTACAAAGGCAGAACAGTGGTTTACATAGACCCTGACATGGAAAATCCCCCTACTACCACTGGCCATTGTTCTCATTGGCTGAGAAGCATGACCTCACATTCTAGGCGTGAAATCTAACCAATCTTCTTTGGAGTCCAGTTCAAATTTCCTGCTTCACAACCGTTACAAAGCCTGAGAAAATGCATGTCATTATATGCAAATTAGGCATTGAAAAACTTATGCAAACGAAGCATTGAAGACTCATGCAAATGAGGCATTGAAAACTTATGCAAATCAGGCGGACCTGTGTGAGGACTGCAGACTGTTTGCATGCATGCAAATTATGTATTAAGGAGTTCGTGAGTTCTTGTCCAGTCATGGATCCTAAAATGCACTATACAGCCTTATATGGAAATCACCTGACTCTGGAGGAATTGAAACCTGGGCCTAAAGTCTCTTTTACTGTAGGGAGAAGACTCCACATTCCTGAGAAGTCTTCACTAAATCTGTTCCCATTCACAGGAAAACAATATCTCCCCAACTTCATGTCAGTTCCAGGCAGGAGTAGATTGTTAACTTGCATTCAGTGAGGCTTAGAGTCTGCCAGGTGTCAGTGGGGAAATTGAGTCAGGAGAATCCTACCTCAGTCCAGGCTGAACAGCTGTTCTCCCTCCCTTCCCATGAGATTATTTTTGTAAATGTGCCATTAGTGCTAAAAACAAATAAATATATTCCTTAATATTCCAATTTAGTAAATGCTGAAGATCTAATTGTTTTCTTATCCAATATTATATCTAATTCGTCTAATATTTTGTTCAGATTCTTATCTTCTTTTTCTGTTTATCTTCTGTTGAATTTATCTAACTCTGAAAGAGAAATATTGAAGTTCTTGACATTGATACCAAATAACAAAAAAAGAGCATGGTTTTCTGTTGTGCCTATAAAAACATGTGATCTCCTCTCCTTCCTTTTCTGGTGCTGAATTCAAATATAGCTTCAGATTTTATCCATCACTTAACTTTTTTTTTCTGGGAATCATAGTTTTATATTTTAAAAGTTGATTTTTTTAACTAAACAAAAGTATATTCACTTATCTCACCTGAAAAGTAACTTTTAATTATTGCACATTGTATTTTTACCTATGAAATATCCCTCTTCAGCACCCCACAGTAGTTGGGATAGATGGGTAGCCCAGTGCATAGAATGCCGAGCTTTTCGTTAGGAAGATTAGATTTCAAATCCAGCCTCAGTAAGTTACTAGCAATAAGGCCCTGAGCAAGTCACTAGCTTCTGCTTGCCTCAGTTTCCTCAAGTAAAAGTGAGGCTAATAATAGTCCTTGCCTTCCAGGGCTGTGAAGATCAAATGAGATATTATTTGTAAAGTGCTTAGCATGGTACCTGGCACACAGCGGTCCTTATGTAAATGTTAGCTGTTATTACTGCTTTGCTATGACAGTTCTACTGTGGAAATTTTTTGCTGGAAATGTTTTCTGTGCTTATCCCTGATAGTGCCTAGGTTTTCCAGAAACACAAACAAGTATCTAAGAAATGGATATGCCATATGCTACTCTACAGCTTTATAGGCTTTAAGATTACTTACAATTTCTTGGTACTTTTCTGACTGGTAATTTCCCTAAAAGTTTTTATTTACTTTAAAAAATGTTTCTCATGGAAGTTCTTCAAGTTAATTAAAATGTTTTTCAATATGTTCATCTTTCATCAGTTCTCTTCTTTAGGGGCTCACAAATATTCCTTTTTTTTAAAAGTATCCTTTCTGATTCCCTGACATTTATAAAGAAAATTCATACCATTTTGTTATCTCAACTTGACAACATTTTTAATAGTTTTCATTAACTTAATTGTGCAACGGTGGTAAGAAAGCTTTTTCCAGAAAGATCAGTGGTTGACTTAACAAATTTTTCTCTCTTGGAATCAGATTTTTCTTTTGTTGTTATGTTTTAAAAAAAATATAGGATATTTTTTCCCTACTCTGCTTTTCCATTCACAAATAAAGCAACCGTATTGGTATGTTCATGTTGTAATCCTAATAAAAGAACAATCACTTTCAGATTCCAACACATATGCCAAGCATACTTTTCCCTATTCCAACAGTGATTCTGACCCCCCACTGCCTGAGAATCAGTTTATATTACATTTCACTCCTCCCATAGGAATATATTCTTATGAATATGGCGAGTGTCTAGTGTCTGTCATTGGCTCCAGCCTCCTCTAATTGTGTTCCCTCAATTTCAGGGGTTTGCAGCACTCTGGTCTATTTACCACTTAAGTCAGATTAGCTTTTACAGAGGCATTGTTTACAAGTGTACAAATAGCACAAATTAACACAGATATTCCTCTCAACACTTGGGGAAGGCATAATCCCTGTTTATACAACTTCAGGTTTTGGAAGGGAAGGTGAAATTAATCCTGTAATTTAATTAATTCCTGTCATACTGCAGTCCCACTAACCTCCAAGTTCAAAGTCCTTTGGTTTTCCTCTCCAGACCCTGGCTTCTCAGGGTTTTCCTTCTGGCCTGGCAGCAATATCTGGTCATGAATCCTGGCTCCAAGGTCATGATGATTCCAGCTCCCACATATGGAACTCTGTTTGTACTGAGAACTCAAAAGGACAGACCCAAACCCCTTGAGGTCATTTCTCAGAGCCACAGGGCCTAAGAGGTATGTGTGTGTGTGTGTGTGTGTGTGTGTGTGTGTGTGTGTGTGTGTGTATTGATCTTACCCTCACCAAACTTGGTATATTTTGCCCATGCTTGGGATGAACAGGACTTTTCCTCATGGATACCACTTGAAAGAGAGAGCAAGACTGTCTTAGTCTGGTAGACTTAGCTCATTCCATCTATACAACTAATGGCAAGAAGTTCCTCCTACTCATGAGGTAAGGGAATGAAAAAATGTTTTTTCCCTGAATCTGGTCCTTGTCTTCTCCCACAAGGGTCTCCATCTTAGGTGCTAGAAGGCATGGACCCCAACACAATTATAATATTTAATTCTTTTTAAGAAATGTTCTTGTTTTAAACATAAAATCATGGGGCTGTCTTGCAATAGATTCCATTCCTTTAAGAGAAGTTAAAAGTTCAGCTTTTTTAGATGTTAAAAAGTCATTTAGGTCTGCTCTGGTCCAACAGCAACGGGATCGCAGCTACTTTCCTACAGGAATTGCCTCGTTGTGTTAGACCTGATAAAAGAAAAAGTTGTTTATTCATCAATTTAATTTCAGAACAGGAAATTTCTAGAAGCAGCTTTTGAACCAGAATGGGACTAAGAGGGGAAGGTCCTAGGTCATCCTCTGCACAACATATAAATATGAACACAAGTCCTTTGAAAGCAAGTTATGACTTTTCAGGTGTTTTAACCTTTTCTTTGCTGATCAAAGAGTTAGGTAGCTTTTACCCTTAGCATTTCTATCCTTGAAAGTACCTTTATCAGATGACTTTATGATTGGGAATCTGGCAGAAGTAATTAATGGAACTGTCTATGGAACTTTCTTATTTGTCTGTAATCATGGTAGCTGCAATATAGATTGCCTAGGGGAAAATAGGGATGCTATTGTAAAGGTGCTGTCCAATGAAAACCAGCACAGAATGAGAAGAGGGCAAAAACTGCACACCTTAAAAATAGAGAACTCTGTGGCCCTTCCAATCTTTTCTTCAGTTTCGAGCAATGTTAATTATTCTAGATTCAACACTTCTGATCAAAAGGGAAGAAAAAGTGAGACAGAGACAGAGAGGGAGAGAGAGAGACAGAGAAAGAGATAGACAGAAAGATAGAAGGAGGGAGGAAGAGACAGACAGACAGACAGAAGCAGATGACAAATGGAACCACAGAGCCTGCTAAACTTGAAGTGAGATTTGAAGTTCATTAGGGTTTGGATTGTCATGGGTTTGAGGCAGAAGGAAAGAGAAAAGTAGAATCCCAAAAAGGAGCAAGAATCTGAAAATGAGATTCCACAGTTAATTCCAGTTCAAGCAGCGCTCCCTGTAAAGTGCCCAGAGTTTCAGAAAGTAACCTTAATACATGAGTCTGTAGGAGAGAGCCCCAGAGCTAAAAACACCCTAAAGCTAAGACTCCTAGTTGGAAGAGAAGGGCCATGTGGCTCAGGACACTCAAAAACAGACTAGCTGAAGACGTCTCTGGTAAAAACCAAAAGTAAGAAGCTCAGGATCCCCAAAGAGGCAGAGAAAGAAGGTAATTCTTTAGCAGTGGTAACAGCCCTGAAAAAGACTCCCAAGAAGCCAGTACCAAAGTCCCTTATTACTCATGATAAAGTAGCCAAAGTTATGCAATCAGTCCCAAACTCCCAAAACTCTCAGCAAAAGAAGAAAAAAAAATTGCAAGTCCCCAAGTCAGCCTAAATATCTTTTGAATGACTTATTTAATAAAATCTGTTTGTACTTGCGGTTCTGTCTGCTTGCCCACATAAAGAAAACAATAAATGAATGCCTTAAAAAATCATGCTGATTGCTCAATTATGCTTTTTGTATCTCTGTAGGGGACTTGATAAAAACTCTTTGATTATTTATTTATTTTGCATTTTTTTCATAGTACCTTGCACCTGGTAAGTGCTTAATAAATATTGGCTTCTTTCTTTCCTTCTTCTTTCCTTCTTTCCTTCCTTTCCTCCCTTCCTCCCTTTCTTCCTATCTTCTTTCCTTCTTTCCTTCCTTCCTTTCTTTTTTCTTCCTCCATTTTTCCTTCTTTTCCTTCTTCCTTCTCTCTCTCTCTTGAATTGACCCTCATAGGCTATAGATGAAGCACAGGAATCCATTTAACAAAACACTTTGTTGTCACTGAGTGGTATTGGTCATTAGATTTATTAGATTCAAAAGGTATCTGCTCTGAAAGATGCCTCCTGAACTCTTTCCTTTTGGATCCAATATTAACATCCTTATTGTTTTAGTCTCCACATTGAGCCTAAGGTTCCAGGAATAATGAAAGATACCTGTAGCGATACAATCTTAGAACCACAGAACACTGCATGATGTCATGAGAGGAGCACTGGCCAGGTTGGGGGAGGGGAGGTTGAGAGGGTGGGGGTTGGGGCATAAGAGGACCTGGCTTTGGAGTCAGTGGTCCTAGGTTGGTATCCTCCCTTTCGCACCTGTTACCTCTATGACTCTGGGTCATTTAACTTTAATTTCTCTATCTGTAAATTAAGGGGGTTGGGCTACTGGTGTCCCTTCTAGTTCTAGTTCTATGATCTTATGACTTTGGTACTGGTCCTAGTTCTGCTACTAACTGGTTGTGTCACCTTCTACTCATCATTTCCCCTGTCTAGACCTTAGTGTCCATCACCAAAATGATGGTTAATACTAGAAGAGCTTTTCTTCTATTGCATTTTGGTGCAATCTCTGGTCTCCTGCTACCCAAAGAAGTTTCAGAACCAAAAATGACTGAGCCATTTTCAAAACCCTTAAAGACACCATCATTTTCCCTTTTCTGGGTCTCAGTTTCCCTATCTATAAAATGATGAAGTTGGATTCCATTATCTCTAATGTCCCTTCTAGCCCTAAATTCTATTATTTTATGAAAGTAGTAGATGATCTGAATCATAGATGTAGAATAGGTAGGGACCTTAGTGGGCAGTTAGGTGGTTCAGTGGATAGACTGCCACAGTGGCACACCTGAAGACTCATCTTCCTGAGTTCAAATCTGGCCTCAGACATCTACTAGTCCTGTGAACCTGAGCAAGTCACTTTACCCTGTTTGCCTCAGTTTCCTCATCTGTAAAATGAGCTGGAGAAGGAATGGCAAAGCACTACAGTATCTTTGTCAAGAAAACTCCAAACGGGGACACCAGTAAAACATGACAGAGGGACCCTAGTATTCATCTTAGTCCCTCATTTGACAGATGAAGAAACTGAGGCTAAGAGGCATTAGGTGATTTTTCCAAAGTCACAAAGGTAGTAAGTAGTAAGAGGCAGAGTTGTACCTCAGTGACTGGATAAAGTCAGTCAATAAATTTTCATTAAGTACCTACTATGTGTCAAGCACTATGCTGATCATTGGGGATACCAAGAAGGAAAGTTCTCTCAAGAAGTTCTCAACCTGATGGGACTCTTACTTGAATCTGAGACTTCTGACTTCAGATCTGAATCCTTCTGACTCCTCCAGAGCTGGGTCTGTCTTTTGCCTTTCTTTGTATTGTCATTGTTTTTCTTGATTGACTGAAGCCACACGGGGTAATCCTTCCCTCTACTCCCCCTTATTCCCCCCCTATTCCCACCCCCACCTCCATGACTAGAGTTGTTTCAATCATGTCCAACTCCTCGTGACCCCATTTGGGGTTTTCTTGGCAAAGTTCCTGGAGTGGTTTGCCTTTTCCTTCTCCAGATCATTTTAAAGCTGAGGAACTGAGGCTAAATGGGTCAAGTGACTTACCCTGGTTCACACAGCTGGTAAATGTCTGAGGCTGGATTTCAATTCTTGAAGATATGTCTTCCTGATTCCAAACCCAGTGCTCTATCCACTGTGCCACCTGACTGCCCCATGACTACAGTTTAAAAAAAAAGAAAAAGAACAATCTTTCTACTTCTCTGGATACAGAAGCTTTCTGAGTAATTTGTGTGGTCCATAATTTAGCCCCAGGCATCTAAGGCCCTCCTCCCCGCCATTGTGTCTTTTGGCAGGGTTGTCCAAATGCAGCCTAGGGTGCATCTTGACTTTTGTGCTTAAGTAGACCATGTTGGGGATAGAGTGGGGGTGGCGTTGGGGGGTCTGTGTCTGACTGAGAAATCATCATTGCTTTAGTAAAGTGCTACTATCGTCTTGATCTTTTCAAAAAGACATAACAGGCATATTTATATGGGGCCCGTTGTTTACAAGGAATTCATTCAATGTTCCTTGTAGCACACAAGACGCCTTTAAATCTACTAGACCAGGAGCCATTTAGTTTAAGGGTTTGTGCCAAACTGTTTTTCTTCCACAAGCTCCTTTTCTTATTTTTGGATAACGTCAATTGACCATGAAATGGCTCTTTATTACAAAATGGAATTCCTAAGCTCTCCCTGAGAATTCATGGGTTAAACTGTGGTTTGAGGCCCATTAAGGTACTATTGGATTATGGTAAAATCTTTCCGAATGTTAACTTTACTGCATAAAGTACTTGGAAACTCAAAGTAGTTCCAGGTCCACAGTATATGAGTACCAAATGATTCTTTCAAATGACATTTGCACTTATTAAGTCAATAGATTGGCTTGCAAATGTGGTTCCTTTGTTCTGCCTTTTTTTTTTTTTTAATGAACAGGAAAGAAGAATTTTTCTTAGTCCAGCATGGGGTAAAAATGTTAACCTCATTATCTGCTAAACATTTTCCTTAAATTAATACTTTTTTCGATAAAAATAGAATTTTCTTAGGATTTCTCCCAGAAACAAATGATCTTTCTTTCCTGTTTATATCCCACTTCTGTCTGTGTAGGCTCAATTTGGTATATTTATCTGTGTAATCTCAGCCCTGCTATCAGATTTTGTGCTGTTTGAGGACAGGAATTATCTTTTTCACATATCTCCTCTAGTTATTTGGGTGGCTGTTGCTTTTGCCCCCAATCTGTGATTTTATCTATCTGAGGAATTCTCAGTGCAGGGCTTTTAGACCTGGGTCACCTATTGGTAATTTATATTTCCAGAAAATTTTTGAGAGGTTAAGCCACTTGCCCATATTTCCAAGCTAGGATGTTTGGAACTCAGGTCTTCCTGACATGGACTGACTGTCCTCTGGCCAGTAGGCCACACTGTTTCTTTAAAAAAAAACCACACACAACAATAGTTTTATGGATATGTTTTGTTTTTCTATTACAAACATTCACAGATTACTCCCACTTCATGAGATGTCTCTTGGAACTAAGTGAAAACAGTTAAGGAAAATTAATAATACAGTTACCTCATCTGAAAATGCATGTAACATGTCACATCTGTAGCACCACCACCCACCTCTCTATTTTTAAAAATAAAAACATTAATAGAAATCTGTTTTCTCTTTCTCCATCCTCCTATTAAGGGGAAACAAAAGCCCAAGAAAAACAAACGTCTTGCAACAATTATGCACAGTCAAGCAAAACAGATTCCCTCAGTGGTTGTAATCTCATATACATATCATATACAA
Source organism: Notamacropus eugenii (assembly GCF_028372415.1). Classification (NCBI taxonomy): domain Eukaryota; kingdom Metazoa; phylum Chordata; class Mammalia; order Diprotodontia; family Macropodidae; genus Notamacropus; species Notamacropus eugenii. The sequence goes on from NC_092872.1 coordinate 191,627,584, forward strand.
TATATTATATTGTATGTATACATGTACGTCTCATTCTGAACCTTACTTTTGTAACATCTTTACAATGAATAACACTTGTCATTATTAGTCCTCTGGAACCATGAATGGTTGTTGTGTTAGATCTATACCCAAAAGAGATCCAAGAAAGAGGAAAAGGACCTTTGTGTACAAAAATATTTGCAGCAGCACTTTTTATGGTGGCAAAAATCCAAGAAAGGTAAGAGGTCTTAAGAAACTAAAGGAAGTCTAATAATGGAGGAAAGACACCACTGAGCTGTAAGATATAAGGAAGTTGATTATTTCAAAAAGACATGGAAAGACATATGAATTGATACAGAGTAGAGTGAGCAGATTCAGAAGAATAATTTATATTATTTCTATTGATAATAATCACATACCATTATATTAATGATCATGCATATAAGGTACACATCAATACTGTAAAAATATAAAAATTTGAGGATTATTCTAAAATGATAATGAAATGAACAGAACTGGGAGAACAGTTTATGCAATGACACTGACATTGTAAAAAAAACAACTTTGAAAACTAAGAACGATGACCAATACAATGGTCATGGTGTTTCATAGTTATTGTATACAACAGGCATTTAATAAATTCATGTAGCACTGAATGGCATTATGAGCCCTGAATTTATTGAAAACAACATATCACAAGATTTTTAGAACTGGAAATGACATGAGGGATAACAGACTCATGGTACGTTAATGTTGAACCAGATTTTAGAAGACACAGTTTCTGCATTTTACAGATGAAGTAACAACTAAGGCCCAGACAGATGCATTTAACTTGTTCAAGGTCATACATACAGCAAGTGGCTGGGCTTTAGTCTCTTTTCTCCAAATTTGGTGCTCCTTCCCTCTACACTATCACCCCCTGGGAGATCCATTTGACCACTTTAAAAAAAGTCGTCTACCAATATTCTTTTAGAAAAGCATATTAAAGAGGGAAAAAAATGACTAGATTTTCTGGTGTTCTCAAGATTTATTCCTGAGATGGTATGCTATCATATACCATTGAATTTCTGTGAATTCCATTGGATCAGGATGCTTCTTTTGGTCAAGCATTAATTTATATTTGGTCCTGGAGTATGGAAGACTCCTCTGAGTTCAAATCTGGCCTCAGACATTTGATAGTTATGTGACCCTGGGCAAGTCATTTAGCCCTATTTGCCTCAGTTTCCTAATGTATAAAATGATATGGAGAAGAAAATGGTAAAGCTAAAACCCCAAATGGGTTCACCAAGAGGCTGAAGTGACTTAAAATGACTGAGCAGGAACAGAAAAGGAGTCAAGGTATGAAGCAAGCTATATGGAAATCTGTTTTTATTTTTATTTCCCTACTCTCCCTTTCTGATTCCCATTCATTCATTCATTTTAGATTGGCCATGAATCAGTGACATCTGACTTTTTTACTTGACCCATCCTGATTACATGGTGATTTCCAGAATCTTTTCACAAGTGTCTGGGATTTTGGTGGTGGAGTAGGGGTGGCTGTAATGTAATAGAGTGAGATACTATTTACTAATTCCTTGAAAAGAAGAAACCACTGGAGTATAGTAAAAAGAGCCCTGAGACTCAAGTTCTAGGCCCTCCAGGGTTCCTAACTTACTGTATGACCCTGGGTAAGTCACTTCTTGTCTCTGGCTCTTAATTTCATCCTCTATTAACTAGGGTCTTGAATTAAAGAATTTCTCAAATCCCTTCTAATTCTAATGTTCTGGTGCCTTCCAATGGGTAACAGCAATTTCAGTTTTTCACTTGAAACAAACAAAAACCCAGAAATTTAGGAAGTAACAACTCAGAATGTTTTTCTCCAAGAATTTTTTTAAAAATTATTTATTTTATAATCATTTAATATTCTTCCTTCCCACTGTAAATCCCTCCCATCATTGAACTATAAAAAGAAAAAGAAAATCCTCATAAATACGTGAACAGTTTAGCAAAACAAATTTTTCCATTGGCCAAGTCAAAAACATATCTCACTCAGCATTTTCAATCTATCATCTCTCTATCAGGAAGTGGGATCGTGCATTTCATCATCAGTTCTCTGCATTCAAGGTTTATGATTACGTTAGTTACTGTTCTAAAGTCTTTTAATTTATTTTCTTTACCATATTGCTGTTGTTCTTATTTTTGTCTTAGTTCTGTCTTACTCCGCATTAGTTTATAGAGGTCTTTCAAGTTTCCTCTGAAACTGTCCATTTCATAATTTTTTAATGGCACAATAATATCCCATTTCACTTATATACCAAAATTTGTTTGCCCATTCCCAAGTAGAAGTTTACCCCCTTAATTTTCAGTTTGAGGCTACTATGAAAAGAATTGTTATAAACATTTTTGTACCTATACATCAGTTTCCACTTTATCTGATCTCTTTGCGATACAGTATAGGGACTGGGTTTTTTTTTTTTTTGCTTCTTTTTTAATCTCCTGGGCTTAGTACAGTGTTTGATGTAGAGTAGGCTAAATAAATGTTGATTGATTGAATGAAAAACAGCTATACCCAAAAGTGTGCATAATTTGGTGACTTTTTGTGCATAGTTCCAAATTGCATTTCAGAACATCTTGACCAATTTACAGATCCACCAACAATACATTAGTGTGCCTCTTTTCCCACAGTTCCTCCAGCATTTTTCATTTTTACCTTTTCGTCATTTTTTATAATCTGATGATGGGAAGCAGAACCTCTGAGTTGTTTTAATTTGAACGGCTCTAATTATTAGTAATTTGGAGAATTTTTTCATATGTTTGTTGATAGTTTGGATTTCTTCCTTTCAAACAGCCTGTTCATATCTTTTGAGTCTTTATTTATTGGGGACAGCACGCCTTTTTCAAATTATTTGGAGCTTCTAAGAACAAATGTTATAGATTAGCAAAGTTAAAGGTTCACTGAAGCTAATTGAATGGAGTTACCACGTGAATTATACTTTTATTGTAGAGTGGGTTTTTGTTTTATTTTGGGTGGTCCAAACCACTGATTTCATCTGGGTGGGGAACTTCTAGTGTAGACACTACAGTGGTCTGTAACTTACAATTTTAGAAGTTGCCTGGGACACCAAAAAGTTAAGTGACTTGCATAGAATTATTCACTTAGTAATATATGTATCACAAGCCAAGATTTTTATTGAATTGATTTTGTATGTATGTTAAACCCAGGATTTCCTGATTCCAAAGCTTTCATTTTATCCATGATATCACATGTCATTTACACTGAAATTGAAAATCATACACTTCAATTTCCTCTTACATTTAACTCTTTTCAAGGCTCAGCTCAAGCACCACCTTCTTCAAGAGATCTTTTCTGATTTTCCCCATTTGCTACTGTGTCCCCTCCCATTACCTTTCATTTATTTTCTACTTAATCTGTATTTATTTATTGTGAAGATTTTATAGTATTCAATAATAACGTAAGCTCCCCAACAGTCTGTATTATCTTACTAGCACCTAGCAGGCACTTAATACAGACTTGGTGGTTGATTTATTTCAGGGCTTTTAACATTCATGGTCTTTTTTGATCTTTATAGCAGATACTTGGGATAGATGGCTCAAACTCTACTATCCTCACTTTTGCTGTTATTGAATTATTTCAGTCATATTTGACTCTTTATGACCCCATTTGGGGTTTTCTTGGCAGAGATACTGGAGTAGTTTGCCATTTCCTTCTCCAGCTCATTTTACAGATGAGGAAACTGAGGCAAACAGGGCTAAGTGACTAGCCCAGGGTCACACAGCTGGTAACTGTCTGAGGCCAGATTTGAATTCTGATCTTCCTAACTCTAGGTGCAGTGCTCTATCCACTGTACCCCCTAGTTGAACCTGAGAGAGGTGAAGTGATTTATCCAAGGCAATGTAGGTAGACTGCATAGCCAGATCTGGGGTCCATGGTCTGGATTAAAAATGCATATTAATGCTTTGCAAAATGCAAGAAGACAAAATATATAACAGTATTTTGGCTATGTCACATATTATATTTCGTTCTATAATGAAAGGACTGGGCCCTCATTGGTCACTCCCATTGTTATACCTCCAAACTTGCTCTTACTACATCACAAATGAAAAAGTAGGCCATTATTAAAAGTTAGAGTCATAAAGTTTACGAATCCTTGCAATCACTGAGTGAAAAGAATATAAAAATTCCTCATATTTATCTAAATTCATATATTTACATGTATCTATATATGTCTAAAAAGATATTTTCTTAGAATATCATTACAATTCATAATGAAACGTTACCAAAAACACACTAAGTCCTCAAAGCAAATCAGTGACAAGGTCCCATCTTTCTTGTGTTTCTTTCTGTTTTTTTTTTAAAGCTTTTTCAAGCCAGTTTGGAACAATCATTTTAAAACCTTGTGATTATTTCAATTATTTTCTGGCACTTAAGAAAATAGTCTTAGCCTTTCCATTTGCACGTGTAGGAAGAATGACTCTAGAAAGTACTCTAGCCACATTTAAACATTGCTAGGTTGTTCTCTGGTTAGGGACCCAGTCAAATTCAAGTTTAGTTCAGTGGCAGTTGGAAAAAACCTTAGGCCTGGAATCAGTAAAACCTGTGTCCAGCCTCAGACACTTCTTAGCTATGTGACTCTGGGCAAATTATTTAACTTCTATTTAGTTCAGTTTCCTCAACTGTGATCAAGTGAGAGAATATATGTAAAAACAAAACAAAAACAAAAACCTTTTAGGACATTGTCTGGCACATAGTAGGTGCTATGTAACTATTTATTCCATTCCCCTTCCTCTCTCCATTTTCCCTCCCACCCCTTGAGGTAAAGATCACCTTGAAAAGTTCTTAGCAAAGTACGTGGCACATAGTAGGTTTCTTTCCTTCATGTCTCATATGAATACAGCCACAAAAGCAACTTAAAATTCTTAGCTGCAGAAATGCCCCAACTCACATGTTCCTTAGCATTGTGTGTGCTTGCTGAAGCCATAGAGTTGGATGAGACCAAAGTGATTAACTCTTTATGGAATAATCTAGCGTCAGAACTACATGGGATCTAAGAGCTCATCTGATATCATAGATGTGGAAACAGGCCTTTGGAGGGGAAATGATTTACCCAAAGTTATATCCTAGTTCAATTCAGTTCAGCAAATATTTAAATGCCTACCATGTGTAACACTCTGTTATAAATGCGGGTGCTGCAAAGGCAAAAACAGCGAAATAGCTCCTGCCCTCAACGAGCATAACCTCCACTTGGGTGGGGTGGGGTGGGGTGTATATAACAGGGATAGAGACAGATAAATACTGAGTCTAGAACCCAGCATCTCCCAACACTCAACCTAGTGTCCTTTCACAAATCTCACCTTTTATTTGTGGCTGGAAGAAGTATGTCATATCCCATGACCACTGTGTCTACAGTTGAGTCGGACAGTATTGTTGTATTGCCTTTTCCTAGACTTATAGCTTTGGAAATGAAGGAAGGAAGCAAATTATGAAGAAAGAAAGGAAGAGAAAGAAGGAAGAAAAGACATGAGAAAGAGTCCCCAATTGATAAATTGCCCTGTAGCACTATTGACCGACTTTGTGATGGAATCCCTCCAGATAAGAAAAAAAAAAACAACCTTTTTTTTCCTTACAATGAAATTAAAACTGAAAAAAAAAACAACTGTAGGGATTTCTTAGAGATACTGGCTCTAGTTTATTATTCTCTTTGCCTGGATGTTTGCCTTGTGTCTGTGGGTCTGGACTCTGGTCTATTAAAAATGCTTAAGGAAGGAGGGAGTTTTAAGGCTAATGAATAGTGTTTGTGAAAACACAAAAATAAATAGGAGACAGCCCCTAGAGTTTATATTTTCTTGAGTAATGGAAAACAAATTATACTCCCCCACCTCCTGTGACTGAGAATTATCTTCTCAAACCATCTCAATACATTTTGTTTTATTAGCTGAGAAATAGAATCTGAAGGTTCTAGAGGAGGTGACAACATGTGGTACAAGCTGGTACAACCCGCCGTTCAAGGCTTCTATGATATTACATCTGATGTATTGGGGGTCAGCCCTCATCTAAGCCATGTCCACACTAATGGAGCTTATATTTATGCAAACAAAATCAGATTTAACCAAGCTCTGTGGTTTTGGTTTGTGTGACTAGCTGCTGCTCTTACACTGGCATGCTATGTGGCAAGGACAGGGAAACATCTTCTCACCCAACATTAAGATGAATTGAATTGTGTGAATATTTGAGCTCTAGTCCAGTGAAAACCTAGTCCAAGTGAAGAAAACAGTTGAGCTAGGATTTCAATCAATTCAGATGGCCAATTTGGATAACTCAGGCAAACAAGACTTATTTTCCATATTAGAAGGTTTTTTAATTATTGAGTTAATTATTTCAACTCTACACTTCTTTTTTGCCACAGTATAAAAAGTCCAGGAAGTCTCCTCGAGGAGTTTCTTGAATGATATTTTAAACCGTCAGAGTCCATCTCTGTTGACCTGAAAATTGGTCTGTCTACAGTATGCAGAACTTTTTTATCTCTAATATGTGGCATGGGGCAATTAGGGGGCACAGTAGATTGAGCACTGAGCTGGGAATCAGGAAGACTCTTCCTGAGTTCAAATCTGGCCCCAGACACTTACTAGCTATGTGACCCTGAGCAAGTCACTCTTTGCCTCAGTTTTCTCATCTGGAGAAAGAAATGGCAAACCACTTCAGCATCTCTGCCAAGAAAACCCCAAATGGGGTCATGAAGAGTCTGAAACAACTCAACACAGTAATAGCAGTACATAACATAAGCAGAGTAAAGTTTTCTCATGTTGGTGGCCATGTCCAACTTCCTTTGTGGCTAAAGTAATATAACCACTGTCATCCATCACAGAAGACTATTCACCTCTGGAGTCTTAACCTCTTTTTGAGGACCATTGTGCAAATTGGACCTTATCAAAAAGGAGAGATTTTCAATTTCCTATCTTGACTGTGTTTGAGAAATTGAAGGGCCCCACCCGATGGGAACTGCCCATGGTATGACACTGTCTTGTGTAACCAGGACAGCTTTTTGTTTACAGTAAATTATAGAAATTCTCAAAATCCACATTCACTTTTTCCTAGGTTCTCTGCTTGGTTTGGACTGGGAAACTAAACTAGTCATTTTCATTTTCATTTCATTTAGGCAAAATCACAATGTAATTGAGTTTAAATTTCCAACTCTGGGGGAGGATGTCTAACTATTTTTCACTATTATAGCTTTTGTTGAATTTTTAAAAATGAGAACATTCATTTTAAGTTAATAAAATACTTAGAACTATGAAGTATAAGCAGTGACCTTAAACAACCAAGATGCTTCTCTGCATATCATTGATCCCTGGAGGAAAAGCTGAGGAACATTCTGATCATTCTCATGGGATATTCTAATGGACAGTGACATCAGATGCATAGTCTGCTGATGTTCCCAAGTGAAAAGGCTAATCATATTTTTTTGTTTTTGCTTTTTCCTTGTTAAGGTTCTAACCTTGACAACCCAAAGTTATAAAAGCAAAGAGTTGAAGAAAATTCTTTGGAAAGGATGATTTGGTGCAACTTTCTATAGGCAAGAAGTTGGAACAGAAAGACCACTGAGTTGCAAGTCATGAAATTCAGACTGTCATTCTTTGTGATCAGTAAATCACTTTCCTGGCTGTATTTACTCATAGATCAGTTCTGTTCGAGAGGGTACTCAATTCAAATGTTGTAGTACTTAATAGGTGACCAGATAACACAATGACTAGACCACTGGGCCTGGAGTCAGGAAGACATTGGTTCAATTTTGGCCTCACACCCTAACTACCTGTACAAGCCCAGGCAAATTATTTAATCTTTGTCTGCCTCAGTTTCCTCAACTGTAAAATGGGGATAATAATACCTCCTAGGGTTGTTGTAAAGACCAAAAATGCTTGGCATAGTGCATGGCCCATAGTAGATCTACATAAATGTTACATAAATTATTATTGCTTGTATGGTTAAAGGTACTGTACTGGGAGCCAAAGACAAAAAATAAAAACAGTCCATACCCTCAAGGATATTAAATTCTACTGAGGTCTACAACATGACTGCAGAGAGACAAAACCAAGGTAGACTAAGGACAGAGAAAGCATGAACTTCTGGGGACAATGGGAAAGTGCTTCAAATAGGGGGTGGTACCAGAACTGAGCTTTGAAAGAAAGTTGGGGTTCTAGGAGGAATAGATGGGGAGTTTATTACAGGGATAGGGGTAGGGGGTTGGGGGGGGAAGGAGGGCCTGGAGTTACCCTTTGTGAGGGAACTGACATGGTCAAGATGGAATCTTGAGTCTGGGGAACAGCTAATAGGACAGTTTGGCTGGAGCATATGCCTTCATTTCAGGTTCACAATCAGTTTCGCTCTTGTTAAACCTAGAAAAATAGCATATACCTCATAGAACCCTCAATGTTGCTAAGAGCTCCTGCTGCCACTTCTATTGATGGTTCCAGGAACAATAGCATGTAGCAGAAAGAACTAAATGAAGTCAAGAGAATTTTGAGTTGGATGGGAGCTCAGAGATCATCTAGATCATCCCTCCCCTCTTTGTTTTACAGATAAGGAAACTGAGGCCCAGGGAGGTTAAGGGACTTGCCCAAAGTCGCCCAGGCATTATCAGAGGTAGGATCTGAACCTGTGTCCTTTGAGTCAAGAGGCCCAGGCTCCAGTTGCAGCTTTACCAGGAATTAACTGGATGACTTCAGACAAGTCATTTAACTTCTTAGTGAATTCTTTCTCCATCTGAAAAAAACGAGGGTCAGTCTTATTGAACTGAATGGAATAAAAGTAAATTCTTCCTTTGCAGAGGCCTTAGCCCATTAACAGTATAATGCAGTGGAAGCACTTTGAATACTATGCGACACAAAAGCTATCTGAATTCCAGGCAATTATGTTGTTATTGTGAAATCCTTTTGTCAGGAATGTGAACTGCTTTTGGACTAAATCTCTGGCTACACAAAGGCCTCCTGAGCGGTCTGTATTGGGAAGGCCAACAACAGTGGAATGAGTGACTTGGGAGTCGTTAAAATGCTTGAAATATTTAGTACAAAAAAAATGGAGGAGTTCAGAGCATCATCAACTTTTAGAAGTAGAAAAGATCTCAAAGATCGTCTAGTCCAGCCAAAGAGGTTGTGACTTCTCCAAGACCACAGAGTTAGTCAGTAGCCAAGACTGGGCATCTTAAATGATATTGACACCCCGACAAGTCAGGCCTTTTTTCCTTCTTTCTCACCTAGTCTCCCAGGGGTTGGCTTGTAGCCAGAATGGTCAACAGAAGTGCTATGCGAGCTCCAAAGGGGTAACTCTTTGTAAAGAGGACTGATAACTGCATTTGCACAGTGCTTGCATTAGCTTGGTAGTTTGAGTGTTCCTAAACCCTAGGTTATCAATTTGCTCCATGTAGGGATCTGTTAGCTTTAATATGCAAAATGACTATCCAGCCATTTTGCAAATCATGGCCCGCTAACAGCTCCAAGAGCTGAGCATAGAGGTTGGATGACTGGAAATTCAACACTGATCTCTCTTACTTGATCGACTCCTTTTTTGGAGACTACAGGTATTCTCAGTTTTCTCCTAGGAAAATCATCCTGTAAATCCAGCACTAACAAACTACCAAGCTACTTCTTCTCATGGCCAAATTTCTCAAACGAGTAGCCAACACATACTGCTTTTATTTCCTAACCCCTCACTTCTTAATTATTTGCAAACTCCATTTTTTTCCTGAAACTCCCTTGAAGGCCACAAATAACCTTCTAATCACCAAATTCTATGGTCTTCTCTCTTTCATTTTCCTTTTAAGTTTAACTTTCTTGAAGCATTTGGCAACTTTATCTCCTCCTCCTGGGCACACAATTGAGAGAAACGTCACGTGGACTTGTATTTTAACATTTTGTTTGGCTGATGATTTTTCTTTTGGGGGTGCTAGGGTGGGGCAGGGTCCAAAAGAATCAAAAATCATTTATTAAGTGCTTACTATATGCAAATCATTGTACTGAGTCTTTATTCTAAACCTCTGATTATATCTGTTATAAGAAACTCTTAGTGTGGAAACTCACTTCACAGATGCAGAAAAGTCTCTTTTTCCTTGGTATCTGTCATTACAGTATCCTAGTTCTCCTATAATTCTACCTCCTTTGATTGCTCCTCTTCTTCCTCTCACCCCTACAATGTAAGTATTCCCTCAGGCTTCGCCCTCAGCATTCTTCTCTCCCTACTTTTTCCTTTGGTAATGTCATCAATTTGCATAGATTCAACTATGCAGATGAATGTGAAATCTCTCTCTCTCTAGGTATCTATCACTGGTCCAACATCGCTCCCATCTCTAGACCCACATTTCCAACTCTGTGCTAGACATTTCCAGCCTCAAGCTCAACATGTCCTCAACCAAATTCCTCCTCCTGTCCCCCATATTAAGCAGTTCTTTCTCCTCACACCTTACCTCTGTTAATGGAATCACTATTAGCTTGGCAACACTCCAGCTAGAAACCTTGGAGTCAGCTATGGCTGTCTCCTCTTTTTCATTCTCTACATCTAATTAATCCCTAAATCCTGTCAATTTTATTTTCTCTAATATCTCTCGAATACATTTCCTCTTTCCAATTACCACTGACACTATCCTATTTCAAGGCCTCCTCATTTCTCTCTAGGACTGTTGAGATAGCTTTCTAACTGGTTTTTTCCTACTTCTAGGATCTCTTCTTTCCCATTGATTCTGAATGTGGCTGCCAGATTAATTATCTGCCAACCTAATTTTCTGCCTTTACAGCTCTCCTTTGAGTAACCCATGTTTTAGCTGAATTAGACTTTCCATTACCTGAACATTTTCCTATACTTTGGCACCTTGGTTCATATCATATCTTTCACTTCCTGCTATCTCTTGCGTGTTGAAATTATACCCATCCTTCAAGGCCTAGCTTAAATTCCATCATTTACACTACATCTCTTCTGACCTAGCTAGAAATGATTTGCCCTCCTGGAACTCTCATGACACATCTTTGCATATTATTAATATAATGGTACCTTGTTACTTCTGTTATCTGCTCTGTGCTTTCTGAAATTACATAAACTAGAGGGAAGGGAGAATCAATTGGTCAGAGGCCAATTACTCTCCCCTCCTTTTATCTCCTCCTTGACTATACAACAGTTTTCATTCTCACATTTCTCACAGCACTCAGCACTAGGCCTTGACCATAGTAGGTGATCATTAAATGTTTGCTTGGAACAAGAAAATACAATGAATGAATAAGAATGGAAGTTTGGTTGCCCTAGGGTTCATGCAGAGAAATATGAGATGTACCTGGAAAATTAGGTTGGAGTTTTTTGTGGAGAGCCTTGAACACTGAGCTAATATTTTGATTTTAAATTAGTAGGCAGTATGGAACTGATGGGGCGCTTGGGTGCATGTGATTGAACCCCAATTCTAAAATTACATTTTTCCCTCTCCTCAAAACACTGTTTCAGGCAGTTTCTCCCCAGCCCAAGGGCATAGTCTGCCCCAGCAACAACTGTTATCTCCCTTCCTGATATAGCAGCCAGCTGTACCTATAGAACTTATTAGTCTGAACCAGCTGTGTACTGGCTGAAATGGCTGTGTACTGGGTCATAACGATATTTACTACTCACTGACCAATAGTATGTATCCTAGACTTAGGCATACATTTATCTTGTCTAATAAGACATTGATAAGAGCAATCTGGTATTCCTGAGTCAGTCCTGTCCCTTAGTTGACTTAGCGATGTTTCAGGCCTAAAACCATACCTCCTAATGTAGCCCTCACCTTGGGCTATTTCCTGATGAATTCTGGGTAAAATATCTGCACAGTAGATACCAAAGGTGCATGTTCCTTTAAGAACTAACCACTCCTTAACCATTCCCTAATCCCTTCCTGAATCAGCTAGTTAGCATATTTGGCATATGTTTTATTATAGCCTATCCTGTACCCCTCAGAGGTTGCAGGTTCCGTAAGAACTCTTGCCTGCTGAGAAGTGTAATAAATCTTTACCTTGACCTCAAAAATGCTTGAATCCCAGAATTCATTCCAGGTGACCTGCCCCTACACTGGGGTCTTTGCAGGGATCTTACCACCTCCCCCCTCCAGCCCTCATCAGAATGATTGCAAGTGTTTGATGCTAATAGAGTGTTAATATATTCATAACTGAAAGAAGCTTGGGTAGGCTGTTTTTCTTTTAAATATTTTGTGTTTGATGATTTTGGATTTTTTAAAACATGGTGAGTAGGATGGAGTTGAGAGCTTTGAATTCATTGGTATAAGAAGGTTGCAGCGTGGAAATTCCTTCCATGAATGTAGATCAGCAACTTTTCTGTAACATAGTTTTAGAGAGCTTCTTGTGAGACTGAGAGGTTGGATGATTTGCTCATGGTCACAAAGTAAGTGTGTGTCAGAGAGAGGGCTGAAGACTTCTATCTACTATCCTATTCCTCTCTTTCCTTCTTTCCCTCCTTTCTTCTCTCTAGCTCTCCTCCCTCCCTACTTTCCTCCCTCCATCTGTCTATTTTTCTCTTTCCTCTTTCTCTTTCCTTCCTTCCCTCATTCCTTCTATTTCTATGTCCCTCTTTTTTCTGCATTTCTCTGAGATTACCTCCCATTTGCATCCTCTCTGTCTTGTATCCACCTAATTGTTTGCATTTTTTGTGCCTGTTACAAGGTGAGGTTCTTGAGGGCAGGGATCATGTTTTTGTTTTCTTTTGTATGAGCATAGTCTCTGGAACATATTAAGAACTTAATAAATGCTTGTTGACTGACTAATATCAGTCCATGTGAAAGTTCTCACATATTCAAAAAAAAATTAAAACTATCATAGTATCTTAGCACTGGAAGGGATTTAAGAGATTATCTACAATCCTCTCATTTTATAGAAAAGAAAACAGTTTCAGAGGAGGAAGGAAGTTTTCCTAAGGTCACACAAGAAGCTAGTTACAGGCTTTGAAACTAGATTTTAGATCTCCTGACTCCCAGCTGAAGATTTCAGGTTCAAAACTGGCAGATCTAAGACCCCAAGTCCTCCTAGAGTAAAACAAAGATCCATAACCTTGAGGCCTTTCCCCAAGCATCAACATATCCTCAGTATTATTATCTGGCCTCAAACAATTACAAGCTGAATGACCCTGTGTAGCAGACGGCCTGCGTCCCTACACTGCTTGGTGATATGGTGAAGAAGAAAGACACGGGAGGTGGGAGAAGAAAGACCAACTCCACTTTATTGATCTGAGGGTCCAGGTATTTATAGACAGAAATTGTAAGCCCATGTGACATTCTGCTTGTCTCCACCTGAGTGATTAAATCAGTACTACAAGACTGATTTAATCACCCTGACTGCTATAATCAGACTGTGAGCCTAGAGAGCATCTATTTTACATATCCCTTGTTTTCTGTTATTTCTCTTGTTTGTCTCACGGAGACAGTAACACTTGGGGGGCATGGAGAGCCATTCCGGATGATAATGAGCACAGTCTCAAAGAACAGTTTCCCAGAAGGTCTATCCTGATCTGTCAACCGAACTCCACCCTGGCCCTCAACAACCCTGAGTGAGTCACTTAACTGTATTTGCCTCAGTTCCCCATCTGTAAAATGACCTGGAGAAGGACATGGCAAACCACTCTAATATCTTTGCCAAAAAAATCCAAACGAATCAAATGGTGTCACAAAAAGTTGGAAACAATTGAAACAATTCAACAACATACCTCACTAAAATATTGGTTTTTTTCCCTCTGCACAAGCCTGACCATGTCACAGGCACTTCTCTTTTCCACCTCTTAGACTCTCTAACGTTAATGTGAGTTGCTTGATTATAGGAGGCTTGTTATGTAAGAGTTAAAGGTCTTCCCTGCCCATTAATAGGCCTCAGGTGGAGCCCATTAAGTGAAGTTTGATTAGGAGAGGTTTGCTTTGTAGGAAGGCCCACACCTTTTGTTAATTGTTAATGAGGCACTGGGTCATGAGGGTCTTGCCCTCTGGCCCTTCAGCTCTGAAAAGTATATATATATATGCTCTGATGTGAGGTTTTGCTTTGGGGGCTTGGAAGAAGGTTCCAGTGCCAGGTGTGACTCTGGGTAGCAGTTAAGGAGCACCACCCCTTTGAAAACTCAGATGTTGGTGCTTCTCTCTGGTAATTAATTAAATGTGTAGGTAATGGTCAGACAGTTGAATTTGTTGATGTGTGACTTAGGTATTGCTTATGGTCAGACAGAAGCCCTGTCTGTTGGTCTTTATTTCTCTGCTTGTACTTTCTCTGTTGGTGTATGTGATTGTTGACTCCTCAAAAGTTGCTTTACTTTATTTGCCTCATCTGCAAAATGAGCTGGAAAAGGAAATAGCAAACCACTCTAACATCTTTGACCCCCTCCCAAAAAAACCCCAAATGGGGTCACAGAGTAGGAAACAATTGAAATAACTCAATAACACACAAATTATCCCAAAAGTCTTAGTGCAATTTAAAGCCTTAGTAGCTCCAAAAGTATAAATGTTACAAGCATAAAAAAATCATTTGAAAGTGTCTTTTAAATTTAATTCCATGAATTTTAATAACATACTTTTAATTTTAAACTTTTGTTCAAGTTCCCTTGGTTAAAGATAACAAACATAGTTTTTACATTTGGCAAATCTAGTATGACAATGGTTATACTGATTTTTCATAAGAGCTATATCAATATTTTAAAGTTTGAAATCAAACTTTTAAATTTTTTGGTTTTCTTGTCACATTGTAGCATTTATACTTAAAAATTTATGTTAACCTTAAAACTTCACTAAGACTTTTGGGACATCCTGTGTACTGAAGCAATAAAATTAAAACTTATAATTCTTGGGTTGGGGGTGAATGGGAGGGAGGGAAAGATGATAAAACATTTGCCAGTGGTATATCTGGCTATCTGTCACGTGTACCAAAGTATTTTTTCCCCGAATCATGAATACCTTAGAGCTGTCCAAAAGTGTGATGAGATGCCTCAGGAAATGTTGGGTTTCCCATCATTCAAACTAAGCCTGGATGACCCCTTGTCAAGGATATCATAGAGGGAGTCCTCACCAAGTCATGTCATGTCATGAAGCCTTTATTAAGTATCTACTATGTTCTAGGCATGGTGTAAGCACTGGAGAGACAAAGGAAGGAAAAAAAAAACCCAGTCCCTTCTCTCAAGAAACTCCCAGTCTTTAATAGGGTAGACAACATGCAGACAACTCTAGAAACATAAAGTCCCTTGGACTTTGAGCCTGTGGTAACTTGTGTTCACTGTGTTTGGAAGGGACAGCTTTCCTCTTTTTCCCCAACATGGTTTACTGGAGGCTTGTAGAGAAGGCGGACTGCTTTCCTTTCCTAAACTTGATAAAAGGACTCAGGCAGAGGATGTTTCTCACTCACTGTTCTTCTGGCCCTTAGTATGAGGCTGTCATAAGATTAGATGCACCGTCCATTTTTTTTTTTCTGACGATGGCTTGTCTAGCTGTACCTCTCCAGAGAACTGTAAGAGACCACAGCAGTATAAAGCAGAGATTTTTTTTAACCTGGGGTCTCTTTATTTGTGTTTTGGTGATATTTTTATTCTTATTTTAATGTAATTGGTTTCCTTTGCAATTCTATATATTATGTTGTCTACGTTTAAATTCATTCTTCTGAGAAGGGATTCATAAGCTTCACTAGAATGCCAAAGCAGTCCATAATACAAAAAGGTTAAGAATTCCTAGTGTCTAATGTGAAAATGTTTTACATGATTGCCCATGTATAACGTATATCTGACTTCTTACCATATCAGGGAAGGGGAAGGAAAGAGCAAGAGGGAGGAAAGAATTTGGAATTCAAAAACTTAAAAAAACTCCAAATGTTAAAAAAAAATGGTTTTAAACATGTAATTGGGGAAAAAATAAAATTAAAAATATAACAAATTTAAAAAAAAAATTCCCAGTCTCAAGTACTTTTGGACTAATTAGAGTCATATCTAAGTGTTGCTACTCCTTGGCAAACTGGGTCCAGACCATAGGCTTATATTTGATAGTTTTTTGAGGTTTTTTTTTAGTTAAACTGTCCTCAGAAGGAAACTTCAAGGAGATTGTAAGGAATTGTTAGGTTAGAGTTGTTTGCTCCAGCAGATAAAGCAATTTTTCAAAAAAAAGTCAAAATGCCTTCAGGAGGAAATTTCAAAAAAGTGCTAAGTAATTATTAGATTAGAGCATATTTTTCCAGGAGATTGTGTTCTTCCTTCCTAGAAAGCCCAACAAATATTTATTCATCACCTATTATTTGCCAGGAGAATGCCCAGAATATTTAGGATTGCCAACCAGCCAGTGTTAGACTGTTGTGGTCAGTATTTCAATAGAGAAGTCGTTTTTATTTCCCCCTTAATTAAAATTTGTCATGTAATTCCCTTTTTGGGTTTTGTTTGCTTTAATTTTGCTTTGTGAGCTATTGTGGTCAAAATATGCATCACCAAGTGGCCAGTGGCCTGGTGATTTACTTAGCTGCATTGCTCCTTGGGGAGTGGGCAGAGTCTATTGCCAAAACTATACTTGAAGTTTTTCCAGCATGGTAGAACTTTCCAGAATTTATGCTGTGTTGGCATAGACTTTGAGAACTCAATGTCTCTTCCTTGTCACAATGAGACCTCAGAATAGGACTTTGTGGAGGCTGAAGTCTGTACTACTGGAAGAAACATCCACTTTCGGGAGATAACAAATCCTTTGGAGTAGTAGGAAGCTTCCATTTTGGTACCCTGAGACGATGAAGATAACAGCTGACGTTTATACAGTGATTTAAGTTCTGCAAGCACTTTACATAGCTTTGTGCATTTGGGTCCTTACCATAAACCTGTGAGGTTTGAGATAAAAGTGACAGGCATGTTTTTTTTCCCAGTCTTCTTATTTTATAAATAAAGAAAGAAAGGCTTAGAAGGGTTAAGTGACTTACTCATAGTCATATAGCTAGGAAGTACAAAAAGCAAGATTTGGACCTATGTTTTTGTGGTCCCAGACCCAGCAGTCTATTCACCAAGCCAGATTGTGGTTTGGGTCAAATCAAGATGAACCAGCAATTATTAAACTTCTGCTTTGTGTAGCTTGGTTTTACAGTGGAGAGAGCGCACAACGTATCTCTTGCCTCAGACGTATACTAGTTGGGTGAGTCACTTATCTCCACTATCTCAGTTTCCTGGTCTGTAAAACAGGGATAATAATAGCATCTATTCCACAGGGTTATTGAGAAGAAAAAATAAGTTAACATATATAAAATATTCTATAAATGCTAACTTTATTTTATTTATTTGAGGCCTTACACCAGACTCTATGGACCAAAGATGAATGAGACTTAGTTTCATGGTTCAAGGCTTTATAGTCTAGTTGAGTCAGTGAGAAAGTACAAAGTAATATGTAAAGGATATACACAATTCCCACTTTCATCGTAAATATTATCTGGGCATTCATAGATGGGATCACCCACCTCTAGAAGTTTTTCAACTCTCTTGTGAAGGGAAATGCCTCTAAGTCAAAGATTGGGGAGACTCAACTCAAGGGTCAGAGGCCTGACCGCAGAGGCAGAGACTAGCTTCTTATTCCTCTAGGTGGACAAAGTCTGTTTTCAAAGTAGCATGAATTCTTAGAATTAGTCATCAATTTACAGAGTTAAAGGGGCCTTACTTGAAGGAACATCAATTCTGTTCTGCCTGATGTAGGAAACTATTTTCCTTTGTACCTGACTGGGACCAATTTCCTTTTGCTTCAGTACCTCTAGTGACAGAGAAGTGATTACCTGCCAACAAATATCTGATCAGCTCCAGTTTTAAAGAAGTTATTCCTTATCTTTTGCTGAAGTTCAGGGGCATATTTATACTAAATGATGCAGAGTGAAGTAAAGGAATTAAGAGATTTTGTACACAATGACTCTAAAGATGCCGATGAAAAGATCACTGAGGGAAAGTAGGACTCAGAGTATTTTTAAATGGTCTCCATGAATAAATAATGAAAGAACTTCTCCCTTTTAAGATGCTACTAGGATAGAAGGGCATAGACAAGTTTCAGATGTTTACTGCTTTTGCTTTATGGCTTAATTTTTCTTTTTCACAAAGAAGGATTCACTTTGGTCAAGTAGAACATACAGAATGTAAAGACATAAGGCACCAATATAAAATGACTTAAAAAATCTAAGCTCACCTGTGAGTTCCCTGTATAGCCATATACCTCTCCAGATATTTCTCCCTTTTTTATGCAAGAAAAAACATCTTCAAGAAACAAAATTTCTGGGAAATTATAATCATAATAGGAAAACACAAAATTGTGGGGTTTTTTTGTCTTAACAGTTTGAAATTGATTTTTAAAAATTCAGGAGGACTGTCTTTTTAAAAAATTAACAGAATCCATTCAATTTCTTAATTATTGTTTCCTTGGAATTAATCTGTCGGGAAAGAGATGGGGAGGGGGAGAGGAGGTTGTATGGGAGGTTTCTCAAGGCTTTGGTTTGAGTCCTGTGTAATCAGAAGAATTATAAATGTTATCTCTTACACAGAAGCATGATTGGTATCATCTTTCTTTTTTACCCCTCCTACCTTGTTGACAAACTATCCAGAATTCAGCCTCCTCACTAACTATCAATGAGTGGATTTCCATAATACTCCAGCCCAATACCTCCTATTCCTGTCATATTTTATCTTTAAGATCTCTATATAGATTTATTGAGCAAGTCAAAATGATTTGGATATAACAATATAGGATAATATAACAAGGCTAATCTTAGGGGTTATCAAATATCCCTCTCATAACACTTTAAAATATCTAACAATGAAAATATGTTAATTTATTGCTTTTTAATATAAATACTTGGTTAGGGGCACTTTATGAGGGGGGAGGGGAATGATACATCTGGATCTATGACTTATTGGCATGAGGAAATGTGGGTGAGGGCATTCCTTCTGTTAAAAATGGTCAATTCTCTAAAATTGACAGCCATAGAAATCTGCCTAGGGGCACTGAGAGGTGAAGGAACTTTTCTATAGTCACACTACCAGCTTGTAACTTAGGCAGAACTTTGAGCTAGGATTTTCTGGACTTCAGAACCAGTTATCTCTCCACAATAGCATGACACTACATGTAAGTGTTTAAATATGAAGTTTGGCTGGTAGTCTAAATAGAGACCACTTAAGGGGACTTTATTTTATTATTGGTGTTTAAGAATAAGCTTGAGTTCAAATCTGGCCTCAGACACTTATAGCTGCGTAACCCTGGGCAAGTCACTTTACTCTGTCTCAGTTTCCTCATCTGTAAAATGAGCTGGAGAAAGAAATGGCAAACCACTCTAGTATCTATGCCAAGAAAATCCCAAATGGGGTCACAGTGAGTTGGACACGACTGAAATGTCTAAACCACAACAAATAATAATATATACTACCACTTTTCTGAATGGCTCAAAGTGATTTCATATTTTAAAATTTTCATTCATACTTGGCAACATCCCCATGAAGGGAGAAGCAGTGATTATTATCCCCAAATCTAAAATAACAAAGAGGTTAAATGACTTGGCCAGGGTCATGCATGAATCAGTGTTGTAGATGTTTGGCCAAGGTCCCACAGAGGATAAGACCAGAACACTTCTCTCCCATTAGACTAGGTTCCAAGGAATTAATTTCTATTCCCTCTGTGGCCCTTTGAGTTGTTGTTCCCTCCTGATCAAGTTTTCAGGTCTCAGTGGCTTCCGGCTCTTTTTTCCCTTCCCATTTAATGCCTGTTCTCAGTAATGAGTCACTTAATCCTTAATGTAAGTCCAAATCACTGTGTTCCCTCTCCCAAGGGCATCTACATTTGACTTTTACCACTAAATAAATATTTGTTGTTGAACGAATGAATGACTAAACAAATTGAAAATGAATGGAAGGATATATATATATATATATCCTGGTAAAAAAAAAAAAAGCATTTCCAATGTTAGCGAGTAGATGGGGAAGACACTTGGGGGTGGCGGCCCTTCCCCAATACTCCTGAAATCCTATCCTGTGCTTAGCCCCAGGAAGCTGGCCCTGCTGTGACAGAGGAAAAAGAACTCTCCTTGACTTTGCAGCTCCTTCCATAAGTATCTTGGGAAAGACATTACTTCTGTTATGGTGCAACAGGTGGTCTTGGTGAGAGTAGGTTCCTCTTCTGAACTTTGCTTCTGACTTAAGAGGGGTAAAATCATGGACATTTTGGGTTCTGTTTAGTGTCACAGGGGAAACGACTTACTAATTAGGCTAAGAGCCTTTACAAAAATATGTTTTCGATTCCACTGATAGTCAGTTACAAGCGATAACACTGTTAAACGTAGTGCCTAATAAATCTAGAAAAACTGCCCAATAAATGTAAGTAATAACAATGATTAACAATAAATTAAATGCAGAGAACTAGGAATGTACCACATTATTTTTAACTAGTTTGGGCCATCAGGTTTTGATTATTCAGTTTGTCCTACACACCTGGAGTTTATTAGAGTGTAATACAAACTCAACAGTCCCTCAGAGAGGCCATTGAAAGGGCTTAGTATAAAACAATATACAAGTTTAATAGTGGTAACTGACCTTTCTTTCTCTTACAAAAACATATCTTTGTAACTTGAGCCCTGAGGAAATGTAATACTTTTTACCTAATCCTGATTGTTAATTTTCTTTTTATTTAATTTAAGCTTTCGTTTGTTTCATGAGATAGCGATATACAAATTTATATTCAATAATTCTTCCTGAGCTGGAAAGAGATTCAGAATGACGAGTTTCTCTTATTCCTGCCATGTACACTATGAGAACAAGGAGGGAAACAGATGAATGGTGTGCTCGATATTAATGGCAGCTGGTTAAAAACCACATTTTAAAATGGCCAAATGAAATGGTATACATATGTTTATGATCAAGGTGCATTTGCCTAATTTTCCTTAAACTCTTAAATATTACTCATTTGCAAATGCCGGATAATTAGAAGTACTCTGTGTTCAAAACATGGATAATGTTAGTCTTTGGAAGAGGACCACCCCTCTAATTAACGTCTCAAATGTCTATGGTTTAGATGGCATTAAATGGTCTGTTCCATTTGTTGAATCTCTCAGTCTTAACATTCTCTTCCTATGGAGAAATACTTCTTCTTGAATGAATGCAAGCACATCACAAATAACTTTTCAATTCTTCTCCAAAAGGGAAAGACTTTTTAGTCAAACTATGATTTGGAACCCTCATTTTCCACAGCCCCAAATTCATCCTTCTGCTGCTTAGATTCCAAATGGCAAGAATACTGCTGAGGATAGTTTCTCCTGGGTAAGTTATCTTGACTAGACTTCATCCCTGAAAGCATGTGGAAGCTGAAGTACCCAGAAAAAAATCAGCATGGGCAAAGAGTCCATAAAATCCTGCCTTGAAATAATTAAATGAGAACACTAAGTACAGAAGGGCAGAGGTACAAATGAGGGTAATTGCATAGGGAAGTCAGAGTAGACCCAGAAATAACTTCTTATAGTCTACTTTATCTTTAAACAGGCTAATCAACAAGGATTGGCTCCCATTCTTCCCTGACCAATTGAGGGGCCTCTGACCACATACAGCTTGCTGACTGTAAGCCTTCATTTTATAATTAAAACTATTAAATTCAGAAGCAACTCTTCATCTCAAAAGCTGGGGATCGTGTTCAGCTACATTGGGTATAAGAAGAGGCACCTCCTCCACATCAGAAATAGTTGGACTTTCCAAGCAAAAAGATCAGGCTGAAACAAAGAGTTCCCTATCCATTTTCTGGAGAAATTAACAGTCATTGGTAAAGAAGGGTTGTTTTATTATTAGAAGTTTCTAAGAATTTCTAAGATTTACTTTGATTTTCACAATCAAGGGTGATGTTTGGGTGGATGGGTTGGAGTAGGAAGGGGAGCTTGATTAAAAGAGCTCTAATTCCATGACAAATGGGCAAAACCTGGGTCAGACAGTCTGAGACCAAATTATAAAGTAGGCAGAGTTTATTGTTGGAGCCTCCAAGTCAAAAGGTGAAAGTTTAAAGGAGGTAGAAATCAGTCAAGATAAATACAATTTTCTTTTTTAAGAATGAATTTTATTGATATTTTTTGTTTTTACATTGCCTACACATTTTCTCCTGTCTCCCTCACTTTCTTAGAGAGCCATCCCATGTAACAAAGAACATTTTAAAAGAAAAAGAGGAAAAAGAAAAAAAGACAACCAGCAAAATCAATAAATATATTGAAAAAATATTATAACATATACCATATTTCATGCCCATAGACCTCCCCACCATTACAAAGGAGTAGCAAGTGGTATCTTTCCCATAGCTCATCTTTGGGGCCATGCTTATTCTTTGTAATTTTTCCACATTGACTTATGATTGTTGCTGTTTTCTCCAATTACCTCATTGTAGTCATCGTGTGTGTTGTTTTCTTGGTTCTGCTTATTTCACTTTGTGTCAGTTCATGCAAGGTTTTCTGTGCTTCCTAAAATTCATCCCATGCATCGTTTCTTTGAGCTCAGTAATATTTCATTGCAGTCATGTACTGCAGTTAGTTTACACATTTTTCAACCAGTAGGCATCGATTTTGTTCCAATTCTTTGTTTTAAAAAAAAAAAAAGTAGAACTAGTAGCTTTCAAACAATTTTATCAGACCAGCAATGGAAGAGGTTATCTTGTGAGGTAGTAAAATGTGGTGTTCAATGAAAAGCTGCATGGCTCCTTGTTGGGGGATACTTTAGAAGCAATATCTGTTTGGGAAGGAAGCTTGGATTAGGTGATTTCTATGGTCTCTATCTATGACTGTATTTTTAAAAAATCTGCGATAAAAGGTAGCATTTGATAACTTTAATTCATGCCAACATATGAATGGTTTAATCTTGTAGCCATTCCAGGGTTATTTGCATGTCATAGAGCACAAAAGAATAACTTTCTCATTGTGGAATTTTGGCCATTTGTGAACGGGTTTGGGGAGGTATGTTTACTGGGCAAGGTCAAGAGGGTGGTGGTTCTCCTTATCTGGAAAGGGAATGTGCTCTCTTTTATGTTCTCTTTTATGCAAAAAGGAAAAATCAACTAATTATTTCCACTGCTTTTCCATTTTTATTTTTTTCCTTACAAATTAAGAGTACAAGGAAAACTAGAATGATGGCAGAAGTCTTTAATGTTAGGATCACACTTCCTATATCGCTTTGGAACTTGGAAGCAATGCGGGTCTCCCCATTAAAGTCTTGGGAGAAATGAGGTAGTTCTGAATTAACAAAACATTTATATTGCAGAAAAGTCCCTCTCCCCCAATCCAAACTCTGGAGAGTATCAAGCTTTGTGTCTTCTGGGAGAAACTTATAAAATATTTGTGGTGCCCCAACAAAAACATAAACAACTTCTTTATCCCATGAATGCACATGCTTTCCTGAGTTGTTTATGGTGAAGGATGTGTATCAAAGATTTCAGGGTGGGGGGAAGAGGTGAAATAACTTAATTCTTTCATAAATTAGGAAATTTTCTTCTACTTGGTTAACAGAAAGGAGTCTGTGGACTAGCCCACATGGAATAAAATTCCTTTTAAAGTTTATTTTATCCCCCTTTAAAGCATATTTGACTATTGAATAATTTCATACACCTTTAAGCCATTGAAAAAAGATAGGAGATTCCATTTGAGCCTTTAAAAAAGGTAAAGCAACAAGTTAATTCAACAATTTTCTCAGACATTTGTTTTTATTTATTACATCCAAATGATTAAGTTAAATAAAGTTTAGATTAAGTTTTAAGCGACATAGGAGATAAAGTTGGCTCTGGATGCCTAACTGAACCATTTGGTATTTCTTTCATTGAATATCTGGAAAATCAATTGTTGACTTTCTAACTCCATCTATGCATCCAATATCCTGCTTTGAATATACACATATGTGTGTGTATAAATAGATACACTTACATATACACATACCTATAAATATATAATATCTATTCATATATCTTCTCCTTAAAATTCCCTTAATAGATGCTATGAAAATTCCAGGGGGATATGGATTATATGTGAGCCATATTTTCAACTGGCTGCAAAGTTATGTAAAACAAAGTTCATTAAATACCTTCCATCTGATTGTAAGTAATTTTCTAAAAGTATCTAGATTATTTTTCTCTATGTAAATTGCATTCTAAAAAAAGAACTTTTCAGAGATTCTCATCATTAGAATTAAAAAATGTAGTCATTGAAATCCAATTCAATCTGTGTAGCCTCATATTTGCAATGAAGATTCTTTTTGTCCTGTGAAATCCTTGCTAAAAGCCAAGTTGAATTAGAAAGTAATGGTGACCTGAGTAAACTGAATTTTGTAGGCCTGGTCCATTTTCTCGTTTCTGCATCCTGTTTGAAAATCTATATTTGTGCTTTTTTAAAGATTGGAGGTAGAATGGAGAAAGAATAGCCGTGGCCATAGTGCCAGAAAGTGCCCATTGCAGTGGCACACTAGGCATTGACCTGGACATCTTTGGGGATGTCATCCCTCTATGCTATAGCCAGAAATAGGACAAAGAACTCATGGGAGCTCTGCCCTCTATTCCCTCAGTGTTACATTGCTGAGTGAAAGAAATAAAAGTCAGGGTAGATTTAAGCTATTTTTCCTTGTGTCATCATCTCTGTTTCTCAGTCATAGTAGTTGGCAAATGCTCAAATTCTTACTTTTCTCCTAAGAAAAGAGCATGACCAAGAACTATATTTCTGAGTAATTTGTAAATAAACTTTTGAGCTTGTGGAGCTATGCTGTGGGGGCCTGCCTGGGTTGGCTCAGTTATTCTGTGATTTTGGAGGAAAGTGAGTGATTGTGGGAGGGGGCAGAGCTGTAACTAGGGAGGGATGACAGGGATTTCTCTCCAAGGTTCCAAATGTAGGTGGTGCTGACAGTGTTCACAGGCCTTCAGCAGTGTAGAAACTACAGAGATTAGCATTTTGTTGACCAGAATAATCAAATTCGTAAGTTACCAGGTGGTGGGCTCAGGTGAGCTCCTCTCTCTCTCTATGCCCCACCCTGAGTGGCTCTAGCTATGTAGCAACCCCTAAGTTTTCCCTAATGCAGAACAACTCTTAACATGCACATCCCAGGAATGATTTGTGGTACTTGCCCCAGGTACAAACATTCCTGTTTTAGGCTCTGGAGTTATGTTATTTATTTTAAGCTAACAGAGGGTGGTTTAGTGTACTGATTCTGGCTACCCCTTGACATGTTGATCTGGAAGAGTGAAAAGCACCTTCCTAAATCCTCACCATCATCTCAGGGGGTGAGTGGTTCCCCATCAACAGGTGAGTTAGCCTGGGTCAGAGCTAGCTGAACTAATATAGTATTTCAGTAAATTGACGAAGGTCCCAAGTTGAGAGAGAATTGTAACATTTACTTCCCAAATGACTGTTCCAGTGAACAGAACCTCAAAGTTTGGCTGACTGGGATGAGAGGAGAGAGAGCAAAAACACGAAACTCCCTCTGATTTTGTGAAAGGCAGTTTTGACATAAGGCACCCTACTATTTACAAACCTTTTAAAATCAAGTCAACTCATTTGCTAAGCCAAGCAGAGCAGTGAAAGAGGCAGAAAACAACAGGAAATACAGACGAGAACACAGATTCAGACTCATAAATTACCCAAAATGAGTCTGAGGAAAACACCAGGTTCAATTTAAGCAGACCTTTCACAACTAGATGTGCCCACAGCTGACTCTTTAAGAATCATTAAAACACATTGCACCCAACCTTTTTACTCATAATCATCTATATTACCTGGGCAGCCCATCCATCAGCTTTCCAATTTAATGGATTCCCCTATTTTGAGCAACTTTCTGATGAGCAAGGAAC
This sequence comes from Notamacropus eugenii, assembly GCF_028372415.1. Taxonomy (NCBI): domain Eukaryota; kingdom Metazoa; phylum Chordata; class Mammalia; order Diprotodontia; family Macropodidae; genus Notamacropus; species Notamacropus eugenii. The sequence goes on from NC_092872.1 coordinate 191,653,377, forward strand.
TTGGGAGGGGAACCTTGCAGAAAAAGCATATTGAAAGCATGGAAATCCCCAAAGCTCTGGATGCTGGGACCTCCTCTGCCTGAATCCGGTAATGAAATACATTCTTCTCTTTCCAAACTGTTTCCAGAGAGGCACGAAATAAAATTGCAGGTTTTATTATTATTAAAGACATCATAATGTGTTTGCAGATGACACTTCTTAGGCACAGACTCTGAAATTGACATTAAATACATGGAGAGAACTCTTGTCTCCCTTTTTCTATGTGTCCTTTCCAAATATTCCTTTGCCCCGCCCCCAACATAATTAAATGTGATGATGACGTCACAAAAATGGAGTCAATCTTTTGGTTCATATCACTTGCAGGAGATTATAAACTCTGATCTGAAAGCGTTCCTGGACTTGACTGGACTGGAGGCATTCTCAGCTGGAATATAGTATTTTGATTGAAGCATTGAGATGCTTAATGAGAAACCCCTTTCTGTACATTGCTTCTCATCCCTAAGTGCTAAACTTTGATGGGCCCGAACAAATGCCTTCTATCATAAAAACACACTTTTGGCAGAGTTTAAAAAGTAATAAAGTTATGTATATATTACAATTTGGAAGGGAGATGAGTAGGAATGGGGGTGGGGAGTTGGTGGAATAGAAATTGTTAGTATAATGAAAATAACTGAAGAATAACAGGTAAAAATTGACCTGAAAAAAATCTGCAAGTGAAAGACAGCGAAATGCTTAAATGAATCTGAAGCACTTTACCATGAATTAAAGATGGGAGAGTTTATGTATGAATGGATAGCACTTGCTTAACGAGCATAGCAGATGTCTCCATTTAGGAAATGCAAAGAAAAGTAAAACCTTGTAAAGTTTTATGTATGATCCCTTTCACCGAAATATGAAAAACAGATTAGAAGTGGGGAAGGAAATATCTTCTATAAATAAATTTGAAGAAACACTCAGCCAGAAGGAGACAATTGTTTAAGTATAACGTCCAAGAGAGAGAAAACAGTCAAACTAGCAAGAAATCCCACTTTTGACTGTGCCGCGCAAACATTTTTGCGTCGCTAGGCTATAAAGCAGAAACTTTTTTCCACCCTACCCTTAGAGAATGCCTCACTGACCTCAGTGTTCTTTGGCAAGCCACATTTGTTAGAAATAATGAATAATAGCAGCTGAGGATCTGTAGCCTCCTTGCAAAGACATGTAGACATTATAAAGACATTTTTATCAAGTGTCTATTGAAGTCTGTAGGTTCATGTTTGGCCCAGATCAGTGAAAGCTGTTCAATTCTTCTGTCTTAGGTTGCCTTTTTAATTTTTTTATTTTGCATCTTGGATCCGTGCCGATTTCATATCATAAACAATTTGCCAGTTGCTGAGTTGTCATTGAGCTATGTGAAAGAAATGCCTCCCTTAGGCATGAGATCCTATGTCAGAGTCTTCTCTGAAAACTAGTGGCTGTGAGCATGAATTTGCTGTTCCTGAGAACAAGAAATCAGTTTTGGAAAGAGAAAACATTCAGCTTAATTCATTCTTAATAGTCTTTTTTAAATTATAGATCAAGTTATTTGAAACAAAGAAAAGGATCATCAAAATGTTGTTTCTTTTGAATTACATCTCCTATTATAAAGCTATATAGTTGTCCAGGAGAATAACTTCAGTTGCAAAGTTATTTTTTACCTAGAGTATTCAGTAGGAAATGCTAAATTGGCTTCTGAAAGACCAAAAAACCCTGGAGTAAAGAATACTGATTGAGTCCTGTGACATTTTGGTTCTGTCTGCCATCTACTCTGTTTGGGAGATTTCATATTGCTACGTTACTGAAACTGAGATTTATGTTCTTATTGGGTTCCAAATAAGCATAAAGGATTTGACTTTTTCCTCTTTGGCAAACTCTTCTTTAGCTCTTAAACAGAAAAGACAATTGTCACTTTAAAAAAAAAATTCAGCTGTGGCAAAATCATAGCTATTGATCAATTGCAGCAGTGCTAAAAAGAAGAAGTTAGTCATTCATGATCAGCAAAATAGCCCAAATGATGTCATCCATCAAGATGGACACCACAATTTGCCAACTATTTTCTCATAAATCAAGTGATGGTCCCTCAAGGAAGAAAAGGCTCGCCTGAAGAGCCAACATGGCAGCCGTTATCGGCAGACTGAGAGAAATGCTCCCTCAAGTATACAGTAATTATTTTTACTCGATGGGAAATAAAGAGAGGAGAGATGGTAGAATAGAACTGGAGAGTGTCTGCCTCACTTCATTACTATTCCCCAGGCAAGGGACACAACATATGCTTTTCATTGGGAAGCCAATAATTTTGAATCGTGGGACAGGTGAAAACTTAAATGACATTTGCAAACCTTGATTTATTTCTCTGCTTAACTCTGGAACATGCTTTAGATTTAGCCATATAAGTTTCCATAGATTAGTGGTCAATGTCAAGTATTTTCAGTGACATAGGCAAGCTTTCCCTGTCCCTATCAGTTAATTAAATATTTTCACTACTAATCTTTTCTTATTGAAATAGCCCCTTTTCTTTGGGTTAGACATTTGGAAAACAACCATACAGAGTTTAAACTTTTATTTATTTATTTATTTTAAAATACCCTTTCCCCCATGTGCTATTTTACTTGCTGGAAATCTCATTAAAAGTTATTTATGAGCTGTTAGTGATCCCATAAGGATTACACCTAATTCAGTCTGTAAAGCTTTTGAGTTACATAGCTTCCCAGGAATAGCCTCTTTAGCATGAAGGACCACCTTCTCCATTATTCTGTTTTCCTTATCACCCAAATAAATATTGTAGGCTTCCTTCCTGGTAGACAAGAACTCCTTAATTCCTAACCTTGTTATTCTCATTTACATACATATGTAGGATGCTAATGTGTAAAAGCATGTCTTCTCTGTTAGATTTTCTCATGGACTTTTCTTGATATAGGCATACTTTATCAGACTAGTAAAACTGAGGAAAGATAGGAGGTATTGGAAAAAGCAGGATTCCAGAGACCTGGGTTCTACTCCCAACTGTGCCCTAACTCACTGTGTAGCCTCAGGGCATGTCATTCCACCTCTCTAGGCCTCAGTGTCAAGATGTGTAAAAAGAAAAAAAAATGAGGAAATGGTTGGGCTAAGGTCAGGGGTGGGGAACCTGTGGCCTTGAGGCTACATGTGGCCCTCTGGGTCCTGAAGTGTGGTCCTTTGACGGAATCCAAAAAGAGAAAAAATTCATCCAATCTTCAATCCAAAATCAAACCTCACAGTTTGGATTCAGTCAAAGGGCTGTACTTGAGGACCTAGAGGGCTACATGTGGCCTTGAGGCCGCAAGTTCCCCACCCCTGGTCTAGGTGATTTCTAAGGTGCTTTCTTTTTCAAATATTCTATGATTCTATGGGTTGAAAGGCATTATGTAAGTATCTGTCTCATGATTGTCAGATTTATGTTACCGTGAGTCCAGTGGACTTTAGGTATTATTAAGCTCCAGGATTTCATAGGTCATTTATCTATTCATATGGATAATACTCCCTACTTATCTCTTTTCCTTCTCCTCTGAAAAAAGCCATACTTTATCTGGTAGATGTTATTTAATTTGTAGACCAAAATGGCCATTAGTTTGAGTGCTTATAGAACTAACTAAATTCAAAATTATCTGAGCCCCCTACTTGCCTGACAGATTAAACTTATTTTAGTTCATTGAAGGAAATTGTTTTTTTTTTAAATTTATTTCCATGTAATGTGCAAGAATTCTGTTTTTATTAATAATAAAATAATTCAGATTTGTTTAACTCTGATGTATATTTGTATAGCTCTTTTAAAAGCAAATTTATGTTTATCTGGATGCTCAGAGAAACATCTTAGATTCCCTGTATGTTACCTAAATGTTCTTGCATTTATAATAACCACTAGAGAAGCATGTCAATAATCAGATTCCATGGGTGACACCAGTTAACACATCAGGCAAGGATGGAGACTGGATGGCCCCTAAGGGCCCTTCCACCTTTGAATCTGGCTGTATTCCTCCTGGTTTCTTTCAGAACTTTCATTAGCTTCTTAAATACAAATTCATTCCTCCAACAGAAAAAATGGGCAGCCAGAGTGAACTATTTCTGAGTCAGATATATGAACTTTCAACTTTAACAATCACTAGGGTTGCAGAAGTGAAGCCAGCAGAGGAGCCCCAAATTTCTATCAATTCTTCAACTCTTGGATCTCAAATCAATTTTTAATTATGAATGCTAGAGATCTAAAAGTATATTTCCATGAATGGATAAGAGCTGCTTTCTGCAATTAATAGAGATTAAAAAAAACAATGAAATATTAGGTATTTCAGCTAAAAATATGTTTGTTGACATCTGCACAATTTACAAGCTGAAGGTAGTTCCATGTGGCTAAAGAGTTTATTTTGTCACACATATAGCACATAGTGCTTTGCATATATTAGGCGCTTAATAAATGCTTATTGGTTAAGACCCATTCTTCCCATTTTTAGCAATCCAGGTTTGAGGGATATGAAAGGGCTACAGGGACAGGTCATGGGAAATCATATATAGTTTCTATTTTCAGTCCAGTCTGGTTTGAACATAATAAAAATAAAACATATAATATTGTTATTCAGTTGTTCCAGTTGAGTACAGCTCTTTGTGATGGAGTTTTCTTGGGAAACCACTAGAGTGGTTTGCCATTTCCTTCTCCAGATCATTTTACAGATAAGGAAACTAAGGCAAACAAAGTTAAGTGCCTTGCCCAGGTTCACACAGCTAGTAAGTGACTCAGGCCAGATTTGAACTCAGGAAGATGAGTCTTCCTGACTTCAGGCACAGTACTCTATCCACTGTACCATATATAGCACTTTTAGGTTTGCAAGCACTTTTCATTTGTTATCTTATTTGGTAATATAGCCAGGTCTCCGATTAGTGCCAATTATGAATCCTATAAAGTGGTTGCATTATTCAAATTCATACTGCCTACATCCAGTGGGCTGGAACTAATCATATTTCATATAATTATAACTTTCAGTAGTGTAAATTGAGATATATGGGGTCACTACGTGGGACTGATTTGATATCCACACTAGTAGGGACCTACATGCTGTGAGATAGCTTGTACCCAGGAGGCTTAACCTTCAGTTCCTGCTTTAAGAAACAAGGCTCATTCACAGAATCAGAGAGTTCAGAGAGCAAGGAATTCTCAGAGGCCATCTAGTCTAATCAGGATCTGAGCAAGAATCAACTTTGCAAAAATATCTGACAGTTGATCAGCTAGACTCCCTTTGAAGACCTCGAGGACGTAATGCATTCTGCTCTTGGATAGCTCTAAGTATTAGGAAGTTTTTTCCTTATACCAAGCCTAAATTTGTGTCACAGGTCTCAATTCCCCTCGTTTTCCCCTCTGGTGCTAAGCGAAGGAAACCTAGACCTGGGAAAGACCTTAGCTTAAAAAGGCCAAGATCTCCCACTGCAACTAGTGTCATCTCTAGTGGTCCTGATCTATGTTTTGCACTGGACCCGAATGACCCTGGAGGAGAAAGTGAGGCTGGTGACTCTGCACAGCCCTGCCTCACTTAAATCCAATTCACTTGCAAGTCAAGACATCACCTTCCTGAGGTCATTTATCCAATTTTAGAATGAAGGTCAAACAACCACAATGACAGCACTTCAGATACTTCAAGACAGTTGTCATATACTCCCTGTCTTCTCTTCTCCAGGCTAAATCTCTCCCCTTCCTTCAACCAGTCATCATACTGTTTAATTTTGAAGCCCTCTACATTCTCCAACTTACCAGTATCCCTCTCAAATTTTGGCCCCTAGAACTATATAGAGTATTCTGGATGGGGTCTGACCAGAGCACAATGCAACCAGACTCTCACCTCCCTAGTCCTGGCTGCTATACTTCTTTTACTGCAGGCAGCTATATCACACAGTTGATATACGGGGTAGAAATATAAATAAATATAACTTATTCCTGTAGTATCTCCTTGACCAGCCAGATAAATAACCTTATCAAAAAATGGAGTAAGGTTACTTTGGCATGACCTGGTCTTGATGAAACCATGTTGGTTTTGTCAATCAACCAAGCAACACAAATTTATTAAATGACTACTGTGTGCTAAACACTGGGATCAGTTTCTTTCCCAAGACTTTGTAATCCTTGGAAATGATTTCAAAATTCCTTCTGGTCAATATCATGTGAGGCTATGTGAATTACCAAAAATGAGGCATGAAGTTTAACAAGTCTTGGTATGTTCTCTTGCTATATCCTAGATATATACCCTGGAAGAGAGAAGACCTCTCTCGTTAGATCAACATAAGGACACCCCAGGACCCTTCCTCAAGGAGTCACCTACCACTGTTACTTACTTCAGCAACCTTAATGGATAAGTGTTCACATGTTGGTCCCCATGGATCTACATCATTATTCTTAGAGAAAATACAAATGCATCCACCTAAAAGCATCTAGCTCTCTCCTTTTTCAAGTGATCCCTTATATCTATATTTTTGTTCTAAGTATTTGGTGATCTCTCTTCCTTTACCTTCACATCCTTTTCTCTCTTTCCCTCTCCTCTCGCTCTCTTCCTTTCTCTCACTGTCTCATTCTGACTCTTCATCTGTCTCTGATTCCATCTCTCTCTCTCTGAAAATATTAAAAAAGTCCAAGTCAATAGACCCCCTGAAATCTACACATGGACCCCCTAAAGGGTCCCTAGATTCCAGATTAAGAACTTTTTCTAAAGTATCTTTTAAAGAAGAAGAAAGGCTGTTTTTTCATGGCATTTTATAATTCTCAAAAGCAAACTAACACAAAGAGCAAATTAACAAAAACTAACAATTAAGCAAACAAAAATACTTTAAGAAAAGGAGCAAATTTATCTAGTCTTCAGAATAGAATATTAGAGATCCAATGATCATGTTTCTTCCCAAATCTACACATTAAGGAGATATAGTTGCCAAAAATAAAATTATATTTAGGAGATTAAATCAAATTAGGAACATATCTGTTATTTGGTCAGAACTCCTTTTTTGTGGAATGTTATAAGAAGAAATATGAAATGGGGAAAGAGTAAGTCTTTGAAGCAAAGTATGTTGCTTCTTGGTTGCTCTGAGAAAGATAGGGGCCAATCCACAAGAATTTATTAAGCACCTGCTATGTGTTAGGCTCTAAGGCTACAAAGACAAAAAAAAAAAAGCAGAAAGCCTCTAATCTCAAGGAACTCACATTTGCAACTGTAAAATGGAGATGATAATAGCACTTCCTTCCCAGGGATGTTCTGAGGATAGAATAAGATATTCTAGTAATATGGAACTTCTTGGTTCTATGGAGAGTGCTAGCCTCTTGATTTGAGTCTGTATCATAATGAAGTGTAGGAAAATTGCCTCCTTGACACAATCCATTGTTTTCACTCTTTTCTAGAAGGTTACTGATAAGCCAGCAAAGCTGTTTATGATTTGCTTACTACTTAAAATCCCATACCTTTTTTTTTTTCTGACCAGCGTATTACGGGGAAAGAGAAGACGGAGGAAGGAAACATTAAAAAGAAACAGTATACGAGTATCATTTGTAAACTAATCTATAGACTCTGAGCCAAGTTATTTCAGCACTCTCTGGGGACAATTACAAGCGAATGAAGAAACATTTTGAAATACGTCTTATGCCTAATTAATCATGAGACTTGAAGAACAAAGGCGAAGATCCTTCAAAGTTTTCAACCTTCCCTCTCTAAGTAGAGGAAAACAACTCTCCACTTTTACCTATTGGCTTAGAGCTCACTAACAGCTATTGTTCTCTCTCTTCCCTGCCTCCCACATAGAGAATTTCCATGGTCTTTAACTTTCTCTTACCTCTGATTCCTTATTTGATCCTTAAAAATGTATATTTTTATATTATTAAACATTTTTAAATTTCAGCTTGATGCCCCCCATTTCTATTTTCTAAGCTCCCCATCTCCTAAATGCATTACTTATGTTAAGATTATGTACAATCCAGACACTAAGTATTGATTGACTGAGTTGATGCTACCTATTATTTTGTAAGAAGTCTGGAGACCCAGTAACATACAGCCTCAGATAATCCATGCTTATATGAACTCCTGGTTTCATTCCCATTTTATCCCTTTATCACCTGGATGGATAAAATGTTTAGGGTTTTTTTCTTCTTTCTAAGGAAGAACTCTGGAGTCCCCACCCTCTCTCTACACCCACTTCTACACATCCCTTTCCTCTTAATGAGTCAGCTGTAGTCCTGAAGGTGTGAGGGAATTCAAGGTATGATGTCATCCTTCTGTAATATCAGCATTAGGTCATTTACAGGCTAATCAGCATAGTTCAAATGGAAACTATCAGTCCCACACTATCCTGCCACATAGCATAGTAGCCAGAAAACATGGGGCTTAGAGTCAGGAAGACATGAATTCAAATTCTGTTTCGGACTCTTACTACCTGTGTAGTAAATCAACTAACAAAATCAACTAACCTCTTTCAGCTTCAGTTTACTCATCTAAAAAATGGGAACAAAAATTGTACCTACCTCCAAGTGCTGTTGTAAGAAGAGAATGAGATGATATTTGGAAAGTATTTACCATACTTAAAGTGCTATATAAATACTATTATTATTATATTCTGTTACATTATTATATTATTTCCCTACCTCACATGAATGTGGTGAGAATCACATAATGTATTTAAAGTAATTTGTAAATATTAAAGCACTATGGAAATGACCAATATTATAATCATTACAAGCTGGTCCCCCCCGGTGTTGGTTTTTCTCTACTAATGTGCCATGGGTCGCCATACTGCCCTCTGTCCATACTGATCTGTCCTAGGAATTTTCCTTCTCAATATCAATATTTTCAAATTTTTTTTATCAAAGTGTCAATGTTTCCATTTCATATAAGCAGTCCTTTAAAAAAAAGTGATGGAGAACAAGGAGAGAGATGAGTTCATAATTCTGTGTTGTTCATCCTTCTTAAAGAGAGCCAGTGACATCACAAGTGTGATGTCTTGACTTGTTCATGAATTGAATAAGTGAAGCAGTGTATCAAAGTGTCAAATACTGAGGCAGTGTTTGTGTCTAACCTTATTCGGGGCAAACCTTTCCCTATTAAGCACTAGACACACTTGCAACCTGGATAGAAACATTCAAAATATGGTTCTCTGCTTTCTCATGGACTTATATAATATTGTATTTTATGGTTAGCTGTATGATCTCTTCTGTCTCACCCCAAAAGAATTTAGTTCATTGAGAGTAGAGAGTTTATCTAAACACAGGACTTTAATATGTATTTGTTGAATGAATGAATGCACGAACCAAAGAAATTGCCAATGACAGTGAACGGGGACTAATCAAAGTCTCCAGAAAAGTTGTTTGGTGAGACAAGTCTTAAATAAGCCAGTGATGCTGCATGGGCATAATAGAAGGGTAGAGACCTTCCATGAAAGGGATATGACAAGCACACAGTTGAAATCTGGACCACAAAGCAAGCAAAATAAAGTAGACAAATTAATATCTTGAGCTAGAACCTTTAGGTTGGATCATATGAGTGAAATGACTATATGTTAGCATGACGCTAGTTGTGTGACTTTGGACAAATCCTAAAACCATCACATCCCAGAACTGAGGGATGGGGGAATCACTTTGGTGGACCTAATGGACAAAATAGAGTATCATAAATATCAATTAATGATCTGATTAAGCAATTATGGGACACCATTCTTCCATATTTTTCCCCTTGAACTCCTACAGCCCTTAAAATTTATACCACACAATTCAACCCCTAATAATATTCTGTCTTGTACTATTCATTATCATTTTATGTGCATACACATCCAACTTTTCATCTAAATTGCAAATTTTTAAAAAAGAAAAATCCATGTTAAACTTTTTCTGTTTTCCTTTCAGTATCTAGCTGGCATAGTTCAGAATTTAACATAGTAGATTCCATACTTGTTGATCAATTGATTGCCTTATACCCTTGCCTCTTTCCTTGGTCTGACACAAAAATTCTCAAGGACTATCAGCCTATTAACACGGGGACACCCTTCTCCCTTTTCTTCTGTCTTATTCCTTTTCCCAGATTAGAGCTACCTAAAATACATCTGAACTACTTAACTATTCATTTCACTTGAATGAAATGGGAGTCACCAACTTTATTCTTTCTGGTAAGACTGAAGATCATGAGACTTTGCCATTTGCCCTGCCTCCTGGGGACCATCAGGACTTAACCATCTGCCCTGCCTCTATGTCCTGCAGATCTCTACCCTCTTCCCACTGGAAGTACTATCTCCCAATGTTACCTAAAAATCCCTTGACTTTGTCATGTGATCTAAGACTGAATGCTTAAAACTTCTAGGCTTTCCCATCTGCCCAACAAGGGAACTTTCTTTTTTGTGTTATACTCCCCGATGACAGTGTCATATCCTTGATAGCAGAGACTCAAAATTTTTCTATTTTTAGTTTTAGTACATAACACATTGTTTGCCACATAATAGTGCTTAATAAATACCATTTCATTCATTCATTTTATCTTTTCCTCCCCCATATTTGCTAGAGATATTTAGATAACAAAGAATTTAAGCTTTAACAGTGTGGATGGATTGCCTATACTGTTTAAATGACAACAATAATAATAATATAATAATAATAATAATTAATTATAATGATCATAAATAATTAATAATAATAATAAAAGAAAGATACCTCACTTTTATGTAGAACTTTAAGGTTTACAAAATAATTCCTTCAAAACAATCTGATAAGGCCAACATTCCCAGTATTTTTATCCCTATTTTACAGATAAGGAAACTGAGGTGCAGAGACATTAAATGGACTCCTCAACGTGACATAGCTAGTAAGTGTCAGAGCCATGATGCAGATTTATGCATCTCTCTACAACATGCCTTGGGCTCTTTCCATTGTAAATGCCACCGCAAAGTTATCAAGAAACTGTGCAATCCTCTATCTTATACTGGCTTTCCAAATGGAAAGACAGAGAGATAAAATGATCTTTTTATGAGATATTTTATTCTCTAAGGATATTATAGGTTTGATTGGTACCCTTAGGGCATCATGGATCAAAGCCCTCTCCTACATCCTTTTCTCTTCTTCTATACTATTTCTCTTGATGATCGCATTAGGTTCTGTGGATCTAATTATTGATTCTCAGATCTATTTATTGAGTCCTAGCCTCTCCCTTGATTTCCAGTCTCACATTTCCAACTGCCTATTGGATAACTTGAACTAGATGTCTTATGGACATTTTAAACTCAACATTTCCAAAACTCAGCTCATGATCTTTCCCACCCCCACTCTTCCCATCTTCTTACCTTCCCTTTCACTGTTGAGGGTATTATTATCATCTTACTTGTCCCCTTACTCTTTCCTTCACTTCCCTGTATCTAAGCAGTTACCAAGTCTTGTCATTTCTACCTTTGTAACATCCCTCTTGTAAGCCCCTTTCTACACTCTGAAACTCCTACTATTCTATGTAGACCCTCATCACCTCTCTCTTGAACCATTGCAATAGCCTTCTGCTTGGTCACTTCCTCAAGTGTTTCCTCACTCCAATCAATCCTCTAGTCAAATGTAAAACTGTTCTTGAAGTTTGGGTACGATCATGTCATCCTCTGCCACCCCACCAGTAAACTCCATTGGTTCTCTACTACCTCTAAGAGCAAATATAAAATCTTTTGTCTTTTAAAGTCTTTATGATCTGGCCCTTTCCTATCTTTCCAATCTTTTTATACCTTTTATCTGGTGGCACTGGCTTCCTTACTATTCTTTGAGCACATAACATTCCATCTCCTGACTCAGGGCATCTTCACTGGCTCTCCTTTCATGCCTGGAATTTTCTTCCTCCTTATCTCTACCTCCTGGCTTCACTGACTTCATTCAAGTTTCATCTAAATTCTCACCCTCTATCAGAAGCCTTTTGAAATCCTCATTGCCTTCCCTCTGAAATTGTCACCAATTTATCTTGTATATATATTGTTTGTATATAGTTACTTGCATGTTTCTCTCTCATTCGATTATGAGCTCCCTGAAAGCAGGGACTTTTTTTAACCTGTCTTTGTATTCCCAATGCTTAGCATAGTGCCTGTCACATATCAGATAATGAATGCCTGTTGACTTGAATTACACAGTATGAATCTAGGGCTTTCTTAAGTAATAAACAGAACTATAAAAAACTTGCTTATGTGCCTTGTCTCCAACATTATATCCTTCATCTGCTGAGGTGATGTCAGCTGTAAATGGAGTTGCTTTTACTTCCTGATTGCTTTTTTTCTCTCTCATCCAACATGGTATCCACACAAATCTTACCATCCAGATTTCAGGACAGCGCTAATTTTTTTGTCTTTTCTTAAGTAAGGATACACTGAAAAAGAAGGAAAAGAATGAAGGGATATTCTGTCTCTGGTCTCCATTCTTTTTCCACTGACCATACCTTCAGGACCCCACTGCATTTGATAGAAAAGTAAAAATTTGAGTCATTATTTACCAAAGGCTTGTTTTGTTTAGGAAACTTTCCCAGATGCTGTGAAGAACTGAAGGAGAAAACAAAACATGATAGATGCCTGTATTTGAAGTATTTGTAGTCTAGTTGAGAAGATAAGCTATACTGTTTTATTGTTGTTGAATTATTTCCATTATGTCTGGCTCTCCATGACCCCATTTTGGATTTTCTTGGCAGAGATACTGCAGTGGTTTGCCATTTCCTTCTCCAGCTCATTTTACAGATGAGGAAACTAAGGCAAACAGGTTAGTGACTTGCCCAGTAACCCCCTAATAAATGTCAGAGGCCATACTTGAACTCAGGTCCTCCTGACTCAAAGGCCAGTGCTCTATCCATTGCACCACCCAGCTAAAAGACATGCTATACATAGAAAATATTATTCAATATTATGAGTGTAGAAGTACAATGAGAAAGACACAAATTGGTGTGTTGGTTCAAAAGGGAGGAAGGTAGATGTTACTTCTAGTTTGGTGGTGAGTAGGAGAGAGAGTTTCAAGGACCAAGCACTCTGGTAAATGACAGGTCAAATTTTTGTCTTTTCACTATTGATCCTCACAGCTTGGCGTTATACCAACATAATGCAAATGCTGTACCAGTGGAATATGTCCTTGAGGAAGGACAGGATGTTTTTTTCCTCTATCGTTGTTTCCAGGAACTAACACAGTGCCTTGTGTATAGTATTTGCTTAATAAATGCTTGTTGAATTTTATTGAATTGAATGGTTATTGAGTGAAGGGACCCAATAGCAGGAAATCAGAACGTGTTTTATTCCAAACTCTGTCCCTAACATTCTACATGGCTTTAGACCAGCTCTTTTACTTAATTATTACGTAGTTCCTCTCCCTTGGAGACAATAATATAATGTGACAAGAATGTTTTAAGACTTAAGATTTGGTGCAAAGCTTTGAAGTCTGAGAAGGGACGTGGTTGTAGAAAAGTCTGGAACAACAGCCCTATAAGATGCACATTTGAATTTGGGCACTTTAAAATTGGTGGCCCCATTTTCCAGCTTCCAGCTTTGGGAACTTGACTTTAGCATATGCCACTTGCTATGGACAATGTCATCACATAAACAGAGCTGTGTGAAGCAGAGGTGTCAAACACTCCTCAGACTATGCATATGGTCTATCACTCTCCTAAAATGTAGCCCCAAACAGATTAAAATGTAGCTCCTATTTGATTTTAATGTGTTGATGTATTTAAAAAAAAAAAAAGTGCATATACAGGGCAGCCAGGTGGTACAGTAGAAAGCATCAGACCTGGAGTCAAGAAGAGCTGAGTTCAGATATAGCCTCAAAAACTTACTAGTTACGTGACTTTGGGCAAGTTGCTTAGCTTCTGTTTGCCTCAGTTTCCACATCTGTAAAATGAGGATAATAATAGCACCTATCTCACAAGTCTGTTGTGAAGATCCAGTGAGATAATAATTGTAAAGCACTGTGCTATTGGCATATAGTAGGCATTGTATAAATGTTAGTTATCAGTGACGTCATCATTATTGCTATGAAACACGTGTTGTTTTCTAAGCAAATATACAGCTTGCAGGGATCCTTATGTATGGTTTAATGCCTATTCCCCCAACTGTGTACAGCTTCTAAGTAGGATAGTGAATAGGATACTGGATCTGGAGTCAGAGAGAACTGAGTTCCATCCCTGTCTTAGATATTTACTAAGATTCTGGATAAGTCAGTTAACATCTCTCAGCCTCTATTTCCTCATTTATAAATATGTGATAACATATAATTATAAAAATAACGGTTACCTTAGAGGAGTGCTGCAAAAGTCAAATGAGATCAAAGCCAGGTGTTGTGGTACAAGCCAATAATTCCTGCTATGGAGCAGGCTGAGGCTGGCGTGTCACTTGAACTGAGAAATTCTGAGTTGTAGTAGTCTAAAGATAATTGACTTACATACAGCACACTTATAGTACTGATGTGGTGAGCACTCAGGAGAAGTGGACCCTCAGGTTGCCTAAGGAGGGGCCAACAAGCCCAGGTAGCAAATGGAACAGGACAAAGTCCCCGGGCCAATTAGTGGTGAAACAGCATCCATGAGTGGCTTGTACATTTCCAACCTAGGTCAAATGGCGATTTTCTGTCATCCAGTCGTTTTTCAGTCATGTCTGACTCTTTGTGACCTTAGTCACAAGGTTTCTTGGCCAAGATATTGGAGTGGTTTGCCATTTCTTTCTCCAGCTCATTTTATAGATGAGGAAACTGAGGCAAACAGGGTTCAGTGACTTGCCCAGGTTCACACAACTATGAAGTGTCTGAAGCCAGATTTGAACTCAGGAAGATGAATCTTTCTGACTCCAGGCCTGGCACTCTATCCACTGTGCCACCTACATACCTTGTCTAAAAAAAAGTGAGATTAAATGAGACGACATATGTAAAGTGCTTTGAAAATGTAACACTATATAAATATTACCTATTGTTATTATTGTTGCAAAACGTTCTATTCCCAGGATCACCTGTGACAGATAATATGAGGCACTTTCAGAGGTAGACAAAGGGTGACATTATATCATTTAATTGTTGTAATGAATCAGTCAGTGAGTTACTCAATATGACTGAGGCAGTGGTTCCGAAAAGAAAAATGTGAATTTCGTGGGAGAGGAGTGTGGGAAAGGGCTGATTCATCACATTTTTGGAGGCAAGAGGAAAAAATAATAAGAACAGTTCACATTTTTCAGAATGAAATAAAGTTTTTAAAACACTTTCCTCCAGAACTTGTTCGGTGGTTTACACATGAAGGATTTAGAATGTCTTGATTGTGGGAACTCTCAGTGTAGAAACTCCTGCCATGATAGATGGCCTGTGATTTTGTCTGTGATTTAGTAGACAAATCCTATGGAGTTGTCCTAGGAACATAGACCTTCTGTAAATTGCCCTAGGACACCTATCTAGTAGGTAATAGGGGTAAGAGTAGAATCCAGGTTTTCCTAACTCTAAGCCTAGCACTTTATTCACCATGCAACATCTTCTCTAATGGATTATATTTATGACCTTTAAAAATTTATAATCATTGTAATTATTTTTATTTACAGTTGAGGAAACTGAGGCTCAGAGAAATTAAGCAATTTAAATACAGTCACTCAGGGTCAGAGTCTTTTTACTCCATCTTATTTCTCCCAGCAGATCATATTTCCTAGGAAAGAACTGATGCATGGAATTTAGAGTGCCTTGATTCTCCATATATATGAACCCAAGTCACCAAGAAAACTTCCCTGAAGTCATGCGGTTATCCTTGCTGTTCCAAGGACCCCAAAATGTTGACGATACTGGTGATAATAATAGTGTCTCACACTGATGTTGCAATTTATGATTATAAAGGACTTTACCATATTATCCCATTTGACCCATTTTCCAAATGGAAAAACTAAAGCTTAGAGAAATTTCAACCATGCCCAAAGGGTGGTGTTAACCTGGAGGAAGATCTTTAGTAAAGTTCCATGAGGCTCTATTTGTAGTTAGCAATAACTTGGATGAACACATCGATGGCGAACTTAATCAGATTTGCAGATATCATAATGCCAAAAGGGATACGAATATTCTGTATGAAACAATCAAGAGTCAACCCCCAAATCACAATAAGCTAGGAAATTGTGAAGAATCAGGAAATAAATGAAGGCTCTACATTTGGATTAAAAAAATTAACGGTGGAAATATGGGATACAAGATATGTGATTAGAAGACAGTTAACGTGGGGTGGGGGACAGTAAAGCACCATTGGAAATGTAGTGAATTTAAGTTTAGTATGAGTCAAAAGTGTGACACGGCAACTAAAAATATCTATCTCCACCTTAGGCTATAGCAATAGAAGCACAGAAGGAATGTTATGTGTCTGCTCTAATACATCCCAGTAAGACAACATTCAGAGCATTGTGTTCTGCTCTGGGTATTGAATTTTAAGGACATTGACAATCTGGAGAGAGAGTTCAGAAGAGGGTGAGTAGGAATGTTAGAGGACAGGAAGCCATTACATACAAAAATTAGGATAAGGAACTGGATATCTCCATTCTGATGCTTTGTCATCAGGCTAGCCCAGGCCAGCCATCTCTTCATTTCTTACCTGGCTGCCCTCCTCAAGACTTTTGTTCCAGAAACTTCTCTATCCTGGAAGATAACTTCAGTCCTGGAATTCAATCCTCATAATTTACCCTCTGCCCCTGATTGTCCTCCCTCTTAGTGGATGGCTCTTCCCAGAACGTTCATTCAAGAGAATGTCAGGCCAGATATCTTTTCATTTCTCATCAGGCTGCTTTCCTCTGGATTTCTTTAGCATACCCCATATAAAATGTCAGAACAAAGTTGATGCAGGTACAAGGTGCATCGAGCCATTGGTGTCATGTAGAACAAACAAATAGGTTTCCAAAGGCTTGTTTATGGGGTTTTTCAGCGTTTGCTGTCTTAATACTTCCATCCAGCCTGAGTGAACAGCAATCCCCTGATCTTTGGGTCCACAGGTGAGAGAAGAAATTAACAGGCAAGATCAGCACTGATCATGGCCCATAGTCATCACTTTAATAAGTACTTGTTGATTGAGTGATTTTTAGGATGTCCTCTGTTGGTTTGTGTGGAGCCAGGGAAGACAATGCCATTCAGCACCATCATGGCTCACATATTCTTAGAATGATTGCGCTTCCTGGTATTTTTACAAATGTGGGACAATAGAATTTTAGAAGCAGAAGGACCCTTGTGATCTTGTGGTCCAACCCTCTCCTGGGGTAGGTGGTGTAAAGAAGTTCAAGTGACAAACCCAGGACCGATACTGGTGGATGATCAAAGTTTTGAATGGAGGTCTTTTGATGACAATGCATTATTATTCCCACTAGGCCAAGATAACCATTTTCATATCTGGCCCCAGCAGTGGGAAAGAAGACCCAGAATAGGGGAGGGATAGGGAGGAATTGTACTATCTAGAGTCTGAGTACGGACTTCTAAAGAGTGTTTGAGTCAGGCAATGTCAAGGTATTATCCCAAGTGGAGAATTGTAGAAAAAGCATCAACTTTGGAGTCACAGGATCTGGGTTCAAAACCTAGATCTACTACTTACTAATTATATTACCTTGACCAACCACTTCCACATTCCTTGGGGTCTCAGTTCCTTAAATTAGAGTCAGGTGAAAACTGACCTCTATGTTTCCTTCTACTTCTAGATCTATCATTCTCCTCCTGGGCCTATAACTGATTTTCTGTACTTCAAAACCACCCTTCCCCACTACCCTCTCCCTCAGCTCCTTTTTGCATATTGCCTTCCCTAGTTAGAAAGTAAGCTCCTTGAGGGTAGGGACTGTGTCTTACTTTTTGCTTGTATTTGTTTCCCTAGCACTTAGCACAGTTCCTGCCACCATAAACACTTTAAAAATCCTTCTTTCCTTTCTCCTTCCATGCTCTTAAGATCTGGCATTTTATTTTAAAGAATATAGGGAAGGAGATGGCAAATCCATCCTCACTTAGGGTCACAATGCCTTTCACCACCCAAACTTGCATTGTGGGTGTGTGACCCTCCCTAACTTATGGTCCTTTTGGAATTTTAATGGGCTGTCTGGACATTGAATTTTCCTTGTCTTGCTCCACCCAACCAATTACCATTCACAAAACACTTTGAAGATGAAGTGTCCGGCAGCTCTGAATGTCATCATTAGCACTGCCAGCAATGTTCACAAGTCTACGGCTGTGTATCTGGTAACCAAGGAGAAAGAGAAGGAAGGTGAGCAACAGCCCTTGTGTTTGTTTCTTAGGTGCCAACTTGGAGTTTTTCTGTGAGCTACATGGGGAATCTTGGGTTCACACCTTTAGAAATTAAAAGCACATGTCCCACTTTAGGAGGAGGGCCAGAAGACAGAGCTCAAATTAACCTGATTTCTGTTTTGTTGTCTGTCTTTGTGACTGATATTGGACCCAAACATGCAGCATAGGAGGCACACCCTGGCATCCAACATTGGAAAGGCAGCTGTTGCCTCTTGCATTTGGAATTACAAACCCACTGATCCTCCACGGCAACAGCCTAAGAAGACAGATGCCAACTGGCATATGGGCTTGCTGAAATGGATGGTGAAAATCATGGGAGCCAGTGCCCTTCATCCCCCAGCCCCTATTGCCTTGAAAGGCTATCTTCCCTTTCTTTAGTCAGGGTGGGGTTTAAGGAGCCACAGCCCACCCCCTCTCTGAGCTGGGATAGTATTTTCTTCAGGATACACTCCTTTCAACAGCTTTGCTAGTGATGGAGCCAAGTCCAAACCGCTTCATTCTTGACCTCTCTCCAGCTGATCTGTGGAGTATTAATCTTGCCTGGAGCTCTGAGGTCTCTTCTCTCCTCTCCTGGCTGAGTAAGTGGCTGAGTTATTGAAGGCCCTGGGTAATAAAAGATCCTTGTCCCTTGTTACCTCCTCTCCCACCCAAGGTTGCCCAAGGCCCTGCTCAGAGACAGTATGCATAAAATATGAAACAGTCAACTAAATGCCACTTGATGGTTCATATTGTGCCTTAATGAAAACAAAGACTCAGGAACACTATTTGAGAATGTGTTACTCAATAAAGTGTTAGAGAAGGAGCTCATAAAGCTGCCAGGAAAATTTAACTATTGCAAAGAACAAGAGGTGAATACAGTTCGACCCTGCAGGACAGGGCTGGGGAACCCAAATCTTTTTTATCTCACACGCTGGGGGCTTTTTATTTAAAACACATGGAAAACACCAAGACTTGGCACAGAATGTCTTGTGGTTTAAAAAAAAATTAGAAATGCCCCAAAGCCCTAAAAAAGACAGAAAGAAACACCAAACAACCAGATGTGAAGAAATTAAGACAGAATGACAGAAGGTGTTCCATGGCAGTAAAACCCATTTAAAGTGATGGCGAAAGGCAAGAGCAACCAGCATTTTCCAATGGCAGTTGATAGACACAAGCAATTGAACAGTTCATACCCTCTCTGTTGTCCCTGTCATAAGATTTGTAGGTCGTTCTCAGCCAGCCACTGGGGTGAAAGGGCAGAGGTTATGACCTGCTGATTTACCAAAGTATGATCAACTCACACAAATTATAGGCGTAAGAGAGTCCTGACAACTTCAATATGATGAGCAATGAGAGCAATTATTTGTGACATGTGAAACCAGTGTGAGAGTATAATTCTGTCACTGCGTGACAAGGCATTATTAGTCGGGGCAGGCAACGGCTTGAACTGGGAGCAGCTGGAGGGGAGGTATTGAAAGGGAGAGGGCTCTCCGGGAGGGAAGCCCATAGCAGACTTTCTCTCCCAGGGCAGCAAATTATTGACTGTACCTCTTTGTGGTAGAGAGAGGCAAAGCCAGAGAAAAACAAACTTTCTCCATCTTTGGGCAGTCTGGAAAATACTAAAACAATGCAGGATGTGTGTGTGTGTGTGTGTGTGTGTGTGTATGTGTGTGTGTCTTGTGGGAACAGTGGTGTTAACCAATGTTTGAGGAGTGAGGTTGGTATTTTCTTTGAGCTAAAGTGCATGGGAAATATCTTATGACCAGCATTCACGAGGTGTTAGGAGAAATGAGATTCCCACATTCCATTTGGTGGCCTGAAATCCAGTCATTTGCCATGAGGGTGTGAGACAAGGATGATGAGGGAAAAGACAAAGAAGACCAAGGATGTGAATCTGTGTCCATTCCTTCTCTCTTATTAAATTAGAAACATTTCTTCTCTTGCAGGCTATCAGCTATGGTGCCAACCAGCCTCATAGTTAAGTCCTATCAGAAATAGGAGGTTTGGCTAGTTGATAACAGGCAAGGGAGAAATTAAATGGATGCTCCTGTGGACTTTCAGCCTATGCTTCTCTGTCAAGGGCCACAGATTAGAACAATCTAGGTTGCTGGAGAAGGATTTATTCAATTGTGAGGGGTCAACTGTAACTATAACTCAGAAGTGGGGTTACTTCAAGGCAACAGCCCTGAGTGTTTGATAGGCCATTAATAAAAGTTTCTGAAAAAAGGAAACAAGGCATGGTTGTGGGTATTATATAGATCATAGGGAATGATACCATATTCAGTGCCTAGTTCCATCTCTTTAGATTCTAGTGCACTATGTTAAACCATGGTGCAAATGAAGCCAACACCTCCATTTTAATTTATTTGAGTGGCAGTTAGCTTTCCTCACTTTTGTAGAAGTTACCCTATCCCAGTCATCTTACAAATATGTGGCTTTGATATCAAGGGATAAGAAAGTACTTTTTTTATCGGTAGAAACTCACTACTGGAAAAGCAACCCTAAGGGCATATTTTGCTGACCGATAATTCTGTCCTTGACTGTGAAGGACAGGAGAGTTCTGAGGCAATGTGGTAAGGTAGAAAAAAATTAAGGCAAAATAGAAATTGGAAGACCTAGATTCTAGTTGTTCATCCTTAGTTTTCCAAGAGGACCAATGATATCCCTTAGTGATGTTTTGACTGGTGAGCGAATTGGATTTAAGTGAGGCAAAGTTGTATGGCTGCCAGTTCCACTATTCCAGTCATCAAGACCAAAGACCACTAGCGATGCCCTAGGATGTAGTGAGTGACCTTGGCATCTTGATGTCTAACCAAGCTCTAAGGACTCCACAGTATCTGCTGCAGCTGCCTTTCTGACCATTGGAATAAATTGTTCTTATTCGACCATTCTACCAGGGGAGGTCTTCACATGCGTGGGGCAGACCTCTCCCTAACTCACCAAAGTCTATCAGTTACCTCAACCTGGTTTAGCCTGTCTGCCAAGAAGGTTTTACTGGGGTGTGGTTGCTGAGCATGCTGCAGTTTTTTTGGAGACACAGGTGAGATCTGGGTGAGAGGTAGATGCGAAAGGTGGATGAGCAGCCCTGAAGAGGGCTTGCAAGCCATCACAGCAGAGATGCTAATTCTCCCTGAATATTTCAGAGACCCCTAGATACTAGCATCAGCTCCTCCACTAGCTAGATATGTGGTCTTTTTGTAAGTGACATATCCTTTCTAAGTCAAGTGTCAGGACTCCACTGACCCTTACCTTAATAATTAGGCAGGACCAGGGATTAACCTAATTAGCTAGCCAAGAACTAGGTAGGACCTACCACCCAAGTACCCTATTCCCCTTTCTACTTCTCAGATTTTGCTCAGGAATTAATAATCAAATGAACACTAAGATTACTACTATACTGTGAAGAATATGACAGCTACTATACTACAACTCCATTTAAAATCTCTGTGACTCTGCGTCAGAAATGAAATAATTTGTATAGAGTTTGTGTTTTATTTTGTATGTATATATTGTCCCTCCACCCCCACCCCCCAAGAATGTAAACTCCTTAAAGAGAAAGATTCTTTTACTTTTTTCTTTTTATTACCTAGCACAGTACCAGACACCTAGGAGACATTCTATAAATGCCAGCTGAATTAAATAGAATGGAACTGGTCTCAGTTTCTTCCACCCTACAATGAGGGGGTTAAATGAAATAATTTCTAACTTCCCTTTCAACTCTGAAATACTATAATTCCAGGATTCCAAAGTACAAAGGAGATAAAATAAAGAAAAGCTTAGCATAATTAGTCCTCTGGGGTCACATCTATGTACAAGTAAGTTAGAGAACGTATGAATCAGAAGTATCAAACATGTAGCCCATGGGTTGTATTATGTGTCTCATAACATCCCCACGTACTGCTGAAACCAAATTGAAATGTAATTGGGAAATAGTTGCAACATAAATAAGAAATCAAGAACACATAGATATGATATTTAAAAACTAACTCCATATGTACTTGTATGGATCCTTATGTATGGATTAGTGGCCTCTCCTTATTTTTGAGTTTGACCCTAGTGCTCAATATCATGATTTTATCTCTTATGGGGAATTGTGGGGCTAGTTAGAAATGATGATAATAAGATGGTTTGTCTTGTTTACAAAGCTCTTTATCTACACAATCTCCTTTAATCTTCACAATGTCCCTGTGAGGTGGATACTACAGGTACCAAATATGCCCATTTTATAGATGAGGATATTGACGTGGTAAAATACACGCTAATATGTGTCAGAAATGAGATGAATTCAGATCTTTCCAACACCAAGGCCTGATCTCCATTGATTATATCATGCTGTCCCTTAGAAAGCCCATATGTAAGAATAGGTGTAGTAGAGCAGAAACGATTAATATTCTTTTGTAACAAGTATTGCAGTGAATTACATGAGTTCTACAATTCTTGAAATGAGAAAAATTTACAACTCCAAAATAAGGGAGGACTCTGATGACCTACCTATAATTAGTTCTCTGGCAGAAATTCAGGGACTAACTCCTGGTTAATTATTCAACTTTTCTTTGTATCCATTGGGATCTTGATAATTCTGTCCATTAGTTATCACTTCACCAATTCTCTGTAGAGTGCTGGTAAACATCTTTGCTGCTTTGTTCTATTGCAAAGTCCAGAATGCTGAATTGGGACAGTTTGAATGGAAGGAAAGTTAAGGCAACTGAGTACTTCTGAGTACCTCTACTCCCAGATGAAATCTTTTCAGAATAACTATACTTGTGTCTCTAGTACTTAAGGGATAGGGACTGGACATGAGATTTCATTAATACAGGGAACTCTCCCATGAGGGTACCTCCTTCTTCAAGTGCAGGTCAGCATCTTCTTGGCAACATATTGTCCTAGCACTCTGAGAAGTTAAGTGATTTGCCCAGGGTCATGCTGAATTGAATTAAATTTTAAAGGGTTAGGAATTTTCAAATTGTCACACACATCCTCATATTCAAATGGAAGCATCTGTTAAGGATACTTGTAGAGAGAGAGTTCCTGAATTAGATCACGGGAGCTGGACTCCACAACCCCTAAGATCCAATCCAACTTTAATTTTCTGTCGTTCTAGAAATGATTTGGAGGTTGTTTTGGGTGGGTTTGTTGTTATTTTGTATTATACTTGTGGCAGCTGCTCCTTATTAGCAGGAATCAGAAATTGGCCTGAGTTTTTATGCAAGGAGATTGTCTAAGCCACCTTAAAAGGAAAACCTCCATCTGTCTGTCTATTTACAAATCAAAGTGGTGAGTTATAACTTTGGACAATTGTAATGTGATGTCCAATCAGTCAGTGTTGCCCAGATAAAGGGGGCCAGGTAGACTGGTTTGACCAATGATTTGTAATTGACATTTTGTAAGATATATATTTTTCCTATTTGTTTCCAAGTGTTTCCATTGTATACAAAAATGAGACAATGCTCTTAAAATAATTTTTAAAGTTGTTGCCACTTTGGGTTTAAACCAAAGTTATGTTTAACCAAATAAGAAATAAGGTAGTAAGTGCACTTTGCATGAAGACTGAGGGAGAATTCCATAAACAGGGAGAAGGAAATCATGGTTCAAATCTGGGCTCAGTACATCTTCTGAGGGAATGGGGAAGAATGAATGAGTGAATACATTAAAAGCATTGATGAAGCACTCATAATGTGCCAGGCACTATGTTAAGTATGGAAATACAAATAAAATCAAGCAAAAACAGTCTCTGCTCTCAAGGAGATCACATTCGAATGAAAGAAGACAACACATAAAGGGAAACTAGGAAGGGGGTATGGGTGTATACATGGTGACCAGGGTTCCAGTAAGTGACACGAAGGTCTAGTTCTTAGCAAAGGAGGAGGTGGAGGGGAAACATATAAGAGTCCATGGGACCTGGGGGCAGAGTCCAGATGGTCCCAGTGGGAAGAGGTAGAGGAGAATGTCAAGGCTAACGGCAGCATGGTCTAGAAATAGCCAGGAAGCAAGGGGATGCCCCCTTCTCCTTCTTAAAGATGTCATGCTACTAGACAATAGGATCTTGCAAATGAGATTGAACTTCTATTTCAGTTTCCAAATGGAGTTCTCTATGCTGTAAGTAGAATGTAAAGTCCTTCAAGGCTGGGGCTATTTTTTCTTCTTTCTTTGTGTGCACAATGTCCAGCACAATGCCTTAAACATTGTAAATATGTAACAAGTGTTCAGTTGGATTGGGTTGGATTGGAGGGGGAAGGGGATGGGCGCAGAAATAAAACCCGGTTCTCATTTCTTCCTGGGTTGTCAGAAGGAGAGTCGATTCCTTAGTTGGACACTTCAGATGCAGTTGAATTCTGGAGCAATTTATGAAAACTTCTGGAAAAGTTTTGTCAGGGTGAATGTGGCCTCTGGTGGCCATCCTGCATTTTTGGGGGCTGTGATCATTTCCCCCTTGGCTGGGGTATTATGTATTGCTTGCTGTGATATTTCTGGCCATTTATTTTCTTTCCAAGATAAGGAAATACAGTACTCAAAATAAGTACACTCATCTATGAAAGTAGCAGGTTTTAATTGAATAAAAAAGGATCACAACTTTTATGCTGCAGCCACCAGTTTGACCAAGGCATCCCAAGTAGATGACATTTTGCAAGACGTGCATTCCTCCCATTTGTTCCCTAATGTTTCCATTGTGTATAAAAATGAGACAGTGCTTTTAAAATAATTTTAAAGTCGTTCCTCCTTTAAGTTTAAACCAAACAAAATAATATTTAAAGAAACATTAAATACATTATTTATCATGTTGGTCAATGGCTAGGGGATTATGGTTTAAATAAACACATTAAAATGCCAGGTACTCTCTAAGAGTTGCTTTAAAAAACCCTCAAAGGAGTTGTAATAAATCTTATAAAAAAATTTTTTTATCAAGCACTTGTTTTTGATGCTGAATCACTTGCTTTTGCTGAATAATGTTCATTCAAGAACTCAGTTTTTAACCACAAGAGTTTTGACATTCATACTGGAAAAGTCATATGCAAGGAGAAAACCCATACCAATGCCAAGGACTGCATGCAACCAGTCAAAGAATTCTCATTATTTTCCAAGAATCTCAGAGCTCACAGACATATCAGAGGTAATCTAGTCCAAGCCTTTCCTGAAGGGTGGAGCCTTTCTATGATATCCCTGACAAATAACCTTACCAGTTTCTGTTTAGATTATTTCAGTGCTAAGGAACTCATTACCTATATAAGATAATAGGGTCATAGGATTTTGAACAGAACAGAAGTAGTGAGGAAAAAATAGCTTGAGGAAGTCAAAGAAGATGTGACTCATAGAGCTGTTGGTGACTAAACACCTACAGGGCAGCTGGGTGGTGTAGTGGAGGCTCTTTTTCATGAGTTCAAATCTGGCCTCAGATACTTACTTATTTGACTCTGGGCGAGTCACTTAACTCTGTCTGTCCTAGTTCCCTCATCGGTAAAATGACCTGAAGAAGGAAATGGCAAACCACTCCAGTATGGAAACCCCAAATGGGGTCACAAAGAATCAGACATGACTGAACATCACAGGTGAGAAGCAAGGAAGAAATATGGTGAATGGAGGGGGGAGGGGGAGAAAGATGATAAGGAAATGGGAGGAGAGACTATAAGTATTTTTTAAAATGGGAAAAGTAGAGCAGGTAATACAGAGAGATAGACTGGAGGTGGTACAGCATTTGAGATGCTGGATAACTGTTTTGGCTCAATTCCAGATGCAGCTTATAACTGGATTTAAGGAATAAATTTAGAGAACCCTAAAATATCATGGAGGAGTATCTTTTTTATAAAAGATTTTTATTTATTTTATTTTTAATTTATGAAATAAAAGAAGCATTTTCATAACATAGTGTAATTTTAAAAATGATTGCACATGAAACTATAAATCTATTATGTACAAGTTGATATTCCTTTTACATATATAATAAAGTTATTGTATAAATTTCTTTTCTTTTTTTCCTTCCTCCTCTAGCCCCTGTCTTACTGATGGCTACTATTGGACACAAATATGTATGTGTGTGTATATATATATATATATATATATATATATATATATATATATATATATATATATATATACACACATATATATACATATATGTGTGTAAAATTATTCTATACATACTTCTATTTATCAGTTTTTCCCCCTCTGGATACAGATAGCATCTTCCTTCATATGTCCTTTGTAGTTAATTTAGGTATTTATAATAGTGAAAATGACTTATTTACTCAAATTTGTTCTTAAGACAATATTACTGTTACTGTATACAATGTTCTTTTGGTTATGCTCATTTTGCTTTCATTATTTCATGCAAGTCTATCCATGTTTTTCTAAGATCATTAAACTCATCATTTCTTATAGCATTCCATCACAATCACATATCACCACTTGTCGAAAATATCTCTTAAGAAAACAGGGGACCTTTCTAAGATGCTTAGAGAGTCCCCATTCTCACATACCCATGCTTTTGCCCAGAGTTTCCCATATTTGGAATGCTCTTTCCTCCTAGTTTCCCCTTATCTCTCCTTTTAAAAGCCTTCCCTTCTTTCAGGTTTCAACTCAGAAACCACCTCTTCTGTAAAATTTTATATTCATCCTTCCCCAGTTGGAAGTAATCTCTTCTTTTTTGAATTTCTCACAGTACTTTTAATGAGCCTTTTCTACTCCATTTCTATTTTGGATTACAGTTATTTGTATACAAGTCTTCACTATCCTACTAGAATATAAACTCACTGAGGACAAGGACCAGGTTTTATTCATCCATGTATCTCTCATAGCATCTAGCACAGAGCATTGCACAGAACAGGGTTATTGAATCAAATAGTTTAGCCCTGGTAGGATAGTTTTTGTGAAGCTGAAGATCAAAGTAGCTTCTCATCTTTCTCAACTTCAGTGTTTCCTGGTGGGTACAGTAGTCACTAGAAATTCATAAGCTATATGCAAAAGGATATTCTCAGTTTGTAGGAGGGAAAAAATGTTTGCAAAAAGTTGTTGGGTGTGGATTTTAAGGAGTGGGGGAGTGCATTTCCACAAAGTACCTCAGGGTTTGAAAACTAAGCGAGGGAGACGTTGACTGACCACATCTGGGACTTGGGTTTTTACTGAACTGGGTAACAAAAAATAATCTTTTCAAAATATTTAAGAAATATTTGATAAACACACACTGAGCCTATGTCTATACACACAAACCACGGTTTTTTGTTTGTTTTGTTTTGTATTTTTGGGGCGGAGGGAGTAGAGGGGTGAATAACATTGAATTCGTATAGTTGTTAGTAACAACTATAGGATCATAGAGCTAGAGATGGAAGGAAACTGGCTCTTTATCTAAAACAGTCTTTTAGTTTATTATTGAGAAAACTGAGGCCTAGAAAGGTTAAATAATTTGCCCAAGGTCAAACAGGAATTCAAGGGCAGAGGTGGGATTTAAACCATGTCCTCTGACCCTAAAATCTACTGCTTTTTTTCTGTACCACACAGACAAACATAACTGGGCCGGATACCCACTCAATGCTTGGCAAATACTCACTGAGTTGAATTAACCAGTTGTTTTCAAAATAGCCAGTTGTTTGACTAAATTCAAAAAGGTCTTGTTTAAAATAGCTTATGGGGAGACAGCCTGAGGCAGACAGTGACCCTTTCACGGTCTGCCCTCTCTCTTTCCCATAGTTTACATCAAATTGTAGGAGAGAGGAGAGAGATGTAGGAATATCCTCAAGAATTAAAAATGATTTCTTCCACTATTCTTGCTTTATCATCTATCAGTCCTTTATAAAAGTCTTCCATCCCAGTCCAGCAGAATGACTTTCTGATCCCCAAAGATGTCAATGATTTCCTGCCTTTATGTTCTTGTACGTACTATTTATCCCCTTTGCCAGGAAGCCCTTCTCCTCATATCTTCACCTCTCAAAATACTATCTATTTCCCAAGGCCCAGTTTTATTGTCACCTTCTCCATGAAGCTTTCCAGAATCCTTTCCAATCAAATATAATCTCCCTTCTAAGAACAATTTATAACTCTCTAATGACACTTAGATTTCTTTGCTTGCCTTTTATGTGAAGGATCCAGGCTTGTACCATTTTACACATGTTAAGTGCCTGCCGAACTCTCAATTTCCCTGAGTATCAAACATGAGGTGAGTTGAAATTATTATTCTTAAAGCTTGTAATAGAATCCTAGAACCTGAAAAGATTATAAAGCAAACAAACAAAAAAGGATAATATCAGTGCCTTAGAAACTATCTACAACTCTTTTGAGAATCAGAATGTAAGAATGGAGAGGAACTTCACACACCAGCTAGTCTAATCCACTCATTTTACAGATGAGGAAACTGAGGTTGAGAGGTAAAATAATTTGACCAAAGTTACATTACTAGTTGTTGTCAGGATGAGGTATAGGCCCAAATAAGTTATTGACTCTATACTAATCTTACCTGCTGGTCTTTTCAGACCACATAGGTTTAATTGTCATCTCTAAACAGATGATTCTCATATCTGTATGGGATGTCAAGACCCCTACTCAAATTGACTACTCAGAGGCATCTCAAGGTAAAAACAGAACATCTCCTTTATTCAGTCCTTGCTAAAGACCGGGAGGTCACTTTACCAGTAAAGCTGGAGTAGGGAGGCAGCTTACAGAAGCAAAATGGCATTTTTATATAGACCCTGACGGAAAATCCCCCTCCCACCACTGACCGTTATTCTCATTGGCTGAGAAGCAAGGTCTTACATTCTAGGTGCGAAATCTAACCAATCCCTTTTGAAACCCAGTTCAAATTTCCTACTCCTGGATGTTACAAAGCCTGCAAAAATACACATGATTAAGCATTGAGGAGTTAGTGAATCATTGATCCTAAAGCAATACATAGCCTTAAATGGAAATCACCTGACTCTGGAGGAATGGACACCTGGGTCCAAGGTCCCCTCCACACCAGGGAGAAGGCTCCACATTCCTGAGAAGTCTTCACTAAATCTGTTCCCATTCATATCCATTAATTTAGCCCTATCCTGTCTCTAACTTCCATTCTCTCATCACCAACTGCCTATCGGACATCTTGAAATTCATCATATCCAAAACAGAATTCCTTAACTTTCCCCTCTTCCAAATGTCCCCATTGCTCTGAAGGCTACCATCATCTTATGCTTACAACTTCAATGTCATTCTCAACTTCATGTTCACCTCACATATCTCTCTGTTGTTAAGTCTTGTCATTTATTCCTTCACAACATCTCATGTATGTCCATTTCTCTCCATTCACATAGCTTCTACCATGGCTCAGGATCCTTATTACCAGTAGATGATTGCAATAACCTTCTGGTTGCTCCTCCTGCTTCAAGACCTTCCCCACTCTAATCCATCTAGTGCCAAAGTAATCTTCCTAAAGGGGAGGTCTGACTGTGTCGACAAATGTAATGTTAATGTGAGGTTAACGGTGAGTGGGGGGAAGAGTTAAAGATCTTCCCCAACCATTAATAAGCCTCAGACACTTTTTGTTAATTTCTAATGAGGCACTGGGTCATGAGGGTCTTACCCTCTAGCTCTGAGAAGTGCATATATACTCTGAGGTGAGGTTTTACTTTGGGACTCATTTTTTAGAAGAATGTTGACGTGTCAGATGAGACTCTGGATAGCCGCCAAGAAGCCCCCAGCTTTGAAAACCCAGAGGTTGGTGCTTCTCTCTGATAACGATGTATGTGTTATCTGGGGTCAGACAGTTGGAAGCACTGTCTGTTGGTATTTCTGTTTGTATTTTCTCTGATGTTCAGGGCACTGACTTTTCCTCTCAACTAAGTGAATGATATATGTGCCTGATTAAAGTGATTGTTGGCCCCCAAGCTGCTTTCCTTTTAGAAAAGCACATCTAAGAACCTGTACAGCAGGCCCTCCTGTGTATGCCAGGGTCCTTGCTAATACAATAAATGCCAGTGTTTCCTTATTACCTCCATGGGTTGTTGTCCTTTGTTTTCAAAGGGCACCAGAATGACATCACCATGATAAAGTGAAGCTATCCATATGGAACTGTTGGATATAGCTGACAGCTGGAGACAGCACAGTCTGTGTGGAAAATGAGGAGGGGAATCTCTAAGAGAATAGTAGAATGGCTACTAAGTAGCAATGATGGTGCTTGGTAGGTTTCACCCTGAAATTGAAGAGGGCAAAATTAGCAGTTGAAGACTTGGGAGTGTCCAAAAGTCTTAGTGTCTCAGAAGCAGAATAATAAAGATTTTAGGAGTTATGTTCCTCAAGCAGTGCGCAATTCACCAAACTATACTACTCTCTATCACTTAGGCATTTTAAAAATTTCCAGTTGTACCTCCAAAAAAGATGGCTTGTTCTACATGAAGGGAACCACCTGTACTCTCAGCCTATGTTGTAAAATTTTCATGTTAGGACCAGTTCTACCCCTGCCTGTTTAATAACGATTATAGATGGAGTCATCTCACTGAGAACATGAAACAATGCCGACATCCAAGATATCATTACTCTAATGATTTACAAGATGGAAAGATTTGTCGGAGACCTAAGCCCTACTCAAGATGGAAGGAAATTTAAAATTACATCATGAAAAACATTACTTACTTTAATTTGTTTTATTTATCTTATTATTATTTCCAACATTAAATATATACTCCTTTGTCTGGCTTGTAAAGGTCTTTACAGATTGATTCCTTCCTATTTTTCTAGTTTCTTACACCTTATGCTCCGCCGTGTACTTTATAATCCACTGATGCTGGATTTCCTGTTTTTGCCCCCGGTTTTCCAAGACCCAACACAGATCTTTCCTTCTGCCTCTCCCTATTTCCATCTCCAAGACCCCCTTCGCTCTGCCTTTCTTTTGAGTTTCCTTCCCATTTACACTTCATTATATATCTTGTATACATATGATTTTTTACATGCTTTCCCAGTTTTTAGACTATGATCTTCTCAAGGGCAGACACTATGTTTTTGTCTTTCTTTGTATTCCTAGAACTTAGCACAGTGCCTGACACATAGAAATTCTTAAAAAATGCTTGCTGACTGGTTCCAGGAAGAACAGGCTTTGGCAAATATGTTCTATCTAGTTATAATGGAATTAAAAATACTTTAGAGAATAAAGCAAAAGATAATTTAGGCAATAGCTGGATAATTCAGACCAATTCACCTAAATTACCTGTCGATTTAATGTAAATGCAAATTTGGTAGCTTAACTTGTTAGGGTTGTTATAACAATTCTCATTCAATTTTATTTTTATTGCAGAAGGCCAAAGCAAATATCATTGTCTATTCATCACATAGATTTCAATTATGTTGGGTTTTTTTTTTTTGGCAAATATTCTGAAAGATTCCTTGCTTTGATATTTTATATTTTTGGTGACACACAAATGCCATGGATGCAATGTTTCAAAAATGAATGACAAAGCATTTATTAAGAACTTAATATATTCTAAGCACCGGAAATACAAATACAAAAGGAAAGAATCTAGTTCTCAGAGAGCTTACTTTTAACAGAGGGAGATTATGCCAAAAGAAGAGTGATGGTCTGGGGAGTGGTCTATTTTGGTTTGGAAAGTTACAGGGGTAGTGAAGGGAGCCAAAGGAGAGTAGATTGGCATACACTTTCCAATAGTCATGATATTTCAATAAATATTTATTGTATGGATGATAATAATCAAAGTCCAAACATAGAATTTACCTGCTTTTGACATCTCCGATATCACCCATTTGGAATAACAATAATGAGATGGGGTAAGGATGGGGCTAGGGCTTCCAGCTTGATATAAACCACTGACAGCTGTAGCATAATACATACCACTGACAGCATAAGAAGCTTATTGTTCACCTAGTTTGCTCCCAAGCCTCAAAGCTCCCCAACTTTTCCTTTCTCTTAGCTCCTTTCTCAGTGACCTTGTTTTTTCCTGTTCTTCTCCATCTCTTTCAAAGCAAACTTCACAAATTATTTAGAAATTAAATCAATTGATCATCAAGCATTTATTAAATGGTTTCAATGTACTTGGTACTGAAAATGCCCTCCAGGAACTTACTTTCTATCATGGAGACAAAATATCCATATATAAGTATCTAAAATACACATATGTAGACATTTGTGAACATATGTATGTCCACATATAGAAATTGCTATATTTTATTTACATGCATATAGATGTATATATGTGTGTGTACACACACATATACATGTTGATATATATAGATATAGATAGATAGATAGATAGATAGATAGATGGATAGACAGATAGATAGATAGGTAGATAGTAATTTGTTGGAGAGGTGTTATCAGAGATTTTTAAAGTCTTACTGCATGAGGTGGTAGTTGATTTGAACTAGGGATCTTAAGCCATGGAGGTGAGTAGAGAGAACATTCTGAGCACAGCGGACATCCTATACAAAAGCCTAGAAACTGGAAATGGCATATCGGGTGAGGAAAGCAAGCAAACCATTCTGGCAAGGACCAAACAGTGTGTGAAAGGGAACAGTGTATAGATCTGGAAACATAGAATGGAGCCATGTTGTGAAGGGATTTAAACTCTCTTCTCCTTTAGATGACATCTAACACTTAGTACAATGCCTGGCATATAGTAGGTATTTAATGAATATTAGTTGATTGATTATTACAGGCTTTATGGGGACAAAGCACTTTACAACCATTCTTTTATTTAATCCTTGCAAAGACCCTGCAAGGGGAAGCAAGGGATGTTATCTTTATTTGGGGATAGTCCTGAAGGATTTACATTTTAATGGAGGATCAGGGATGCAGTACTGTAAAAGGCTTTGAAGTTCATCTCTTCTAACTTCTCCATTTTACAGCTGGGGAAACTGAGGCCCAAGGATGTTAAGTGGCTTTCTCAGAGTCACCCAGGTAGTAGTTTTTAGAGGTGGAATTTGAATCCAGATATTCTAACACCAGAGTCACTACTCTTTTGATAATTCTTTGCTGTCTCTCAATCTAAAGCGATGACTTTTCTACCTTGGAATTTTAGGCATCAGAGAGCTGGTGAAGATGGTGTTGGTGAAAGGGAGAAACAATATCACCAGCTCTTCTGAAATCACACCACATGCCTGGTCTGGTCAGGCTGGCCCAGAGCACTGTAATTTCTGTGTTATATCTGACAGCTGACATTACCCCCATCATTGGTGATATGAATGCCATGAATTCTGTCCAACAGGAAATTCTGCATAACAAGTGGGATGGGCCCACATAAATCCCTGGCCCCTTAGCAGTTGATTGATTTAAAGATGTTGTCTTTTTCACAGGGCAGTAACTGCTTTAGAATTTAATATCAATTATGCTTAATAAAGTTGAATAAGTTTTTTTAAAATGTTGACTGGAAGGAGGGAGAGGAAAGTTATCATTTGTTTATTTAATTTTTGGAGGAATGTTTGTTGTTCCAAACTTGCTGCTGAGGCACCCATGCAGCATTGTCTGTTACTTAGTTAATTTCTCATATCACAAAAGCTTCACTGAGGTATGTACCATGATTCACGGAACAATGAATGCACCTCACAGTGGATTGTTGGTTTTGTGTGGGTTCATTTCAAGGACTGCTATTTGAATAGGTTGCCTCTAGTTGAGATATGGATGTATGCGACATGTATAGAGGTACATATATATCACATGGTTGAGTTGGGTTCATGTTTGGTTAGCGATTTGACTTCCTTTCCATAACATGTTTCAAAGCATCCAGGGAGAAAAGCAAAAGGTAAGAATTGGAAGGTTATCTGGGCCTAAGATGAGACAGTTTATTCTGCGTTTGGTATTAAGAACTTTGAAAGCCCTCCTCTCTCTTCCTGGTCAAATCAAGACTGAAATGAACCAAACAACAGTGTGTGACTCCAATGACCTGCTTCTGGGCATCCTCTGAGCCTTGGTGTGGTTGACCTCATCCTTACAAGATTACTGAGCATTTTAGTCAACAGATATGCAATGCCAACCTTGTGAAATTTTGCAGATCATACAAATCAAGGAAGGAAAGCCCATTTATTGGGATAATAGAATCAGGAACCACAAAACAAATTGAGATTAATAAGATGGAGTTTTAGAGAAATAAAGGTAAAATTCTAAAATTGGATCAAGAAAATCAGCTCTATAATTTGGGGTTGGGGAGGAGAATGATTGGATAGCAGTTTTTTTGAAAAAGATCCAAGAGTCTTAGTGAGCTTCAAGTTTGAGATGTCAACAGTGTAACCAGAAAGCCAAAGAAAGCTCATCTTATCTTGGGCTGCAGGAAGAAAAGGTATATCTAGGAAACAGAAGGTGATAGCCCTGCTTTCTCTGGTCAGACTCCATCTGTAGTACTGGCAGGGGTAAGCTGGGGTAAGCTGGAGCCAGCTGGAGCCAGCTCAGCAGCACTGATTGAAAATTGGCAAGTGCTACAAATTGGCTTGATTTATTGTCCTGTTGATTGTCTAGACCTAAGAAAGTGTTAATAATGCAGATTAAACTTAAAAGTGTGTTTCCGGTACATCACCCCCCACTCCCAGAATCATTCGTCAAACATTTGCCAGCATATCCCCAAACTGAATATGGTTTACAGCACCATATTTGGGGAAGGACATTGACAAATTGAAACAAAACAAGAAGGAAACCGGAACAGTGAAAGGCTCTGAGTTCATGCCATGTGAGGGTCAGCTGAAAGAAGTGAGTGTTTAGGGGCCTAGAGAAGGAAGATTAGGGGATAGGCGGGGTATCTTTGAATACTTTAAGGGATGTTACATGGAACAAGGACTAGATCTGTTCTGCTGAGCAATGCCCCGAAAAACAACACTAGAAGTAGTGAGTAGACATTACAAAAGTCAGATTTCCTCTTGAACCAAGGAAAAACATCGTAACAAACAGAGCTGTTCAGAAGAGGACTGGGCTGTCTGGAGAAGTAATGTTTTCCCATCAGAGGGTCTCAAGTGGAGAAGGAAATAATGCCTGGTTGGGGATCTTAATAGAATGGCTGGCATGCATATGGTACTCTAAGGTTTGCAAAGGCTTGTAATACACATGATCTCATGAGAACCTTGAAAGGTGGGCAGTAGGAAGCTTTAGTATCACAACTTTGCAAAGAAGGAAACTGAGTCTCAGAGAAATTAAGTGACTTGCCCCTGGTTGCTGTTGTGTCGTTATGTTTGTCCTTTGTTCTCGAGGAGGACAGTGATATCAGGGAATTGATGACATGACTTGCAGTTGACTTTGATTTGAGTGAAGGAGGGCTGTGTAAAGTCATCAGCCTCACTTTTTCCTCCAGAGCCATCTGGGTCTAGTGGCCAGATATTCATCAGGATGACTGGAGATGGTCCAGGATGCAGTGGGAGGCCCTAGCCCTTTTCAGCTAAGTAAGGTCTTTTCAGGTACTCACTTAGAGTGAGGTAAGGCCTATTCAATGAATAGGCCTTTTTAAGAACTGAGTCAAGGGATGGCCCCTTTGATTTAAAAAAAGAAAAAATCAAGCTGGGAGGGGAAGACCCTCAGCATTGCTGTTCCAAAGAGAAACCATTACCATTGACATTCACTCTAAGCCAAGAGAGCCCAAAATACAGCCATTAAGTAGAGGGATCTATTGTGGTCCAACCTATAAGCTTCAGAGTGAACTAGGTTTAAGGTTTTGTGAAAGAAAGAAAGAAGGAAAGAAAGAAAGAAAGAAGGAAAGAAAGAAAGAAAGAAAGAAAGAAAGAAAGAAAGAAAGAAAGAAAGGAAGGAAGGAAGGAAGGAAGGAAGGAAGGAAGGAAGGAAGGAAGGAAGGAAGGAAGGAAGGAAGGAAGGAAGGAAGGAAAGAAGGAAGGAAGGAAGGAAGAAAGAAAGAAAGGAGGAAAGAGAGAAAGAGAAAGAAAGAAAGGAGGGAAGGAAAGAAGGAAGGAAGGAAAGAAGGAAGGAAGGAAGAAAGAAAGAGAAAGAAAAAAAGAGAGAAAGCAAGCTGGTTACACAGCTAGTTGGAGGTGGAGGTAGGGTTTTTTCAGATTCAGGGTCTTTCTCTACTGTGCTATACTGCCTCTTTTAGGGAAATGCTCATAAAAATCAAAGGTGGCTAATTAGATGCATAGGGCCAGTTTTAAATACATACACATGCATATCAAGTCAGACTTTCACAGAATTCCTCTCTGTCTCTATCTCTGACTCTGCTCTGGCTCTCCCTCTGTACTCTCTCTCCTTTATCCTCCCATACTCTCTTATTCCCTCCTCTTTCCTCTGACTACAGAATCAGATGAGGGGAAACATTATCTGATTTCTGTAACTGGTTATTTCTAAACTTTTTTATAAGTTTATAATTTTTAGACTTTTACCCTTTTTTTTAAAGTCCCCTCTTTGGAAAACCCACTTCTGCATTGGGTCTGACAAAAGTAATAGAGCATGTAGACAGATCACACCCACTTCAAGGAGAGAGCTGATGAGCCAAACAGAAGGAAGACACTTCCCACCCCCACCTCAGTAACTTCAGGGTCTGATACAGTATATGTAATTAGAAAGGATGGCATGATGAACTCTAGGTGGGAGCTAAGACGTTGATATGATCTCCTTTGCAGCCTGGAGCTGGGAGCTGGTTTGCTGAAAAGATAACCAGGACCCTGAATACCACTGATGCTGCTGAAAAAAAGAGACATAAAAATATAATCTTTCCCTCTTCCTGGTGTCCCATCTCCCCAATCATCAATATGTTTTGAAACATGTCACTGACCGAAAGCCATGATCCAAAAAAAAAAAAGGCCTGAACAACATCTTTCAAGAAATTATCCAAGAAAACTGTCCAGATGTATTAGAACTAGAGGGCAAAATAATAATTGAAGCGATCTGCCGATCACTTCTTGAAAGAGATCTCAAAGCAATCTGCTACTGGCTAAGAAACAGAGTGGTGGATCAGTGGAATAAATTAGGTACAAATTATCTTATAGCAAATGACCAAAGTAATTCAGTATATGATAAACTCAAAGATACAAGTTTTTGGAATAACTCATTATTTGCCAAAAACTGCTGGGAAATCTGGAAAGCAATATAGCAGAAACTAAGTATAGACCAACATCTCACACCATATACCAGGGTAAGGTCAATATGAGACCATGATTTACACATAAAGGGTGATATCATAAGCAAATTGAGAGAACATGGAATAGTTTACCTGACAGATTTATAGGTAAGGGAAGAATATATAGAGATATAGAGAAGATATAGAGAACATTGTAAAATGTCAAATAATTTTGATGATAAAAATCTAAAATTTTTTGCACAAACAAAACCAATGCAACCAAAATTAGAAGGAAAGCAGAAAATTGGGGGGGAAATGTGCAACAAGTATCTCTGATAAAGGTCTCATTTCTCAAATATAGAGAACTGAGCCAAATTTATGAAAATATGTCATTATGCAATTGACAAATGGTTAAAGGCTATGAACAGATAGTTTTTAGATGAAGAAATCAAAACTTCCTCTAGTTGTATGAAAAAGTCCTCTAAATCACTATTGGTTAGAGAATTGCAAATTAAAACAACTCTGAGGTACCACCTTACAGCTATCAGATTGGCTAATATGACAAAAAAAAATGTTGAATGTTGGAGGGGATGTGGGAAAGCTGGTACACTAATGTATTGTTGATAGAGTTGTGAACTGATTCAACCATTCTGGAGAGAAATTTGGAACTATGCACAAAGGGCTTTAAAACTGTGTATATCCTTTGATTCAACAATACTATTGTTAGGTCTATATCCTAAAGCTATCCAAAAAAAGGATAAAGGACCTACCTGTACAAAAATATTTATAGCAGTTCTTTTTGTGGTGGCTAAGAACTGGAAATTGAAGGAATTAATTGGGGAATGGCTGAACAAGCTGTGTATATAATTGTAATGGAACATTATTGTACTATAAGAAATGACAAGCAGGATGATTTCAGAAAAACCTGGAAAGACTTACATGAACTGATGCATAGTGAAGTGAACAGAACTAAAGGAGTATTGTACCCAAAAACAGTAATATTGTTTAATGAAGAATTGTGAATGACTTAGCTATTCTCAGCAATACAATTATCCAAGACAATCCTAAAGCACTAATGATTAAAGATAATATCCACCTCTAGAGAAAGAACTGATATTGTCTGAATACGGACCGAAACATGCTATTTTCACTTTCTTTTATTTTTTTCTTTTATTTGAGTCTTGTGCAATGGAAATGCTTTACATAACTGCACATGTATAACTTACATCTGAAAGCTTACCATCTCAGGGAGGGAGAGGGAGAGAGAGGGAAGCAAGGATAGAATTTGGAACTCAAAACTTTAAATTAAAATGTTGAAAAAAGTTTTCACAATTATTTGTTTGTATAATGTTTGTGTTATGGTATAAATTGTTCTCCTGGTGCAGTTCATTGGGCATCAATCCATACAAGTCAGCCTCAGTTTTTTTCTGAAACTGTCTTTTTATTTCTTATATCAGAACAGCATTCCATTCCTTTTGCATGCCATCATTTGTTTGCCTATTAACAATAATAGCTAACATGCTTTAGAGTTTACAAAACAATTTACAAATATCACATTTTGTCGTCACAATAACCCTGGAAAATAAGTGCTACTATTATCCCAATTTTACAGATGAGGAAACTGAGGCATACAGAAATGCAGTGATTTGCCCAGGGTTACACAAGTAATAAATACCTGAGGATGGATTTTAACTCCCAACTCCAAGTCTAGTACTCTATTGACTGTGCCATCTTTCCAGTTAGAGAAATCTCCTTGGTTTCTAGTTCATTGTCACTATAAAAATAGCCACTATAAGTATTTTTGTACATGTCTTCTCTTTTCCTTTTTCTTTGATCTCTTTGGGGATAGGTCTAGTGATGCTATTGTTGGATCAAAGGGTTTGCACAGTTTGGTAAATTTTTCAGTGTAGATATATAGCTATAGATAGTTTGGATTTATTCCCTTGTCACGTCCTTTGATCATTTATCAATCGGAAAATGGCTATTTTTATTATTTTGAATCAGTTCTTTATGTCTTGGAAGAGACCTTTATTGGAGAAATGTTCTCCAAAGATCTTCCCCCAGTTGTTTTTCATCTAATCTTAGCTGTATTGGACTTGTTTGTGTATTTTTAATTTTATGTAATCAAAATGTCTCTTTTATCTTCTGTGTTCTTCTCTGTACCATTTTTTGGCTGTGAACTCTTCTTCTAACCATAGCTTTGAAAGGGAATTTCTTTCTTGTTTCTCTGATTTATGTAATTTTTATGTGTAGATCATGTATCCATTTGGAGCATATCTTGGCATATGGTATGAGGTGATAGTCTAAGCCCAATTTTTGCCAGACAGCTACACAGTTTTCCAAGCAGTTTTTGTCAAATACTGAGTACTTATTCTAGTAGTTGGGTTTTTTTGAGTTCGTTAAACATTGATTAGTAGGCTTGTTTGCTTCTCTGTGTTGAGTATGTGTTCCACTGATTGACCTATTTTTTAAACAGGACCAAATCATTTTGATGATTATTTCTTTGTAGTATAGTTTGAGATTTGGCCCTTACTTTCTTCATTATTCTTTTGAGAATTCTTTCCCTTTATGCAAATTTTGTTATTTTTTCTAGTTCTGTACAATAATTTTTTGATAGTTTAATTGCTATGGCACTGAATAAGTAATTTAGATAGTACTGTCACTTTTATTGCATTGGCTCAGCCTACCCATGAACAATGAATATTTCTCCAGTTGTTTATGTAACATGGATTTGGTGCCTTCTGAAATGACATCACCCACATGCTAGAGAATTGGGATCTACTTCTGACAGACAAGAAAACTGGCACATTCTACATTTGTCCTATCATGTGGTTGAGAGCAGCCTTTTCCTGTTATTTATTTAGTCAGAAATGTCTGTGTCTTTGAATCTACCAGATAAAGCATAGTCATTCTCTCTCTGATATTCACATTTAGCACATGAAGGACTCACTCACTCACACAGCAGGCATCCTTTCTTGGCTAGAAACCTGGTCCACACTGAACTTTCTAAACCACATGGAGCTTTTCAAAGGGACTTAAGACCTGAGGGTCAATTAGCTATCATTCAGAAAAGAAACTATGCTGTGTGAATTTCTTCCATGATTTCCTTAGTACATAAGGTCATCCAACTGGAGTCTGATCAATATTTCCAAATGTCCCTTTCTACATCAGGTATACTAAAATTTGCTAGGAGGCCCGATACCATAAGCAATCCCCTTAGAAGTCCAGGAAAATTTCCTCTGGGCCTTTATTGCAAAAGTACCCCAAATACCTCCCAGGCAATCCCTGTTATTGTAAGGGTAATTTAAATGTTATTACAAACTCACTCAATAGGGCAAGTAGCCTCAGTTAAAAAGATAGCAAAGAAAACTAACTACTTCTGGATTCTAGACATAGATAGACCTTACTTTTCCAAGTTGTTGAGCGTATTGCTCTCATGATAAGGGAAGAAGTCTAGGTCAGTTTAAATGCAAAAAGAATATGAATGTTTTTTACTAGGCAGGAGCATTTGAGTGATGCAAACTCTATATTTCTCAGATTCACCTTTATATTACTTCTTATACAAAAAGTATCAGTTTTTCAACACTCAAGGAACCAGCATATGCCAGGTTTTCAAAATTATATCATTGGAACTGACTTGTGAGGGAAGACACACCAGAAAAAAAGATCTTACAATTACAATTCTTTTTTTTTTTTTTTTGCCAACTTCTCTCAGATATCCCAATCAAGAATACCTGAAATTTGAAGTCCCAGACAAAAAATCTCTCCAAGATTCTCACAAATTTAAAAGACCCAGTTTTAACCCAGATGATATCCCCCATATAACAATATCATTCTTTTATCTGATGAGCAGGGATGTTACATCTCACTTCTCTGCAGGAGAAGAGGAAGTTGGAAAGAGGGAGTCTTCCTTTTTTGCTCTGTGTGAGAGCCCACACCAATTGTTTTATCCTAATTGAAAGGATCAGGACTAGAATCCATTTAACCATTTAATATCATATTAGCTTTTACAATGGAATATTTATTTCAAATCTATGGTGAGAACAAATAGGACCTCAGGACCATAATTCCTCCTTCACCACCTCACTCTCTGGGTAGGGGAGATTACACTCATATTTAGCTCAGTTCCTTTATAGTATTAGTCCCACCAAATTCCAATAGAAAGCCCCACTAAACAGGTTCTCAGAACTTCACTGCTGGTCTGGCTGCAAGATCTAACCTGGAATCCTGGGCTCCAAAATCTCCATGGCTTGATCTCAGGTCAGCCACTCTCCTTCCTACACCGAGAACTTGAAAGGACAACCAAACGGGACTAAAGTCCCAAACTTGTTTCTTCAGGTCATATGGCCTCAGGGTGGAGACAGGTGACCCTAAGGTCTTCTTTCCCTTGACATCTCACATGATGTAAGAAAGTCTTTCCTAGACTTGAATGTGGGAGAGAAACTGTTCGGTCAGGGTGTTCTAAAGCTACTTGTAGTTCCGGTTACAGAACAAACGGAAAGAAGCTACCCTTCAGAATTTCCACACAAATACTATTTTATAAGGTCTAGTCATGTGCCAACCCCTCTATTCCCCCCCTTTTCATCTAGGTCTTACCTTATTTTTTTAAGGAGTACTTTGTAATTATAATCAAATAGTTCTTTTGTGAGTCTTTGGGAAAATGCCCAAATATTTTATATATTCTATAGTTAATTTCAAAGGAATATCTCTTTCTATTTCTTTCTTCTGGGTTTTGTTGGTGCTATACAGAAATTCTGATGATTTATGTGTATTTATTTTATATCCTATAACTTTGATGAAGATACTAATTGTTTAAATTGCTTTTTAGTTGATTCTTTGGGGTTTTCTAAGTACATCATTATAAAAAATGATAATTTTGTATCTTTTGTCTATACATTAGAAATCACTCTAGCTTATCACCGTTATATATATATGGTATATATATATATGTGTATATATATATATACACACACTGTAAGACTCTTGGTTTTAGATATAAAGCATTTATCCTGATGAAGAAATGTTCATTTATTCCTATAGTTCTAGTTTATGTTTTCCGGTATTTTTTAACAGAAATAAGTTTTGTGTTTTCCTGTATCTCTTAACATATCGTATAATTTTAGTGTTCTTGCTATTAACGTGTTTAATTATTTTTGTAGTTTTCCTAACCAAACCTGAATTCCTCTTATGTTCTCTTACTTCTCTCCTCTGACATTGTCAATACCTTGGTGCATGCCTTTATCACTTCTTACCCGTACTGTTACAGTAGCATGATGATTGGATTTACTGCCTCAAGTCTCTTCCAACTACAGCCTATCCTTCAAACCATCCTCCACGTGTCAAACTGATATGCCTAAAATGCATTTGACCATGTTATTCCCTCCCCATCATTCAGTAAACTCTAGCGGCTCCCTCCAAGATCAAATAGAATCCTCTGTTTGGTATTTAAAACTCTTCATAATTGAACTTCTTCCTACCTTTCAAATCATCTCCCACCCGATTCCCCTATACATACTCTGCAATCCATTGGCACTGGTCTCTTTGCTGTTGCTAGTATAAGACACTCCATTACCTGATTTCATGCATTTTAACTGGCTAATCTCCATGTCCTGAATTCTCTTCTTCCATCTCTGCCTCCTGATTTTCTTTAAAGCTCAGCTAAAATCCCACCTTCTTCAAGAATTCTTTGCTAATCTCCCTTAATGCTAACACCTTCCCACTGTGATTATCTCCAATTTATCCTGTGTTTATCTTGTTTATAGATGGGGTTCATGCATGTTATCTCCTTTTATTTTTTCGTTGTTGATTCAGCAACTTTTTTTAGGATTGTTAGTCTACAGCTAATTTTAATCCTTTTTTTCAAAACACCTTTATTAAATATAATTTTTACCGCATTGTGCCTAGCAAAGGATATGTTTAATAATTTTGTTTTTCTACATATGCTTTTCTACATTTGTTTATAAGGATATTTTGTCCTAATGTATGGCCAATTTTATAAATGTGCCTTGCACAATTGAAAAGATATATATATATATATCCCTGGGTCTCGTCTATTCCAATTTATTAATCACCAGGGATCTATCATATCTAACTTCTCTAAATTTATTTTCAGA
Source organism: Notamacropus eugenii (assembly GCF_028372415.1). Taxonomy (NCBI): domain Eukaryota; kingdom Metazoa; phylum Chordata; class Mammalia; order Diprotodontia; family Macropodidae; genus Notamacropus; species Notamacropus eugenii. The sequence continues at coordinate 191,696,669 of NC_092872.1, forward strand.
TCCTTCCTTCCTTCCTTCCTTCCTTCCTTCCTTCCTTCCTTCCTTCCTTCCTTCCTTCCTTCCTTCCTTTCTTCCTTCCTTTCATATATTTGTCTAGCTTTGAAAAGGAGTACTTGAGGTACTAGAGTTTTCTATTTATTTTTCCCTGTACCTTGTTTAGCTAAGCCTTTAAGTATTTAGATACTAGGGCATTCAGTGCATATATGTTATGTATTTAGATTAATTCATTGCCTATGGTGTCTTTCAGCATGATGTGCTTTACCTATTTAGCTCCGTTAATCAAGTCTATTTTTGCTGTTGACTTGTCTGAGGTTATGATTCTTATCCTTGCCTTTTTTTAAAATTTCACTTGAAGCTTAATGATTTTTCTATAGCCCCTCATTTTAAAACTGTGAATCTTTATGTTCCAAATGTGTTTTTTATAAACCACATATTCTTGAATTCTGCTTTTTAATCCAGTCTGCTCTCCTCTTCTATTTTATAGGTAAGTTTATTCTGTTTACATTCACAGTATGATCATTAATTGCATGTTATCCTCCACTCTATTCTCTTACTTTTTCACTCTTCGCTCCCTGCCTCTGTATTTCATGACCCTGCCTCTGAATTTAAGCTCTGTTTTTTACTAATCCCTGCTAGATATACCCTCCCTCTTATTTTCCCCTTCCCCCTCTTCCTGTGAATTGAATGCATTTCTACACCAAACTTTCCATGTGTGCTCTACCCTCCTTTTTATCACTTCAGATGAAAATGAAATGCAAGTGATACTTGCTTCCCCAACCACTTCATCATTTGCATAGACTTCAACTTGTACTCATGATTATGTAAGATAAATCCCACTATTTCTTTCTTAGGTATCATTTTCCTCCTCCTTTTCCTTTCCTTTTTAAAACATGATAAAATATAAGACAAAAATTATCCACAGACTTTCTATCTTATTCGACTTTCTCTATAACCCTTAATTTTATGGTTCTTAGATGATGATTGTTTCATCTTCCTTTCCCTATTAGAATGCAAGCATTTCATACTTAGAAAGTTCTTTTTGATTGCTTACTTATAACTTACCTTTAATGTATCCTTTTATTCTCATGCTTATATTTCAAAGTTTCTATTCATCTCTGGCATTTTCATCAAGAATGTTTGGAAATTCTCTGTTTCATTATAGGTCCATTTTTCTCCCGTAGATTTATGCTGTTTTGCTAGGTAAGTTCTTTTTGATTATAAGTCTTTCTCTTTTGCCTTTTGGAATATCATAGTCCATGCTCTCTGCTTCTTCATAGTGGTAAATCCTGTAGGATCCTAACTGTCTTTACTTGGAAGCTCCAGGTTTTTATTTCTCCTGTGAATTTTCATTTTGGGGTCTCTTTGAGGAGGTAGTAGTTGGATTCTTTGATTTTCATTTAGCACTCTGGTTTTAATACGCTTGGATATTTTTCTTAAACTATGGTATGCAAGCTCTTTTATTTATATGTGGTTTTCAGATAGTCCAATGATTCTCAAATTATTTCTCCCTGATCTGCCTTCCAAGTCAGTTATTTTTTTATATGTTATACCTTACACATTCTCTTATTTTTCCTTTTTCTGACTTTGTTTTAATATTGTTGTTTTATGGAGTCATTAACACCTGTTTGGTCCATTCTAATTTTTAAGGAGTCTCTTACTTGGAAAAGGTTTTGTAATTCTTCTGCTAAGTTGTTAATTATCTTTCTAAGTTTTTCCTCTAAAGCTGTCATTTATTTTCCAAATTTTTTTTCTTCTATAACTTTCATTTCCTTAATAATATCATTATCACAACTTGAATCATCTCTTCTGGGAATTCTAATTGATCTTGAGGGTAAGCTGTTTTTCTTTGAGTCTTTGCTTTTAGTTTTTTTGGAGTTATTCTTCCTTTCTGGATCTATGTCTTGGGTGTCACTGGCTGCATAACAGTTCTTTTTTTTTTTTTCTCTTTTTAATTAATTAATTAATTTAACTTTTAACATTCATTTTAACAAAATTTTGGGTTACAAATTTTCTCCCCTTTCGTCCCCTCCCCCCCCAAACACCAAACATTCTAATTGCCCCTATGACCAATCTGCTCTCTCTTCTATCATCCCTTTCTGCCCTTGTCTCCATCTTCTCTTTTGTCCTGTAGGGCCAGATAACTTTCTATACCCCTTTACCTGTATTTCTTATTTCCTAGTGGCAAGAACATTACTTGACAGTTGTTCCTAACACTTTGAGTTCCGACTTCTTTACCTCCTTCCCTCCCCACCCCTTCCCTTTGGAGGGCAAGCAATTCAATATAGGCCAAATCTGTGTAGTTTTGCTAATGACTTCCATAATAGTTGTGTTGTAAAAGACTAGCTATATTTCCCTCCATCCTATCCTGTCCCCCATTACTTCTATTCTCTTTTGATCCTGTCCCACCCCATGAGTGTCGACCTCAAATTGCTCCCTCCTCCCCATGTCCTCCCTTCCATCATCCCCCCCACCCTGCTTATCCCCTTATCCCCCACTTTCCTGTATTGTAAGATAGGTTTTCATACCAAAATGAGTGTGCATTTTATTCCTTCCTTTAGTGGAATGTGATGAGAGTAAGCTTATGTTTTTCTCTCACCTCCTCTCTTTATCCCTCCACTAATAAGTCTTTTGTTTGCCTCTTTTATGAGAGATAATTTGCCCCATTCCATTTCTCCCTTTCTCCTCCCAATATATTTCTCTCTCACTGCTTGATTTCATTTTTTTAAGATATGAGCCCATCCTCTTCAATTCACTCTGTGCACTGTCTGTATGTGTGTGTGCGTGTGTGCATGTGTGTGTGTGTGTGTAATCCCACCTAGTACCCATATACTGAAAAGTTTCAAGAGTTACAAATATTGTCTTTCCATGTAGGAATGTAAACAGTTCAACTTTAGTAAGTCCCTTACGACTTCTCTTTGCTGTTCACCTTTTCATGCTTCTCTTCATTCTTGTGTTTGAAAGTCAAATTTTCTTTTCAGCTCTGGTCTTTTCATCAAGAATGCTTGAAAGTCCTCTATTTCATTGAAAGACCAATTTTTCCCCTGAAGTATTATACTCAGTTTTGCTAGGTAGGTGATTCCTGGTTTTAGTCCTAGTTCCTTTGACTTCTGGAATATCCTATTCCATGCCCTTCAATCCCTTAATGTAGAAGCTGCTAGATCTTGTGTTATCCTGATTGTATTTCCATAATGCTTGAATTGTTTCTTTCTAGCTGCTTGCAATATTTTCTCCTTGACCTGGGAACTCTGGAATTTGGCCACAATGTTCCTAGGAGTTTCTCTTTTTGGATCTCTTTCAAGCAATGATCTGTGGATTCCTTGAATATTTATTTTGCCCTCTGGTTCTAGAATCTCAGGGCAGTTTTCCTTGATAATTTCATGAAAGATGATGTCTAGGCTCTTTTTTTGATCATGGCTTTCAGGTAGTCCCATAGTTTTTAAATTGTCTTTCCTGGATCTATTTTCCAGGTCAGTTGTTTCTCCAACGAGATATTTCACATTATCTTCCATTTTTTCATTCTTTTGGTTTTGTTTTGTGATTTCTTGGTTTCTCATAAAGTCATTAGCCTCCATCTGTTCCATTCTAATTTTGAAAGAACTATTTTCTTCAGTGAGCTTTTGAATCTCCTTTTCCATTTGGCTAATTCTGCTTTTGAAAGCATTCTTCTCCTCATTGGCTTTTTGAACCTCTTTTGCCAATTGAGTTAGCCTATTTTTCAAGGTATTATTTTCTTCAGCATTTTTTTGGGTCTCCTTTAGCAGGGTGCTGACCTGCTGTTCTTGCTTTGACTACATGTCTCTCATTTCTCTTCCCAGTTTTTCCTCCACCTCTCTAACTTGATTTTCAAAATTCTTTTTGAGCTCTTCCATGGCCTGAGCCCATTGAGTGGGCTGGGATATAGAAGCCTTGACTTCTGTGTCTTTGCCTGATGGTAAGCATTGTTCTTCCTCATCAGAACGTAAGTGAGGAAATACCTGTTCACCAAGAAAGTAACCTTCTATAGTCTTATTTCTTTTCCCTTTTCTGGGCATTTTTCCAGCCAGTGACTTGACTTCTGAATATTCTCTTCACACCCACTTTGCCTCCAGATCCTCCCAGCCAGCATTTGGGGTCTGAGATTCAAATGCTGCTTCCTAGCCTCAGGGCTTTGGGTGGGGGCAGGTCTGCTATTCAGTGTGAGATTAAGTTCAGGTGCTCAGGTCAGGGCAGGGCCGCCTCATGGGCTCAGTTCCCTCAGGGGGTTTATGCAGAGACCTTCAACAATGGATCCAGGCTCCTGCCTGCTTGGGGAGCCTGGGTCTGCTCCCGCCTCTGCTGTTATCTCCCGAGGGGGCCTGAGTTATGGGGGCACCCCACTCCCCTCTCGACCCGCCAAAGAGACCCTCTCACCGACCCCTGTCACCTGTGGGTGGAGGGACCCGCGTGGCCGCTGGAGATCCCGTCCCTGGAGCCCGCTCAGATCTGTTCCTCTCGGTGCTGCAGCCATGGCAGGGCTGAGCTTGGCTCCCAGTCTGCGGCGCCCAATCCACGGCGCAAAGGACCCTCTGCGAGAGGTTTGCAGGTCCCTCTGGAACAGAAATCTCCTTCGCTCCAATGTTCTGTGGCCTCTGGTGCTGCAGAATTCTCAGTGAGTTGCTATTTACAAATGTTCTATGGGTTGTGGGTTCAGAGCTATGTGTAAGTGCGTCTTTCTACTCCGCCATCTTGGCTCCGCCCCCCTTCATAACAGTTCTTTAGCCATCCATCTGTCCGTCCATCTGTCTGTCTATCTATCATCTATCTATCTCCACCTAACTACTTACCTACCTACCTATCTATCGATCTACTTATTTTTGTTTACTAATTCTTCCATCTCACTTCTCAAGTTGAGACTTTATATTAGGCCCAGGTGCTGCACATTTCTGGTGGGGCTGTTGTGCTTTGTATGATCTTGGCCTATCTTATTTGGAACTCTATGTTATTTAAGAATCACCAGACCAGCTTGAGCCAGCAAGCCAAAAATTTCAGGGAGTCTTATGTAGTTAAATCAAAATCATAGTGTAATTAATACCCTCTTGGGCTTTTTAGGCTCTATGGTCCAGTTTGGATCTAGGTACCATAGCTGCAGACTTACCCATAGGATATACTCCTGTAGATAGTAGTTGGCTCTCACCTTTGTCAAACAGATGGAAGGCTAAGCATATTTGGAGCAATCTTGCTACTGGTCTAGCCATATTCTGGACCTGGGGCTAAGTCCCTGATCCACTCTGAGGGTGCTGCTTGGCTAAAACTGTTCTCAGACCAGGATTGAGTCCAAAATCTGCTCTATATGTAGCTTTCCTGCTGGTCAAGCTGAGAGTTCTGGTTGTGCTCTCAGCTTCTCTGGATGACCCTAGGCTATTGGCCTGGGTTTGGGGATGAGTCTGCAATTAGCTCTGGGCATCTCTCACTGCTAACCTAGGTTTTAGCTCTGAGCATTGGATAAGTGATCCCAGCCTAATCTTATTCCACTGTTGCTACTCTGGTCATTTGCCTGTAGGTCAAATTTGTGATCTTTGTTTAGAAAAATGTACCACTTTAGTTTCTCCTTGGATTTTTCAATCACTGCTCAGTCTGGCATTCTTCTTGAATTATTGTTGGAATAGTTGCAGGAGGAATTGGATTGATTGCTTCGTCCTCCTCTACCCTCTTGGCTAGTTCTTCCAAGATGGTTTGGGTACATGATATCCAGAGATCTTTTGCAGCTCTAATACTATGATATGATGTTTCCATGATGACTTATCCAGGTAAAAATAAGTCAATTCTATTCACTATAAAACTATAATCTCATATTTATAGCACAGTTTTAACCTCTAAAACATTTTCCATCATTTACTTTTCCTTTTCTTATTTGATTTATATTACAATTCTATAAAGTTTTCAGGGGAAAATGGCACAGGCACAGAGAGTTTATGTCACTTGCCTAAAGTCACGTAGAAAATTCTAGTGAGTAGACCCACCTTATCTGATTCCCATCTCTGGGCTCTTCCTACTCATTTGCACTACCTACTTTAAATAGTTGTTGTGAGGAAAATATTGGGTGCCTAGATTTCCCAGGGATCTCCAAGCTAAGCCGTAGGGCCTCCAGTCTTCCAAAACTCTCAGTCTTGAACAACAGTTATGTTTAAAATAATGACAATACCATGTTGCCCCACGTTGGAAAAAATACACCTATAAGTGGCAAATCAACTTGTGTGGTGGAAAAGAATGCCAAAAAAATAATGACTCCCAGAGTTAGGGACTCTTCCAGCCATGACTTCCAGAAATGTTTATAACAACCACAGGCTGCTACATGCAGGAAAGCATGGGTCTAGCATATGAACTCTTGGCAAAACAACAACAGCAAACAAGATACAAACTAAGAGGTCTTGGTGCATGTCTAAATGTCCACATAGCATCCTTGAACACTTAGGTTCTTTCTCTTTATCTTGGCCCAAGTTTAAATTGTATCGGGTAGCAAAAACAGCACAAGTCTTACAGTCAAAAGATGTGGGCCCCAGTCTCAGATTTAGTGTTTCCTAGCTGTTGTTAATGGTTCTGCCATACCATGATTCAGCTGAATGTTAGTGTCTTCCATATCCTGCTCCACACTGGCCAACAGAGTCCTTTGTAGACCAAACCTCACTAAATGGCACATACAATTTTGCTCAAAAATATAGAGAAGTCAGTTTGGTGGGGACTATGAAATACCTGGAATACATGGGGGGAAATTCTAGCTCAGTATAAATACCAATACATGTAAGATGAGCACCATATATTGGAAATGGAATCATAACAATAGTGAAAAGCAACTTAAGGATCATATAGCTAGTGTCTATACCAGGATTCAGACTAAGGTCTTCCTGATTTCATTCCTCATCATGCTGCCTCAAAAGATGACCAGTATTAAAGACCTGACTGTGGAATATACTAGCTGTGTGACCCCTAGTAAATCAATTGATCTCTTATGTTCCAGATGATTCTCTAAGACTATAAATTACAGGTGAGTTGCCACATAGTAAGTTTCCTATGTGGATAAAACATAAATTTGGGTTAAAAATAAGTAACAGTAATAATCTTTATGCAATATAGCAGGATTAACTCTTAAAGGGAGATGTCATTTGGTACCTCTCCTGGGTTTAGTTGGTCTTTCTTGTGACACAGGAATATTCAAATTTCCCAACTCCCAGTAGGGAGATAAGAAAAGAAAGGAGAAAAATAAACTGCTGATTGCTCCTTTGCCAACCAGAAAAACAACTTTCTATCTGCTACTGATCACAGATAATGCAAAGAGTGATGATATCCTATATGTCCCCAAAGTTCAGAACAGAAGTGAAATACTCAAAAAATCTCAAAATTTCTCCGAAGAGTGCCAATGGTATCTACCAAGTAGAGAAGAGAATGAGCCGAAGGGATTAAGGATTCAAATCCCATCATTCTAGGATCTAGGCCTGTATGAGTCTAAAAACTGGGGGGAGGGTAACAATCAATGAATCATCTATATTCCAAGCTCTGCCAGATCTCATGGTCATTGTTGAATCAAGGAAACCCTGTCCTAATCATAGGCAGAGAGGTATATTATCAATCTGAGTCACCTGAAATTTTGCAGACCAATCTTTCCTAAGACCTATTTATTTGGACTGAGACAAGACTCTAGACCCTTCCCCTCTACCCTCCAACAAATATGACCAGAAAGTAACTGTGTCTTGGTTATTAAAAACAATATTTACAAGGGTGGCTAAGTAGTCAGACTTCAAACAGCATGTAATCCTGGGCCTGTCAATGAACTGAACCTCAGTTTATTTGTAAAATGTGGATAATAATGCTTAAGCTACTTATCTCTTGAGGTTGTTAGGAATAAAAGTCAATGTAAATGTTATGACATGAGTTCTTATCGTAATAAGGGGCAACCATAGGATTTTATAACTTGAAAGGGAAATCACAGGATATCTAGTTCAGCCATCTCATTTTACAAATAAGCAAACTGAGATCTACTGAAGGTAAATGACCTGCTCAAGTTCAATCAGAGAGTAAATAGCAGAGAAGATCCTCTGACTCCATGCCATGATCTTTCTATTCCAGTTGCTGCTGTTACTAACAACATTATGCCTGCCCATCAAAATCAGTTAGATGCTTAAATCGGTAACACTTCATAGTTTCTTTCCCCCGTTCCATGATTTCTCTGGCCCATCTATCTCCTCTGGGCCAGGGATTTCTTGTTTACAGAAGTCCTTGTCACTGAGTCTGCTTTTAATTTTTATGAGATAGATTCTCAACCCAAGAACAGGGAACAAGGAGAGCTGAAGTCCCAATCATTTTATTGAGAATTCCAAAATGACAGAAAAAAACCCCAAATTATCTTCCTTTGTCTTCTTTCTTCTCATCAAACTCTATTTGGTCAAGAGGCTCTCATGAATCTGGGACTGAGCTGTTCTCACATGGCCTTAGGAGGCCAAACAGACATTTCTGATGACTCAGTGTTTACAGAGAATAACATTTGAAGGAGATTCAAGGTAACTTTTTTTCTCCCCAAAGAGAATTTGAGCTTCATAGCACTGAAAAATGTGAGGCAGCTTGGAATAGAGGGAAGGGCCTTGGACTACACAGTAGTCAGGGGCTGTGAATTCTAATCTTGGATCCATTGTTAATTCACTGTGACCTCATGCAAATTATTTCCATTGTCTAGGTTTTAGTTTCCTTATTACTAAAATGAGGAAATTGAGTGAAATAAACCCTAAGTTCCCTTCCAACTTTTGAGTCCCATAAGTCTATGTGTTAATTAAGAAGCATTTTTAAAAATTAATTAATTTAACTTCTAACATTCATTTTCACAAAATTTTGGCTTCCAAATTTTCTCCCCATTTGTCCCCTCCCCCCCACCCCAAAACACCGAGCATTCTAATTGCCCCTATCACCAATCTGCCCTCTCTTCAATCATCCCTCCCTTCCCTTGTCCCCATCTTCTCTTTTATCCTGTAGGGCCAGATAACTTTCTGTACCCCATTATCTGTATTTCTTATTTCCTAGTAGCAAGAACAGTACTCGACAGTTGTTCCTAATACTTTGAGTTCCAACTTCTCTTCATCCCTCCCTCCCCACCCATTCCCTTTGGAAGGCAAGCAATTCAATATAGGCCAAATCTGTGTAGTTTTGCAAATGACTTCCATAATAGTTGTGTTGTGTAAGACTAACTATATTTCCCTCCATCCTATCCTGACCCCCATTGCTTCTATTCTCTCTTTTGATGCTGTCCCTCCCCAAGAGTGTTGACTTCTAATTACTCCCTCCTCCCATTGCCCTCCCTTCCATCATCCCCCCCCACCCTGCTTATCCCCTTCTCCCCCACTTTCCTGTATTGTAAGATAGGTTTTCATACCAAAATGAGTGTGCATTTTATTCCTTCCTTTAGTGGAATGTGATGAGAGTAAACTTCATGTTTTTCTCTCACCTCACTTCTTTTTCCCTCCACTAAAAAGTCTTTTGCTTGCCTCTTTTATGAGAGATAATTTGCCCTATTTCAGTTCTCCCTTTCTCCTCCCAATATATTTCTCTCTCCCCACTTAATTTCATTTTTTTAAAATATGATCCCATCCTGTTCAATTCACTCTATGCTCTCTGTCTGTGTGTGTATGTGTGTGTGTGTGCGTGCGTGTGTGCGTGTGTGTGTGTGTGTAATCCCACCTAGTACCCATATACTGAAAAGTTTCAAGAGTTACAAATATTGTCTTTCCATGTAGGAATGTGAACAGTTCAACTTTAGTAAGTCCCTTATGACTTCTCTTTGCTGTTCACCTTTTCATGCTTCTCTTCATTCTTGTGTTTGAAAGTCAAATTTTCTTTTCAGCTCTGGTCTTTTCATCAAGAATGCTTGAAAGTCCCCAATTTCATTGAAAGACCATTTTTTCCCCTGAAGTACTATACTCAGTTTTGCTGGGTAGGCGATTCTTGGTTTTAGTCCTAGTTCCTTTGACTTCTGGAATATCTTATTCCATGCCCTTCAATCCCTTAATGTAGAAGCTGCTAGATCTTGTGTTATCCTGATTGTATTTCCATAATGCTTGAATTGTTTCTTTCTAGCTGCTTGCAATATTTTCTCCTTGACCAGGGAACTCTGGAATTTGGCCACAATGTTCCTAGGAGTTTCTCTTTTTGGATCTCTTTCAGGCAGTGATCTGTGGATTCCTTGAATACTTATTTTGCCCTCTGGTTCTAGAATCTCAGGGCAGTTTTCCTTGATAATTTCATGAAAAATGATGTCTAGGCTCTTTTTTTGATCATGGCTTTCAGGTAGACAATTTTTAAATTGTCTCTCCTGGATCTATTTTCCAGGTCAGTTGTTTTTCCAATGAGATATTTCACATTATCTTCCATTTTTTCATTCTTTTGGTTTTGTTTTGTGATTTCTTGGTTTCTCATAAAGTCATTAGCCTCCATCTGTTCCATTCTAATTTTGAAAGAACTATTTTCTTCAGTGAGCTTTTGAACCTCCTTTTCCATTTGGCTAATTCTGCTTTTGAAAGCATTCTTCTCCTCATTGGCTTTTTGAACCTCTTTTGCCAATTGAGTTAGCCTATTTTTCAAGGTGTTATTTTCTTCAGCATTTTTTTGGGTCTCCTTTAGCAAGGTGTGGACCTGCTTTTCATGCTTTGACTGCATGTCTCTCATTTCTCTTCCCAGCTTTTCCTCCACCTCTCTAACTTGATTTTCAAAATTCTTTTTGAGCTTTTCCATGGCCTGAGCCCATTGAGTGGGCTGGGATATAGAAGCCTTGACTTCTGTGTCTTTCCCTGATGGTAAGCATTGTTCTTCCTCATCTGAAAGGATGGGAGGAGATATCTGTTCACCAAGAAAGTAACCTTCTATAGTCTTATTTTTTTTTCCCTTTTCTGGGCATTTTCCCAGCCAGTTACTTGACCTCTGAGTTTCCTCTCCACACCCACCTGGCTTCCAGATCTTCCCAGCTAGTGCTTGGGGTCTGAGATTCAAATGCTGCTTCCCAGCCTCAGGGCTTTGGGCAGGGGCGGGGCTGCTATTCAGTGTGAGATTAAGTTCAGGTGCTCAGATGGGGGCAGGGCTGCCACATGGGGTTCGGTTCCCTCATGGGGTTTATGCAGAGACCTTCAACAATGGATCCAAGCTCCTGCCTGCTTGGGGAGCCCTTGTCTGCTGCTGCCTCTGCTGCTGCCTCCTGAGGGAATCTGAGTTATCGAGACACCCTGCTCCCCTCCTGGCGAGCCAAAAAGACTCTCTCACTGACCTTTGGCACCTGTGGGTAGAGGGATCTGCATGGCCACTGGAGATTCTGTCCCTGAGGCCTGCTCAGATCTCCTCCTCTTGGTGCCATGGCCAAGGCAAGGCTGTGCTCTGCTCTGGGTCCGGTGTGTGATGGACCTTTTGTGTTGGTTTTTCAGGTCTCTCTGGAACACAAATCTCGTCCACTCTGTTGTTCTGTGGCTTCTGCTGCTCCAGATTTGTTGGGAGTTCTTCTTTACAGGTATTTTATGGGCTGTGGGTTCGGAGCTAGTGTATGTGTATCTTTCTACTCCTCCATCTTCGCTCCTGTCTTGTAATTTGCTTTTGATGGAATTAAATGCTGCCTTCTTAGAGGTGGATGAACTATCCTGCTAGTATATCCTGTGGAGTTCTTGTTTTTTGTTTAGCAGTTTCTAAATTTTCCCATCATTTTCATCAAAACAGTCTTGGTGTTTGTGAGTGTTCTGACCCAGATGAGCAAATGCAGTGCTGTATGCCAGATCTCTGAAAGCTGCCCATTCCTTTTCTGCTCCACTGTTGCCAACATGGCTCAACTATTCCTCCAAGTTAGCAACAAACTGTTCACGCTCAGAGAAGAGTTCTAATTTGTTGACATTAATTCTTCTGGTAGTCACTTTACCTTGGGGGAGTCACTTTTGATGAATGTGAATATTTAGCTTGGAAAGGATAAATCTATGATCAGTCCAGCACTCTGCACTACGCATTGTCTTTGTAACTCTCACATCTTGCCTGTCTCTTCTCCTTGCAATCATACAATCTATTAGATGTCAATGTTTGCTGAGAGGGTGCATCCATGAAGTTTTATTTCATTTAGGTAAACAGAAAAGTGTTGGTGATGGAAGGTCATGTGACGTACAAGTCTTCGGTAGTAAATGATCATTGTTGTTGCTATTTCCAACTCCATTCTTCCCTAGGACTCCTTCCAAGTCGAGTAGTCTGAGCCTGCTCTAGCATTAAAGTCATCCAGAATTATAAACTTGTCTTCTTTTGACACATTGATGATAAGGTTCTCTAAGTCTTCATAAAATTTTTCTTTGACTTCATCAGATTTTGTTATGGTAGGAGCATAGACACTGATGAGGGTGGCATGGCGTTTTCCTGCGAGTGGCAATTGCATTGTCATGAGCCTGTCATTCACTCATTTTGGCAGATATGCCAGCTTGCTGATTAGATTAGTTTTGGTTGTAAAACCCACGCCAGCTTCACTGCACTCTCCTTCGCTGTGCCCACTCCAGAAAAATGTATATCCAGCTCCAACTTCAGTAAGCTGGCCTTCATTTGCCAGCCTTGTTTAACTCAGGGCTGCTATTTGGATGCAATACCTGTTGAGTTCTCTTGCAACAAGAGTGGTTTGTCTTTCAGGTCTACTGGATTTAGATGTTTTTGTACATTTTGTACATTTTTTTTGTGTTTTGACCACATAGTGGGATTCCCCACCTGCTGTGGTAATCAGGCCAGGGTTGGATAAGTAGAGAATGTTTAGGAAACCTTTTCTAGCCCCTTTCCTCACACCAGGAGGTGAGCAGTGTGATCCTTAAAAGGCTGCTCAGGCACCCGGGAGCTGCTGAGTCCAATTGCTGTTTCCAGTGAGAAACAACCCCAAGGCCTGGGCCGCCTATGTGCAGGGCTGTGACTACAGCTCCCTGTTGGTTCATCACTTGCCTGTTGCCACAGGACTTTGAGGCATAATAGTAAAATGGTATGAATGATATCTTTTGATTTGTGTGTAAATTGGATTTAAGTGAGGCAGAGATGCACAAAGTCATCAGTCTCACTCTTTCTTCTGGAGTCATTATAGTCTAGTGGCAGGACAGAGTCAAGATGGCTGGTGGTGGCTCCAGATGCAATGGATGACCTTGATACCTTCAGTGTCTAACCAAGCTCGAAACATCACCTGCTTCATCTACCTTCATTGCTGTTGGAACAAATTGTTCTCATTCACCCATTCTACCAGAGCAAACCTTCAAATGCTTGGAGTAGACAAGCCCCTAACTCATCAATGGGTTTGAGGACCCTTGGTTGCCCTCATCCTGGTTTGGCCTGTCTGCCAAAATGGCTTACTGGGGTGTGGCCACTGAATATGCTGTAGCTTCTTGGAGCCACAGGTGAGAGTTGGGTGGAACAGGTGGAAACCCAAGGTGGAAAGAGCCTGGAAAAGGGCTCAGCAGCCATCACACCAAAGGTATTGGTCCTCCCTGAACACACCCTACATCCCTGCTTCTTTAAGCAGTTGCTCCAGGGATGGCCTCTTTAATAAAAAAAAAAAAAATCAAACTGGGAGGAGAAGACCCTCAGGGTTCCTGTGTAAGAGAGAAACTATTCCTAGTTAGTATTTAAATTCATTCTGTCTTAGGTGAATGGGGGCTTGTTGTCCAGTCTATGAACTCCGGAGTGAATTGGGTTTGAGGCTCCTGGGCCATCTCCAGAACTCCTGATGAATATCAGGCCACTGGACCCAGATGGCTCAGGAGAAGAAAGTGAGGTTTGTGACCTTGCCCAGCCCTCCCTCACTCAAATCAAAGTCAACTGCAAGTCAGGTCATCATCTTGATGTCATGGTCCTCTTCGAGCACGAAGGACAAACACAACAACAACAATCTTCTTGATGTAGCAGGACTGTTTTTTGCCTTTCTCTGTTTCCCCAGCACTTAGCATAGCCTGGAATATAATAGGTGCTTAATAAACGTTTATTGACTGACTGATGACTGGTCTTTGAATAGATAAAGTCTAAAATTGAAACTGTAATTGAAACCTTTCTAACCTGGCATCTCCGTCTTGTGTTTTTCTGGCACAGCCTATCTGACCTCGGGTCACCTCCTTGCCATAGTGATGTATTACATGAAGATTCTTGTCCTTAAAATTGGAAATATTATACTTCTCTCATTTTTCTGGATTGCAGTTCTCTAAAGGTATGACACTAAACTATTTCAGGACCTAAAACGAAATCTTAAAATGTGTGTGTATAAAACTTATATCTTATGGGAATATTTAATTTACTCAATGAATAAATTATCACAAGGCACCATTTCAGGACCCACTTCTTCATTGTCCTTCTGGAGCTCTCCCAAAAAGCTCAGAAACTAGGGGCAGCTATGTTAAGTCTGACTTAGATTCAGATCTGATCTTTTAAAATCTATAAAGGTTAACCTTTCTCCAGAGGCCATCATGGGTAGCAATTCCCAAAGATTATGCCACCAAGATTTGATTTTGAAACTTTAAAAAAAATCTGAGAGAGCCAAATCATGTAAGCTCCAAGAGTTGAATTTTGAGATAATCTAAAACTAGACCCCTAGAACTAGTATTTTGTGCGGCCTCTGAGGCCCTACCCACTTAAGCAAGTATCCTGAGGGCAAAAGATTCGTTATATCCTTGCTTCATCTTAGAGTGCTAGATTTGGGGAATATCAAATAGGCAGAACCAAATGTCTTTACAAGAGAAATACGAATCTCTGTGATTTTTCTGCTTCAGAGGGAGGAATGGAAAATTCCATTCAGGCTAGATTCTTGGATGACCAGCAAGTAGAGAGCTGAAATTGTTTCTAGCCTGGTGTTGCAATAATTAAATATGGAAAAGCCCTCTTAGGTAATATCTCATTCTCCAGAGAGCCAGGGTGGAGGTGATCCCAAAGGGTCATTCCATATGACTTCTAATGTTCTAGGCCATGAAGTACTGAACAGTTCTGGCAGACCATTGGAGTTTATCATTAGGAAATGAGCTCCTTAGATTCAGCACAAATTTAGAGCTGAACCAGAGTTCAGGGTTCAAAATCTCAAATTCTCAAAGTCTGGATATTTCAAATACCACAGGAATGAAACTTTTTTTTATCGTGTGCTCACTGGCAGGAGTGAAAGAATGGTGTCTCAACATCGATCAACAGACTACACAGCCACATATTTGACCCAGTTTAAAAAATAACAAACTTGTGTAAATGTATGTTTATTCTCAGTGTCCAAAATTGGTGAATTTGAGAGTTGAAAGTTGTAGGAGAGGAAAGAGGCTCTTCTCATATTATTATAGCAATTCTCTGACCCTAAACCTAAGCAGTCTGCTTTTCAAAACACTGGAATCCATATTCTCCAAACCAATACAAAATGGCAATATCGTAAGTGGGAATTGTTCAGCTTGGGGTAAGAACGGTTGTGCTAGGGTGGGAAATGAAGAGACTAGAGACTAGAGACTAGAGGTGGTGGTATGGAAGGGAGTCCAGTGTCAAGGTAGGGGACAGAGAAAGAGACAACTCTCTGGTTGTACGTTATATTACATGTTGTTATTATTAATAATATTATTACTAGCACAGACATTGGGCTTAAAGGAGCTGCTTAGACTACATGGCATAATGAGTTTAAGATCATGAATACTACTTAGTTATTAAGAACAAGAAGATAAACCAAATGTCTTTTTTAGGTAGTTTTGATTAGGATCAGATATGTAAAGTGTTTTGAAAACCTTAAAGTGCTAAATAAATATTATCATTATTGTTAGCATTATTAAAATATGTATCAGAAAAGAAGGTTAGCTTTCTGAATGAACAAAGCTAATTCCTGCTTGGGCTGTCACCGCTACTGAAATTTCATTGAGTGTATTTGCATAGGTATCCACCTGGAGGAATGAACAAAAGGATGATTTATGTGAGGAGCATCCAGGATTCAATCCAGTCTATTTAAACCCATAGCTTCATTTCTGGGCCTCAGGTTATATAAAATACAGTTAATTTAAGTTTTTCATTTTAAGGATGTTGCCCAGGTCAGCCATGACTTCATACTCGTCAGGCTGCACTCCTGAGTCTCTGGAATTTATCTACCATGACCCCCTGCTGGATAACTCTATCTCTTCCTCAGTCGTTTTTAGCTTCTTTATATGGGTTGTCTTTCCTCTTTAGAAAGTATATCCTTGCTGAATATTCATGGATTGCTGATTATATTTATTAAGAATGTCGTCATCATTGTTGTCATTGTTATCTGTTTCATTGCTTCATCTTAACACAGTGTCTGACATACAATATGCACTTAATAAGTACTTGTTGACTTGATTTGACTATCCAGATCATGAACTGTAATTTGAGGTCAGTGGGTACCTGTACAAAGGTAGGTATGGTCAAACTCGGAAAGGGGACAGCTTGTCTCCATTAGTCTACCTGAGGAGACAGGATACACACACACACACACACACACACACACACCAATAACTAATGATAAAAGACATTACATAATGAAATGCTAACTGTACATGCTCTAGGGGCTTGGAGAAGTGGGCTCAAAGTTCCAAAGAGGAGCTGGGACTTTATCTCAGCCTTTTAGGATGCGGAAGATTAGTGTGGGAGAGAAGGCAAAAGGAGAGCTTTCTAGATGTGGGAATACCATGCATAAAAGCAAAGAAGCACAAATGAACGTACGTAATTATAATGACCAAACTCGCTCCAGAGGAGAGTTGAGAAAATGCATTTTCCTTGTTTCATTACAGAGGCTCCACTCCAAATTTCTCTACTGTCTACTAGAAACCTTTTTATCCAGAAAACTCACTCCAGCCCTGGAATTCACAGCTCAGAAGTATCTGTTCTCTATCTCTGTACTCTCTACCCCCATTGGATGACTCCTCTCACAACTTCCATTTTAAGGATGATTCCCAAGCCATCCAAAATTTCCTTCCTCTCCAGGCTGCCTCTCTGGACTTTATCTACCATGAGCCCATATTGGATAACTCTTCTCTTTCCTCACCTCTCCCTTCTTCCCTTTCAGCTTCCTTTTATCTGATGTCTTACTTCATTAGAATGTAAGCTCCTTTAAGGGAAGAACTGGATTTCTATTTGCTTGCCTTTTCAGAGCTTATCATAGTGCCTAGAACATAATAAACATTTATGTGTATGTTGGAGAGTAATGGATATTTTGGTAAGAAGGGACCAGATTGTGGAAGACTTTGAAAGTCAGTCAAGAACATTATACTATGTTAGGCAATAGGGGGCCCTTGTATGTTTCTGACCAGAAGAGAGACATCATGAAAGAGATTCATTAAGAAGATTAATTTGGAAGTTGCATACTTGATGATTAAATAAGGAAGAAAACTAAAGGCAAGGAGGACAATTAGAAAACTGTTATAGTAATTTGGATGTAAATGATTGGGGACTGAGCTAAGGTGACAATAATGGAAATTAAGGGGGATAAAGAAGAAACTCTAGGATACTTTGTAAAAAAAAATTAATTTATTTATTTGTTTTCAGTTTTCAACAATCACTTCCTTAAGTCTTAAATTTTCTCCCCCTCCCTCTCCCTTCCTTCTCTCTCCCTTCCCTCCTTGAGACGGCATGCAATCTTATATGGGTTCTACACATACAGTCTTATTAAACACATTTTCACATTAGTCATGTTGCATAGAAAAATTAAAACGAATGGGAGAAACCATGAGAAAAAAAACAAAACAAAACATAACATAAGAAAAAAGAGTCTACTTCATTCTGCATTCTGATTCCATAGTTCTTTCTCTGCATGTGGATGGCATTTTGCCTCAAGAGTCTAGGACACTTTTTGAAAAGAGAAATAATAGGACTTAGTCAACTCAATTGAATGGCGTCACCCTATGACAACTAGGAAAAAAAAAGTCAATTGCCATTAGTTGATGTGTAGATGAAATGACACATTGATTTGCTAACTTTGAACCTTCCAGGTGTGTGTTTGACAGACATAGTTACATCCCTATGTTCTTAGTTAAAGAGAAATAGATTCTGAAAGGACAGTTCTTCTGCCTCTTAGCCAT
Organism: Notamacropus eugenii; assembly: GCF_028372415.1. NCBI lineage: Eukaryota > Metazoa > Chordata > Mammalia > Diprotodontia > Macropodidae > Notamacropus > Notamacropus eugenii. The sequence goes on from NC_092872.1 coordinate 191,714,686, forward strand.
AAAGGACTGTGTCTTACTCTCAGTATCTGATAAAAGAAATAATTCAGATACAGAAAGTCTAGTACCTGCCCAAATTCCCAAAGTCAGCCAGACTGACACTTAAGGGAGCCAGCCAGCCCAATAGACTGAATTTGCAGCTGGGGAGATTGAACCCATACACTCTGTACGTGTATGTGTATGAACACTCTCTGTCAGGGTTAGTTTAGCAACTTGTTATTATTCTCTCCAGATGGATTGTATTCCTTGTTGCTGAGGCAGGATGATGGGGCACACCCACCTTTTCACAAGTCCTGAAACAATTTTCAAGCATGACACATCGGTGTCAGCAGTGTTGACCTTCTTATGGGGAATTCATACAGTTCATACAGATGGAAGGGAGCTTGTTAGATAGAATATTCAGAATGGCATTTTGGAGTTTGAAGGGTTAAAGAACAAACCTGTTTCTGTGACTTCTTGGAGGATTTCGAGCCTTGTTTTCCATGAAGTTGGGGTAACAAGAACAGAAATTCAGCTCACAGGAGAAAGGGATACTTGGCCTCTGAACATTGAATGAAAAACTATTGATGTTTTAAAGGGGCAGCCCCAAATATTTTGCAAAGTAAACTTAATAAATTTTTTGCCTTTTGAGCCAAAAGAATTCCTGTCTTCTCTCCCCATATTTATTTTATGATTAATAAATGTGTTCAGAGCTCAATTATCTCATTAATGTGTCCCTGCCCCATGAGACATCCTTTTTTTGACAAACACTCCCTGTGATTATAGTCAATAACTAGGTGACTAGGCTAGAGTTGGGAGAGGCAGAAGAAAATTGGAAAGTGATACCTCATACTTGAAAACCACTGATAGAGACCAACTGTTTCCACCAAGGACATCCAAATCCACACCAGGGGAAATAGAACAGAAACCTTAGAATCATGAAGGACAAAGTAGGAGAAAATGAGAAACATTGCAATCAATTTCCAAATATATGTTGGATAAAAAAAGTCGGTGTGACTTTTGGTGTCCAACAGATTTCAAGCACAAGAAATCAAACCACCAAATTAGAAGACGCAATTTTGGTTTTGCAACAACTCCTCCTGGGAGGGAGGATTTTTAGGGGAAAAGGCAACAGAGGACACTAGCTATATAGCACTACTGGTTTCAGCTGCCTCCACAAATGTATTTTATTTTCATTTGTATTATTAATTTGAAAATTCCTCTGGATTCCTGAGCCATGGCATGGTGATCTAAGTCTTCCCTTTTGAAAGCTGAAAAACTGAGCAGCATTAACCTAAAGCAGGAGACCTTGCACCTATTTTTCTGTCATGATTCCCTTTGATAGTCAGTCTGCTAAGACCCACAGACTCTTCAGAAGAGTGTTTTTAGATGCTTAAAATAAAATTCACAGGATTTGAAATGAAAATAATTACTGTATATTGAAATACAGTTATCAAAATATTGTGGAGGTTTTTTGATTAGTTCATAGACCCCAGATTAAGAACTCTTCAAACTGTTTCTTGGATTGGGAGAAGTCCAAGAAAAATCCAGGTGGCTGAAGAAGGAATGGGCAAACACCCAGCACCACACCTAACGGCATCCCTACCTCCCACCTAAGGTAACCTAGAGTGACATTAGGAACCTAGGGATCTTTATCAGTTATAACCTAGGTCTGATATCCTGGACAGTGGTTATTAAAATTCAAACATGTTTGAATATCCCAATTTTTAACCACTTACTGTTCCCCCAAATCAGTTTTTCCAATTGATCCCCCTGTTTCTATCAATGTAACCATCTTTTTTTCTATTCCTCCTCAAGGTTTAAAACCTTAGAATCATATCTGACTCTTATCTCTCCTCCAGTTCAGGGTTGTCTAATTAGGTTTCTCTCTAATGCTTCTCAGATCTCTTTATGGCAATATATTGGAGAGTACAATGGATTCAGAGTCAATCCAGCTGGAGTTGGGGTTTTACAAACACTTACTAGCAAGATCCTCTGCCTTTTAGAGTTAGGTATCTCACCTGTAAAATAGGTATAACAATCCTCTGTATACACTGTGTACCTCACAGGGTTCTTGTCGAGAATGTGTTTGATAAACTATAAAGTCCTGCATAAGTGTGGTATATTATAATCACCCCATGGCTAGAATGCTGTGATAACCTCCTAACCTGCATCTTGCCTCCAGCTACTATTTCCTCTAATGGTAGTCAGTCCCACACAGGCTGCAAGATTAGCTAGGCTAATGCATAATTTTGACTGAGTCGCTCGATTGTTTTAAAAAAATGTTCAAAGTCTCCTCATTGTGTCACAAAATCAGGTTTAAGTCCAACAGCATTCTCAGTCATCTTTAAAGTAAAGTTTCTTAACGTGGGGTCCACGAGTCTATGGCTAGATTTCACGAGAAGCGAGTAGTCTATGAACTTGGAATGAAGAAATTTCATCTTTATTTCATCACCAACATTTGGTTTCTTTTGTAATTCTATGCATTTTATTTTATGACTTCAAAAAATCTTATTCTGAGAATTGGTCCATAGACTTCCCCAGATTGCTAACATGGTCCGTGGTACACAAAAGGTAAAGAATTCCTGCTCTAAAGTTTAGTTCTAGCCTGACTTAAGACCCAAGTTCACAATGTAGAAATATGTCTAACATGATTCTACATGTATAATTCATATCAGATTGTTTTCTGTTTTGGGGAGGTGGAGGGAGAAAAATTTGCAACTCAAAATCTTGTAAAAATAAATGTTGAAAATTATCTTTACATGTAACTGGAAAAAATAAAATACTGTTAAATGTGTGACCCTGAGCAAGTCAATTCACCGCTCTTTGCCTCAATTTCCTCTTCTGTAAAATAGGGATAATAATGACACATACTCCCCAAAGTTGTCATGACAATCAAATGAGATATTTGTAAAGCCCTTATCACAGCTAGGGGTTGTAGTGGATAGAATGTCAGGTCTGGAGTCAGGAAGATTCATTTTCCTCAGTTCAAATCTGGCCTCAGACACTTTACTTAGCTATATGACCCTGGGCATGTCACTTCACCCAGTTTATCTCAGTTCCTCATGTGTAAAAAGAGCTGGAGAATGAAATGGCAAATTAATCCAGTATCTTTGCCTAGAAAACCCCAAACGGGGTCACAAAGAGTCAGATATGACTGAAACAAGACAGAATAACAATATATCACACTGTCTGGCACACATTAAGTGCTATATAAATGTTAACCATCATCATTGCTATAATTATTTTCTATTACTTCCCTTCTCATACCGTGCCCTGTAGCAAAACTACACTATTCACTGTTCCCATTGAATGGGGAAGGTAGGCTAAGATGTGGAAAAGATGCTGAGCAAAGATATAGAATCGAGTAGTGCAAGGTATGTTTAGGTACTGGTGAGCATTTATGTTTGTCTGCATTGTAAGTTTCTTAAGAGAACAGTGGGAAAGAAGCAGGGAAAGGCCAATGCAGTCTAGTTTATGGAAGTCCTTTAGTGCCAGAATTTGGAAACTGAGATCTGGAAAGAATGATGAATTATCAAAGGTACTCATTCATCATCCATCTTCAGTGGTAATGGTGGTAGGGTCTCATTTTACTCTATCACCCTGTCTCTCTGGGTAGAAGCTCTTTTTATCTGTTCTGGGCTTCCATGGTCCTTTAGCCCTTTCTTTTTATACTTTATACTTCATCTCTCTTATAATTGTTATGTACATATGTCACTGACCGTGCCAGATCACAAACTTTTTAAGATTAAGGATTGGGTCTCATTCATCTTTGTAGCTTCCTTAGCACAGCCCCCAGGGCCTTGTTCACAATAAGCACTTTTCCAATATTTATGACTGAATGTCATTCGTATACTCCTTCATTCAACAAATATCTAATTACTATGTCCTAAGAACGGGGGAAGATACAAAGATAAGGGAGACAGTTGCCCTGCCTGCAAAGGGCTGTTAATCTGATGCATAACTAGAATGCAGAGTACAAAATACAGAATGCAGAAGTGCATGAAGGTGAGGAAATCAGATGAAAATGTGATGGCTTCCAGATAGGAGAGATAAGAGAAGACATCATGGAAGTAGGGATATGAAAGCAGTTTGGGAAAGCAGAATCTTCCATTTTTACCAGTGGAAAGACATAGGCAATGATACAGAGTATTTTCATCGTAGGCAGAGTGCCTGATAAAGATTATACCATTTGTCTTCTGCACTAGAACCCCTGTGGGCTCTCCTTCCATTAGGAACCAGAGAGGTAGTTTTGAAATTTCAAATCCACTGAGAGTTGAGGATATCTGATGCTGGAAGGAAACAAGAACCCTTTGAGGCTTAGGAGCTTTTCCCTCTTGGCAGCCACAAAATGGGGATGCCAAGTTTGGAGAAAATAAGCATAAAGGGCTGAGAAAATAGGCTCACGATGCTTATTGGACATCAAATAATTCTTCCTCAACAATATTTTGATAGGTTAAGTATAAAAGAATCAGAAACACATGAATTAAATTTCCCTTGAAATACACACGGGTTTGAAAATTAAGGGAAAATGTGCTCAGTAAGACCTTTATTTCTTTTTGGTTTTTGCCAAACCATCGTATCTGGAGAATGACTCAGGACTTTTTTCATAACTCAGGTTCAGGCAGGTTCTCTTAACCTTCCCCACCCTTTTGCAATGTCCTTTCACTTAACTGAAGTTATTTGAAGTTTATAAAATACATTGGGCAGACCAAGGTGAGCTGCTGTTATGAGAGAAAATCATCTTTAAACTTTTGGTTCATAATGGTGGATAATCGGAGTCTGTGGTCCATGAGAAGGTTTCATTCCAGAGAAATATGTACTTGGAGATAGTATGATGTCATAGAAGGAGATCCGAACTTGGAGTCAGAAGGGCTGGAGTCCTAGGTTTGTCAGTGTACAAACTATGTGACCTTAGGCTTGATGATTAATTTCTCTTTGAGGCAGCTTGACCTGGAGTCAGGAAGACCTGAGTTTGAATTCTTCCTCTGCTGTGTGACCTGGGGCACCTAGTCTATCTGAGCCTCAATTTCCTTATATAAACAATAAGGATAAAAATAGCACCTGCCTCATAGGTGAGTATGAAATGAGAAAACATATGTAAAGTGCTTTGCAAAATTAAAAACACTCTATTAATGGTAATGATTATTAATTTCTTTATATGTCAAATGGGATAATGAACCCTGCCTTGACTACATCACAAAATTGTCATGAGAATCAAATGAGATAATTTCTGAAAAGAATTTTGTGACTATAGAACACTATAATGCTGTGGAAAAGGAGACAGAAGACCAAGGTTCCATTTCTGAGTCTACTGTCTGCTCTCTCTGGGTATGACTGTGGATGAATCATTTAACTTTTCCGTTTCCTCTTTAGTCAGTGAAGGTGTTGGATTAAAAGACTCTCTAAGGTTCCTTCTGGTTCTAAATCTATGGTTCTATGGCACTATATAAAAGTTAAATAATATTATTGTTGTTGTTGGGTTTGTGGTTTTAATTTGTAGAGAGTATCAAATTTATATCCTCAAATGATCCCAGAGAAAGACAAGTTGCCCAACAATTCAGTGGAGTCACAATGTGATTTCCTGGTCCACTTAACTCTAAGAGTTGAATGACAGAAAATTGCTAACTAAATAAGTGAGAGCAGAACTTGTAGATACATTTTATTCTCAAATTCCCTACCTCTAACCAGTTTGTGTTGAGATTGCCAATAGGTTAGACTCATGAAACATTTTCTCATCAAATTGGTGGATTGGAGACACTTATTCTACCCAGAACTGGCTTTGACCGGTACATTGATTGTTGTATATCTCCCCTAACTCAGCTAGAGCTTATCTGCCATGGGGAGCAGCTGGATTCCCAGAAATCATGTTCTAGAGGAGACCCTCCCTTCAGAATATATTCCCAGGCTTCCCCTTCCCATCCCACCAACTACCATGACCTAAAGTATAGTATCTCCAGGGACTTGTATTAAATTTCATATATGTTACCTTGAGAAGGATACCCCATTGACAACTTAGCACAGATTAGTTTCTCAACTAAATTGGGGTCCAGAGGCAATGCAGTCAGGACAAGTTTATTTTGATGGGAGGGAGAAAAATAGTAAAATAATTGTGTACTGAGTGGGAGGGAAAGATTGAGGTGGCAAGGGTAAGAGGAATCCCTAGAGGGACAGTCAGAGGCAAGGGCTTGGGACAGTTGGCTGGGAAAATGTCAAAAAGGAAGGTGAGTAGGCTCCAAAGAGAAATTTCCCTTACCTCGTGATTTTTGCCAGGGCCTGCCCTGGTGGTATCTATTTGAAAACAAAATAATCCAAGAAATTCAATCGAACATCAAGTTGATTAATCAGGCTTATATTCCCTAGTCTCACTCACACAATAGAATCAACATCTCAGATGGTATCTTGTTTACTTAGGGGCTTGTGATTTTAAATGTTATCGTAATAGCAAAGACCATTTTCACATTTCTGGAAATGAGATGACAGTGAAAGGTGAGAAAGACTTCGACTTCCTCTTTCTCTATTCATCTTATAGACTTAGGGTCAACTTCCCATGAAATCCAGTCTCGGTAAAGGTCACTGGGATTATGAGTGGAAAAAATACTTATTCTTGCATATATGCCCATCTTGGAAAACAATGCTAGGATTTGAAATTGTGAAGACTGGGAAAAATAGTGGTTTGTTTGTCTCTATCCCCAAGCACCTATGTGTCATTTCACCTCTTATAGCCTCACTCCCCTCATCTGGAAAATAAAGGGGTAAGACTAGTCAATCTCTTATGTCCTTCCCAGCTCTAAATCCTATGATCCTTACAAGTGTGCCTTGTCTCATATATAATCATAGCTTACATTAATATGCAACAGTCCATGGTTGCAAAGTATTTAATATCTATTATCTCATTTGATCCTCACATAACTCTGTAAGGTAGGTAGTAGTACATCTATAGTGATATTAATCTTGATAAGAGCGGCTAACATTGATATGGCATGCTAAGGTTTGCAAAGCACATTCCAAGCCTGGAATACTAGAGAGGTTGTTTGTACATAGGTGTTTACATACTCTCATTAAATTGTGTACTCCTTGAGTTTTATGTTTTCTCTTTCTTTGTATCCCAAGTGCTTCCAAGTACCTGGAAATAGGTACTCAGTAAGTGATTATTTACTGACTGACAAGTATTATCTCATTTGATAACATTTATCCACACTGTAGATGAAGAAACTGAGGCTGTAAGAAGCCACCATTCAGCAAAGGTCATTTAGCTAGTGAATGACAGGACTGAATGTTCTGACAATGAATTTGGTGCTCTTTCCACTGTACCGTACAGTCTCAAGAGTGAGTCTACCAGTGAATGCCTTCCTTGTCCATTTTTTACTGGAGAAAAACAAAAGATCACCATAGGGCATTTGACTCAGGGGATGGTGGTCAAGGTTTCTCAGAACGATGCTTAGTATTTCTTCAATAACATCCTCCAACCTTAGGCTGTATAGCATGCCTTCACAATGAGGTTCCATAGCTCCTATTTTCTTCACTTTTGAGTATTTTTAGTACGTTGAGATATTATTTGGTAAGATATTCAAGATTTCTAGTGGGATTTCTTGATAATGGACAGATCTGTTCTCTTCATAATGATAGCTGAGCTGCTCGAGAGCAAAGAGACACTTTGTTCTTTGTTCTCAAGGAGATAAACTGTTATTTCTTTCCTCTGAAGAAGCTTCTAATAGGATGGGTGAAATATCAAGAATAATTAGACCAAATGGCAATACAAGTCCCACTAGAAATAATGCATCCATTATTTCATCTCATTCACATTGTTAGAGCTTCTGCCTGATTTAAGTTGGTATAAAGATAGCTGTGGGTATTCTCTTTCTGAGAACTCTAATAATATTCTTTATTGAATATTTACCAGTTCTTATCTGATTCTTCCTTTCTGGTTCATTGTTTTACAATTAAAAAGTTTCATTGTTGTGATCATTCTTTAAAGAACTTTGTGATTCTACAGCAGCTTGGCTTCTCATCTCTCTTGGGGAAGCATCTAAGAGTGGCTTTGGAAGCTTAATGTGTAACTGGGTACTATCAATCAGTACTGTTCATCAAGGAGTGAATTACAGAACAGGGAGCTAGGAGTCTGAATGAGTTAATGAAGTCACCTAGGAGATCAAGGAGCAGAGAAGAGGTTAGGCAATGAAAGAATAAGTCTCAGTATTCATTTAGTATTATATTGTACGTTAAAATAAAAAAAAAAACCAGTGAAATATTTTGCTCATGGTAGGCATTTAATAAATATGTCTTAGTAGACTCACTGACTTTTCAAGGGACTCCTGGGGTCATGTAGGCCAACTTCTACAAGAAGCATGAATTTTCTCTTGGGTAGCTTTGATAAGTGGTCATCTAGCTTCTGTTTGAAGACCTCCAGTGGGTGGGAACTCACTACATTGTGAAGCAGCCCATTTTAGCAAAAATCAATAACAGTTTTAACTCTTTAGAAAATTCTTCCTCCTATTGATCTCACTGATTTGTATAATTTGAGAGTAGTAGAGGGATTTAAAGATTCAGGTCTCTAGATTAGGGCTTCTTACCTGGGACCTATAAACTTTTTAAAAAGAAATACTTTCATAACTGTATTTAAATACATTATTTCCTTTGCAATCCTTTGTATTTGAACAATTTATTCTGAGAATTTATCCATAAGCTTCATCAGACTGCCAACCAATTCATGATGCAAAATGTTAAGGAACCCATAATCTAGATCACAGTTAAAGACCAAATGTTCCTAAATTTCTGGTTAAAGAAGGATAATTAACAGTTTTGCCTCATTTACATTTGAATTATGGAAAATTTTTTGTCTAACAAACACATAAATTTAAATCAAGGCCTATCACTCTCTGTCTTGATCCTATCTGTCTAGAAGGATTTCATATTTCTCCCTATTATGGACTCTACATTCCTGTCAAACTGACCTACTTACATACACTTCATTCTACAAGACATTCTGTCTTCTATTTTCTATTTTCATGTCTTTTCAGAGTCTATCTCCCATGCCTAGAATTTTCTCCCCATCTCCCTTACCTTCACCTCTTGGAATCCCTGGCTTTGAATGCAGCCTCTTACACAAAGTCTTTCTTGATCCCCCATTTGTTTAGTGCTATCCCCACCCCTGCCTCTGAAATCCCTTTATATGTTATGTTTACTTATCTGTGTTAATGTCGTATTTCTCTAGCAGAATATAAGGTCCTTGAAGGTAGAGACTGTTTAATTATTGTCTTTCTATCTACATAATCTGACACACAGATGCCAGAAGAGATGTGAAGTTCTTGAGATGAAATACTGAAGATACAAAAAGAAATAATTCCAATGAGGAGAAAAAGTGGAGCTATCTAAAGAGATCCATTTAGATACACAAATTGTTCATCAGCTAAATCCAGTGTTTAGAAGTGATGTATATAATAACAGAAAGCTACTGTTGCATGGTGAATAGAGCCAACCAGAGAGCCAGGAAGCCCTCGAGTTGAGCCTCTGAGTGACCTCAGGCAAATCACTAAACTTCTGGGTGCTCTAGGCAACTCTCTGTAAGTTGTCTTTTTCTGTAAGTTGTGGAAGAGGTGCCCACCTGCATTAATAGAAGAAGCTTCCTCACTGGGAGTCCCTATACTGATGAAACCAAAGGTCTCTAGACTCTATCTCTACATTGAAAGAAATAGAAATGCAAATCCAAAGAACTCTGAGGTTTCACCTCACACTTATCACATTGATATCAGGGAAAGCTAGGTGGTGCAGTAGATAGAGTACCAGTGCAGGAGTCAGGAGGACCTGAGTTCAAATCTCACCTCAGACACTTCACATTCACTAGCTGCATGACCTTGGGCAAGTCACTTACCCACAATTGCCTCATCCTGGGTTATCTTCAGTCATCCTGATGAATATCTGGTCACTGGATTCAGATGGCTCTAGATGAGAAGTGAGGCTGGTGACCTGCACAGCCCTCCCTCACTCAAAAAACGAAAGTCAAGTGCAAGTCATGTCATTATTTCTCTGATGGCATGGTCTTCTTCAGCAACAAAGGATGAACACACATCACATTGACAAAGATGATGAATGATGAAAATAGTTGATGGTGGAGGACCTGTAGAAAGACAGGCATACTAGCATATTATTGGGTATAGTTCATTCTGGGAAACAATGTGCAATTATGCAGGCTAAGAAAGTAACTAAAGTGTCCAGACTCTTGACCAGAGATCTCCCTTCTAGGCAGATACTACCCCCAAGGAGGTAAGATATAGAAAGCCAGCTCCATATAAGATATTTCAAGGCTATTAAAGCATAAACCTGCACTAAGACTTTTGGAACACTCTGCATACACCAAAAATGTTGTTGTTGTTAAGTCATTTCAGTTGTGCGCAACTCTTTGTGAACCCATTTGGGATTTTCTTGGCAAAAATTCTCCAGTTCATTTTACAGAGGAGGAACTAAGGCCAATGGAATGAAGAGACATGCCCAGGGTCACACAGCTAGGTAAGTGTCTGAGGCCAGATTTTAATTCGGATGTTCTGACTCCAGGGCAGGCGCTCTATCTCCTTTGCCACCTAGCTGTCCCTATATACCACAACACATAGCAGCCATTTTTGCATGGGGAAGGAATTAGAAACAAAGTAGATACAAAGTGGCATGGGCATGGCTAAATAATGGGTGGACATAGTAGAATATTACCATGCCTTGAAAAAAGATAAATAGTAAAAGATCAGAGAAGCTTAAGAAGATTTATATGAATGAATACACTGTAAAATAAGCATGAAATGCACAGTGACCATGACAAGGGTAATTATATATCCAAGAAGCATGACCCTAGAAAAGAGATGAAGAGATGTATCTTTCTTCCTTTGCGGAATATCCCTAACTCTTTAAGTATGGAGCATGGCATATATTGTAAGACTTGCTTGATGTGCTTATTTACTTTTCTCCCATTTAAAAATACTTTATTATAAGAGATAGTTCACTGGGTAAATGAAGGGGAAGAATATTTTCAGTAATGGAGGTGACAAAAACAAAAGACTTTCATAAAATTTTATGAAATGTATAGAATATGGGAGTGATGATAGGTAATTGAGGAAGAATTCCAATGTGTGACATTAGTCAATGGCAGTTGTCTGATTCTGTAAGGAAAGAGTTCAGTACACTAACGTTCAGAATAAGCTAAGGATGATAAAGAAATCTAAAGACATCAAAAGAGATTTTAAAAAAGCTCTAATGGGGAAAAGAAAAAGTTAAAAGAAGAGCAATGACTACTGTTCAAGGTGGATGAGATGAGGATAACCACTCAAAGACAAGGCAGAGCTCCTGCACTTTTGTTCCTGAGGACGGAACAAAAAAGTTGATACCTAAGATAAATGAGAAGAGAATAAGAGAGCACGTAGTTTTCATATTCAAGTCAATAGACCAAAAAACCCCTGCATTCCAGGATACTGAAGAAAGTGACATTTGTGATTACAGAGTCATTGTCTGGGGTCTTAAACTCAGGCATGACGAGAGGTGGCAGTGCGTTCCAGGAATTGGGAGGTCAAGTCACTGAAAAGACACAGAGATAAAAAATGGAGTGTGTGGAGAACAATAAGGAAGGTCAATTTGCTGGACCCTAGAATGTATAAAAGGAAATAATCTAACAAAAGAATACTGTTTGTCCTTAATTTTCAAAGAGAATCAATGACATCATGGAGTGATGTCTTGACTCCCATAGGAATTGGATTTAAGTGAGACAGAGTTGAGCAAAGTTGTCAGCCTTACTCTCTTTTCCACAGTCATTGAAGTCTAGTAGCAGGACAAAAGTCAGGATGACTGGTGATGGCCTGGGATTCATTGGATGACCTTGGCATCTTCAGTGACCAAACTCTAAGACCTCCACTGCACCTGTTTCAGTTGACTTCACGGCCATTGGGACAAATTTTTCTCATCTGGCTATTCTGCTAGGTGAAAGCTTCACATGCTTGGGGTAGACATCCTTCTAACTCATTAATGGATTTGAGGCCTGTTGGTTACCCTCAACCTGGTTTATCTCATCTCCTGAGAAAGTTTTTCTGGGGTGTGGTCACTGTACATGCTATAGTTTCTTAGAGCCACAGGTGAGAGTTGGGTGAGAGGTGGACACCAAAGGTGGATGAGCAATCCTGAAAAGATCTTAGAAGGTCTCACTCCAGAAGTGCTAGTCCTCCCTGAACAACCCATACAACCCAACATAAGAATGAAAAAGTTAATGGAGACTAGGTTGTGAAGGTTCTTCCTTCCTTGGCTTTTTGTGACATCGCTCTCAGCTGGTTCTCCTGTTAATAGTTTGAACATGCTTTCTCAGTTTCTGTCTGTATCTTCATTTATGTTTCACCTTCCGTTTGTGAGTAAACGCCAGGACTTTCCAGGGCTTTTGCTTTCTGCACACCTTCTTGGCAACCTCATTAACTCCTTTTGATTCTGTTAATGTCTCTGTGAAGATAACTCCTAAATCACTGTATATAGCCCTCATCTCCCTCCTGAACTCTCAGATATTTGGTGATGGTTGCATCAACAATTGCCTGTTGGACATCTCTACCTGGATGTCCCATAGATACCTCAAACTCAACAAGGCTAAAATTAAACTAAAATTTCCTCATAAATCTAGCCCACTTCCTAACTTCTCTATTTTATGCTGAGGATACCACTATCTTTCCTGTAATCCAATTTTGTAACCTAGAAGTCATTTGTGACTCTTTACCTTTTCCCATCCTCCATAGCTAATCAGTTGCCCTAAGAAATAATTAATATCAAGAAGACAGAGTGACATGAGAGGATATATGAACTAATGCAGAGTTATCATTCTCTAATTACTGAGCTATTTCAGTGTTCAACACACTATACTCCAGTCAAACACACACACAAAAAGGAAACCTTCACTATTCACTAGTCCTTAAGAGTTTTGATTTTCTCAGTTCAAAGCTTTGCTTGACCAAAAGGCCTAAAGTAAGATGTAACACTCATTTAAAAATAAGACCATTTGGGGGAACAAAGAATTAAGCAGTAAGATGGCCCTGTCAGCATCCTCTCAGAGTGGAAACATGGCACCCACCCTGCAAATCCCTTCTCAGCCATATTGCTTCTGTTTGTCAGTTCAGCTGATAGAGTGATCCTGACTGACATTCCACAAACTGGGGCTAGGTGGGCTGGGAAATAATCAGATATTCATTTAAAACATCTCCATGTTGCTTCTGCTCGGCTTTTTCAGGTTCCCGAGAAATGTATCCTCATGCAATAAAAAAAAAACGTATTGTAGTTATCCTCACATCCTTGAAAGAAATGAATGACGTGCTCTAAACATGGGAATGGTTCATAAAGTTGGCTAGCTGTTTTCTACTGCAGGTGTGAACTTTTCCAAGCTGGTTTGCATTAGTATTTTGGATATATTCGGTCTAGAGTAGGAAAGGAAAGTTGGTCTGCTGCTGAACAAGAATGAACCTGCTTGATTTTAATGTCTGCATGTGAAACTTTGACTGCACCATTTCAAGAAACAGCTCTCCCTTTCAGGGTGATGCTTATGGACACTGCTATTTTTATTATTATTAATAAAATCTTTGAGACAGAACTTTATGGGTTCATGGAGACTCTAAAACCCATTCTTTGGGTTGGAAAATTGTATATGCTAAGGACTGTGAAGGAAACTTTAAATAAGAGTGTTGAAATGGTAAGTCAGGGTACAAAAGATCCAAATTTTAAGAATCTCCAATGATTTCCTTTTATGTTGAAATTGTTTCCTGCAAAGGCCTTCTTGGAATGTGTTTAGTGAAGATAGCATACCCTCAATTAGCATCAGAGCCAAGAGTGAGATGCAATGGGATTTAAGCTTGGGTGTTGCTCATGGAAAGAAAAGTCTCTTTGGGAAAACATTCCTTTTTAAATGCTCTTAGATTTGGTTTGGTTTTTGCTTTTCTTTCTTTGTTTTTACCCCCTCTTGCTTTCTTTCCTCTTTGCTTCCCGTAGCTTTCTCCTTCAGTTTTCTTAACATTCTCCTGCAGTTGTACAGACCAGTTCACAAAAGCTACGCTGAATTGCAATGACTCAAAAAAGAAAACCTCAATTTTTTCTTACCCCGCAAATGAAAACAGGTTGAAAATGAGTGAGACAGATGTGAGAGACGTGATGAGTAAAACATCAGTCCGCTCTGAGTGAGGAGGAAAGGCAAATCACGGCACATCTGGTTAGGAACCCAGTTTATCATTCACACTGCTATTTGGGAGAAAATTCCTCCATGAAACCTGGAAAAGGTTTAGTTTTTCTAGAATTAGAGCACAAAATGGTATTGGTTTTATGTACAATCCCAGCTTTGGAAAGGGATTATAATTAGAAACAGTCCTATGTCCTACCTGCTAATCTCCCCCTCACCCCCAGTTATGGTAGGCTACTGTAAAATCCTATATTTAAAAAAGCATCCTGGAAAAGTTGGTCATTGCCAGCACCTAATGATAGGTTGGTTAATTAATGGTTGAGTGTAGAAATAGGAGTGGGACAAACAGGGAGCTAATTTTGATAATGAACAGAGTGAAAGAGTAGGCTAGATGACTGTGTGCTCTGTATATAGTACAGCACCAGTAGTGTAGGTCTTTTGTATTCAACTTCAGTGTTAATTTTAGAAACTGTAAAATGCAGCCAGCCAAATTGGCTGATTGAAATGGTACTTAGTCTCACAGGTTCATAATCTCTTGTCCTGGGAAAAGAAGGTGAGACACTTCAGACAATGTTTGCTTAGATGCTAGGTCTATATTCTCAGAGCAAAGTGATCAGATAGATGATGTTACCCTGATAATGCAAAATATAAACTCTGTGTATGTCTATGATCTGGAAGCTTCAGAGTAGTTTTTCACATGGATTGACTGTATAATTGGTGTATCCTCTTTTACCAGCCTAGACCCAGAATAAATTTTGACCTGAAACTTTGTTTTATTAAGCAAAGTTTTACAGACTACTCTTGATAAAGAAGATTGAATTTGGAATGACCTACAAATATTTGTTCTTCAAAAGGAAACTGATTAAAAAAATTTAATAGAGTACAGTATCTAGTTGCTGGGTTTGAAAGTGAATATGTGTGTATGTATATATAGCTTATTGTATTTTTTAAATATAATTGCTAAGGAAATAGCAACTATCTTTAACTATTGGTTGTCACATGATAATTATATTGTTTAATTTTAAATCAAATAATAGTGCTGTTTAAAGTCCTATAAACACCAAGTCCAGACATTTTTGACATTGTGAGAACTTAGGTTTTAAATAAGGAAAGCCATTAAAGTGCAGCCCACATGGGAGCAAATATTGTAGCTGCTGAGTTTTTTTAAAAAATAATTTTGAATGTTAACAACCTTGTTGCATTATTTTTTAAAAAGTTATCATTGGATGATGACATAGTTGCATCAACTCATTCCTTAAAATGAATTGTCTTCTCTGAAATACATTAATACAAACATCTCCAAAAAGATTCTTAAGATTTGAGAATTTTATTTTTTCTAGTGGGAGGTAGAATAAGACTGTCTTTAAGGGGAGCTTGTGAATGGAGAGGATGATCACTTCTGACTAGAAGGAAATACTCAAAATAAACATTCCTAAAGGTACCTGAGCAAGAGAGCAAGAGAACAGATCAGTAAAGGGCACTGTGTCAGGTGGAAAGGATTTTTAATAGCTTAGACTTTGGATTTTGATCTGCTCCTTTTGACACTTTGGCTCTGTGCAGTTAGCTTTTCTCAACTACAGCTCTTAATTTTTTTTTGAAGTGCCCTTCCTTATAAAAGAGATAATCCGGAATTTAGTCTTCTGGGTTGAATTTGCCTTTCTTGTCCTTTCCCTTGATTATAACCTATTTGGACACTATTTTCTCAGCTTTTCAAACCAGTCTTTTTCAAGATCACTCTTTAAAGAAAAAGAGGAAGAAACAATGAGGACAAAAAAAAAAAAAAAAAAAGCTTAATGGCCCACATTCTTAGAAGTCGTATGTATTTAGAAAATTCTTCCTTTGGCTGTAACGAGCACCCATGCAAGCAAGCACCTAGAATGAAAATGAGATGCATTTCTTATTTACTCCAGTTGATGACACAGAATTAGCATGCAGTGAAATGGCTATTTGATTCTAATGCCTACCTCCCTCTCTGCCCAACTCCCTCTCTCCCACCCCTCTTCCTGTGTGTGTGTGTTTTGTTGTTTTGAGTTTACTAAATTCTCAAAGAACAACGTGTCAATAGTGTTCCAGCAGTTTTCCCATCTGAGAGAGTATAAAGAAAGTTTCCATGGTGGCTTTTCCCCCCAGAAAAGCTGAGAGCCTACAGTCACCGAAAAATTGCACTTTTTTGAAGAGTATTAGAAAAGGAAATCTATTTCCAGAGCATCATTTTCCTGGCTTTCAGGAGAAAAATGTTCTGATTATGAAAGCCATTGTCATGCCTCAAATTAGAAAGTAATAATAAAAAAGAAGAGAAATAAAATGAAAAGAAAATAAAAAATTAAAGAAAAGAAAGGAAAAAGAAAAATGGAAAGAAAAAAGAAAAAGGAAAAAAGAAAAGGAAAGGAAAAAAGGACAGGAAAGAAAGAGAAAAGGAAGAGAAAAAAGAAAAAAGGGAAAAACAGGAAAGAAAAGAGAACAGCACATTCTTCCTGGGGGTAGTATATTTAATTGGCTCACAGCAGGAGGGGCAAGCAGAGAGTCAGAAATATTTGCTCTCGAAGGCCCTTGCTCTAGAATGAACCAATAGTCCCCTACAGAATAATGCAAGAAAAGGAAAAGGGATGAAGGGGAGGGGACGGAACTTGACTTAACTAGAAAGAAACAATAATGCCAAAACAACAGCAACAACAACAAAAAAAAACATCGACTCCAATTTCTTAAAAATAAAAAAATGAAATTTTGTAAATTAAAAAAAAAAATGAAAACCTTTGTAGAACCAAAAAAAAAAAAAAAATCTGATAGCGCTGATGTGTTGTGTGGACCAACATTCCAGTCTGGAACTTGAATTGTCTCTCCTATTAAATTCCGGCCACAGAGTGTTCCTTGGAACCTGGCATTGACATCAGTATTTACAGTTTGGGTTTTAACTAGCTTTGCCTCCATTTGCAGCCCTCTTTTGGAATAAAACAAGCCTTCTTATAGAGTTAAACATGAGCGCTTAGACCTCAAGAATGATAAAGAATTGGTAAGTGCAGCGCTTTATCCAGATGGATGGGATAGGGTTTTTAGGTGCCCATATTTCTAGCTCTTATACTTATACTATACTGCCACCTTCTGTCTCCAAACTCCCAGCATGAGCCAGTCCTTCAGCCTTCTGCCAGAGCATTGTACTCTCCAGCAGGGATGCTCTGTGATGGCCACCGTGGGCCCGACCTGCAAACTTGCACAGCAAACATGTGCTCTGGTCACGTCCACCCAGGCTTGTCTTTTTTGCCCTCAGACTTGGCACCTGAAAACAGGGTGCTCCAGAGAGAGATTTGTGTTTGCCTGATTGTTTTCCTTTGTCTCAAGACCCCTTGACCTTTATTTCTCCATATGTGGAGGGTCTGGAACATGAATTTGAAGGCAAGGCAGGCGCTCTGGTTTTCCATGTCAGCACACTCCCGTCTAAATTATTCCCAGAGACAAATGGGATGACGCTAAGGAAAGGATAAGTGAGATTGAATATCAGGAAAAATTCCCTGACAGCAAGATCTATTGGCCTGTGGGAAACCCTCCCAGGGGGAGAGCTATTGGTTGAGATATTTCAAACGTGAGTGGACAAAACATCAGAATCGGCATTGCAGAGCTCAGGATTGCAGAAGCCCTTGGGGGCTCGGAAGGCTGCTCCAGCTCTAATTTTTACAGTTTCTCAATTGACTTCCTATGCTATAAAAAGCATATTAACATCATTCTTTCATCTGTCCGGTGTTTTGTTTTACTTTAAAATAGTTGTTCAAATATACTTTTTTCCCTCTTTACAAAGAGTTAGATATAGGCCATACCTATTTTTCTCTGGGTAAAGAACATTAGATTCCCATCATGAACTCTATAAATACATTTCTACACAGGGGGTAAAATTTGTCAGGATACTATTCCCAGAGCTGCTATGGATTTGCTGTGTGACCTTTGGCAAATTCTTAACCTTTCTGACCCTTGAGGTTTTTTTGTTTTGCCTTCTATAAAAAAATGTGAGTGATGGTTGTATCTGTTGTTTGATGAAGTTTGTGCAGTGTTGTGTGGCTGCAGAAGAAATAGTGTATTTCTGTCCCTAGATTCTAAATCTTGCTTTTTATGTCGAATGTGGTCTGTGACCACTTTTTAGCTAGTGGAAAGATTGGGGGGAAGAAGGTTTGGGGGCTTGCAAGAATATAGGGAATGAACTTCATTGTTAAAAGGAAACAATTCTCTCTCAAGAAAGAAGGGGCACCAAAAAGAGATAAAAAGAAGCCTCAGGACAAGTCCTCAGATGTACCCAAGGATCATAGTCTAGACAGAAGTTCTTAACCTTTTTTATAATTAGACCTCTTGGTTGATCTCATGAAGCTAAATGGGTCGCTTCTCAGAAAAATGTTTTGAATGCATAAGATTGCAAAGAAAATCAATTATGTTGAAATACAATTATCTAAACATCAGAAAATGAAAGTTAGCTTGCAGATCCCAGGTTATGAACCCCTGGAAGAGTTAGAAGATAGTAGTAAGTAGTCTGACCAACTCATTTTACAGACAGCAAATTGGAGTTCCAGGGTCCTTGTGTGACTTACCTGAGGTAGTAAGCACTAGAAGGACTTGAACCCAGGCTTTCTGACTCCAGATCCAAGGCTTTGTCTATTGTACCATAACTTTATCCCTTCATATTAGGGTTTGTTCATTATAAACATTGACTTCCTATTAGTTTTCTTCCCCATCGAGAGACATATATGCTTTGCCCTGTGAAAAGATCTCTTGATTCTTTTGGTCACTGAATATTGGTTATTTAGGTTAGTCAAAACTTAAGGATATAGGATATACTATAGGATAATAGGATTTAGAACTGAAAGGGACTTTGGAGATCATTTAGTCCAACCATGTCATTTCATAAGTGAGAAAACTGATGCTCAGGGAGGTAAAGGGAGAAGTCCAAAGTATGATAACTAGCATATGACATGGCCAAGGATTTGAACCCAAGTCTCATGACACAGAATTGATTCTTAACACTTAATTCCTAGGTGATAGTTCATTGACTCTGTATCTCCCAAGATGCAGATGTTTTTTAATCTTGCATTTATAAGAATGAACCAAATCATAGAAAAGGGGAATGAAGTTGTGAGTTATATATATGTGAGTTGTGGACTATTTCAATAGGTACTGAGTCTACTAGAGTCTGTCACAATAAGGCCATTTATCACTCATTTCAGAACTGAAAGACAAGGCAGGCAGTGCAATCTCAAAGGAATGAAAAATTTGAATAGTTTTAATTCACTCACATCCCACAGTGTCCTCTTCCCTCCACGTTAAGAGGCTTCTTTTTACATTCCCTTGGTTTTTAATATTTGAGTTAAATACAGATGGATTTAAATAAGCAACATACTATCAATATGGCATAAATCTTGTTCTTAGTGAATTCAATAGAGCGACCTTTAGATGGATGTTTTCTGCCTGCCCCGTGCTGAATTAAAGACAATGAATGAATAATGAGGTTGAATAAGGGGGGGGTGTCCACCTACCAAGCAAGTGAAAGAGGGAGGAACTTCAGCCCATCTGTCCTGGCTCCTGGATTTCCTTTGGGGTGCTGAGGGAAAAAAAATGCTCCATTCCTCTCATTTTCTCTTTTTCTATATTTTTATACAGACTTATCTCTTTAACCATTTTAATATTGCCTTTTAGACAGTGGAGGGTAGTGGGAAATGGACTTGGAGTTTGAAGACCTGGATTTATGACTAGTTTCTTCAATTAGAACCTTGTAGAGAAGGCTAATTAGCCTTTTCCAATCTTTTCCAATCTCAGTTTCCTGTAAAGCAGGACAATAATAATTGCATTATGTATTTCTCAGAGCTGTTAATATGTGACCATACTTTGTAAATTGTAGAGGGCTGTTCGAATATAGTCTATTACACACAGTGGCAGAATTTGTTGCATTTTCAGTTTCATGTCTTTCTATGTTACATGATTTGTCTGTTCACTGCCAAAGAGATTGTAATTGGTATATTACCCTGTAGCACTCGATGTCGAGTTAGGGGACCTATGTGAGAATCCTGCTTCTGCCACTTGGAGGCATCTAGGGGGTATGAAGGCAATAAGGTGGATAGTAGACTAGTGACTAGAGTAGGGTAGTGGCTAGAGCACTGGATTTTGAGTCTGGAAGACCTGAATTTGATTCTTTCCTTGTCATTTTCTATCCATGTAAATCATTTACTCAGTCTGAGTTTTCCAATCTGTAAAATGGGAATGATAATAGTATCTATTGAGAGGATCAAGTGAGATATATGTAAAGCGTTTTGCAAACCTTCAAAGTGCTATATGTTAGCTACTATTATCTATTAAATAAAGATGATAATAACCACAGTATTGTGAGGATCCAGTGAGATAATGTATGTAAAATACCTTAGAAGTTTTAAAACATCATATATATGTTAGCTTAACGATGCCCCTAAAGCTATCCTTCTCTTTCCCACCTCTCACTTCCCAAGGGCATCAGTGTATGCTTCAAGAATGAAACCAATTTAAATTTTCATCAAAGGACAACATAATTTGGAAGGGTGATCTTTTGGGGGAAACATCATATTGTAAAATTACAGACTTAGATGTAGAAGGGACATTAGAGGTTAAGTGACTTGCCTAGGGTCACACAAATAAAAAGTAGGAGACCTAAGATAGGAGACAGCAATACCAGCATCCCTTCCTCTTCATCACTGCCTCTACAGAATTTGCTGCCAAGACAAATACAAAGAGGTTTTGGATTATCCCTAACCTTGCTTCCCCCTTATTAGCGAGTACCGCTGAGAGTTGGCCAAAGCTTGTGTTTCACTGTAAAAGGGATATTTTTGCTTAAGAGTATAAATGCAAGCTTCCTCTCACCCTCAATCTTCCTTCCTTCCTTCCCCCTGGAAACATGTGTGATCTTTCTAGTGCACATACTCACCAAGTCAGGCTGGGCTTGGTTATTCTAGACGACAGGGTCACTCTCCATGCGTCTGTCAAAGGCATGAAACCATGAGCACAAGAAAACCCCAAAACAACCCCTCACCCCCTCCTTTTTGCAATCTGTTGTCTCCTCATCTGAGTATTTGTCAAAAGAGTAGACTAGGAGGTCAACCTCATTTCCATGCTTCCTTAGCAAATTGTCTGCAGTGTAGTCACTGAACACTATTTTAGCAATTCCCATTATGTGACTGTAATCAGGGTGGCAACCAATATTTTCATATTAGTTTGACCATCTAGAAGTCACTGGATTTGCCTCAGTCCCTATATACTTCCCCAGCTTAACCATTTTTAGCCTCTAGAAAAAGACCTAAGAGCATAGGGACTTGGAAAGATAACCTATTGTTAATTATGAGATCCCATTTTTAAATGTTTTTATTTTTGGAAATTGTAATTGGGGCTGGGGAGGGGGGATGGCAAGAGGAAAATATGGATTTGTTCCCAATCCAATCCAAGTACCGAGTCTTTGAACACCTTGGTGATGGTTAGTTTACCCACCTGGGAAGTGAGATACCATATCTTATGAATCCCTAGAAGCTTCATGACTGGGTAGCTTTTGGAATGGATAGATAGGAGCATGCCAACAGGGCAGAAACTCATCACATCCTCTCTCCCTATCCTTTTCCCAACTTCTTTTCTGAATCCCAGTCAATTTCCTGGTTTTTCTTTCAGTTCTCTTCTCCTCTGGGACAAAAAATAAAAAATAAAAAAGCAACCCAACTCTTCAAAGATTGTGACTTGCAATGAGTCAACATGAGGATGGCTTCCTCCTCTTTCCCTTTGCTGCTTCTCATCAGGGTTTCAACAGCGAGCTGGCATTTGACTGGTTCTTGACAGTGTCCCTTGGTTTGGGGAGGAGGGGCTTCAGAAAAGGAAAGGGAAATGGGGAGGTTGAGATTCTTTTCAGTCTGTCCCATATGATATTTTTCAAACTTGTTTTCGAAAACTGAAAAATCAAGTCAGGTTAGTGTCTGTCTATTCCAGAAGGGGTGTCAATGGGCAGCATCAGACACAGTGACACAGTGATCTTGACCTGCCCCAGGGTAGAAACAATTGCTGAGAGAGAAACATGGTTTTTGACCTGCAGAGATTTCAAGAAACAACACAAAAATACTGTGTCAGCCCTTGGTTCCAGCAGCCAGGGCTGATCAAAGACTCCAGTGCTCACCCTGACCTTAGGAATGCTAGACCAACAGTCCCCACAAGGATTTTCCAGAGAGCTGCATTCTGGTGTATAGTAAAGGGGCCACATGGTATCTGGATATATAATCAGTGTCATAAACTGGACCTTATATTGTTTAAGCAGTTTTCCAATTAAAATGAGAAGGTTTTCACTTTTGTACTCTTTACCCCTTCTTACTTTTGACCCCATGTTGTATCCCTCATACAGAGCCATAGGGAGGGTGAATGACTCAAGGTGGGTGAGTGCAGAATAAAGCCCATGGTCCCCCAAAGTCTCTGCCAGCCTATGGCCCCTAGTTAAGGGAACATTCTTCTAAATCTATATAACAATTCTGGGGCTTAGACTGGCAGCCAGATCAAAGATGACTAGGACCCAGGGATTAGACAGCTACTAAAATAGAACAGATCGGGAAGGTCTCAAATGTAGGCATTAGGAAATAAGACTGTACAGCTGGATGGAACGTCAGAGGAATCTGTAGGCCAGGAGTGGGCAGGGATGTAGGCAGGCAAGGAGAAGCTGGGAATGCTGGCTGCCAGAGTGGGACCCAGCCAAAGAGGCTGGGATTTGGAGGAGGCAGGGCAGGAATGTGCTGGGGCACATTGTTATATTTTCATTGTGATGTATAACCTAACCTTGTGTGTAATTGGTAAAAAATAAAATACACCTCAGAAATTGGCAAATGCTAAATATTAGTACTTTGTTGTTTTATTGATTGCCTAGACTTAAGAAGGATGGCAAAAATATTCATAATGTTGATCAAATTTAAAAGTGTCCTGTTAATCATTTACCAGCACACAACTAATGGGGTTTGTGTGGAGGGGAGGGAGAGCAGGTGATGGAAGGGCTGGTAAGACTAAGGCAGGGTTTTAGTTTCAAACAACCTGGGGGAGAAAATGAGGTGTCAAGACAAAGACTTGAGCACAAAGGGACAAACTTGAGACCCAGAGAAGGAAGATGGCAGATGGATCAGAATGGCCAAGGTCCAAGGAAGATGCTCCACCTGAGGTACAAAGTCAGAGCCCGGCTAATAACAACACTGACCTGACATTGAGTCTGGAAAGATAGGAGCAGATTTTTGACCTTTCACCTACCTACCTGGGGCTGTATTAGTGGCTGGGCCTTTGCCATATTATAGGTAGGTCAAGTTTAGAGAGTTTGAGTATAAGAAGTGCTGGGTTCTAGATTTAGAGTGAGAAGGGACCTCAGAGGATATCTAATCCAACTTCCTCATTTAGTTGAGGAAACTGAGGCTGGAGAGACCAGGTAAATAACTTGCAGAGGGTCATACAAGTAGTAATTGGGGTTGCTTATCACATAGTAGTTCTCAGACTGTTGACTGCAGGTAGGCATTCACACTTGTGCTCTGCCAATGTCAGGGGTGGGGAACCTTGGAGGCCACATGGGGCCTTCTAGGTCCTCAGGTTCTGTCTTTTGACTGAGTCCAAGTTTTACTGGGCAAATCCTTTTATTAAGGGGACTTGTTCTGTGAAATTTAGATTCAAAGGGTAGCACTTGAGGACCTAGAGGACCATGTATGGCCTCAAGGCCACAGGTTCCCTACCCCTGACCTATACACATAGTTCTGGCATAATTCTCTATTTCCCAAGAGAGCACTAGTAAATGGTGAATAAAAATTATGCCCCTTTTCCCCAATAATTCTGCAGTTAATCAAATAAGAGACATATTGAAAGTCCACTGTGTACAGGACCCACCATTAAGTCCATGATAAAAAGACACATAAAGGAGCTTGTTATATTGGGGAGATAAATAGGCTACTTGTGGCTCTCCAAGTTTAATCTTCAATCTCTGATTTCCGAACCTTCTTGCATAAGCTATTTACTTTGATTGCCTCACTTCTGCCTTATAAACTCTAGCTTCCTCAAGGCTCAATTCAGGGACTAGCTCCAAAGGGAAAACATTCTCCATCCCCCTAGTTACTAAAGCTCTTTTCCTCCTCAAATTATCTTGTCTTTATTTCTCTGTGTAAATGTCATATCTTCCATTTACCATCTCCCCACCTCTACTCCCAAGTTGAATACAAACTCTTTGAGGTCAGGGACTCTTTTTTTCTATCTATGATTCCAGGGCCTTGCACATAGTGGTTGTCTAATAAATGCTTGTAGAGTGAATTGTAGAGGTATGTTTTGTGTGTGTGTGTGTGTGTGTGTGTGTGTGTGTGTGTGTGTGTGTGTGTGTGTTGGAGCTGAATAATAATATATTAGAGCTAGAAGGGGCCTTACAAATCATTTATTCCTCTCTCTACTGATTTTACAGTAAAATGAGGCCGGAAAAGAAGGAATTAGTTGACTCAGTGGATAGAGCAACAGGAAAACTCATTTTCCTGAATTCAAACCTGGCCTCAGACACTTACTAGCTGTGTGTCTCAGGGAAAGTCACTTAACTCTGTTTACCTCAGTTTCCTCATCTGTAAAATGAGCTGGAGAAGGAAATGGCAAAGCACTCCAGGATCTTTGCCAAGAAAATCTCAGAGAGGTCTGAAATGACTGAGCATCAAAAGGCCTAGGAAAGGGAAATGAGTTGCTCAAGAAGAGTCTGGCCCAAAGAGACGGTTTCTATGCAGGAGTAGTAAGATTTAAATGTCTTTTTTCCTCCAGTAGGTCCTGGAGTGGCTAGATAAGTGACCCACGGACTAAAGTCACAACAGTAATAATAGCATTTACATGGTACCTTAAAGTTTGTAAGTATAATCTCATTTATTTTTATCATTATTACCACCACCACTTCCACCACTACCACCACTACCACTCCTCTTCCTCCTCCTTCCGCTATTACGGGGCCTAGAGTGGGTGAATTAGATGACCAAGGAATTGAAAGCATTTGAAGACTACAGCTCCAAACAGTCCTTTATTTGGTTCTGCCCCAATGTGGAGAACAGTAGCCATCATCCAAACCAGATCAAGGGTTAATGGATCCATCCAGAAAATGGTACCCTACCATTTTTTACACTAAGCGCTGCTCTGGGCTATGTGGCTTCCCCTTCATACCCTACCACCCTCCCCATCAAGGGCTTGCCTCTTCTCCCTGTCATTAGGGACTCCAGTCTGGCTTAGAGGACTACTGTTGGGACTGTAGGATTATTTTAACACCCAATTAAATTAGTGTAATTGGATAGAATTGCAACTTCTTTGCCTCCAGCTGTGAGTCATAATCTGTTTAGCACCTGAGTGTTATTTTACTCGAGTTTTAGTACTTTTCTCACTGTTATAGAAGGGGGAGGAGAAGGGAAGGCAAGGAGACCCACTTTCCAGGAGTATAGTCTTTTTGGTTCATTTTAAAGTGGTATTTAGAGTGCCACAGGAAGCTGGGGTTTTCATGGTAACTTTACTCCAGACTAGGCCTAAGCAGACAGCCTGAGGTTCAGCAACTAGAATTCTGGAACATGACAGGGTGTAAATGAAAATGCAGGCCGGGTCCAATGGACAGCACCATCACTAGTCAAATGGTAAGAAATAAGCTAGTTACCTGACTGGGTTGGTGCCACAGAAGACCAATCATTGGATAGTGGCATTTTCAGGCTACTCTAGGTATGCTAAGCAATTCCAGGTACCAGATTCAATCTCCAGGCCATTCTGAAAGGATGAAATAAAATGATACTATGAAATAAAATGATACCTATGAAATAAAATAATACTATTTTTGTGACAGAAGTTCAAGGTATATAGCTGACATCATGGCATCCCAGAACGAGCTACCTAGACCAGAGACAACCCTAGTCTCAATGTGAAACAGGAAAAGTTCAAAATCATAGTATCTTAAAGCTGGAGGGAACCCCATGATCATTTCATCCTATTCTGTCATTTGCCAGATGAGAAAATGGAAGCACAACTGACATGAAGGGATTTTGTCCTGGTCCCTTTTGTTTCTCCCACAAGAACCTGACTCAGTGGAATCCTACTCCTCTCCAAGTACCTATTCTTTGTCCCTTTCTTGCTAAGGTATGAACTGATGATTGAGGTTGGCTCTTCCCACAACCCACAGGTGAATTCTCATTTTAAAAAGGAGATTCTTGAAGATTTAAAACCTTTCATGATTGAAAGGACCAAAGCTGTGATGGTGGAAGGACAGGCTGTGGGACTGATGATTGAGAGTTGCTTAGTGACCCTTCACCGAAAGGGGTAAGGCAGTTTGGTAGGTTATCTTGGGCACTGACCTTGGAGTGAAGAAGACTTGAGCTTAAGTCTTTCCTTAGATACTTACCTGCAACGTTAGACACAGTTCTGCAGTGTTGGGCAAATCACTCATCCTGCCAACTCAAGTTTTGTCATGTGTTAAATGAGGAGATTGAACTTAGCGGCCTTTAATGTCCTTTCTGAATCCTAATCTACAATCCTGTGACATTATTCCATCAGAGAGCCACTATTTATATTTCATTACTCCAGTAACCATAAATCTATGATAGCAGAGTTTATGGGAATCAGAGTTGAGACCCTGGCTCTATGTCCAATTCAGCCACCAGATGACTATGTACCCTTGGATTTGTCACTGCCTCATCTCATACTGCCTCTGAAAATGAAAAGTTTGGATGGAAATCAGTTGAAGGAACTGAAGATGAGCAGATTAGGGAAGACTTAAAAAGAAGGGAAAGTGACAAGAGAAGATTTAGGGAGGATCTGATGACCATCTTTAGTAATAATAGCATTTATGTAGCAATTCAAGATTTGCAAAGCATGTTACCTATATTATCTTATTTTATCCTTCCAATAATCCTGTGAGGTAGGTGTCATCATTATCCCCATTTAACAGAGGAGGAATCTGAGGCTTTGAGATAGATGAGGTGACTTGCCCAGGGTAACACAGCAAGTAAGTATCTAAGGCTGAATTTGAATTCAGTTTTTCCTGTCTCCAATCTAGTACTCTGTATGCTGGGCCTAAAAAAGGCAAGAGGGATTTGGTTTGTTTTCCTTGCCCTAAAGAGCAGAGCTGGAAGCAATGGGTGCAAATATCAGAAAGGTGGATTTAATGGACTGAAGAATCTTCCTACCATGTAGAGCAATCCAAAGGTGGCATGGTCTTCCTCAGGAAGAGTGGGTTCCTCCTTACAAGCTGCTCTTTTGGCACAAAGACCACTTGTTAAGTTACATTATAAGGAGAATTCTACTTCAGATAGAGTTTGGGTTAGATGGCTTTTGAGATCTTTCCCAAATCTGTTATTCTCCAACTCTAGAATTCAATGATTTTTGACCCCTCTCCACTATAAGCCAAATCTTGAACAGCATGAGTGGATCTAGGACCTCCGCCAGATCCATTCATTGTTTTCTATGATTTGGGAGTTATTCCCTATAACTATACTGGTCTGTATTTGTAGGACTCAAGGCTGTCCACCCTGAAATAGACAATCCCTGATAAAACTTTATTTTTCTACAGTGACATCATTTTGATGAAGCCATTTTCAGTCATTTTTTTTTTAGAAAAGAACATTGCTTTTGTAGATTCCTTTAATAATAGGAACTAATTAATTTTGTAATTATACAGTTATTGAAAGAACCTGGATGACAGTTGAATAAAAATAGATTGGAATCATTATTTTGAACTAATCCTTTGAATTTGTATCACAATGGACAGCTTTGAAAGAGCTTTCACACACATTGCCTCATTTGAAACTCACAATACTCTGAGGATTAGGGAAGATATGTCCATTTTACAGATGAAGAAAACTGAGGCACAAATGTGGTTAAATGATTCCTGCAAGTTAGGTAGTAGTTAAGCATCAGAACTGGTATTTTAATCAAGCTTACTCCTGGTTTAATAGTTTCCACTGTGTTGCTCAACCTCTCCTGAAGTGACTCAAATAGGAACTTAAATTCATGAAATTTTAGAGTTGAAGAGATTGCTGAGTTTAGGGCTCAGTAATCCTTTTGCAAGGTGGAGTGAGTATTCATTCCCTTGAAGCTTTGTAATCTCTGGAGTGTGTTGTGGGGAGGGGGGACTTATGTGATATTATATATCCCTAGAAAGGGAACGTGGACTGTCTACAGATAAGCATCAGCAGTACTGTCACCCCTCCCCCCAAGTCTGAAGAATCCTTATCCCACTATTCTTTTCCCCTATGCCAAATTGACTTCCTGAGGAAACATATAGAAAAACAACTAGAGTCTGAATGTTTGCTTGGGCAGAACCATCACCAGATTCAGATTCAAAAATAATTCAACAGCTAGTGATAGAGGAAGGATTTGAACTCAGGTCTTCATGATTCTAGGTCCAGCCCTCTCCTCATTGTACCACCTGGCTGCAGCCCAGTGACAAGCTGTGTATGTCATCCAAGGACCAACCTTGCTAAGCTCATAACCACATTGGTCTCAGGATGATCAATTTCCCAATATAGTTAGTTTTAAAGAGTTCTCTGATTTGATCAGAAAACACTGTGCAAAACACCATCCTAGGAGCTAGAGGAAGTACATATTATTATTGTTAATAATAATAATAATATGTATTTAGGATTTTATGTTGGGTAGAACAGGTATCTGATACAGGGTTCAAATTCTAATCTTCCTGACTCTGGGTCTGGCACTCTATTCAGAGGGCCAATTAGATGATAACACATGAGGCTGACCTTGTAGAGTGCAACCTATTACAAAAGCATAGACCAAGTAAATAATAAATGTGAGAATCCAGCACTGGGGGTTGGGGGGTGCTTCCTCCACAGTATGAACAACAGTGCTTCTATGTCTTTGTAGACAGTCTTAGAGAGTTTCTGTCACCAAAAAATTAATCACTCAGGGACCATCCTGGTAGTGAACTTCTCTGTACTCAGGCTGACCCTCAGAAAACATACTGTCCACTTCTGGACAAATTCTGGAAGCCTTAGCATAAACGCAGAGGAATAAAAGGTAATTGAAGGAGCACTGGTCTTGATGTTAGAAAGCATGAGCTTCCATTCCAGGTCATTTACCATCTCTGTACCTCAGTTTCTTCATCTGCAAAATGGGGATACTAATACTTGCCCTCCCACAAATGGCCATTTTGAGGACAGTGTTTTGTAAAACATAAATGCCATAGAAATGAGACCTATTATTTTTATACTGTATGTTGAGTGTAAAGGGAGAGCAGAGCAGGCTTGCTGAGGAGGTGGCATTAGAACTGGGTTTTAAAATTTTTAAATTAAAAAAATATTTAAAATTTAAATTTAAAATTTTCCAGACAAAGAAAGGGAAGCAAGGATGCTCTAGGCATAGGGAATAACATAGATACTTACAAAGTGAGGTGAATACACGTGTGTGTGTGTGTGTGTGTGTGTGTGTGTGTGTATGAAAAACAGAATTAAAAGGATAGTCCAGTTTGGCTGGAGCATAGAATCCTTGGAGAAGAGTCACTTGTGATAAAACTAGAAATACAAAGTGATACCAAATTGAGCAGGGCCTCAAAACCAGGCAAAACATTTTAAAATTTCATGGGATCACGGCATCATAGATGCAGAGTCAGAAGAAATCTCAGAGGTCATCTAGTCTAGATTTTCACTTTACAAATGAAGAAACTGAGGCCCAGGGAGGTGAGGTGACTAATTCAAATTCATGCAGTTAGTAAGTGGCAGAGACAGGAGGATTTCGATCTAGGGCGCATGACTCCACATTTTTTCCTCAGTAAGATGATCTCCCCATATACATCCTATACACATCCTTGAAAAACAAATGAGCATGAACTACTGAACTGTGAACAATGGTTGCTGATTAGTGCACATTATAAAAAGCCATCTTGAGCATTTTGGAAGACAGAGGCTAAGGAAGAGATTACTTTAAACATAATTAATAATGGTAGTATTATTGTTTGTTAGTAATTGGAGGTGATTCTTTTGTAGAGATACAGCTTGTTTTGCCCCTGGCTGGTCGTTTGGTGGAAATGTTTATTTCAGAGCAGCCAAGGCTCTGTCTTCATTCCTGTGTGTTTTTCACTAGGCACGAATGTGAGTGAATATGGGTGCTTTTCTTGCCAGAAAAAGAGAAAGAACTGGAACTATTCAGAACTGACAGAGTTCTCACCAAGCTGAATATTTTCTAAATATTTACGGTTTTCACTGTGCCTCTTTCTCACATCAAATGCTGAGGATCATCAGAAAAACAAATGAAATTAAACCAGACCCATATTACCCTGTAGTAAATATTTAGACACTACATTTTGGAAAGATTTTCACAGAGCGGTAGAGAAGGTGGTGAAGGCAGCTTGTTTTCCAGAAAAAGGAAAATAAACAAATTTAAAAAACCCCTTATTTCCCAGAACCCAAGATAATGTACAAGGAAAAAAAGAAACTGAGTCCTTTGGAAAATGATTGATGTCCATCTTTTCTTTCCTCTCTTCTCCTCTTCCCTATTCCTCCATCCCCTCTTTCCTCCATTCTCCTTTCTCTCTTCTCTACTCTTCTTTTTTTCTCTCCTTTCCTTTCTCTTTTCTTTCTTTCTCTTTTTCTTTCTCTTTCCTTCCTTCCTTCCTTCCTTCCTTCCTTCCTTCCTTCCTTCCTTCCTTCCTTCCTTCCTTCCTTCCTTCCTTCCTTCTTTCCTTCCCTCCTTCCATCCTTCCTTCTTTTTTCTCTTTAGTTTTAAAGCCTATCACAACCTGGGCCTTTCTATCTATTCTTACACATTACTCCTCTCCACATACTCTATGATCCAACTTCGCTGGATCATAATCTGTTTCTCATATAGTTCCTTCCAGCTCTATCACTCTATTACTGTCCCCAGTGCCTGAAATATCTCTCCTTACTTCCATCTCCAAATTGCCCTGAATCTTACCCTTTTCTTACCCTACTTCTTTCCTTCTGAGATTACCTTCCATTCGTATTGTATATATCCTGTGTATATGTGTATATGCCTCATGTGTGTATATACATACATACATACATACTTGTGTATGTATTCCTAATTAGAATATAAGCTCCTTGAAGGCAGGGACCATGGTTAGTTTTTTTCTCCCCTTTCTTTATATCTCTAGTGCTTAGCATGGCACATACTACACAACGTTGTTACTATCTTGTCGATTAGTTGTGTTCAACTCTTCATGATCCCATTTGGGGTTTTCTTAGCAAAGAAAGAGCTTTGCCATTTCCTTCTCCAGCTCATTTTATAGATGAGGAAAAACTGAGGCAAACAGATTGAAGTGACTTACCCAGGATCACACAGCTAGGCCGAGGTCGATTTTGAATTCAGGTCCTCCTGACTCCAGGCCTGTCATTCTATCTACTGCACCACCTAGCTGCCCTCAAGGTACACAGTAATAGCTCAAAAAATGCGCTGTCTCTGTCTCTGTCTCTGTCTCTCTCTCTCTCTGTTTCTCTCTCTCTACCCCTCCCCCTTCCCTCTCTCCTCTCTCTCTCATTTTCTCTTCATATGTGGGTAATGAATTAGCTGAGTTTGGAACCTTTGGCATGGCTGTAGAAATCACTGGAAACAGGATCTCCTATGAATGGAAACTGACCTTTCTGTCCCACTAGTATTATTATGATCTATTTTTACTTTTCTTTTTAATTTTCAAGTATTCCTTGTAAACATTCCAGCTCTGCTGATGGGTGGCCGAACTCACATGAGTTGTAAGGCAAGCAGTGGGCCTGTAACAGCTTCAGGAAACCCTGGGTAGGCTGTGGCAGGGGACACAAGGAATATTCTGACCATGACAAAAATTGGACTTAAAAACAAAATAGTTGACAAAGCTTTGAATCATACAGAGAGGAAAGAGTCTGAAGGCATTTGAATAATGTTTTTCCTTCTTAAAAATAATCAGTCAAAATATGAAAAAGTGTTTAATAAGAATGTATGTGTAGAATCCATATAAGATTGCATGCCATCTCAGGGAGGGGGAGGGAAGGAAGGGAGAGAAAATTTAAAACATAGGGAAGTGAATGTTGAAAACTGAAAACAAATGAATTAATTTTAAAAAATCAGTCAAGTCATAGGCTATTAGGGTTGGAAGAGGCCTTAAGAGACCATCCAGGCTCATTTCACAGAGGAAGAGGATGAGAACCAGGGAAAGCAAGGGACTTGCCCAGGACTGTACAGCTGACTAATGACAGGGTCTTCTCACTTGTTCCTCATCCCTCTTTTTCCAGTCTCCTATGACTGCTTAGCTTGATACTGAGACAAGGTGTAAAACTGGACTTGGTGCTTGGATTAAGGGTTGGGTTGTACAGGAGCTTTGGGGGAGTATCACATTGGACTATTGTTGATGAGTTGGATTGCCAATGCAGAAGGAACTCTTCTGCAATCGTTTTTATTGAATGTTGTCTTTACCATGATGGAGCACATTTTGGGGGGATCCAGACCCAAGATTTCATCGTTATGCAAGGCTACACCCTTGGAACTTGGTGACTGGTCTGTAATTTATAATCTTAGAGAATAAGTCACTGATGCCTAGGTCACTGAGAGATTGGGTGACCTGCCCATGATTATACAGGTAGTATATATCAGGATCAGGGTTTGAATTCAGGTCTTCCTGATTTTTTCTAATCATTACATGACTCTGCCTCTCTGAAATACTTATACAATGCAGAAAATGCTCTGTAATTCCAGCTGACCTCTCTAGAGTCATACTCACTGGTTTCTTCTGTATCGTTGATCAGTACATTGCTATTTAGTCACCTTTCGTATGAGCACATTGGTCATTTTCTCACATCTGGAAATGCTCTGAGAACATGAGGAAGGAAATGTTGCAATTACATGGGAAATAAATATCTTGTGGATTTGGGGGTTGTGGTGTAGAGTAGAAGTATCCTTCACTGGAAATCTCAACAGATACAGTTCTCCTGGGTCTTCTTTTTCCACGGTTTTGCTAGTTTGGGTCATGTATACAAAGCTCTCATCTAATTAACATAGGAAGAGTAGGGAAGGAGGAAGAGAAGTTTCTAAACATATACTTTTAGGATCACACATTTAGAGCAGGAAGGGACTTTTGAAGACCCCCTAGTCCAATCTCCTTATTTACCTATCAAGAAATTGAGGCAGATAGAGGTTAAGTGACTTAGCATCACACAAGTATCTGAGGGAGCTTTGGAAGACCTGAGGGTCTTCCTGGATTCCATTACAACATTGTCTCTATTTCACCAGTGTGGTTTGCTAATTTGTATGATTCAGGCTTTAATGCCCCCTTTCCCCTCAGTGGCAGTGGTAGTGTTTAGAGTCCAAACTATCCAGATAAAAATATCCCCTTTCCACTTCTGACTGCTCATTCTTCTGGGCCAGTGATTTTAATGAACTCATCCATGCGAGTCAGCTAAGAAAAACAATGTCAACTTAATAAAACAAAATACACAAGAAGTCAATTAAAAATAAAAACTTTTTTTCTTGATCAAGTGAGTCAAAATTTCACGTAATAATCACAATTATTTTTCTCAAACACTTGGAGAAAGAGCCAGCCTTTGCATCAAAAAGACTTGAGTTCAAATCTCACTTCTGATACATACTTGCTGTCTAATCCTGGACAAGTCAGTCAGCTTCTCAGTGCTCCAAACAACTCTCTAAAGCTCTAAACTGCAAAGAAAGTGCCAACTTGCATCAGTGGAGTTTTCTCGCCTGGGAGTTCCCTATACTAAGAAGGTCACAGATTCAGTCCTTATCCCATATCACTACCTCAGTGCCTCAAGGATTAGGAAATATCTCTTCCATAGAGGGAGCTGGAAGCTCGTAAATAGTCTTTAAATCTCTGGGAAATGCATCACCTTGAGACCAATTGGGGAATGTGACTCCTTGAGCTTAACAAAGCTGGTGCTTGAATGACACAGTTTGTCAATGGACCCATACTTGATACCTACAGTTAGATAGTGCAGTGGATATAAGGCATCGGACCTGGAGTCAAGGAGACCTGAATTCAAATGCTGCTTTAGAGAGTAGTTGTGTGACCCTGAGCAAGTTATTTAACTTTTCTTTGCCTTAGTTTCCCCATCTGTAAAATGGGAATAATGATATCACCTGACTCACAGGGTTGCTTTGAGGTTCAAATGAGGTGACATATATAAAGGACTTGGCAAGTCTTGAACTGATATATTTATTTTTATTTTGTTCAATAAAGCTTGTGTCTATGTGACTATATATATGTATATATATATATATATATCTCAACTATTATTATTATTAACAACACTTGTGTGGCACTGGCATAGTCTTCAAGGATAAACCATTACAGGAGAATTTTATTGAATCATTTCTATCCAAAGGAGAGAAGAACTAGATTTATGATTTCCTCAATGTTTGTTGTCCTTCATTCTTGAAAGGACCAAAATGACATCACTTATGTTAGAGTCAAGTCACAGTGTGTTCAACTATGGCTGATCAGGCCAATATGAGCTTGGAAAGCTCTACCAAAGGTTGGACACAAATAGGATATGTAAACATTAGGGGTGGATTGTCTAAATTTGCATATTTCCTGTTTCTTTTGAGTTACTTCAATTTTGCTTTGCTCATAGGGAACAGCATCTTCTTTGATGAGGGCACTCCGTGCTAGACTGTCCTATGCCAGTGTCTCCCATGTCATGCAATCAATTCCAAAGTTCTTCAGGTAGACCTTGTATCACTTCTTCTGATCTCCATGTGAGCATTTGCCTTATATGAGTTCCCTGTGAAATAGTCTTTTAGGCAAGCATACATTTTGCATTCAAACAACATGGCCAGACTATAGGAGTTGTACTCTCTGCAATAGAGTCTGAATGCTTGGCAGTTTAGTTCGAGAAAGGAGCTCAGTGTCTGGCATCTTATCCTGCCAAGCGATCTTCAGAATCTTCCTAAGAATTCAAATGGAAGCGATTCAGTTTCCTGGCATGGCGCTGGTAGACTCTCCAAGCTTCACAGGCATACTGTGAGGTCAGCACAATGGCTCTGTAGACCTTCAGTTTGGTAGGCAGTCTAATACCTCTTCTCTCCCATACTTTCTTTTGGAACCTTCCAAACACTGGGCTAACTCTGGCAATGGCAGTCTCAACCTCATTATCAGTGTGTGAATCCCTAGAAAGTATACTGCCAAGGTACATGAACTTACCCATACTCAATATTCAAAACTTCTCCATTTGCTGTAACTGATAGTTCTACATATGGACAGTGTGGTGCTGACTGGTAGACCACCTGTGTTTCCTTGGTATTAATTGTTAGGCTAAAATTAGCACAAGCAGAAGAGAATTGATCAGTGCTTTGTTGCATCTTGGCTTCAGAGGCTGCATTGAGTACACAATCATGTACAAGCAGAAAATCATGCATCAACACTCCCTTTACTTCTTCATTATAAGGAATTGCTAGGTGAGAAAATGCCCTCTGCCACCATAACCTGGCACCTTCTCTGCAGCTTATAGTCTTAGTGAACTTTCCAGAGTATGGTGAGATTAAATGAGTTGGTCGTGGGTCTCATAGCCAATATGTTGTCAGAGATAGGATCCGAACCAGGGACTTCTGGTTTTGAAATCAGCTCTCCATCCTTTCCCTGAACCATGTGGTCCCTCTTCAATAAATATGATGTTTAAGTAGTTGGAAGGATTTGGCATATACAACTGTCCACCAGCCAAGACAAATTCTCTTAACTGATTTTTTTCCCTCTGTAAAATTCCCCTAGGAATTAATACTTATGGTGTACTAAATGACTATTATTATTTAGTTAGGCTTTGTACCTGGCTCATTTCCGAAGGACTTGAGGCAGCTTAAAGATAAAATCACTGTGTGAGATAAGACATGGGGAGATAAAACAGAACAGAGATTGCCTGAAAGAAACAAAGGACAGATCCTCAGAGGCACCTGAGCTAAGCAGATCACAATACTTGGGTGATGAATTTGGCTCTGTTTTCTTTTGGCAACAAAGGGACATATGTCGGGTTTTGACGTTGCTTTTCTGATAACCCAAAGCATGCATGTTCTTCTGAATGAAGTAGCTGATTATTGTGGCTGAAGAAAGAAAAACTTCATCAAGATAGTCAAAACCAACAGATTATACTTAGATAACTAGCAGCTTCACATCTGAGGACTGGGGGTAGGGAGGATTTGGACCTCTAATTTCATTAGTGTGGGGAATCCCCAGAATCCAATGTGGAAACTATCCCCTACCAATATAAAACAGCAATTTGTCCGTAACATAAAGCTTAGAAGGTTTCTTGGTTCTGAGCCATTGTGAAACCGCTAGTGTGTATCTGAAGCAGGTTTCCTCTAAGTCTGATCCTCTATCTGATAAGTGAGGCTTCTTCTTAATTGCTAGCTTAGGAGGTAGGATAGTAAAGTGGAAAGAGCCTTGGATTTAGAGCTGGGGATCCTGGGTTCAAATCTCTGCTATGTTACTTCTTAGCCTGCATGATCTTGGCCAGATCATTGAACCTCCCTCCCATTGAGTCCCAGTTTTCCCACCTGTAAAATGAGAGAATGGAATGAGGTTTACAGTAACCTTCCAGCTTTAAATTCATGATCCTATTAATTTAATTCATATTATTATTCCTTTTTCTGTGATGTGAAGGGAGAGATAATACACAGTTGACCCTAAAAATCCACAGTGCTTAGTTAGAAAGGTGTGGTTTCATGATTCCCTGAGAAATGAACTTGGTGGCTTTCACTATAGTAGTGAAAAGACAATGTATGGGGCCCTCATTGATGGACACTTAAGATAGGAGGCAGACAAACAGGAGGGAGAAGCTTCAACGATTGGGCCTTGATGTCACCATCTGCTGGTGACATCGCACTCCAAAGCAGTCCCTGCAAGACTCTTCTCTGCTATCCCACATTTACAGGGATTAAAGGAAAAGAGCTTAACAACCCTCCTCCTGCCTTTCAGCCTGTGATCATAGATGTTCCTTTGGTCTGGGAGCCTTCAGACTCACTGGCTGTGTGACCTTGGGCTAGTCACTTCCCCCCTGGGCCTCCGTTTCCTCAGCTGTAAAGTGAAGGGGTGGGACAAGATGATCTCTTAGGTCCCTTACAACACTTGGAAGCTGTGATTCCAGGATCAAACCACAGGGAAGTGATGGGAGAGCAATTAAAAGAAGTGACTACAAGGGGAGGCCTGCCCTTGCCCCATTTCAGCTTTGTTTCCTTGGGCTGCTTTCATGTCATTGTACGGAAGACACACAATGTCCTCCCCATACCTCCCTTCTTCCATTGTCCCCATCTGCAATCCAGGTCTGATTCTCCATTCATAAACTCTCCTGTAATGGGCAACATCCCACATCTCTTCAAGCAAACCTCCGACTATAAAGGCCGAGTTAACAGCTTTGCGTCACACGTTTCTTTCACTCACCCACATGCCTTGAATTTCTCTCTACCCCTTCTTGCCTGCCTACTGAGTTTTGAAATCTTATCTCCTGGGGTCTCCTTTCCTTTCCCTCCTTTCCTCCCTGCCCCTCCTCCTCTTCCTCTTCTCCTCTCCTAAACTATGCACCTGAAAGAAACGCTCAAATCCCTTCAATGGGAAGCATTAGCCCAGGCTAGTGTGATCAACAGAAACTCTAATCCTTGTACCATCAAGTGGAAAGCCTTCCTCAGTTGTTCTGGGTGAGGGTCGGAGGGGGGGGAGGTGATGTTAATTATGATCAATGGGCCCCTGAGCCTTCGGGTAGATTTTAGGCAGGGCAAAATAAAACTGGCTAGCCCAAGTGATAGGCAAGGGGGTGACAAAAACAGTGAGGCAGTAACTTGGGGTGGGGGGAGGGCAGACCTGGGTGTGAAGATTGTGGTGCACAGCTGTAGCCTCCTTGTCCTGGTCCTCCCCCCACCTTTTCCCTGATCCTCAGTATAAAGAGTGTGAAAGGTTAACTTACAGTGGCATTTACAGTATGCAGCCCAGATGTTGCTGCCACTCTCCGACTAACCCACAGGCAATTAGTTCCGTTAGTGATAAAGGTTTTACGTGGAAATGTTGGGGGGGGACATAGGGAGTCAAGAAGATGTCTGGGGTTACCCAAAGGCCAGCCATAACCCCAGATAGCTCATCTTACACTTCTGCGTGTCTCTATTGGAGAACAGGGAGAAAATCCATCCTCCAGGGTTGGAAATGTCATTTTTTGTTTGCCAGGTGCCCCTTAGCATTGCAATGTGAGGAGGGCCTGGAAATGATCCCTAGGCTCCCTGGGGTTGAAGAGGAGGGGGAAAGGAAATGCCGTGTGGGGCCTATTAACTCAGGCAGGTGAAGAGGCAGCCAGCATTGTTTGGGTGCAGACAGATGCAGGGGAGCAGCCGGCAAGCAGAAATAATTGAGACTGGATAAATGAATATTAGGGGCTGAAGCATTTGTGTCCAATCACTAAAGCGTGGCCATGTTACAGGTCCACTCATCACCTATCATCTTTCCAACTAGGGCTGGAATGTGTGCTCCGATAGATGGAAATTGCCAGACATTTTCTATTACGTACATTTTCTATTACATTCTTAACATCTAAAATCCTACAGGCTTTATCCGTTTTAGTTACATTTCTTCTCAAGGAGATATTGAAGAGCAAAGCCCTAGACTTGAAGTCAGAAAGCAAGGGGCTGTGGACTGACTCAGCTGAGTCATGTCATCTTGTGAATCTGGTCCTTGGTTTCTTTATCTGTAAAATGGGGATAATAATGCTTATGCTACATACCTTATAGGGCCATTGTGCAGAGAATGAGTGATAAGGTCTGCAAATGAGATGATGTATGTAAGGTATCACAGGTATATAAATCTAATATAGCATAATGTTGGTGAAATCTGATTCCCTTGAGAGGAAATAGTTAATGGAGACTGTCATTCCCTGCCATCCATTCCTCTGCTCTTACCTGTTCATTAGATCCACTTAGGAATATCATTGGGAATGGTTTTGAATTCAAGTCCTGATCTGCAAGGGTCCCCACTGAATGAGAATGAGTTTTATTACCTAAATAAGATAGCAGGAATAGTTTTGTCAACTTAGCATGACCGACTCCATTTTGTTGAAGGTTCCATTTTGTGATTGAGCTGTTTTGAATAAATTGCTTTTCAATAATAAGATAAACACTTTGTGGTATGATATAATAACAGTTATTCTCACCCCACTCCACTATTTGTAGCACTGGTAGATCTGTGTTTGTTTCTAGTACCTTTCACCCTGCCTTTCAGTGTTCCTTCCATCCTCACGTATCTACTAGATTGGCTGTCTAGCCTTCTCCTTTCCCTCCTCCTCACAGTTACCCCATACACACATAATGGGGATATATATCCCATCGGTAAGTTGGGGGATGTCTACCCCAAGCATGTGAAGACTTCCCTCAGTGGAATGGGAGGATAGGAACAATTTGTTCCAATTGCCATACAGGTGGATGAAGCAGGTGCCAACGAGCACTTAGAGTTTGCTAAGGTCATCTACTACATCTCAGGCCCTCACCAGCTGTCCTGAATTTTATCTTGCTGTTGGACTTCAGTGACTTCAGGAGAAAGAGTAAAGCTGATGACTTTGTGCAGTTCTGCCTCACTTAAATCCGGTTCATGCTTGAATCAAGATATCACCCCAAGATGTCATTGTTTGAAAACAAAGTATGAATAGTAACCACATGTTGGATATCTCCTCCTCACTCTCCTCATTTCAGACTGTACCTGTCTTCTGTCTGTCCTGTCAGGTCCTTGTTGGCGAAGTAATCAACTGAGCTACCTCGGAAAGGTATCCATATTTGACTCCAGGAGTTAGAGGGACTGATATTAAAAATTTCAGAAACTAAACAGGATGCTTTGGGGACATTTTTAAGGGGAGCAGAGAGGAGCTGACTTTTCTCAGGGGGCAAACTGTGACTTCTCTGCCTAGCCAACTGAGACCTCCATAGTGTGGCATTTATAGGCACAACACTTTCTAAAATCAGAAAACACAAGCTCCTGCCCACAAAACATTAAGTAAGATGAGGCCATGTTGAACAGTGGAAAGCACTACTACGATGGAGAGTCAAGAGACTGATTCTCTTCCTACCTTTGCCACTTAGTTGCTGGGAGACCTTGGCAAAAATCACATTCTGACTCTGAGTCTTTTTCCTCATTTGTAAAATAAAGAGGTTGGACTAACTGATCTGTAGTGTCTAAAGCTATTCAAGGGATGGAGAAACATTTGGATGGCATTCATGCACCCTTCACATCACGTAGACACCCTGGAATCCAGCAGCTGCTGTGTGACCTCACTTAGCAATCCTAGTGAGCTTCTGGTGAAGTACAGGCTGTCTATGGATGGGACACCCAAACAATCAACCAATTCAATCAAAGATCACCTGGCCTCTCCCTGACCAATTCAGTGAAAAAGTGGTGTAAAAACAACTCCCCTAAACGAATATAAACTGGTTGTCCTGATGTTAGAGGTGGAAAAGATCTTAGAAGTCTTACTTTATACATGAAGTATAGAGGCTCACAGACTAGTCCTAAGTAATAATCATAATAGCAAAAGTATTTCAGGGATCTGTGCTTTCCACCTACTGACCACTTAGCTGGTCTTCAAGAGCTGCTGAGGTTCAAAAAGTTTATCACTCTCAGACCAACCTGATGATAATTCTCTTGAAACTCAGCAAGGCTGTTCCACAGCAATCTTAACTATCTACTACGTTCTAGTCATTAGGGATTTTTTTTTAAAGTAGATTTATGATTTCATCAGTGTATGAAGCCTTGAGTGAAAAACTCTCTGTATCAAGGTAGAACAATATCTTATCTTAGAGGAGTGCCTGAAGAGCCAATGACTTACTCAAGGTCACACAGTCAGAATGCGTCAGAAATGGGATTTTAACCCATATCTTCCTAATCCTGGGGACAACTCTCTAACCCATTAACCTTACTGCTTCTGATTATTGGGGGTACAAAGACAAAAAAACCCACAAAGCAATCCTTCCCCTAAAGGAGTTTAAATTCTAATTGAGATTCAATTAATCAATCAGAGAACATTTATTAAGTACCTACTGTGTTCTAGGAACTGATCCAAAAGCTGGGGATACAAAATACAAAGAATGAAATAATCCCTACCCTCATGAAGTTTTCTAATGGTGAAGCTAGAGCCTACCACAGTTGGGACCATTCTATTGTCTGGTTTCCTGGCATGTCTCTCCTCATGAGGAAGGTAAAAGTTCCCAAACAGACCTAGAATCTGATCCTCTGCACTATACTTAAAGCTTTTCCAGATTGTTAAGAAGTACCTGAGCACACCCAGCCTTTGAGAATCCAAGGTCATTTCCTTCACCATGGGAAGGAGTTTGAGGAGGACTTTAGTGGAGACAAGATAGAGCTCATATTTATCTGGTGATTCAAGGCTTATGACGCCAAAGCCATAGCCCTTTCAACTGAACCAAGGTACATCTTTTTGGTGGCAGAAATGACTGTATTGAAGCATTTGGGCAAAACAACTGACTGTTTTTCTTATTGTCCATTTTAACCTCCTACAGTCAGCTAGTAGGGACCTAGCTAGTCCAACTACCTCATCCTTTTTTTAAAAAAATCAATCAAATTTAGTGTTGCTCTCCCTCTCACCCCAACACTAACAATAGAATAAAATAAGGAAAAAGAAAAAAAATGTAATACATATGTGTACAGTTAAGCAAAACAAATTCCTGCATTAGACATACCTAAAAATTAATGTCTCATTCTACTCCCTGAATCCATCAATTCTCTATCAGGAGGTGAGTAGTATGTTTCATCACTTATACTCTGGAGTCATGTTGTCTATTGTATTGGTCAGAGTTTTTACAGCTTTTAAAACTATCCCTATCATCTTACAGGTGTGGAAACTGAAGCCCCGAGAAGTTGGCGACTTGTCCAAGATCAAACATGCAGTAAGTTGGGATTTGAACTTAGGTCCTGTGACTCCAAGTTTAGCACTCTTTCTGCTGTACCACACTTCTTCCAATTGGTTAAAAAAGGGGAGAGGGTGATAAAATCAAAGTCTCTAAAAATAAATTACTTAGCACTGAATTACTTTGTTTTCAAACAAATTTTATCCAACGAATTGAGCATTTGGGATTGCCATCCATCCTACAGGGTTTTCTCCTGGAAGACTGTGCCTCTGCTCGGTGCTACAGATATCAGGGTGGAGCACAGGGGTGACATCTACCACTCTCCTTCTTAGTGTAAATGATGACAATCAAAGCTTTGTTCTCTTTCTTAGGACCTCCCCCTCCCCTTCTCTCCAACACTTCTCACAGTCTTTGCAGACATAGGGTGGTCAGAAGAGGTTTAAAATGTCAAACACATTTTACAGCCCCTGTTTTTCAAATAACAGGGAGGCCCTTTAGCTCAATTTACAGTGATCATAGTTCTGTCTTTGAAAGGCTTACTATGAAAGGCTACTGGGACAATAGCCTGGTGTTTATTTGTTTCCACCCATGCTGAAAATATTGAATATACTTGAATATAGAGTTAATGATCTTCTAAGAGAGAGGGCATTGGGATTTTTTAGAGCAATCATCTGAGGCACCTAAGACATGGAACATCAATATGTTTCTGAGGGCAGAGTCAAAGCAAAGATGACCAAGTGGGAGGTCAGACAGTGATGCTCAGACTCCTGCTGCAAGCCATTCAGTCAGTGATGACCTTCTGTGACCTTCTAAAACACTTGGAAAATTGTGCACTTATGCCGGTCCTCACAAGCACAGTGAAATGGATTAATTGGGGCCAGAAAACATCTGGCCCTAAAGTCATTTAAGGCTGTTTGTGCTATCTAGATAATGGTCATCCTTTCCTACTTTATGCATGTGATTAGATACCAGTTTTATGCTATGCTAACACAGCCTTAAAAGTGTTGATTTCAACACAGGGAAAATGTCATGCTTCAAAAGTAGTGTAATGGGGCTGTAGACATATGACGTAAGACAGACCAGAGACAGAATACTTATCTTGTCTGCATGCAGAACAGGCCTAGATTGACTCATTTAACCTATCTCTTCTGCCAAGCAACCTTTTGACTTTTTCTCTGTCTCTCTTTGTCTCCACCTATTTCTCTGTCTCTGTCCTGTCTTTTCAATCAGGATAGCCTGTTACTTTGGTAATATGTAGATCAGACAGTATTTTCCTGGAAAAATTCATTTATTCATTCATCATTAATTCGATTAACATTTATTAAGTACTTTTGGGGGCAGCAAGATCAAATCTGACACTTACTGTGTGAGCCTGCACACTTAACCCTGTTTGCCTCAGTTTTCTCATCTGTAAAATGAGCTGAAGAAGGAAATGCCATACACTCCAGTATCTTTGTCAAGAAAACCCCAATGGGGTCCCAAAGAGTTGCACATGACTGAAAAGCAACCAAGTGCATTTTGGTCCACATCCATTTCATGGGCTTGGGGAACTTCCAATGTGGAAATTTCCCCCACCAATGTAACTTGGCAACTTCTCTAAAATTTATAGTCTTAGAGAATCACCTGAGAGGTTAAACAGACTTTCCCCAAGTCCCCAAGCTACTTTGTATTAGTCAAGACTTTCTTATTCCAAGGCTGGCCTTTTATCTACTACCCTATTTTGTCGTCTCTAAGCACCTACTAGTCAATACAGTAAATATTCACTAAATACCTACTGTTTAGAGAGAACCGTGCTAGGCATAACTTAGTAAGGTATAACTTAGTAAGGCATAAGCAGTTTTAAGTGTTGTATTTCTGGGTATTTGGGGAGAGTGAAAGGTAGATATGATATGATCACTGCCCTCAAGGAGCTTACAAGGATTATATGTTGTTTTTCAGAAATAACCTAACTTCCCTCTTACTCTTCTCTCTTCTTTCCTTTCTCCTCTCCCCTTTTTTCTCATTTTCCTCTTTTCCCCCTCTCTTTTCTTTCCATCTTATTCAAAGCACAAATCATCATTTTCATCCATTTTCCACCAAATCCTACACAATTCATTTCACTTGAGACCTTGCCTACTGAAGCAGCCAAGATTTCATCAGAAAAGTGCTGTGGCAAGAACTCTGAAACTGGGGTCCTCATATTTGAGAATAGCAAAAGAATGACTGTCTCTGAAATGCACCCACTCTGGATTATTGGAGACCCCAAGCACACCCAGGGAAATGCCATCTTATAGGAGTATCAGAGGCAGTATATGGAAGCTTCAGAAACTGATCCCTAAATTCTCACAATCACTTCATTTCCTGTAGGTAAATCTGGATACAGGCTTACTTCCATTGATTTCTGTGGGTTTCCCCAGTCCTCT
Source organism: Notamacropus eugenii (assembly GCF_028372415.1). Classification (NCBI taxonomy): domain Eukaryota; kingdom Metazoa; phylum Chordata; class Mammalia; order Diprotodontia; family Macropodidae; genus Notamacropus; species Notamacropus eugenii. Next base: position 191,759,050 of record NC_092872.1, read on the forward strand.
GGCTTTTTTTGTTTTATCTAGGTTAGCCAAGCCCACCACTGGCATGACCTCCTGTAACAGAGAGCTGATGCTCTATAGCTAAGTAGATACATCTGATATTTAAGTTTCTTTTTCTTCTAGGTGCCCCTAAGTCTCCACTACTATATCTCTACCAGGGGAGATTCTTAAGGCACTGTCATTTCTGAATTGCTGGTGAATAAATTTAAAATTCTTGATAGCAATGCTTTACTTTTAAATATAAAACCAGTGCTTTTCAAAAACCCCCTGAAGTGCCAAGAACATGCTCCGACTATAGAGATGGAAACATTTTATCCCAGCAATTCTTAGACAGAGAAACACCCAATTGATTCAGTGGCAGAAGTGTGAAATCATTTACACATTGAACAGCCAAGCAAGGCCATAATGCCGCTGTTCCTGAAGTGTCCATGCCTGAAAACAAGCTCAGCTTGCTATTTATAATAATTTCCCACCCTCTCAATAGGCAAACACCGCATTTGTCAAAATCTTATGCTGATGCTTTCAGATTTAGTTCATTAGTTCTCATTGTGCTGGCAGGGAAGGGTACCAAACAACCTCCCAGACTTTATATTAATTGTATGTCAGCAACCCCATGGAAATGCACACTTAAAGTGCCAGAATCTCACATCCGAAATGTCTTTGGGGATCCACAGCTAAGCCATTGAGTAACACATTTGGTTCATGCCCCTGATTTTTTGTTTGCCACCTTCTGGACTGAAATCATTGAAACTTAGAATAATGTTAGAAGTGAGAAGGAACTTAGGGATCATCTAGCTTAATCTCATCATTTTTGCAGATGAGGAAACTGAGGCCTAGATAGATGAAATCACCTGTCCAATGTCACTAAGTCATGTTGATGAGCTCCAAAGAGAAAGAGAATGGGTTAATAAGAGCCAGAGTACCTTCTTCCATGCCCCCCCCCCCCAATCATAGAAGCATAGAATGCTGGAGCTAAATGAGGCTTGAAAAATGCATATAATGGATAGAGAACAGATGGATATAATGGATAGAGAAGCTGAAGCTCAGACTAAGTTATTTGCGCAACATCCCATAGCCAATGAGTATCCTGTCTCACCTGACTTAGGTTGAAGCCAATAACATGAGTTGAGTCAGAAGGGAGAGGAAGTTTTGCTGCTGTTTCCTTTCAATGAATCCTGAGACTGAAGAGGGCTTGTGGAAAAAACAGGCCATAAGTAGAGAAGACAATGTGTGAGGGGCTGGGACAGAGGCTTGTTTACAAGGTGTAGCAGGGGGACATAAATAGCCTAAACCATGGCAGGTAAATTGGTGAAATTAATAAATGGATAAGCCTATCAGAACAGGTAACTAGATGGTTCAGAGGATAGAGTGATCGACTTGGAGTCAGGAAGATGTGAGTTCAGATCTGCCCTAAAACACTACCTATATGACCCTGAGTAAGTCACTTAACTCCCGTTTGCCTCATTTTCCTCATCTGTAAAACGAGCTAGAGAAGGAAATGGCAAACCACTCCAGTATCTTTGCCAAGAGTAACAAAGAGTAGGACGTGATTGGATGGCTGAATAACAATAAAAAGACCAGTAAAACAAGGCTGCCTAGCTTCCATACCCAAAGAGCAACTCATGTTGCCCTGTGACTAGGGTGCTCTCCTAAGACTGGGTCATGAGACTAGCCCTGCTTCTCTGGGGCTTCCACTCCACTTTCTTCCAGATGGAAGACAGCTATATTTTTAGAGAAGGTATGGACAGTGAATGAAGAGCTGGTACTGGAATGTCAATTCCTATGACACGTAATCTCACGTTCTTTCTGTTACATCTCACTGCATCTCAAACAAAGAACGTTTAATGGAGCTTCTTGGCCAAAGAGCCATTACTGTGACTACATTTTCTCTCTTTCATTCCCTAATCCATGCATTCAATCCATCAATCAATCAACAATCATTCATTAAGTGCCACCTTTCTGTAGAATACTGTCTTGTCGTTTTGGGGGTAGGATACCTGAATCAGAGAAAACATAGACCCTCTTCTCATGGTACTTATAGTTTAATAGGGGACTAAGACACAAAGAAAGTCAATTTCAGTTTACAGTATTCTATGGTAAGTGCTTTGGAAATATACAAAACACCAAAGGTCTGCGTGAGACCCTGGGTTGCTTTCTCAATGAGATTAAAAGGAGCAAATGGAAATAGATTTAAATAGCCAAAAAAAGGTAACACTGTCTTTTGATACTTTAAGAGGTGCTTTAATTGATGCTTCACTGGGTGGGCTAGAACATGGTCCATTTGGATGGTTATTGGGGCCACAAGAGCTCATATTTTTATAGCACTTGAAGGTTTTATAAAGTGGATGCATCTTATCTAATATAATAATAATTGTGATAATAGACAGCAATAAAAAGAGTTAGCATGTATGGGGCTTTAGTTTGCACCACTCTTTACATATATTATCTCATTTGATATTCACAGCAACCCTATGAGATAGATGCTGGTGTTACACCCCCATTTTACAGATTAGGAGACTGAGGCCAGGTGAGCACACCATCCAAGACAGTATTGGAACTCATATCTTCCTGACTCCAAGTCCATCACTATCCACCATACCATGCCCCAGTTCTTCTCTACAGAGAATACCTTTGTATCAGCAAACTCAAAGCCCATTATCCATCCTAATCAGACTCCCAAGCTCCCTTTCTCAACACTCCCTGCCCACTTTGATGATCATTTTTATGATGGGCACACAGAGGAACAGACAGCTTCATGCTAATGAGCCCGTGGCACTGGGCATAGAAATCAGAACACCATTTTAGAATACTAAAACAAGGCATGTTTCCAAATGTCTTAGAAATTTCCCCAACTCCCCACCAGTCCCTGCCTGTGCAGCTGCTTTCCCCTTCCTTCGGCTGTAATGAGGACAAGTCCTTATCAGTGAGTGCAAGCTGCCTTAATTAGACCCAGATACTCTATCTTTAGTTCAGTCTCACATCAAGGCTAGAGTTATAATCGCAGGTGATGCATTTGTGAGTCTCATTGTCACGAAGGACAGGGCTGCCAGCAGGCTATCCTCCTGGTTCTGGGATTATTGAAAAGCAATTTGTAGGTAGGCCTATAGGGGAAAAGGAGTTCACCTTACTCCGCCTAGAAAAAACTGCAGTAGTGAGAGCTTGAGGTCTTAGAAACTGAATGTATTTAACAAGGGACCACATTAAAAAATAGTTAATCATATCAATTTAGTAACAGACGTCAACAGCTGCATATCAAATTTACATCTGGTTCGGACAACATTTCACCCTTGTGACCGGTGGCTGTTACAAAGAGCTGCTTTGGTACGTGCAGTGGATCTTACTACTTATTCAGGGCTGTACGTGGCTCAGAGAATTGGTTTGGCAGGCTTGGGATGGGTTATCAGCCCAGCTCAGGCTAGTCAACATGATCTCCCCAGGCATACACTTGGAGTCTCCCATCCTGATTTTCTGGAAAGGGAGGTTTGAGGCTATGCAAATTGTTTATTAAGAGCACCTTAATTTCATTGCAAGGTCAAAGTCAAAGATTGTGTGGAGTGGCCTCTCCTATGTCAACATATGCTGTTGCCTATTTCTCAGTTTCCCTAACAACAACAACAAAAAACAACAGAATGCTTCTCATACATTTTAAAAGTTATCAGATGGCAAAGGGAGTACACTTATTCTATCCAGTGTGGAAGAGGAGAATTAGGACCAATTAGGACCAATGGGTGAAAGTTAGAGGGAGATAGATTTTGTCTCACTATAAGAAAAAAAGCTTCCTAACAATGAGAGAGTTCTCTGAAAGTGGGTGGTTCTACTCTTTTAAGCTCCCACCATTGGGAGGTAGTGATTCCCTATCACTTAGAAGGTCTTTTGTCCAGATGTAGCAGAAGGGATTCATGCTTCAGGGAGATGCCATATCAGGTAAACTCTGGGTCCTCCAAATTCTATGGTTATGTGATCATATTCTTCCATAGACTTTTGGGGAAAGTAAAAATCAAAGTCTGGAAGATCAGGAGAGACCCATTTTGAGATTTACAAAAAGAGCCCTTAAGTTCTAAATCACAAGGTCTAAAAAATCCTGAGCGGAGTAACATTATGATGTACTGTTAACAATGTTAATAAACCAATTTCCAATACGAATCTCTGCACAGATTTTTTCTTCTCTTTCTCCTCTCCTCTTTCTCTTCTCTCCTTCCTCCCTCTCTCATTGTGTCTCTTTTTTTCTGCCTGTCTGTATCTCTCTGTCTCTGTCTCATAATGCTTATCTTAGAAGAAGGTATTGTAATGAGTGAAAGATATGGTCAAAATGCATGGTTGATGGATGTTTCCCTGAGTTTTTGGTTAGTCATAAGTAGGACTAAGCAAGATGGTTGTGGTTTTTCCTCTGACCTGATTTGATACATTTTGTGCTAATTTAGGAACCATGAGTCAGATCTCCCAGAAAATGTTCAGAAATGCATAACAGGAAACAATGAAGGAGATAGATTTCTATAGCTTCCCTTCACCCCCACTCTCTCTAGCATCATTCCTATACATTCACTATGGTTCCAAAAAACAAGAGGTCCTCAAGGGGATAGATAGTACCACCCACTCGAACAATTGGGTTCAGTAGAATGCAGTCCTATTTAGTTCAGTAGAAAAGAAAGAACTGACAAACTGATCCAGCAACTTTTCCCAAAAGTCTATGGAAGAATATGATCACATAATTCATAGAATCCAGTAATGATCAAGTTTAGATGGTGGCATTTTCTACTACCCCACTAATTGGCATTGTACTGACACAGCATGGATGCTCTGGAAAGCCCAGAGGAGACCTCTTGACAGTTCGATTGAGACGAGCCCCTTGTTCAGTGAAATTGTCCCATTTTGAAAGACTTTTGGATTAGGGAGAAATAAAACCATTTAGGCATCAAGGACATGCAATCAGCTCCCACTGCACTGTTGCCAATCATATCCATTTCCTAATCAAATTAGTTCATATACTTTAAATTGCTTTTTGGCTATATCCAAGGGCAGAAAGCCTTTGGGCAGAATGATGATGACCGGTGGAATTTCAATATTAAAAAAATTAACCTTTAAAAGAAATTCTTGGAAACACATCTGGTTCCAGTGGGCCACACATATGTGAACAGCTTTTGGGGAGAGCAAGCAGATACAGATGCCCAAGGGAGCTTATAACTTGGGAGTTGGGGAAAAATGCTCTTCCCTGCTGCAACCTAGGAAGCCAAGTGTCTTTCCAAATGCTGTAAATATGCTTGGCTCCACCAGGGACCCTCTATGAACATCAGCTTTGGCAGCAGCTCATTCTTTGGCCCATCAGGTCAAAGCGAGAGCTACTCAAAGTGGAATGGAGTTGGGTGAGTAAGGGTCACCTGGGAACATAATTGAGAATTCAATGGCAATTGAGAAATCAAAGGCTGATGTTTTCTGAAACATGGCCTCAGTTTAGAGAATTCAACCAGCACTTAATGACCAGCTACAATTGTTTATGGTATTGTGGCATAATATCAGCACACTGGGGCTCTGAGTCAAGAAGACCTCAGTTCAAATCCCTTCTCATATATGTATATGTATATAGACATACATACATACATATACATATATATATATATATATATATAGTTTATGTGGCCCTAGGGAAGTTACTTAACTTCTCAATGCTTCCCAGTGACTCTCTAACACTTTGAGTTATAAAATAGTTGCCAGTTGGCATCCACAGGCAGTATTTTCTCACCTAGAATTTCCTATACCCATGAAATCACAAGAATGAATCAAATAAAAAAATGGAGATAAAGATAAAAATGAATAATTTCTGCCCTGAAAGAACTTATTTGGGGGAAAGACGTGTCCCTAGACAAGGAAATACAAAATATATCCTAAGTGGTTTCAGAGTATTGTACTAATGATGAGGAAAATCAGTTAAGACTTCCTGTAGGAGGTAGCTTTTAAAAGGGGGCTTGAAGAGCACTAGGGATTCCAAGAAGCAGAGGTAGAGAAAGTAAGCATTCTAGGCATAAATCTTGGCCTATGCAAAGGGTCAGAGACTGGAGATGGAACATTGTATAGAAGGACCAGAAAATAGGCCAGTTTGACTTTGGACATCTCTGGGTGATTGTCCCCACGACTACACTGTGAGTACACCGAGGCATTTGGGGATGGCCAAGTCTGGGCAGAAAGATTTCTCATGACCCCTGTGTGATGTCTAGTAAGACATGAAGAAGCCAATGAAGGCTTCAGTATATCCACAGCAGTAAGAGGTACCTGACATCATTAGGGTGCTGTCTGAGCTTTCTTATATTGCCTTAGTGTGGTGGCAAAGGAAGAGTAGGATCTATCCAATGTCCTCCAGTATAACAACCAAAAAAAAAAAACAAACCCAAAAAACCATTGCTGGCTGACCTGATGACTCTGGACAACTTGCACAGCCGGTGATCTCCTCCCTACATTTTAATGTGCCCCACGGCTATTTCTGGGACTCTGCTAATCCAAAATTCCAGTAAGGTCTTGGCCCATCTTCCCATGTCCATTTGTATCCCCTTGGCTACAGCATGCTTCCTCATTTCCAATGAGTGCTTCTAGTTTTGAAGATCTGGTCCCGTGGAAACAATACTTTGGGTATCAGAAGACCTATGTCCTAGGACCTATTTTGGGCAAATAATTTCATTTTTTTGCACTCAGTTTCCTTATCATCCTAAAAAAGAGGGTTAGACCAGATGAGCACTAAGTCCCTGGGATAATGTTCAAATTCCTTAGCTTTACAGTCAACACCCTCCATCATTTGACTACACCTTCCCATTCCAGCCTTAGCTCCCACCCCTCTCTATAAATAGTCAAACAGGCTACTATTTTTCCTCTGAAGCTTTTCTGTATCTGTGCTTTTGCTCACTATTGCCCCCTTCACATAAAATTCCATCCTTCCTTTTCCTCTTTCCTTCTCAAATCCTACCCAACTTGAAGGTCAAGCTTACATTCTTCCTTCTTCCCAGACCACAACAGCCAAATAGCTGAGCATGGGACTAAGAGTGGACAGGGGCCAAATAGACAAAGGGTTTTGATTTTACCATGTGGTTTTTCCCATGGTCAATTCCTGACCTTCTACAGGCCCAATTTTAAGAAACTCTACTCTTGGGGTAGTTCCCTGATGATCTCTGGTAATCCTTCTCTCTTTTTTCCCCTTGGGTATATAGCCCTATGTCTTCTTCTTCCAGTAGTTGAGACAAGGAGGAACAGGAGGAAGGGGAAGGACAGAAAGAGTAAAGCAAAGCAATGAGTTAAGCACCAAGGTCAGGGTGGAGGCGAGTTCAAGACCGATTTTTTTTTTAGAGAATTCTCCTTGATCTCAAGAACCTGGTGTCTCTTGGGGTCTGATCCCGTTTCTCATGAATATTAGGCTGAAGCCACTCTGCTGAAAACGCATGCAGTATAAAGGATTGGTTCCACATCGGCGCTTGACTGAGAAGCTGAACTCCTGTGAACCCCAGATGTTCAAGGACGGGTTTTGCCTCATGGGTGGGGGATAAGGGAAGGAGTATGTAATGTCCTGGCTAGCATGAACAGCCCACAGGATCCAAGCCAATCCTTTAACTCATCCCATGTGCTGTAGGAAGAACACCCTCCCCAAGTCGGTCAGTTCTATTGAACTTGTGTGGTAGTAAGGGAAAGAGACACCAGAGCCCCTCACCATCAGGACTGATGTCAGTTTTCCAGTAACAACAAACAAAAGGTGTCTGGTTTAAAAATAAAACAAAACAGAAACACCTTGTGGTGTTCTTCCCCTCTCCCTCCAATGTATCACGTAGGAGCAGCTATCTGTTCCAGGGAGTGCCTAAAGCTGAGTTAACCCTCAGCTCAGGGATTATCTCAAAGATTTTCCCAAAGACAAACCACATCCTGGAAGATGCACAGGACTCTATCACTACTTTGCCATGTAACCTTGGATAAGTGAGTATCTGAGACTTTCTGAGCTTTAATAGTCTCATCTGTGAAACGTGAGAGGAGTACCAGAGGGAGCATTGCCTATATTGGTTGTGAAAATGAAATTATATTTTCAATGTGAAAATTTGAAGATTTATAAGTACTATACACATTTTAAAAAAATTTGCCAAATCTGTGATTTCATCAATGTAGGGAATTTACTGGGAATAACTTTCTCTCCCAAGGAAGACCAGTACCTCCTACTACTTACAGTCTTTGACAATGCCTAGGTTACTAACTTAGACTCTTAGAAAGTGCCTAGACCACTGGGAAGTTCAGCGATGAGCCCAAGATCACACAGCCAGAATGTACTGTAGGTAGAACTTAAACCCAGAGGTTCCTAAATCAGAGGAAAGCTCACTGCTTTTCTGTTCAGACATAAGTGATAATTATGAGCCTTTGATTAATATACAATTTGGATATATAGTTCTTCCTTTACTGTTAGAGTTATTATTTCTTAATCTTTCTCTTCTCTTAACTCTGACATTTTACAAAGACATTGGGAAGAAAAACTAGTTTTCCTGAAACCACCCAGGGAAAGGAGGGTAAGAGGACATTAGTGATGAAGTCCTTGAGGGCATATGAATTGGGTGAGGGGGTATTGACAAGCAAGGCCTTGCATAGAACTGGGAAGTTCAGAATTCTGCTGTCTCCTGTGGTTCTTTCACTATTGGGAATCATGGCAATACTAAAAGCTTGGCCTGGAAAAGTAGTTACTTGCTTAAGGAACTACCAGGTACAGCTTCAAGATCTTCTAGTTGGGGACCCCTGCTGGAGAAGGGAAAAGGATTTCGTAAAGTTAAGTACTTAGAACGAGCTGTATTGGAGTGAGGCTTCCTCTGACACTGTTCCCTGCTCCTCCCCCTCAATTTTGAACATCTCTCTCCCATGACCATGTCTAATGACCCGGTGCAAGAAACCCAGACCTCACCATGTCCAGATGTCAGACTTTGTTTTAGCCTTCTTGAGGCTCAGAGGGCAAATGACTCTGCCCCTGTTTTTGAGGGGTCTTGGAAGCAGATGGCTATATAGCTGGTCAATGCCAGTCCACAGGCCTAGGGGCAAGTGGTTATGGTTACACTGAGTCATTTATAGCTCTGGATGTGTATGTATCCGTGTGTGTGTGTGTGTGTGTGTGTGTGTGTGTGTGTGACTGAAACACAGAAAGAGTGAGAGAAAGATAGATAGGGAAGGAGAGAGAGAAAAAGAGAAAGAGGAGAAGAGAGAGAACAGAGAAAGAGGAGAGACAGGGAAAAGAGAGAGAAAGAGAGATGAGAGAGAGAATAGAGGAGAAAGAGAGAAAGAAAGAGAGGGAGGGATTGAAGAGAGAAAGAGAGAGAGGGGGAGAGAAAAAGGGGGGAAGGGAGGGAGAGAGAGAGAGAGAGAGAGAGAGAGAGAGAGAGAGAGAGAGAGAGAGAGAGAGAGAGAGAGAGAGAGAGAGAGAGAGAGTCAGCTTCTGAGAATGCAGTCAGGGAATGAGCTTTTGGCCCAGACTTTAAGAAGCATGCATTCTATAACCCGGAGAGACTCAACCTGTAACAAACAGCTGTAAATTCTTCCATTCTTGCTATTCCTTCCAAAGGTCAGGAGTTTTAACAGTTTGTTTAGTGGAGGAGGAGGGACCCAGTGCCTTTGTTCTGATCAATAGAAGGAGCAGTTCTCTTCAGCCTGGAAGCTGGCATTGACATGATGCCGTGCGGAAGGTGTTCCTTTGATGGGCAGGACCCCAAGACCCTGTGGAGGGCAGCAGGAGTGGATAGCAGGTTTCACTTAGCTCTCTTTGGCTTAAGAAGACCAAGCAGAGCCTGTCAGTCTGGGGGCCCTGTGGCCGACTTTTTCATGATGATTTCAGATTGAGACAGGGCTTTGTTCTAGAGTAATTGCCTATGGCGATGGCCTGCTGGAGTGAGGCTTGGCCAAGAGACAGAACACACACGTGTCTGGCCAGTGAACATGTGTGGGAACTAGGACTGTCTCCGTATACTAGCAATGTTTGGGGAGGAGGGGGACTGTGGGTAGGCTTAACCTCAGAGCATATCAAGCAGCTCAGACCCCAGTTCAATTCAACAATTATTCATTGAGTACCTACTGGGACTCATTGGATCATAGATTTAGAGTCTTATGCAAGGCATTAGGATACAGAAGTATGAGCTATGGTTCCTGCTCTTCAATGAGTGAATATAAAAGCACATATTAATCATATTTATTAAGGTCATATTTATAATAGCAAGTTATATTTGTAAAGTACTTTATAGTTCACAAAGCACTTTCACAAAGAATCACGGAGTATTAAAAACTAGAAGAAAGCCTAGGAGATTGTGTAGTTGAACATCGTCACTTAACAGATTAAGAAAGATAAAGCTCAGAGAGGAACAGATGCTTTCATTCTTTCATTTATAAGAACCTACTAGGTTCCTGGAACTGTGCTAGAGACCAAGGATACAGAAGCGAAAACAAACAGTCCCTTCCCAGAAAGAGCTTCTATTCTAGTAGGAGAAAGAAATTTATGATGGAAAAGTAAAAGTAGAGTTTATTCAGTCATTTTGTGGGGGTGGGGAAGAGCACTAGCCACTGGGGAATCATGTTAGATCACGTGTGGAGGAAGTGACCCGAGTTGAGTGTGGAAGGAAGCCAAGGATTCTAAGAGGGAGAAATAAAGGGAAAATATGTTCCAGTAATAAGGGAACAGCTTATGTAAAGGATCACAGGTTTAAAGGTGGAAGGGCTCTTGGAAATCGTTCGTCCAACTCCCTCATTTTACAGAGGGGTCCCTTGACTCCCAGAGAGGTGGTAGGTAGTAAAGGACATAAGCAAGATTTGAACCTTGGTCTTCTTGTTCCAAATTTAGCATTCTTTCCACTCTACTGCACTGCTCAGAAATAAAATGAGATATACAGAGAACAGTGATTAGTCCAGTTATGCTGGTACATGGAGTACATGAAAACTTAGGTGGTCTGGAGGCAGTGGGTGAAGGTCTTTAAAGACCAAACAGTTGATGGAAAACAATGACAGCATACAATGGCATCCAAGTAGATCCAGTGGGTCTAAAGGTCAGAAGAATATAGAGGAGGAAGAGACAGATCACTGGAACTGGAGTTGTAGGACGCTTCCTGCAACTGGAACTTGAGAATGAGTAATATTGACATGAGTGAAGGAGAGGAGGAGAGAGGGTATTCAAGCCAGGGCTAAAAAAATGAAGAAAAGTACTCATGTAGGAAAGCACATGGTCTTTCTTGGGCACAGTGGAAGGTCAGCCAAGATGGAATGGAAGGTTGTATTTCAACTCATACTGTCATACCAAGCTTGAGGTTATTACAAAGGAGCACCACAAGGCAAGGCTCTTGCTGCTCCAGTATATAGTAAACTACATTGATTCCTAAGTCTCTTCATCAGTCTTTCCATGCAGAAGACTGGGGTAGCCAACCATATATAGATAGAGTACTGCTGGGACTCCTAGGGTCCTGCCATTTTTCTCTGCTGTAGAACCCAACTTGAGCCGATAGGAATTGTCCAATCAATGCCTTGGGTGCCTTGATTGGAACACTGCACAAGTGAGTAAGGAGACCTACATTCCGTCCCCAGCTTTGTCATTTGCTAATTGTGATTTTTGGAAAGCCATTTAACTTCTATTAGTCTCGATTTCCTCAACTGTAAAGTGGTAATAGTAGTACTGCTTCTACTTGCCTCATGGGGTTATCTATTGTGAAGATTAAATGTGTTCATGCATATCCAAAATGTATTAATCAGAAAATACAAATACAAATGTAAATTATAAATCCTATCTCTGCTCCTTACTAGCTGTATAACCTTGAGCATTTTTAACTGGACTTCAATGTGTTCTCATATAAACTGGAAGATTGGTTTGCATTATCTCTAATAACAGTTTGGTGATTCTAGAGCTTCATGTGTAGGATCACAGACTCGTAGATGGAAGGAATCAACCATCTCCTCAGGGGAGGAAATTTAGACAGAGAGTCTAAATGACTTGTTGAGGATCTCACAGCCAGGCAGGATCTGAACCCAGATCTTCCTGACTGCAATTACACTTCCCTATCCACTATTCTGCTCTCCCTCTTCATAATTTATTATGGCAAAGTCTTGGTGGATTTAAAATGAAGGTGAGTGGGCAAATATTCTATAAATTCTATGTATCTTCAAACAGGACACACGTACCAGCCCTGGAAAACTGCCTGAATTGAAGCCATTGCCTTTTCCCCACCAAAGCACAACATTGCATCCCCGTACCATTAGGAAGGGAATGAAATAACAGAAATTGTCCCTGTAGCCCCCAGGCAAATGAAGCTTCTTGAGGAAAGCGGCCATTTTCCTTTTGGTCTAACAAATACCTGCTGAATTAAATTGAATTACTGAAAACAAAAAAGTAAAGGCAAGTGCTTAAGATCTGAGCATTGTTTGAATTGAATTGTGAGCTCCTTGAGAGCAAACACTTTTTAATTTTTTTAAATTTATTTATTTGTTTGTGTGTTCATTCATTTGTTCATTTGTTCCTTTATCTATCTACTTATCTATCCATTTATTTATTTGTTTGTTTGTTATATTTGATATCTCCTATGCTTAGCACAAAGCCTGGCACAACAGTAGGAGCTTAATAATTTTTTTTACTTGATTTGACTTGAATTGAGTAAGATGGGGGAAATAATATTGGAAATAAAAGTCTGAAGGTGGAATCTGCATAGGTTCCAGTGTGAGATTTGTTTGAGAGTCCTAACCAGTTCCAAGGGCCCAAAATCTATTTAGAGTCCAATGAAAAAGCAGACTTCTTGTCTAGGTTCCCCAGGAGAAGATTAGCAGTTCTTGCTTGAGTTACAGTTCAACAAAAAGCTAGTTATATGACTGGAACATCATACCACTACCTAGTGCGTATGCTGAGGGTCCTCTCTCCTTTGCATTTATTTGAGTTCATAGTCAAGGGAAATTTGTCTCTAAAAAAAGTGTATAAGGTGGGCAGTGCTGCCATAATATTGGCAGGTTTCAGAGTCCTGCACTAAATCTGAATTATCTTACTACAGCTTAATTATAGTTCATATTTTAATAGCACTTTCTGGTTAGAAGGCACTTTAATTTGATTATCTCATCCTCACAATAAAGTTAGAGTGGATTGTAAACTGAATATTAGTAAATAACATGACATGACAGACCAAAAAACCAAACAACCTTCTAATGTGATCTTAGGCTATATTAGTAAAAGCATGGGGTCCCAAACAAGAGGAGTGTTGGTCTCATCATACATCAGCCTGGTTGGATCATACCTGGCGTACTATGTTAGTACTGGGTATTGTTTCTTGGGGAGAACATAGATAAACTAGGGGGAATCTGGAATGAACCAATCAGGAAAAATGAAGGAATTAAAAATCGTATCATATGAAGATTAGCTGAAGGAACTCCAGATATTTAACTGGGAGAATGGAAGATTTAGTAGGGACAGGAAAGTTGTCTTTAAGTATCTAAAGAACTTTTCACGTTTAAACATGTTCCATTTGGCTCAGAGGCCAGGAAAAGAGTGAAATTGTAGGGAAATAGATTTAGGTTAATAGAAGAAAAAAGAGAAGAATAGAAGAAAACAGAAGATGGAAGAATATAGGTGAAAAACAGAAGAAATAGAAGAAAATAAAATAGAATAAATGGAAGAAAATCTAGAAGAAAATATTTAATAGAAGAAATAGAAGAAAAAACATAAAAACAATTAGAGCTGTTCAAGAGATAAATGGGCAACCTTGGGAAGCAGTAACTTCCATTTCACTGAAGGTCTTCAGATGAAAGCTGTATGACCATTTTTTGGGAGGACGGATTGGTATTTTATAAAAATGATTCCTTTTCAGGTGCAGGTCAAATGAGAACCTCTGAGTTCTCTTCTATACAACCTGTGCTTTCATGATTCTATGACTTTATAGCTGAAAAAATTAAAATTTCAAAGAGTTACATGATTATGCCCAGGAGATGCATACGGGAGATCTGGCCACTATGCCTACCTTTCCTAATTCCTTCATCCATTATGGCTTCCATTACACCTCCCAGCCTTGTCAATCAACAAGCAACAGAGGCTGAACTGATACCTAACCTTCAGGCTTTCAAATGATGGTGAAACAGCAAGATTCTGTAACATTCACTTTGAGATGAACAGGGATATTTTTAGTGAGGAAAGAAAAAAAGAGAAATCCCAAATCTAGGAATGCAAACATTGAAAAATTTTCTGTGGGGAAAAAAAAAAGCCCTTCAATTCGCTAACAAGTTGTTCAAAATATTAATATCATGCTGTTCTAATTCTAAGCTACTCCTGCATATGTGGCATATACAAAATGAAATCTCTTGGAAAAGGGAGGATGTATAATTAGTTTAATGTAGTAATGGATAGAAAAGTGGCTTCTGAGTCTGAAAGACCCAGGTTCACATGCTGGTTGTGTGATCCGGTTATATCATTCAGTGCCTCCAGGCAACAAAGGTTATAAACTGCAAGGCAGGTGTTAAATGTGCATTGATAGAGGGAATTTTACCACTGAAAATTCCCTGTGCCAATGAAATCACAGGTGTCGAGAGAGAGAGAAAGAGAGAGAGACAGAGAGAGAGAGAGACAGAGAGAGAGAGAGAGAGAGAGAGAGAGAGAGAGAGAGAGAGAGAGAGAGAGAAGTAACACCAATTCTATAGGTTGCTATCAAGTTTTATATAGGGCAGACATGAAGAGAAAAAAATGTGGTCCACATTTGGATCAGGGTGATAGTTCACTTGAATAAAACCTTATTGGAAGTGTTAATGATTGGTGGTGCCTACATTATGGATGAAAGTTCTTTCAGTCTGGTAATCCTCCCTCTGCTCCATGGACCAGGGATAGAAAGTAAAAGTGATGAGGTAGAAACGATCAGTTAGACAAGAAACACAGAGTTAGCTTGAAATTAAATCCTTATAATTCTGGCAACTCACTCATTTCAAACTTAAAAGTATTCAGAATCTGTGGCTATCTATTCAGCCATATATCCATCTCTTCATATCTGGATCAAGACACTATATAGCTAACGGGAAGAGTAGTACACTTAGGTTCCAATTCTGTTTCCAGGGCTTACTACTTATGTGACCAAGGATAAATCATTGAGACTCAATTTCCTGAAGGACAATAATATGTAAACAACTCACCTCACAATGTTATTCCTTTACAAGTTCTCTGAGGACAGGGAATGTTTTTCATTTTGTCTTCATATACCCAGTATGTAGCAGGAACCCAGGAGATGCATAATTAACACATATCAAATTGAATTGAAATGTTTTGTAAACCTCAAAATTGTATATAATTGTGAAATTTTATCACTAGCTAGCTATATAGCTGCCTGTCAATCTATTCAGCTCCATCCCTACTTATTCACCATTCCTTCAATCCATCCCTGTCTATGCATCACTCTATATCAATCAATCAGTATTGTGTAATTTGCTAACTATGTGTCAGGCCCTGTGCCAGAGATGCTGGGATTACTAACAGAAAAGTGAGATAATTTCTACTTTCTAACAGGTGGATACAATGCATTTATATGAGGAAGTGGTGACCAGGAAAGGAAGCTTTGATCTTGACACTAACAAGGATTTTGAGTGGAGCCACAGAGAGGTAATTGTCATGCCTTTTCTGATTGCAATGGTAATATTGATTTTTATTACTGTTCCTAGGGTAAGAGAATAGTAGGGTAGAGGAAGAGTGGGGAGGCAGGTGATATGGAGGCAGGGAAGATGACCAGGGCTTGGCTGGTAGCCCTGGGTATTCTGGTAGATGGCTAGATAGGAAGTAAAACATGGACTATACGTACCAGTTCATCCATCCTTTTCTCTATCTCTCTGTGTATAGACCATACAGGAGGCAGAATGGACTAGGAATCATAAAATCTGACCCTGCCACTTGTTACCTGTGCGATACCTTGGCAATCTAACCTCTCTGGGCCTCAGTTTCCTCATCTGTAAAATGAAGGGGTTGGACTAGATGCCCTTTAAGGTCATCTACAGCTCTAGAACTACAATCCTGTGATCTGTAGAAATAACCTAGAGTTACGGCAAACATCTACCCATCCGTCCGTCCATCTCCCTCTACTCCCCTTCATCTACAACATGAAGGCTCAGTGGAACAAACCTCAGACAAACTCTTCGGTAACCCTTAGGAGTGGTTGCTTTGATAAGATAAAAGCTTTCTTTCCCTTTCACACAGGAGGATGGAGGTGAAAAGAAAGGTCTATTATAAAAAAAAGATAGAAAGCAAATACTGGCCACTATCTTCTACACATCTCTTCTCTGAGCAGCTTGCCACCTTTTTAATTTTTGAAGCATTTGGGCCAAGGCTCCAACAACCTGGAGCTCCAAGGGCCAGGGCCTGACTGATGTCACAAGGGATGATCCAGATGAAGTGCTTGCTTTGGCCTGAAGCTCTGCTCTCCACAGGTGCGGGAGAAGGCTCGCCAAGGAGAACGCCTTCTTGGAACAGAAGTGGTTATTTACTGCTGGAGCCAGCCAAGGGCTCTGCGCTCTACACAGCTCCCAGCTCTGGGTCTCCAACAGGAAATGTATTCCATTTTCAAATCCCATCCCCAGCGAAAAAAGGATTCCAACATAACAGCAATAAACATTCAGAGAGACTTGTCTTCGGTAGGAAAACATTGGGTTGGTTTTAAAATGAAATATCCTGTGACGAATCTAGTGTAATACTGGGAAAGGGTCGAGCAGCGTTGTTTGGTGGTCAGGAAAGGAACTTCAGGAAGGGGCCTCTCCTCTCACTGGCTCCACTTGCAGAAAAGTAATAAATCACCCTCCGAGGCTGTTTTCAAACAAGGATTGTGAAGGGCTTGCTTTTTGATCCTCCAGGCCTCCTCTCCTCAATTTGTCATTGATTTCCCCATCAAGAGAGTTTGTGCAACTGAATCCCCCATGCAATTCGGGTGCCTTTAAACTAGTAAACACAATCCAAATGTTAATTCTTACGAGTCCCAAATTCCCTGCCAAGAAATGAATAATCTCTGCATGGCTGAAGGAACAGCATCATCTCTAGATTGGGGATTGGAAGGGAAGAGGGGGTGGAGAGGAACGGGAGAAAGAAAGGAGGACGTGAAGAAAAAGAAAGGGGAGGAAGAAATGAGAGATGCAAGCGGGCTATGCTCTTTTTATACCCTTTGGGCTCAGCACAGTGTCCTTCCTAGAGCAGATACTCAGAGACATTCAGAAAACAAAGCGATCTATCTCCCCCCACAGAGTATAGCCAAAGCCTCCCCAGCAAGACTGACAAGACCTTGAATGCCGGATCCCAGGAAGAGATTGTATTTGTGGGGGAGAGCAAGCCCCAGGAAAGGGAGGCTATTGCAATGGGACACTGGAGGTCTCATGTCCGCACTCTGGAGCCTCAGTTTCTTTCTGTGTAAAAGAAGATCTTGTACAGAATGATTTCGGTGATTCTGACCTCACATCTCTCTATGATGTATATGTACACCCAACCAAAACTAAATTAAAACAATGAGCTTTCTGTGAATCCAGGGAGCTTCAGCACCAGGGAGGTCACAGCAGCAAGTAACATTTTTCTTATTCATCCACGAGTACCAGATCCAGGATTTAAATCCATGGCCTCTGACTTCTAATCTAGTGCTTTCTCTGTCTGGTACCATACTTGAGAATTACACAATTTTAAAGCTAGAAAAATCCTTCAAAGATGTCTGATGAGTTAGAAAAATAGTCAAGTGAGGGATGTATATGTGACAGGGCATTTCAGTAGACTCTCAGCAGGTCCTGGTGACCTCTGCAGCTGCTTGGGAGTAGACAAGATAGGGATATTCGTAATAACAACAGTAATAAATACCATCTTCTGTTGTTCAGTCGCTTCAGTGGTATCCGACTCTTTGTGATCCCATTTGGTTTTTTTTGGCGAAGATACTGGAGTGGTTTGCCCTTTCCTTTGCCAGCTTATTTTACAGATGAGGAAACTGAGGCAAACAAGATTAAGTGACTTGCCCAGGGTCACATAACTAGGAAGTGCCTAAGGCCATATTTGAATTCAGGTTCTCCTTACTTGAGGGCTGGCACTCTATCCACTGTGCCACCTACCCACCCAATACTATCCCAGCATCATCTTGAACTTTGGCACATCAAAATGTTTGTGATTTCATAAGGGTGGGTACTTCATATGTATTTGTTGGTGGGTGGTATATGCCATAACTTTTAATATTCTGAGTTCCTATTTAAGAACCTGGGTCATGTCTATGACATACTGTGGAATCTGAGCAGGACTTAGGAAAGCAATAAATTCTATTATTGAACCTAAAAGGGTCCCCTGCAAGCATGTTCTAAGCAAGCATCTAAGCTGGCATCTAAGCACCCTAGTTCTCAACTATCTGAAATTATAGATGTAGAGCTAAAAATTCTAGAACTCTCTCATTTTATGGATAAGAAGCATCAGACTCAAAGGTGCTAACTAGTCTAGATGCCCAGGGTCACCCAGCAAACAGCAAAGCTAGGGTTTGAATCTAGATCCTAGCATTCCAAATCCAGTTCTTTCCTTTGCACTGTACTCCATAATCATATAATTTTACTGCTGGGAGAGTCTTAGAGGTCATCTAATATAGCCTTCTCATTTTACAAATGGGGAAATTGAGACTCAGAAGTAAAGTGATTTCCTTAGAGTCATACAATGAGTTGGAGGCTAAGGTAGGGTTAGAACTCAGGCCTACTGATTCCTTGGGCAGTCTATTTTCCATTATGTCATGACTCTGGGGCAGCTAGGTGGAGCAGTGGATAGAGCACCAGTGCAGGAGTCAAGAGGACCTGAGTTCAAATCTTACCTCAGACACTTGACACTCACTAGCTGTGTGACTTAGACAAGTCACTTAACCCCAATTGCCTCATCATGGGTCATCTCCAGTCATCCTGATGAATATCTGGTCACTGGATTCAGATGGTTCTGGAGGAGAAGTGAGGCTGGTGCATAGCCCTCCTTCAGTCAAAACAAAGTCAAGTGCAAGTCATGTCATTATTTCTCTGATGGCATGGTCTTCTTCGGCAACGAAGGACAAACACACCCAAGGTTGTGTGTCATGACTACAAGACGCTCTAAGAAATCTTGTAATTTTATACGGGTTTATAGGGGTTTGTGACATCATGGGTGTATAAGGAAATTTCACCAAAAAGGTCCCATGTCTCTAAGTGCACTGACATTTCTCCATGACATCCTTGACATCTCACCAAAAGTCTTTCTAGATTGGGCCCATCTCAGATCCATTCCAGTGAGATTTGAATTAATTCATCAAATGATTATTAAGTGCCTCTTATGTACAAAACACTGAGTTAAGTGATGGGGATAAAAACATCTGCAACCCACTTCCTACCCTCAAGGAATTTAATATACATTTATGAAGGGCTTATTGTACTGAATGGAGGAGGGGGCTCAGGATATAGAGTTTAAATAGGGCAAGGTCCCTGGCTTTAGTGAGCTTACCTTCTAATACTTGTTAGTTATTCCGAGAGGACTACATTAGAAAAGTAACCTCAGCCACAGGCTCCCTCAGGACAGAGTTATAATAGAGTTGCAGGGCTTGAAAATGTGTAATGTTTATAATAAAAACTATAAAACTTCTTGAAAATTATTATGTCTAATTCTGGCAAGACAAATCTATAACCCGTGGAACAGCAAGGGAAAAGAATCTCTCCAAACCCACCAACTTGCACTACTTCTCATCCAGACTCTGCTTTGCCTTCCTCCTGGGCTCTTTTGGA
The DNA here is from genome assembly GCF_028372415.1 of Notamacropus eugenii. Lineage (NCBI taxonomy): Eukaryota > Metazoa > Chordata > Mammalia > Diprotodontia > Macropodidae > Notamacropus > Notamacropus eugenii. Next base: position 191,778,763 of record NC_092872.1, read on the forward strand.
AAGTTAATTATGGGCATAGGGTGAGAAAACTCCTGACTTTGAGTACATGTATGATATCACTGAGCCATGATAACCTATCTTCCACCTTCTGTAGGAGGCTGGGTCCATGCCACTGGTGGCAATTAGCTCTCTGAAAATGGAAGGACATTGACTTCAGCATTCTGACTAAATTCCAATTTAGATAATTAAATAAAATGCCCACAGGTAGATCCAGTTAATGAGCTGTTGATTGGACAGCAGCTGAGTCTATGTAGGAAATATGGCTGGAGCAGGTTGAGCATGGATGATACAACTAAAGGATATACCCAAGTGCTAGAACAAAGACACACTGTTTCCCAGACAAAGGAAGGGGCCTTTAGCCCCCTTTCTCTACATATGTGTGTGTGTGTATATATATATGTATGTACATATATATGTATATGTATATGTATATATATATGTATATAATATGTGTAAGTCACCAGAATTTTATGCAGTGAAAAGAACAGTGGGTTTGGAGTAAGACAGGGAGTCAAATCCCAGGTCCATCTCTTGCTAGGTCAAGGTGACTCTTGACAAATTCGTCCTATTGTTTGAGCCTTAGTTTCTCCATTTGTAAGAATATCAATAGCAGTCCTATTTCAAAGGGACGTTGTAAGAATTAGATGAGATAATGAGTGTGAAAGCTTTGTGAACACTAGTGTAAGGGATTAGTAGAACTAGGCAACATTGCATTCTTTGTAATTTTTTAGGGTTCTAAATCTGGGGTCTGTGAACTTCTTTTAAAATAGTAGCTAGGTGGCACAGTGAATAGAGCTTGGGGATCTGGAGTCAGGAAGACCTGAGTTCAAAATGGCCTCAAACATTCACTAACTGTATGACCAACCCTGGCCAAGTCCTGTCACCTAGGTTTGTTTCAGTTTCCTCAATTGTGAAATGAGGATAATTGCAGCCTCTACCTCCTAGGATTGTTGTGAGGATTGGACAAAATAATAGTGGTAAAATGCTTAGGATAGTGTCTGGCACATAGAAATCTCTATATAAATGTTACTATTATTTAAAAATATTTTGATAATTTATTTCAGTTATTGTTGGTTTTCTTTGAAATTCTACATGTTTTATATGTGGAAAAACAATATTCTGAGAACATTGTGCTGACTGCCCAAAGGGTCCAGCACACACACACAAAAAGTTGAGCTTTGCTGAATTAGGGACAACAGGAAAGTATCCTCACCCTAAAACACATTTTGCATCTGTAGTCCCATGATTAGACAGTTCTTTAGTTCATAACTCTCTACCCTGTTAAAATGCTAGTTGCCCTGAAAAGAAAAACTCATTGAGCTCTTATCAGTTATTTATACATTTCAGTGTGAGAAAGTTTATAAGTTCCTTAAAGGGAGGAGAAAGAGAAAGAGAGAGAGAAAGGATGTAATCATACAAGCAGCTAGAGTGTGCAATGGATAAAGTACTAGATCTTGAGTCAGAAAGACTTGAATTCAAAACTTCCTTGGAGAATTATGAACTTTTTGACCCAAGCAAGCAATTTAGCCTTAGTCTTCTCAGCTGTAAAATGGGATTTATAATAGTATCTACCTCTCAGGATAGCCACCATTTTCCAGGACGTATTTTTTTCCAGGTACCATTTTGAAGATCAAACAGGATAATGTTTGTAAAATGTTTGTTTAAAAAAATGTGGAGTAAGAGGGGCCATTACCACGAAGGAAAGCTGTTCAGAATGGGGAGGCAGAGGACACTAAAGTCAAACTAGTAACTTCAGAATTGTGGTGATAACTGTTCCAGATAGTGAGTGGAAGAGGAGAGCCTTCGTGTCAAGACTGGAGAAAAGGAGTAATCCTGTGACTTTCCTTAGGCACCCCCATTGTCTAAGAAGTAGGAAAAGAAGAGTTAAGAGGGAAGGGTCTCTTCACAGATACTTTTCCTTCATTTTTAATTTTTATTTTACAAGCATTCATTATCTTTCTTCCACTGCCTCCCCCCAATTGAACAATAAAAAATGTAGAAATATGTTTTGCATGACTTCATATCTGTAATGGATATCATACTGCTTGACTTCTCAGTGAGTGGGGGAGGGGTGGAGAAAGGAAGGGAATTTGGAACTGAAAATAAAAATGAGTTTTTAAAAAGGAGAAAGCCCTCATAAAAAACAGAGTCCAGAAAAATAAATAAACTTCTTCATTGTCCAAGCTGAGAAGAAAGTATCTCATTTTGCTTTTTGACTCCATCCCTTCTCTGACAGGAAACCCTTCCCTCAAATTCTTCCTTTTTTAACATATAAATTGTTTTACTCTTTATTTGATTTCTTTGGAGTGTAGACACAGTTGTATTATATCTGGGTCAAAGGGTATTCATAGTGTGGTAACTTTCTGGGCATAGTACCTGAGTACTCAGAAAGGTTTGTCCCTTTCTCATCAGTGCATTTGTGTACTTTTTAAAATTTTTATTTTTTTAATTAACTTATTTGTTTTCAGTTTTCAACAATTGCTTCCATAAGTCTTACATTATCTCCCCCTCCCTTTTCTCTCCCTCCCTGAGACGACATGCAATTTCACATGGATTCTACACATACATTCTTATTAAACACATTTTTACATTAGTCACGTTGCATAGAAGAATTAAAATGAATGGGAGAAACCATGAGAAAAACCAAACTAAAACAAAACATAACACAAGAGAAAATAGTCTGCTTCATTCTGCATTTCAGTTCTATAGTTCTTTCTCTGGATGTGAAGGGCATTTTGCCTCAAGAGTTCTTTGGGAATGTTTTATGTCTTGCATGGCTGTGAAGGGCGGAGTCTATCAGGAACAGTCCTCACACGCTGTGGCTGTTACTGTGTACAATGCTCTCCTGGTTCTGCTCATTTCACTCAGCATCAGTTCACATAAGTCCTTCCAGGCCTCTCTAAAGTCTTCCTCTTCATCATTTCTTATAGCACAATAGTATTCCATTGCATTCATATACCACAACTTGTTCAGCCATTCCCCAGCTTCTTTTTTTAAGACTAAGTCTCCCTATCTTGCCCATGCTGCAAGTATCCGAGTTACTGGTGGTCCTGGTCTTACCCTGATCAACACAGAACCTTGGTTTCCCACCTTGGCCAATTTGCCACTCCTTAGGTAGCCTGGAGGTCCTCCACTTAGTGATGCTCATCATAGGAACACTGATCTGAGTGTGGAGACCTGATTGACTTAGCTGCAACTCAGAATCTCTGACCTCAAGAATTCCACAGGGGCAGCTGGGTGTGTAGAGGTCCTGGAGTCAGGAGGAGTCAACCTCAGACACTTGACACTTACTAACTATGTGACTCTGGGCAAGTCATTCAACACCAATTGCCTTGGGAAAAAAAAAAGTTCCACCAGCCTCAACCTCTCTTGCAGCAGGAATTACATCTGGTGTCATTGTTAGAAGAAATGGAATTTAAGAACACCTCGAATGACTTAAGTTGCATCAGTTGACAGTACAATTTTTTAATCCACAAAACAAAGAATATAGAGATTGGATGGAAATTTTTATTTCAAAGTAAATTGTAGCAAAATTTTTGCATCAATTGGCCTACCTGGTTCCTCTAATGTTCATATGTATATATGTATATTTGCGTGCATATATATACATATTTATAGATACACACATATCCATAAACATATACCCATATATGTATGTATGTATACGTGTGTATACATACATACAGATATCTTTCTATATCTCTATATCCTGAATGCTAATGCTAGAAGAAAGTCTGATTAGTGAAGACTAAGTAGGCAGTTGGGACTTTCGAGATTCTGAAGGAAACGTCTTTGATTTGCCAAGCGTTTTATAGGCTGATGGCATTGGTCCTTTCTGGTGTCTAATTAAACTTCAAAACTTACAGGCCTCCTTTTCCTTTAACACAGTTATACAACTAACACTACTCTTACTTCACTGTCATGATGAAGGCTGCTGGGTTTTTTTGGATTCCCAAATAAATAGGACAAAGGAAAAGAGAAAGGAAGAAAGGGAGAATGATTTTCCTGAGGTAACTGGGAAAGATTTTGAAGGGTGGGGTGAAAGAGGATGTGTGTGAGACAAGGATTTCCTGAGGTTTATTTTAGTTGTAAGCAATGCAAGACAGTGGAACAGAAGGAAGCATGGTATAGACCTAAGTCCCCTGTGAGTAAAGAAAGGAGGTGGTAGAGAGGAGACTCAGAGCCCACATACTGTCCTGTTCGAGCCACCGAGTGGTGCTGTCGGCTGGGGACAGTTTTTGTTCTTGTTTTTGTTTTTGTTTTGTTTTGTTTTGTCCTATCTGGAATGACCTTGAAAGAGTAGGAAAGGAGAAAAACTGTGAAACCTACTGATGATCTGCTCAGGGCATTCTTAGGTCTCCATCCATAGCATAAGGGATTGTTTCATGTTTGGGTATATCTTCTCTCCCCTGAAATTTTATGGTCTTTGATAACTGAGACCATGACTTCTACTTTGTATTTCCCATAATTCCTAGGATAATACTGGAACACCAGGTAAGTACTCAAAAAACACTGAATCTATCAATTAACTGTTTGTATGTCTGGATTTTGAAGCATTAGGAGAACAGTCTTTCCTCACAGTTCTAGTCTGCAACCCAAATCAATATTTCTCGTGTTCTAGCACCTTTCTGCCTAACCTTGTCTGACTTTTAGGTGACTTATAAAATATATCCTAAATCCTCCCCCAGGTCTGAAGCCAGTGTTCTCTAACCAAAGTTGAATCACCCTCTGAGTCTGAGAGAAGTGGAAAGACATTGAGTTGCTCTAGTCTGAATAGGAAGCACATGAGGAGATTCTGTTTCAGGAGACTGTAGATCAACCATCAGTCTTACAACTAATCTTTTGTACCTCACCCAATTACTTAGTGTTTGAGATTCTGATCACTGCTATTCAGGCATTCCAAGTACACAGCAGATGCTTAATACTATCCTTCCTTCCTTCCTTCTTTCCTTCCTTCCTTCCTTCCCTCCTTCCTTCCTTCTAGCCCAAGTACCCTATACCTACACTCTAGCTTCTTCGGCCCAGTGGTTGTGGCTTTCAATACTAATTTCCCTGCCAGATCTTTTCCTACCGCCAGATCTCCTGAATGCCAATCTTTGTCTTGCCCACCTTTACCCTGTTGCCTACTCTGACTATCAGTGTCAGTCTTATCAACTCCAAACCCCAAATTACCCCTATTGGGTATCCTCCCTTCTTTCTTTAAACTCTCCTACAACTACACCTAGCCCACACATGTGGTACTTTCAGGTGCAAGTTACCTACTTGTCTGATCTACCCAGGCTCTATGATACTCTTCCAGTCTTTCCTGACTCCCATGGTTGGAGTCCACTTACATCTTAGAAACCAGATCTCCATCTCTCCTTCTGACTTGCTCTGGCTCCAGTCTTGGCCACTGTTAGCCTGATCCCTCATGACTCAATCAGTCCTTGAGCTGCTAGGTGCCTTGTTGATGACTCCTTGATCTCAGTTTGGTTGTTTTTTGTTTTGTTTTTGTGCCTGGGCCCTCTCCTTTATGCCTCTGTTAGAGTTCCCAATATTATCCTGTTATACCTATGTTCTGATCTTTCCTTATTCTCCTTCCCTCCATCCCTCCTCCCCCAGCCATCTCTTGTAACAAAGAATTAAAAGAGGAAAAAAATATTTCTCTAAAACTAACCAATATATCAACCATATCCACACAGTATACAATATTCCACATTCATAGTCCCTCACCTCTGCAAAGAAGGGAAGAAGGAGTTCTTCTTTTCTTCTCCAGGGCCAACAATATTTGGTCATTATTATTATACAATGCTTGGTTTAATTTTTTTTTCACTCTTTCTATTTATATAGGTGTAGGTATATGTGTATGTATATATATATATGTATATATAAAACTTTTCTGGTTTTGCTTCCCTCCCTTTATGTTCTGATAGGCTTACATTTAATGAGAGATAGACAGCTCATATACTTCATGTCCAGAATCAGACCTAGGGCCAAAGTATGGGCAAGACACTTGGTACTGTTATATTTCTGGTGTGTGTTCTAGTTTATAAAAGACTTACTCTGATGCCTCATCTGGATTAGAAAGTGACCTTGCCTATTCAAAGGCTACGTACTTAGATCTAAGGTACATGGACAGATTTCAGATATGGACCCATCTACAGGCTATTTATTGTCTGAAAACCAGCCTAGAGAAGTATAGAGACATAATCAGGATGTCTGTGAGAAGGACTTTTTGGCCACATCAGCTTTTAAAGGCTGATTGTCAAGAAGGGTTACAATCTTCATCAGGATGGAGGAGAGAGGATTAAGTACCTGACTTGATAAAATTCTGGATCCTGGAGGTACTGGAATATAAGTCTCTGGAGCTGGTTGGTGGAACAGAAAAGAAGGGGTCAGGATCCAAAGATCCAAGTTCTTAGGTCATTAAAATCAGAGATATTTAACCTGGGGTCCATGAACTTGTTCTTTAAAAAGAATCTTGGTAACTCTATTTCAATATAATTAACTTCATTCGTAATTTTATGTATTGTATTTTATGCATTTAAAAACATTAATTTGAGGATGGGTCCATAGGCTTCCACAGACTGACAAAGGAGTCCGGGACATACAAAAAAGTTAAGAACCACTCATCTAATTTAAAAGGTTCTGGAGGAAGATGATGGGGGGTGAAGGTGGGAGGCAGAATGGAGGAAGCTAGGGAAATTGTAAGGAAGTAAAGGAGGCAGGTTCTTTTCCTCAATAGAATTCAAACCCCTTAAGGACAGAGACTGTCTCATTTCTTGGCTCTGTGCCTGGCATGTAATAGGAGCTTAATAAATGCTGGTCAATTGATTGATTTAAACAAAGGCTGGATAACCACTTGCTTGGTTTGTTAGACAGGAAATTTTTGTTTTGGCCTCTTCCAGTTGTAAGAATCTGTAATGCTAAAAGGCAAAAGATGAAATGGGAGATGAGCCTTCATATACACAGGGAACTAACACAGGAGCCAAGCCTTGGCTCCAGGCTTCTAAGAATCAGGTCCACAGAGAGATGTTGCCAGGGCCAAGCACCCTCCCCCAGCAGCTGGCCCTAATTCTGAGGAGGGCCTCAGAGGGAAGGATGGGACCGAATATTCCATTCACCAAAACCAGCATGTCAGAGGCCACACCAAGACCCCAGACTGGTTCTGATTTGTCTGCATTGAGACATTCCTCTTCCTAACTCACTTTCTGACCTGGCTGGCTCTGGTTACATAGGCAACCTCTACTGATATTCAGTTAAGATTTAGTCCTTCATAATCTGATTACAGGACCTTGAGACTTGGGGAGCTCTGGGCTAAAAGCCACACAGGCAAACCAATCTGTAGCTTTGCCCAAACATGGGACAGACTACACTTAACCACTGAAGTATACTTTCACCAGGATACCAGAGGATGTGTGGAAGGTATTAATCCAGGAGATTAGAAAATTAAAGCTTGTTTAATTCAAATAAATAACCTTCCTTTCCATTTACTTCTTACTAAGCATTCCCGGCTTCACTGGAGCGACATGAATTCTCCTCCATTCTTCCCTTGGCATTACATGGTGGTTTCAATCTCATTATTATTGCATTATATGTAGCACATCTGTTACTGGTCAGGAGCCAAACTATTTAATTCTATTAGATACATCTATACAGCTAAGTGATAATCTACACCAGGTTTATGGAACAAGCATTTAATGCTTGGCAGTAAGTGATAGAATGAGTACTCAGTCCATGAGCAGCAGAATGTGGGTGCCTCAACCAGACTTGAGGCTCGGTGTCAGAAACAGCCAGAAATCATTTCTGCATTCTTTACTATACAGGCATTCCACTGTGGGAAACTATTCATTCAGGGTATTGTTCTAACATCTGTAAGATATTGATGGGGGCGTGGGGAGGGGGGTAGAAGGGGAAAGGGAAGGGGAAGGGAGAAGGGGAATGCTCAGAGGGAAAAACATTTACCTAACCAAATAGTAACTCTTCTGAGGGGACTCATGTCAGCATAGAGTAAATGATCCAAGGACTTTAGGCACATGTGGTAGTATTTATGCAGAAGAAATACACACAAATCCATGTCTTGTTTGAGAACTCCTGTGCCTGCCCTGGTATGGTATAGACATGGGTTTTACAGTTGCCCCCAAATGTATATTTCATGCTTTCCAGTTCATGGGCCAGCAGAGTGATTCTTGCTATGCTGAATGCTTGGGGAGGAGATATTCTATGAGCTGGAGTGCCTGGGATGCTGGATGCCATGGCAAAGCTCTAGAGCAGAGGTGTTAAGCACATGGCCCATGGGCTGTATGCAGCCCACAACTCTACTGAGGGAGGTTCAAAGCAGATGAAAATATAATTGGGAAATAGCAAAATAAATAAAAACATAATAAAGCATAAATGATATTAATATATGGTTTTCTAAGCCAATATATAGTTGACAGGGATTTTTATATACAGCTTCATAGGCCCCATTTCTGTGAGTCTGACATCACTGCTTTAGAGGATGGACCTTTTCCCTATGCTCCCAGATTCCTCATTTAATAGGTACCCAAGTACACCTTCACCAGTGACTTTCCACTTGATATTTTTTTCTCTGTCTGTTTCTATATCTGTCTGTCTGTCTTTTTTTCTGTCTCTCTGTCTTCGTCTCTATCTCTCTGTGTCTGTTTCTCAGAAAGGGCATTGGCCCTCTAGTGAGGAAATCTGGATTCAAATTCTGGCCCCGGCGCTTATTAGGTATATAATTTTGGGCAAATCACTTACCCTCTCTGGACTTCAGTTCATTCATTTCAGCAAACATTAATGCAGTATACAAGGCGTTGTGCTATTTTCTGAGGATACAAAAGCATGTCATGGAGGGATAGCTATATGTGCACAAGTATATTAATGTGGGTTCATTTAAAGAGGGAGGGGATCAGGAAATGTTAGTTTCAACATTGTTCAAATGAGGACAATAACATATAGCCTATCTACCTTATAGGACTGTTGTTGTGAAGAAATAATTCAAAGGGTTATAGAAATGTGGATTATAAATGGTAATTTAATACTTTTGCTGTTAATAATTTGCTTCAACATACTTTTGCTGAATGCCTATTGTGCATCCCTCTAGGCTCTAAATGGGACACACTGATGAAGGTATAGGCAGCTAAAGGAGGGATCATTTTAGGTGAGAGATGAGACATATATCTAAAACAAAGAGAGAGCTTGATGTAAAATAGAGTCCACTTTGGAGAGGGACATAGTGCTGTGAGACTATGGAGGAGATGGTATTTGAGTTGGGTTTTGAAGGACGAGGAAAATTACAATAAGTGAAAATGATGGGGCAAGTGAAAGACAGGAATGGTATTGCAGGTTGGTGTAAATATAGACGTGCGTATGAGAAATGATAAAAATGAGCTTAGGGAACAGTTTGACAGCAACAAGGATTACATGACAGAGAGAATTCAAGAGAAGGCTGAAAGGGTAGGCAGGAAGACTGGTTAGGAAGCTACTACAGTTATGCAAGAGAGAGATAGTGAGGGTCTCAACTAGGGTGATGGAAATCACTAGGGGCTGGCAATTAACAAAAGAAATCGCAAGAAAGCAACAGAACAAGGGACTGTGGAGGCAGGAGCAATACGACTGGTTAGGTATACTTACAGAGAAACCATTATAAGAATCAGGAAGAGGGGGACATTTAGATATTCAAGTTCCAAAACAGAAAGAGGTACTTAAACTATTTTAAAAGTCCTCTACTGGGCTAACCACATTCTCTGTTTAGTCATGTAACCCTGGCTACACCTTCATCATGGCCCTAGTCAGAATTTTTAGATCTTTGAAAACCTCTATTTCATACAGATTGGATTTTTGATTTATGATGTAATGACTGCCATATTGATAAGGATTATGGAAGGTGGGCGTTGCGCATGTAGGGCAACTTTCTATCTCCTATGGTTTATAGGCCATCTGCAATTTGACTCCTCCTATCCATTACTATCCTGATCATATCCCAAGAGTTCACGAGAAAGACCCAGAATGCTTTGGAATGTAATTTGGGTACTTGGGATTCCAAATACAGACGTCCAATATGGCCTAGTCCATTTGCCAGCTAAGGATATGAAAACATCCTAATGATAATGACCCTCCCTTTTGAGTGGAAATGTAGAGAGTATAAAGTATATTGGGTCTAGAATTAGAGACCTGGTTCTACCATTTATTGCCTGTATGACCTTGAGCAAATTCACTTCCCTTCACTGGGCCTCAGTTTACTCATACATAAAATGAGAAGTTTAAGCTAAATTTCTAAAAAAAATCTTTAAAATTCCTTTAAAACCCATAAAACTATTCACTTTCATTACTTCTCTTAGTCTTAATTTTCTAGTCTATAAAATTAAGACAACACTATCACTACTGGCCTCACAGTAGAATATTATGTACAGTAGCCGCTTTGTCAATGGGAAAATGTTCTATAAATACCATTATCATTATTATATAACTTGATAGACCACAAGGTCACATTTCCCAAATCGAATATCTAACAGACCCATATTCCAATAATATTCTAATTCCCTCTGTTGAGTAAAGGATATATGATTAGGAAATCACAACCATTAGTGATTAGCAAATGGAAAGTATGTCCACAAGAAAAAACTTGATGAATGTTTAGCCTGGAGAAGAATAGACATACATCTATTGTTGTGTGAAGGAATATCTTTCCAAGGGATCCAGTTTTCACTTTTGTCCCTAATTTGTTTTAAATCATTGCTCTTTGCTTCCTCAAGGGGAGTCACCTTCCAGAATAATGCTTGCCAATTTGCTGGTATTTGATGACAATTATATGAATGAAAAAGCATATATTAAGTGCTTACTATATACAAAGCAGTCAGCTAAGCAGTGGTGAGTACAAATAGAAAAGGAATATGCTCTCAAAGAGCTCATATTTATCAGCTAACATTTCAATAGAGTTTTAAGGTTTTCAAAGTATTTTACATAGAGATTCCTAGTTAGTCTTCCACTTTGCAGATGAGGAAACTAGCAGCTTGCCTGGGGTCACGTGGCTAGTGTATAGATAAGATTGGAAATGAGATCTTCCTAACTCTCAGTCAAAGACTCAAGTTACAATGATATCTCAACCCTGCCTGGTCCTTAACATCCCTTAATTCCATGGAGTCAAGTGATGGAAATATGACAGAAACGTAATTTGAAAGTTCTAAGAGCTGGAATAGATCTTAGGACTTGCAGATTCCTTTCATTTTACCAGAGATTCAAATGAACCCCAGAGAAGAAAAATAGGACATACTCAAGGTCATACAGGTTCTTAGTGGCAGAGTTGGAATCAGAACTCACCCACTGCCTAGCCACATGACCTTGGACTAGTCACTTTTCCTACCTAAACTACAATTTCCTCACCTGTTAAATGAGGAGGTTAAACTATGAGGGCTTGTGTGGCTTTGAGTGTGGTCTTTTGACAGAGTTCAAGTTTTACAGAACAAATCTTTTTATTAAGGGGGTTTGTTCTGTGAAGTTTGAATTCAAAAGGCCTCACTTGAGGATGTAGAGGTCCACATATGACCTCGAGGCTGCAGGTTCCCCACATCTGATTACTAGTTGACCTCTAAGGGTATTTCAATCTTTGGCAATCTATAAGTCTATCTATAGATATCTCTTCTTTAATTTAGAAATGCTTTGTAATCATATGAAAATCACACTACCTAAAGTACCACCTATAACTATAAGGTTCGATGTAATTTAACAAATACCAGAATTCATACATCCAAATGAGTGTCTGTACTTTCAAAGCATTTCCTTTGAAAGGATACAAATTGATGTCACGTTGCTTGCCTTCTCAATGGGAGGGGGATTTGGGGTGGAAGGAGTGGCTGGAGGGAAGGAGAGAATTTAGAACTCAAAATTTTAAAAATGAATGTTAAAATATTTTTTAAAAAGAAAAAAAAGAAATGATATACAGTCACTGCAAAGATACTGCCAGTTTTAAAAACAAAATAAAACAAGAAAAATGCAACCTCAACAACAATCTCTAGAATTGTGGGAAACTATTGAATTTGAAGTCAAAGGAACTGGGTTCCAGTCTTAGCTTTTCTATTTTCTACTTGTGTGACTTTGGACAAGTCACTAAAGCTGTCTAGAGAGCTATACCTAGTCATTTTTCCACCTAGGACACTGGGGTGCAGCTATTGGCATGCCATCTATTTTAACTAATCATTCTTGCTAACTAGTTACTAAGCCAATATTTTTTTTATGCTGCTGAAAGATGATGAGTACCATCAACACCGTATACATTTTGACTTCCAAGAAAAGCCTCAGTCATTCTTTCCTAATTACCAATCTGTCCCACTGGACCTCAGTTTCCAATTGAGGGAGTTGTGTGAGATCTCTAAAATTTCCTTCAACTCCACATCTTGTGGCCTACGAATTTCCTTCAGAGACAATGACAAGTTATAAATCACTGCCATTTAAAAATAGATTTTATTTTTGAAAACAGCCCAAAGTCCTTTGAAATTACTGGCAACCAGGGAGGGGGATCAAGATGAGTTGTGCATCTTCCATTAAAAACAAGGTGTGAGGATAAAAGAATAAGGCAGTTTTCCTTAGCTTGAAGAGCAGTTACAGAATGATGGCAGCTAACATTTCCATAGTGTTTTAATCTCAGTTTAGCCTCATGACCCCTCTATGAAGTAGGTAGGACATGTTTCACCACCACCATCTTGTAGAAAAGGAAACAGGATCACAGAAATGAAAGAATTCACCCTTGGCCACACAACTGATGAGTTCCAAATGGGAGATCTCTAAGTGTAACGCTATTTCCACTATACTTACAGACTTTCCAAGTGAGTGTTTTGAAGTGGACAGAGCTATCTATGTATTTTTCTTAAACAATTAGCCTTTTTCCTGTATAGTCAGTCACAGCATCCTACAAAATGGCCAGCAGAGTCTTAGGGGACTTAGATGTCATAGAATGTCCGGGCTAAAAGGAACCTTAGAAATCACCTACTCCAACCCCCCTCATTTTACAGCTCAGAAAACTGAGACCCAGAGATAGAAAGCAGCTCACCCAAGGTGACACTACACAGCTGTAGCAGAGTGGGAACTAGCCTCTTGGTCTCCTGACTACCCAGTCTAATGCACTTTCTGTTTGATTGAATGAGGAAAGTTATTTTGTGTGTACACCCTCTTGTTCTGAGAAGAAGACCATGCTCTCACATTCTCTGTCTCAAAAAGCCAGTTCTACAGGGTTAAATAATTTTGGTGTAGAGGGTGCTTAGAGATCTCTAGATAAATGATGGCCCTGTGAATACCAAGTCTCATTGTTACCATGCTAACTGCCTGAAACTGGTTTTCATCATCGGAGCCGAGCTCCCCGACTGCTGCATTCTGTCTTTTTCCAGCTGCAGTTTCCCTCCTTAATGGAAGAACCTGTCCAGGGCTCTGGAGCAAAGGATATGATCTCCAAATCCTGTTCCAAGCTGGTGAGTGACAAGCAGTTAATTTCCAAAGCTGTGCAGCGGATATTTTTTCTTCCTCTAGCCCCCTGGGAGAGAAAATGATGTAAATGAAATACCCCAAGGGGGTGTAGCTTGTTGTAACTTATGATTAAGCTTGAAAAGCACATAAGTTAAGCATTCCAATCCTGGAGCTAACCTCACTCATATCAGGAACAGAATACTGCTTGCTCCCTGACTCTTTCTTGGAGTTTCTCCCCATCCTTGCACAATTCAGTCACCTTGCTGTTTAGACTAATGGCTATCGTCTTTATCAGGACCTGAATAAGAATGCCTACGTGTGCTGAGGTCATGGATGTGGGAGATCTACGTAAATAACAATAATTAATAATAATGACCACCATAACATGATGGAAGTGGAAAAGACAACCACAAAAAATCAGAAGCGGATTTTGCAAAATAAGAAAGAATAAAACATGACTCTAAAGAAGAGATATGAAAAGACACTCCCACCCCACCCACTGCAGAGGTGAGAGGTGTGGTATGTGGCACATATTTTCAGACTTTTCAGATGTGTTGATCAGTTATGTTGATTGTTAAATTTTGGTATAAAAATATTTGGTACATGGGTGGTTATCTGGGAGGGGGAAGAGGAAGGATACCAGGGGAAACTATGGTGATTTAAAAAAAACACATCAATAAAAATTATTTTTAAAATAAAGATGAAAAAATAGCATGCACATAATACTTTAAGTGTGTTATGTGTGTTACTTCACATAATACTGTGAAGTACTTTGCAAATATTATCTTGTTTGATCATCTCAATAACCTTGGGAGGTAGATGTCATTTTTAATCCCCATTTTATCACTGAAGAAACTGAGGCAAATAGAGGTTAAGGGACTTGCCTAGGGTTCTAATAGGTATATAAGGCTGAAACTGAACTCAGATTCTAATAATAACTAATAACAACTTCCTTATGTTTGTATGACTCAGTGTCATGGGATCCCACATTTAAATCTGAAAGGGACCTTAGAGGTCACAACTCAATGGGGAAAGTGCTGCATTTGGAGTCTGGGAACCTAGGTTTAAATCCTAGTTCTTCTACTATATGAGCCTGGCCAAGATATTTAATATATCTGAGTCTCAGTTTCCTGTAAAAATATTTTTTAAAAAGGCATTTGATAAAATGATTTCTGATTTTGCTCCCTGCCTGAGATTAAGGCAGCCTAATGAAGTGAGGCAAACATTGAATCTGCTAGTTTGACCTTGGACAAGACATTTGACCAATTTGGGTCTCAGTTTGATTCTTTGTACCATGAAAAGAGTGGAAGAGGTGACCTCTTAAGGTTCCTTCCAACTCTAAATCTATGATCTCAAATGGACTTTCACCTTACAACCGAGAAAGGTGAGGCTCAATTTGTCCAAGCATTCAGGTAGCAAGTTGCAGAACCAGCACTTGAACCCAGGTTCTCTGACTCTAAATTCAGCTTTCTTTCCCTCTGAATCACATTGCCCACACCCCTATAGCTTTTCAAAGCACTTTCATAGGCTTCCTCTCTTTTGACCCTATCAACAGCCCTGTGTCTTCTATGCCCATTAAAAGAGTCAACTTGGTAGAATGGTTAGACTGCTGGACTTGGAGTGAGGAAGTCCTGAGTTATCTCCTGCCTCTAATACTAACTGAGTGACCATGACAAATGACCTCCATCTTATTATGCCTGGCAGCAACCAGGTTGTACAGTGATGGAGTGATGAACTTCGAGTCAGGACAGACCTGAGTTCAAATTCTTCCTCAGACATATATTAGTTGGGTGACTGTAAGCAAGTCACTTCACTGTTCTCAACCTTAGTTTCCCCAAATGTAAAATAGGAGAATAGAACACCAGATTATTGAGAGGATAAAATGAGATAACATAAAATATTTCACAAACCATAAAATGTTACACACACATACACAAACACACACACACACTCACAATACATATCTCTATATATGCATGTTATTATCATTATTACACACCCTGTACTCATTTATACTTAAATTTTCCTGTGTACCCTTTATCACTGCCGATACTAATCCTGATTAACTCCTATTTTGGGGATGTTGGCACTGGAATACTCCAGGGAGCTGGTGAAACACAATTCAAAATTGGACCTGTTTTTACCCTGGGGACAATATTGGCAGCAGAATAAAAAGCCTGGGTTGAAATGGGGGTGTTTTGAAGGGGGGGGCGGGAACTCATAGATTGAGACACATTTGCATTAATTGGCTGCTGTTTACAGCTCTGGGTTCCTAGCTCATTTTTAATTAACTGCTTCCGGATTTAATCTCACAAATGGTCTATCCTCATTCTTGTTTAATCCCGAATTCTAATGGCCAGTTTATTTATGCAGATCAATACTGTTTACAAACATGAAAGCTGCCTGTCACTGTTTGAACTTTAGACAAGATGCCATCGGTTATCAATAAGGAAAGTAGCTCCAGCAGGTGGGATGTCAGTGCCCAGTCGGTCAATATTCAGAAGGCAGGCAAGATTAAAAATTTCTGCAATGGTCAGGGAGGAGGCTAAAGCAGATGAGGGTCTTGACTCTTCCCCCTTTCCTCCTCTTCTTTCTCCTTTTCCACCTCATTTCTCTCGTTTGCCTGTCCTCCTTTCTTCTCTTCTTTACTTTCTTCCTCTTGTTTCTTTCTCCTCCTTTCCCCATTCTTCCCTTCCTTCCTTTCATTCCTTCCTCCTTCTTCCTCCTGTCTCAAACCCCCTCCTCCACCACCTGTCTCTTCATTTTTCTCCCTTTTCTTTCTCCCCCCTCCAAGTCCCCAAGCTCTCTGTCAGCTGACTGAACACCAAAGAAGTTAATCAGATTTTTCAAAATCGTAGGGGAGGGGGATAGAGGAAGGATAGAAAAACAGCTAGTTTTGGAAGATTTTTTCTTTTCTAACCAATTCATTGATCCAAAGTACTCTTGGTTCTCTGTCTGTTTCTCCCTGCAGAGACTAGAAAACGATAAAGGGAAAAGATCTGACTGTTTCTGGCTTATCTGTTTTATTTTCCTCTACTTCCTAAAGGAAATGTTTGTGACTATTTAATTTAAGGTTGGGTGTCCCCTTCCTCCTTCAGTTTCCTAACTAGAGAGACTGATTTGTTCCAAGATATAACTGACCTACTGTATGTTCCAATCAGTTTTGGGATCTGATCACCTTGGCAGTGCTGGAATTCTCTGGTATTACTTTGCTATTACTAATGCAGTGTTAGAGCCTCACTCTTGTCCTTTGCTTTGTTTTCTCCCCTTTTTTCCTTAAAAATTTTTATTGATTTTTTTAAACATAAACTTCATTTTCAGATATATCTCTACCTCTCCCCTTCCCAGGAATCTGACAGTATATTTGATGTCCTACACCTATAATCTCTCAAGTCCACAAAGAAGGGAGGAATTTTTCTCATCTGTTCTTCAAAATCAAGTTTGTTCATTATAATCATACAGTATACAAAATTTCAGGGGTGGTGGGAAGGAGAGGTTGGTTTTTCTTTTATTCTGTTTATCTTGTTTTGCTCACTGTACATATTGCTTTCCTGGTTTTGCTTACCTCTTTTTGAATCAGTTCATATTAGTCTTCCCCTGCTTTTCTGAATTCTTCATATTTATCTGTTCTTAGAGTGATCATTTCATTACATTCATGTAGCACAATTGGTTTAGCCATTCCTAATTTCAGCAAAGTTCTAGTTATATCAAAGTTATATCAAAGGCTAGATGACCATTGTCATATTGCTGTCAAGAGTTTTCATTTTTCATTTTCATTTTTACTACAAAAAGTTCTGCTATGAATATTTTGGTGTAGGCAAGACATTTCTTTTCTGTTTTTTGTTCTCCTTGGGTTACATACCTAACAGTGGGATTTCTGGGTCAAAAGGTATCTATATTTTTGTCCATTTCTTGCTTTCAATAACAAAGTTCACCAAGGGAGGTACAGTGTAGAAGAAGGCTCTAAGGTCAGGAATAGTTGAATTTCAAATTTCACTCTCAGATAGCTCTTCCTTATCCTCACTCCCTGTAACTAAGGTGAAGCCCACAACAGTGCATTCTGTGCTGCTAAGAAATTGTTGGAGCCTGTGTCTGAGCCCTACCTTCGGATTCCATGTGTGGAAACATGACTTCCTTTGGCACAAATGAGAGGTGCAAGATGGAGTGGGTTGATTTTGCTGAGTTAATGCATTTAATAACTTCCTGAGTGGTTTGGGGTTAGCCACAAAATAGTTTTTGTAAAAAAAATTAAATAGTCTGCCTTTAGGTCATCCTGCATGGTATATTGCAGTCCCCTCATTTACTTTTTAAAAGATTTCATAGGCTTTGGCTCCTAAATGTTAGTGCTTGGTCACTCTTGATCTGCTTGATTTTCTTGAATCTGGTTTCCCAGGGAGTGGTTAAGGCTGGATTTTGTCATTTAAGGAGAGGTGTGGTTTCCATACCTATTGATCTAGACTGGCACCTGAATTCCGAACTCTTTAGAGGTCATATTGGTATGAGACCATGAGGCATATATCAATCTGACTACCTTTCCTGAAACTGGCAGTTTCATACTTGTAGTGACCAAACAACTCTTGAGGCTTACACACTAGACTCTCTGGTAGACAGTCCTGTTTCCAAGGGGCTCCTGCCTCCCACTTCTTTAGTAGAACTAAGATTTATTTTCTTTCTTTCTTTTTTCCTTTCTTTCTTTTCTTTCCTTTCTTTCTTTCCTTGCCCAGAGTCACACAGCTAGTAAGTATCTGAGGTCAGATTTGAACTCAGGTCCTCCTGACTCTAGGGCTGTTACTCTATCCACTATGCCACCTAGCTGCCCCATATTTTCTTCTGGTTCACTTGTCTGCTCTATCCATTTCCCTTTGCTTTAGGATTCTTGCACTGGAGCCAGTTCTAATAAGAAGAGATTGTTAAGTGAGCACTTATACCAAGAAACTAAAATTGCAAATGCTATAAAATTAATTATTTTGTGGATTATTTAGACTTAAGAAATGATGGAGAAAATGTTAATAAAGAAGATTAAACCTAAAAATACAATTCTGCTGTTTTCTGAAGAACCAGTTGTTAAACACTTACCAGCCGACCTCAGTCCCCACCCTATCCCACTTACCAGTAATTTATTAGAGTTTAAAACTCTCTAAGTATAAGTTTATAATAGAAAAATACTTTATACTTACTATAATTATAACAGACAATCCCCTCTACCAATAAATGAAGTGTCATCTTACCAAGCTGAAGCATGGTAGATTGAATTAGAAGATGATTGCTCAACTTCCTTCCAACTTTATGATTCTAAGTATGATTAAGGAAGATGCCAAGGATAGTGGTTAGTTATTTTTCCATTTCTGCCAAAAACTGAAGAAGAGAAAATGAACATAAATTGTAGGGTTTTTTCTATCAGAAAGGAAAATATAAACCTCTTCTCTCTCTCTCTTTCTCTCTCTGTCTCTGTCTCTGTCTCTCTGTCTCTGTCTGTCCAAAACATTCTAACAAAAGAAATGTATCATAGATTGCCCTTGGATGTGGTAGGTTCCCCTTCCCTGGAAGTCTTCAGGCAAACTCTAGATGACCATTTGTCACATGTGCTGTCAAGAGTTTTCATGTATGGGATGACTTAGCAGGCCCTTTCAACACTGAAGTGTACTGATTCATATGGGTGTGTATATACACATACATAGACATGAATATAGGGACTGGACCTGTGATTTCATTGATATGTGAAATGTATAGATGAGGGAACTTCTGGGTGGGGGACCATCCTCTACCATTACAAATTAGTGCCTTCTTTTTTAGAGAAGTGTTCATGCTACTGAGAGGTTAAATGACTTACTTGCCAGTCTGCATTAGAAAAGAGGTTTTTAGATATGTTCACAGATTTCATATGAATATAGGCAAAAAAAATTACAGTCTCAGGTAATTATCTAGCCACTGAGATTAGATATCTAAAGTCAATTCTAGCTCTAGCATTCTATGAGCATGATAGACACATCTTTTTTCTGAGGTAACTTAGAGGCCTCTCACTTTTTTTTGATTCCTGACATGAAGTTAACTCACCCCTCCGGGTTGACATACCATTCACCTTTTCAAGAAGTTTGATGATTTCAAGCATGTTCACCAAAATCTCTCTTGCCTGAAGACTTTTTAGCATGATGTACTGTTTGCCAGGATGTTGGTTGGTTGCAGATGGCGTCTTCTTGAGTCATTCCTGGGTGTTGGAGACTTGAGAAGTCTAAAGGGATTTCCCAAATGCCCTTGGATTTGTTATATTCAGTTGTTTCAGTCATATCGAACTCTTCATGACCCCATTTTGGGGTTTTCTTGGCAAAGATATAGGAGTGGTTTGCCATTTCCTTCTCCAGTTCATTTTACAGATGATAAAACTGAGGCAAACAGGTGAAATGACTTGCCCAGGGTCACATAACTAGTAAGTGTCTGAGGTCAAATTTGAACTCATGAAGATGAGTCTTCCTGATTCTAAACCCAATGCTCTATCCATCTTACTGCCCTCTTGGGCCTAAGAGGTATCAAAAATGCATTCTCCAGAGGAGATACAGCCTCCAGATTGCCTCAGACCAGGGGCCACTGAATTAGAATTTAAATGTAACGTGAAAAGAACTTGGATCAGTGAAACAAAGTCCTCACACTTACTCATCCCCTGATGTGGCATCTACATTGCCGGAGATCCTTTTCTCATGCCAGGCAATTTTTGGCCTTTGGATTTTGAAAGAATTGAGAATGTGAAGTCCAAGTAATTTAGTTTCTTCCTTTAGCAGCCAAATCCAGCTTGGCAAGCATTCTACATATTTTAATAATGATATCCTAAATATCTTTTTAGAGGTTACATGAAAGCAAACCCAGGCTCTTAATAAGTCATTCAGATGTGTGTTTCTCAATGTACATTTATAAGTTGTTGCCATGGATAGCACAAACAAAGGGTCTTTGAGTTGCTCTTTCTCCTTTCCCTCTCACCTCCCTACCTTCATTTTCCCCCACTCCTTCCCTGAGGAACAAGACCGGCGTATCGGATATCTGGGCTTCCTGCCTCTAGTGTGTTCTGTTTGCCCTTTGTCCTGTTGGTACCTCTAATTTCCTCAGATATCTTCTGCCAATCAGAAGTAAGGGCCCAACTACCACAATTCCAAGAGTCCATATGATTCTAGGCTATCATGAGATGTATCCGGAGGAGATGAAAAGAGCACTAGTTACTTATAAAAAGTTACCCAGTGAGGTGGACATATTTGCATTTGAAGGACCCATGATTTCACTGATGTGAGGGCTCCTTCCAACAAAGCAGATAAATACTGAAACCCAGCAGGACAGTGTCCACTCATAACTTCAGAGGTTGAATGAAAATGAAGGTGCTAGACTTCAGGTACAAAATGAAGCATGCATTGTACAACATTTCTGTAATTTGGGGTATTAGAGTTTTCCGGGCCTCAGGAAGATTAAGCCATTGTCGTGGTTATAATACGTATCACATACAGACAGGACCCTGAGGGCAGAACTGTATCCATCACATAACCTCCTGCCTTACTGGAGTTATTTAGGCATTGACAGTAGTGCTATGTTTACCTACCAGGTAATGCTTCTAGTCACTGAATTAAACCTATTGTCAGGAAGGATAATGAGTGCAAGAAGTCCCAAACCCACCCTGGTGGTTAGGACATTTCCCTCTGCTCAGCAGAAGTATTGGTATCTCTGTTGCTCTCAGAGATTGGACACCATTTTATAACCCAGATCCATCTCTCTCTGGGTGGCTCCATGACTGGCCATGTGGGATGTGGTTAGCACAGATTTCCCCAATCAGAATCAGCTCCAAACCCCATCCTACCATGAACTCCCACCTCATCCCTAAAGTTACTGTCTTTCATTAGTTTTTAGTCAAAGTGGGATTGATTCCCCATGGGAAAAACACAGTATGTTCAAATACATACAGGCTTCATTCTTCACATGGGACTGGATGGGACTAAATCTATTATTTCTTTGCAATGGAGAACTCCCAATGGGGAAACTCTCTCTTCCAACACACCCATATAGTGACCACTGAGAAATTATATTACTTTTCCAAGGTCATACATACAAGGTCAGTACTGTCAAAGGAGAGACTTGAACTCAGATCTTCTTACACCAAACCTAACTTTGTATTCACTCACTGTTCAGTGATACTTCTTTTCTCCACCATTTGTGTAATATAGCATCTAGTTTGAATACTCTGCTTGACCCAGGCAGTTTCAAGATAGCATATCAGCCACTCTAAACTTGGGAGTTCTAGTAAATACACAGTTTGGTTTGTAGAATCTCCCGACTGCTCCTCCTCTGAGCAGGAAAAGGAAGAAAGACAACACAACAATTCCCAACGGATGTCCATTTCCCACAACCAGTGCACGTGGTCATTAGTTGAAGACTTGAGACCTCTGGGTCCAGACTCAACTTCCAACTCTACCTGAAGGTAAGGGGTATGGACTTCAGATCTGGTACAAATTGGAGTTCTTAATGTTGGAGTTTTTCCATCATTTTCCCACTCTGGGCAGGGAATTCATGATGATTCTGGGCATGATTAGTTCATCATTTGTGGTCAGGAGTCTTAGATTCAGGCATAGACCACAGCCAGCAGAAACCCGCTGCTTCTGTTTTTCCCTGAATTTTCTCTCTGACTTGTAGACCTTCAATTCCTATTTCCAGAGACCAAAAAGTAGGCCACATCCTTTCTATTCCTCTAAGTCTAAGTGACCTGGTCCATAGAACTTCTCTATTGTGGTCATGTCTTATTCGTTGGTCATTTCTTTCTGTCTCTTAACTAGTCACACAAAGCCCCAGCTCTCCTTCTCTGGGGGTGTAGAAGGAGGAAGGAGAGACCTAAACAGTAAGAAGAACACTAATAGATGTTTAATTTATATCTTCAGTTTTGTCTCTCTGAGGTGTGAGGCTCTCAGATTTCTTGAGATGAAAGCCTTGATGTACTGGTTGGATAGAAACCTTTGGTTATTGCTAACTTGAGAGCTGGGCACAAAGGAAACATAACTGAGACCTTTACTGGCAATCCATCCAAGATTCAATTGCTTTAGCCCTGGAAATAGAATTTCAGCGCAATCCCAATTCTGTAAACACTTACATGCAGGATATTCAAACTAGAGCAACTAACAAAGTGCCTAGTTACAATAAGACCCACCATGAAATCCTCTTCTCTTCAGGAGTTGCCTCCTGCAATATTTTTTTCAGGAAAGTCCTTGTAGAGCCAACAAGTGGGATTGTCTCAGACAGTCCTATTTCCTTGCTGCTGATAATGACTGTATGGGTGGGACATTACCACCTCCTTCACACAAACTGAAGGGAATACTTAACTCTGGAAAACAACATTCTTCACAAAGTGACAGATTAAGATGCAAATCTGAAAAAAAATTCTCCTCTCCCTTCTACCATTTTTTTCCTTGCTAATTGGCAGAAAATTAATGAACAGGGAGCTGATTGAGCAGATGCTCCCATGGAAAAAGGCAGATTTGGAGATTCTCTTGCCCTATTTTTTTTTGAGCACATCAAGAAGGCAGTAACATGTGGCAGGTCAGAAATTAAGGGAAGGTAACAGTACAGATTGTAAAGAATACAAAGGAGTTTTTGGTGGGCTTTTTTTCTTTCTCTTTTGTTTTAACTTCCTTGCATCATTTTTTTTTAAAGCTCATATTCCACTACAGCTCATAATTAGCAGCTAGGCCTCTGGGACCTAATTAACCAATTCAATTAACAAAAAAAGCATACAAGTCACCCTGACATTTGTCAGCCATTAGGAGAGATGTCAGGCTGGCAGTTTCTGCCGGCCCATTAATGGTGATTAGATCATTTGCTGCTCACTTTTACCCCAGGTATACACCTGGAGAGGCAGCTCCTGGGCCATTCTGATGAGTTTCAGGGGAAGAGGGAAACTGTCTATACCTTGAAGAGGCACTCTGGTCTTTTATAAAATGCACAATCAATAAGACTTCATCCCCTTTTTGCACCCCCTCTGGCCCTCCCAATGGGGTGAAGGTTCTCCCCCCCTTTACAGCTAAAATATGCCTCTGTCCCTCTTGTCAGTTCCTACCACCTCAATGGGCCCCTCTCAGAAAACACTGGGGCCTAAGAGGGAGCTGTTGCTCCAGGGGTTGAGAATGAGGCCCAGGCCTTCTTTAAAAAAAAATTATTATTGTGCCCACTGGTTCCAGTATTTACTTCCTCAACTCAGCAGGGCTTCTGCAGTTGGCTCAGGGAGTTTCTTCATTCAGGCTGTTCCCTTTGTTCTTAGGGTTGATTTAACCAGTGTCTTATATAATACAGGCGGTTTCTTATAGAGTATCCTTACCTATCTAAGCCTCTGATCTCCCCTAATTTAACTCCATTTCCCCAGCAGCCCTGATTTAATAATAAGCAGCCAGGGTCTATGTAAATGAAACCCTGTGTGCCTGGACTGACAGGCAGAAAGTTACAGAAACATCAGAAACTGGTCTGCCCCAGCCCCTCTCCTCCTAACCAAGTCCTATCTTAACTTTGGTGGCTCTCAGAGCAGGATTCCAAAAGGCTGGTTATGCTGGCCTATTTAAAGGGCACTGGGCTTGAGGAAAGCCAATTTACAGCTAAGTTCCTGGGTCTCCTGCTGAGCGTGAGTTTGCCTGACTCAAGAGTTAACTCAGAATATCCTCGCCCTTCCACCTTGCCTTTATCTCGGTTCCTTTTCTCATCCTGGAAGACTCATCAGGAATCCGACTGGTCTATTATTTTCTTCCTTTACATGTCATTTCTGGAAATCCCTTCCCTCTAGACCGCCGTGCCCAACTCTCCTTTGCAAGAAGGAAAACAAAGAGTAATTATTTTATTCCTGATAAGGGTCACATCTTTGTTAGGAAAAGTTACCTTCTCGAACCCTACCCAGCCTTCTCCCTATCCCACAACCCAAACCTTGGACTGAGTTTTCCCCTGTAAATCGAGTCATCCAAAGCACCAGGATACCTCGGATGGTGCATTTTGACTGGGGGAGACAGGGTGTAGAGAAAACTGACCCTGTTTCAAAAAGCTACTGTTACCATTTCAAAATGAAACTTTCGTTAATTTCAGGTTCCTATTGATTCATTACCCCGAAGCCGGCTCCGCTCCTTCGCCGCAGCATAACCTTTCTCAATAGAGGCAGCCAAGCATTCCTCGCAGGTAATCCACAGAACACAACAGTAAATATATAGAATCGGGACTATTCATTTATTAACAATGTAACCGTTCTTTATTGTGGCTCGCATTGTTCGGCTCACAAAGAGCAACGGGTAGGTTAAATCTATTTTAGCCGAGAAAGCTCTCTACAGAAATACTGGCCATATAGTATTTGATACTGATCACAGTGTCACCTCAGGGAACAGGAGCTGAAAAGAGAAAGTCATTTTTATTTCTGAACTTTAGAGGCGACAACCTCTCCTCTGCTCCTGCTCCCCATGTCTCAGTCCTCTTAGTGGGAGTGTGGGGGATTTTTTTTTTTTGTATGTCACTCAATGAGAGCAAGGTTTTAGAAAGAGAGAGAGAGAGAGACAGAGA
Organism: Notamacropus eugenii; assembly: GCF_028372415.1. Lineage (NCBI taxonomy): Eukaryota > Metazoa > Chordata > Mammalia > Diprotodontia > Macropodidae > Notamacropus > Notamacropus eugenii. The sequence goes on from NC_092872.1 coordinate 191,803,747, forward strand.
GAGAGAGAGAGAGAGAGAGAGACAGAGAGACAGAGAGACAGAGAGACAGAGACAGACAGAGAGAGAGAGAGAGAGAGAGGAAGGGAGAGGGAGAGGGAGAGAGGAAGTAAAGGAAAAGGGAATGCACAATGAGGCATTCAGGCAACATACGTGAACTCTGGATTCATTCAATTTTAATAACGCAGTTCCTAAGGGAAATCAAGTCTGAAAGAATTGTGAATTACAACAAAGGGTGTGGCTGACTCCTGGTGTTTTCTTTTTGGGGGGGGGGGGTGGTGCTGATACTTGAGGGTACCATTTGAACAATAAACCTAATGGAGAACCACAGCATCAGGTTAGGGGAGACAGCTTCCTTCCATCCTGGGTCTACTTCCGTGAAATACCTTCTATTTCACTTGTCCTCTTCTGAAGGGCAAGTCGTCACTTAGTTCATCCTCCAGGCTTTCAGATGCAAAAGGACAAGGCAACTCGCCCACCCTGGCATTTGATTCTGGGGCATTGCAAGGTAGGAGGGGTGATGGAGAAAAGAAACATGGATTTGAACTGAAAGAAGGAGAACTGAAGGAAGGATCTGGTTGGTAGGCAATGGGACTTACTTAAAAAGCTGCCAGGCCCTGGCTCACTAGGGAAACTTCTGCCTTTAGGGCAAATTGAAGGAAGGAGTTATTGTGGATTGTGATCAAAATCATATAGATTCATATTGTATTAAAATTGGAAGAGAACTTAACATCTTTACAAATTTGCCCCTTTTTACAGATATGGAAACTGAGCCCCAGAGAGAGGAGGTCTCAGGTTCTAGTCACATAACTTGCTGAAGTTGCTACACTATGGATTCCAGAGACCAGACACCATTATTTGCTTGTGAAGCTGAATGATCAGGGTCATTAATTCTCATCCTACAGGCTGATAATTCAAATCCAGGTCTATTGGAATCATATGTTTTAATTAGCCATTTGCCTTGTTAAATTATACCTTTTCCTTATATGTCTGGAAATTGCATCTCAAGTGAGGATGGGTACTTTACCCAATCGTATATTCTCCCTAAATCTCTGAAGGGTACACCTTAACTAAAAGCAATATGGGCTGGACAGGAATTTGATTCAATCACAGGATCCAGGAAAGCTGACTTAGAAACTTAGCCCATCCCAGCACTGTTACCACTGCAGCACTCAGTGGTTAGGCTCTAAAATGAATCCATTGGATCCCCTTTCCAGAATCTCCTGGAAGAAGCAGTCCAGGAGTCTAACTTAAAGAATAAGAACTAAGCAAGGGAAGTACCCAATCATAGCAAGAATTTGGTCAGGGTTAGGAGGATAAAGGAAAATGTGTATATAAAGAGGACTGGCAGGTAAAGGGGAAGGAATTCTTAGTGTCACTATAGGAGTGAGAATCACAGGATCCCTAAATTTAGAACCTCTAGAGACTTTTGCTCACCCATCTCATTTTATAGGTGAAGGTAGTGAGTTTCAATGACCTTCTCAAGGTCACAAGATTCAAACCCAAGCCCATGTCTAGGGCTCTTTCCACCACCCCTTGCTACCTTATCAAAAGGAAGGGAATGAAATGTGGGCCAAGAAAGGGTGAATAACAGGCAAAGAGTGAACTGGGAGAAGAGAAAAGAGGGAGACAGCAGAGTAGAAACTGAGTCTCTTGGTTACATAGAACCTTCAGTACTTAATAAATATTTGTTGACATAAATGGAATCATTCCAGGTCTGTTTAGGAGGCTCTTCTAGACTGTTGCTCCCTCTACCCCCACTTTTTTTTTTTTTTTTTTGCTGTCCCCAGTGTGGTTACCAAAGAAATCAGTGCCACCAATGGAGATGGCAACAAATCATTCAGACATTCATTTGGTCACTTTTTTTTCCACGAAGCAAACACTTGTTAAGCATTCAGTATGTTATAGCACAAGACAATTTTAATTGTCTAATTAGGTGTAATATGGGTTGGAATTAGGATGGTGGCGGGGGAATAGAAAGGAAAGGATAAAATAGGAGGATAGAGTCTATAGGACTTAGGGATTAATTGGATTTAAGGACAAGAGGAAAAGAGCAATAAAAAATTGAGGTATTGAGCCTTTGTGATTGAGAGAGTAGTTACATCATCTGCAGTAAGGTGGGAGTCAGGAGGAGCAGGTTTGGAGAAAAGGTGACCTCAGTTTTCGTGATGCTGAATTTGGAATACTAGCAGGATTTCCAGGGGGAGGTATCCAGCAGGCAACTGGAAATCTCTGTCTAGGGCTCCAAAGAGCCAGGGCCAGAAAAATAATTTGAGAGTCATACACCCAACTGGCCCACAACCTGGTAGAGGGCTTTGCTGGGATGTGCTAGGTTTCTTCCATTCTCAAGTTTCCCATAGTTTTTCACTTTGAGTCAGCTGCCAGTAACGAATGAAGATCCCTGTTCTTCCCCTGAGGAGGCGAAAGAGAGTGGGATTGTCTTTTACATAGGCACGAGGAAGTAGAGAAAAGCAGTTTTTCAAATTCCAATGTAGGCTATTGAATACCGTTCATACAATTCTGTTTGGATGGAATTAGACAGATATTTATCAAATGCTTACTATGAGTCCAGCTCCACAGTAGATAGTAGGGAAAGAATGAAAAAAGCATCTGGCACAACCGAAAGGAGACAACATTGAGTAATTGAAAGAGCACTGGATGTAGACCTGGGTTCAAGTCCTGAATTTGCCCCTTACAAGCTGGATGATTTTGCCCAGGTCCCTTTCCTTCTCTGGGTTTCAACTTCCACATCTATGAAATGTGCACTCTATAATCCAGGAAAACTGGATAATTTTCTGATCTTTATACATCTCAAAATGTTTTCGTTTTTCAAGTACTTGCCCTGGCTATCTTCCATGCTTTCAATTACAGTTCAAAATATTTATCCTAACGATCCTTATTCTCAGTAAGCTTCTCCGTGTATTGTTCCAGAAAACGGTCGTGCAGGAAAACCTTTAAAAGCCTTTGAATCCTAAGAACTTTATTCGACAGAACATCTACTAAGCCTCTACTATGCACAGAGAAATGTGGGAGGTGTAGAGAGAAGGAGAGAAACAAATGATGTGGTTCTTTTCATCAAGGGATTTGCAGTCAAGAAGAGGGGTTAAAATACACAGAGATATAAATTAAAATTATGCAAAATAGAACAGGCTAACTGTAGAAGCAGGACTTCGAGAGAGACCAGGACAGCCATCTATGGTGGAGGAGGTAGCATTTGTTCTGCCCTATGAAGGATGATGGGTAGAATTTAAAAGGTAAATGTGAGTAAGCATGAGGAAGGAGAAAATTCCTTGAGCAGGCAGCAGTGGTGTAAGGGTAAAAAGACATGTAGCCTTTGTGAAATCACCGCCTATTAGTATCATAAATGTAAACCGTGTAGGCTAAGAAGTTTGTTTCATTTGGAAAGTCTTTATGTTGATGGCTTAAAGGTAAATTTACATATTTTAAAATAAACCCTCTCTTTTTTATCTGATTTCTCCTGAAGAGGTCCACAGACTTTATACATATCTTGTTGATCCTACCCTCACCAAGTGCCGAAGCAGATGTGAGGACAGTTACCAGGGTGATGACTTAAGCCACAAAGTGGCTAAATGACCTGTTTATGGTCAGTCAATCAACAAACATTTTTTTTAAGCTCTTAATAGGTGTGAGGCACAGTGCTAAGCAAATACGGCAATGTTAGGATTAGAATGAAAGTCATAAAGTAATTGAGTCTTGGACCTAGAAAGAACTTCAGAGTACAACTAGTCTAATTCATACCCAAATGGGAATCCCCTCTCTAACACTGCTGACATATGTGGTCACAGCCATAAATAGGTTGAGATTTCTAAATGGCCTGCTTCCTCCCCTGTTAGCTACACCTCAGTAAAGCTCCCGTTCCCCTATAATTTGGCCTCCCTGTCAACGATATTGTGGTGTTCTAGGATTGCTCCCAAAGGAGGTATGTGTCATGGAATCTTTCTTTCCATTTCCAATTGAAATTGTCTTAAAAAGCCAATCTGAGGACACATTTTGTGATGACTGCTCTACGTGGCAAAATTGCTAGTCCTAGCCCTGTAAATTTGTTATTCAGCCTCCTGGGCTTCTGGCTTATAATATATTCCACTCTTTCCTTAGTTAACAAAGTTTAAAAAGGTAATTTAGTCTTCTCCAATCTTAGACATATAAATTAGCCCCATAAATGGGTCTCCTTCTGAAAGAGTACAATTAAGACTTATCGTGGGTTAATCTGGCCATGTGTGGAAATGAACAAACTTGAGATAGGAATAGTGATTTTTGTCAAGGTATAATCTCCTGGGAGGCAAGAACTGCTTTATTTTGCTTTTGTAATGCCATACTTGGCACCCAGTAGGCACGCAGTACATGCTTGTTGAATTAATGGTATAGAAGTAAAGTAATAAACAGATTTATGTGAATAGACTCAGTTCAATTATTACAGAGTCGAGATACATGCTTTATATTTAATTGACATAGGCTTCTTATGACCTATAGGAAAATCATTCATGGGTTCATTGGAAGCTAAAGATAGGGTTAAGAAATGCTACAATGGGAGGGAGAAATAGATCTAAAACTTCCAAATAAATATACCCTGAGTTCCTAAGAAATTTTGTGAATTCACTAACTTCCACTAAGATCTTGGGTAGGCAATGAGTCATTCATTCATTCATCAAACATTTATCTAATACCTCCTCCATGTAAGACCCTATACTAAAAGCTTGGAAAATTAAGAAATGAAAAAGACACAGCCCCTGACCTCAAAGAACATACAATTTAATAGGAAAATAAGAGACACAAGAGAGATAGTAAAAAAGCTAGATTAGAAAGCTAGTTATCTAAAATCTAATCTCAGATCTATTACCAATTTACTATGCTACCTTGGGCAGGGTTTTTCAGCTCTCTGGAATTCAGTCTGCTCCTTTGTGAAATGAGAGAGTTGGACAAGATGATCAGTTAGGCTCCTTAAAGCAGTCCATGCAATAACTTCAACACCATGTAGGATTGTAGAAAGTACCCAAGAGAGATCTCAAGGAATATGAGCATCCAAGGCCAGGGCTATCATCTCCGTCTGGGAGTCGGGCTAGACTAAGGGGCACACAGATTGTGTACTAGACAAACTGCAATCCAGTTTGTTTACTACCTCAACTGAAATCCTGAAAGGCACTTGCCCAGGCTGGGCTGCCAGCCTCTTAGCAGATGGTCTGGTAGCATGAAAGGTCATGAGAGACACATTGAGAGGTAGGATCTTTTCCAATGTTCTTCTAAATTGGTTGCCTTACCAGCTTTCAAAGAGGGATTTTGCAGTAACAGCAGCCTGATCAAGATGCTCTTGATTTTCTGCTTCTCCTCCAAGGCCTCATTAAGCTTCAGCCCAAGATTATCTACTTACCTGTAAAAACAAATACATTAAAAAAAACCCAAACCCACAACCTGGCATTATTAAGTGAACAGGGAACCTTGGGGAGTTGCTTGTTAATGAGGGCATCCATGACCCAGAGCAGATTACCTGGGTATATTTGGGATGGATTGAATGTCTCCAAGGATAATGATGGTGATGATTTTGTTAATGTTTGGAAGCCAATACGTATCCCCCTCCCCACTCCCAGTGTATTTTTTCTCTAAGCATTTGCCCACAATAGTTAATACTGTGTGTATTACAGGGGAGATTTAATCCATATGGTTTTAATTCATTTACACTTAACTAATCAAAACATTTTTTGGAAAGGTTGTTGCCATTCAGGAAAGTATTTTCAGATGGGATACAAGTCTTTTAAATTGTGTGTGTGTGTGTGTGTTGTATGTGCACATGTGTGCATGTGCATAAGGAATGGAAGAAACCTTAGAAATGAGAAGGGTTGGACTTGAGCTCAATGACAATTGCATGAGTAAAATGATTTGGTTTTTGACAACTTTGCTCCCCTTTTCTTCCTGGGGACAGGGAAGTGGACTGGGTTAGAAGAGGCTGGACCAGCATTGAAGAAACAGAACAAGCCTAACCCAGAACCTATGCATGTCTGGGGTAAAAGGGAGAGTTGAAACTTTTACCAAATGCCTGAAGGAAAATAAGAATGATCTTGAATGATCGAAGTGAAAGGTTTTTCATTTTTATTTCTTGTCTAATTACATTTGATAGGAATTAGGGAAGTAGAACCCTCAGCTGGATTTGGGGTTGATTTGATGTGTTTTTCGTTTATTCATTGAACTCAATTCAACAATCATTTGTTCATTTCCTGCCACATGTCAGAGGCTGTGCTAGGCACAAGGGAAATGAATATGAAAGAATGAAACTGTTCTTGTCCCCAAGAAGTGGACATTCTATATGAATAAGGGGGCAATGGGTCTTAGCACAAAGGGTCTTGGTGAATGACTCAGAAGACTTGGGCTCTAGTCTTGACTTAGCTACCAACTTGCTGTGTGACATTGGGCAAATCACTTCATCTCTTGGGGCCTCAGTTTCCCCTTATGTATGATGAAGGTCTTGAATTAGTTCATTCTAAGGGGAGCCTTCCAGTGCTAACATTCCATACGCTATGTTCAGAATGACAACTTAAGGCCTTGCTATAGACAGATTCAGTTGTGTTCACCACACCCTGCTAATTACTCCACTTTAGAAACTTTTGGCAATAGCTAGGACTGGAACAAAAAAGATTTTCACCTAAATCCTCAAGTTAAACTACATCTTCCTGAGCATTCTGGACATTAAGGTTTTCCTATAGTTTGGTGACCACTTTTCATCAGCCAAAAGGTTCTGAAAGCAAGAAAATAAGGAAGAGGTACCCAAAATATATTGGATAAAGAACTAAAATTAGATGCTGATCCTTCATTTCTTCCCTCTATACTACGCTGATCTCACATAGTCAGTAGTAAAGATTGATATGACTGTTGACTCAGTCCTAAAGACTGAGGACAACAATCTCTTTCCTTTCTCTGTGGGAGACTTAGGACTTCTCCAGTGACCTAAGGGAACAAAGATATCTTTATATTAATATGGTTTGGAGGAGCGCTCACCCTGGAATACCTCTGAAGTCATCCAGTGAGTCAAAACCTCTAATGAAAGCAATCTGAGTCCAGTTGTAACTAGAGGAAGATGATGACGTAGGCAGAGAAAATGAGAATATTGAGTCTAGCTCAGTGGGATTTAACCACATAAACTGTAAGCAGGTGAAACTACTGTTTTCTCTGTTATTTATTTTCTAACGAGTCCTTGCATATGTCCGTTGCTTCTTCTGTGATTTTATCTTTTTCTCTTCCAAGTCTTGGTCCTATAGTTATTCAGGTCAATTTGATCTTGTGTCCTACTGAAAAATTCCCTTATCTCTTGTTCTATCCCTGCTCATGCTTTGCCAAAACCCAATCCAAAGATTAACCCCACTGCCTTCTTCCCCCTCTCCTATTCTCATGCTGCTGATTGGAACTGGAGGAAGTCACATAACTATGTTGACTGCGTAATTTAGTAATATATTTGCTAACTTCTGGGTCCTCACTGCAGCAAAGCAATCCTTCTACTCTTCCTTAATTGATTCTCTCTACCAGTGTTCCAAGCTTTCTCTTCTCTCCTCAAATCTTCTATACCTCTCTCTATTCTCACCCTTTCAGAAGGAGACCTCATTTCTTACTTAACTGAGAAAACAGAGGCTATTTAGGCCATGAGCTCCCTTTGTCTGCATCTTAGAATCCCTTGGCATCATCTCCTACTCTCTCCTTTTCTCCAGTTGAAGTGGATTTTCTCCTTGCCAAGGACAACCTCACCCCCTCCTATCTTCTCCAGAAGATTGCCCCTCATTGCTTCCTCTCTAATTGTAATCTTTAATTTCTCCTTAACAACCAGTGCCTTATGTACCTTCAAACACAGCTGTCTCCCATATCCATAAAAATGTTCACCAGACCCTATCATTACACAAGTTATCATCTGATATATCTCTTCCCTTTCTCACCCAAACTCCTAAAAATAGTTTTGTATGATCATTGCCTCCACTTACCTTCCTCTCACTCATTTCACTAACCTTTGTGATCTGGCTTCCATCCTCATCCCTTCATGAAAACTACTCTGTCCAAAGCTGCTAATGATCTAGGCAACCAGGTGGTGCAGCGGATAAAGTGTTGGACCTAGAGTCAGGAAGACTTGAGTTCAAATTTGGCCTCAGGCACATACCATGTGTGACCCTGGGCAATTCATTTAACCTCTGTTTGCCTTAGGTTTCTCAACTGTAAAATAGAAATAATAGTAGTACCTGCCTCCCAGGACTGTTGTAAATAAGATGATATTTGTAAGGTACTTAGCACATGGTAAGGCTCTGTGAAAATCCTTATTCCCTCTGCTTCCCTTTAATTGCCATATCTAAAGGTCATTTCTCAGTCCTCGTCCTTTTTGACCTCTCATCAGTATTTGACAGTCACGACCACCCTCTCCTCCTGGATATTCTCTTATCTCTGGGTTTTTGTAAAACTGCTCTTTCCTATTTCTCCTCTAACCTGTCTGCCCACTTCTCAGATTCCTTGGATGACTTATCATACATGTTATGGCCCTGACTGTGAATGTACATGAAAATCCTCTCCTATTCTTTCCCTATACTCCTCTACTTGGTGACCTCTTTACCTACCGCCCATATGTTTAATTATCACCTCTGTGAAAGTGGCTTATATGTGTAGGCCCAGTATTTCTCTTAAAATCTAATCCTGCCTCACCAACTGCTTCTTGGTAGATGTCCTATTGACATCTCAAACTCAGCATGTTCAAAACAGAACTCATTCATTTTCCCTCAAATCTCCTTTTCTTAATTTTCACATTTCAGGTGAGGATGCCATCATACTTCTGGTTACTCAAACTCGCAACTTCAGCATCATCTTCAAATTTTTACCTTCCTGTGTCCCATGTGGCCAATCTCTTGCCAGATCTTACCATTTTTACCTCCACAACAACTTTTTTTTTACCTTCCTCTTCTCACTAGTCACACATCTACCACCTCAGTCTAGTCTATCATCTTTCTCCCAGCCTAGACTATTGCGATGGCTTTCTAGTTTGTCTCCCACTTCAGATCTCTCTCTAATCTAATTCATTCTCCACATACATGCCAGAGTCATTTGCCTTAAGCACAGATATGACTATGATATCCCTCAGCAGACTCCAGTGGCTCCCTATTGCTTCTGGGACGAAAGACAAATCTCTCTGTTTATCTTTTAACGTCCTTCAAACTTCCTTGCCCCAACTACCTTTCCAAGCTTGTAATAGATTAACCTTCCTCCCTGAAGTTCTTGAGTCTGGCCAGATGAATTTTCTTACTGTTCTAGGTACATGGCACTCTCTTTCCCAAGCAAGGCTGACTCACTCAAATCCAATTCATGCTCAAGACAAGACATCACACTCCTGATCTCATTGGATCTCTGAGAATGAAAGGTAAACCACAACCAAAGCAAGGACTTTGAATGAGGTCTCTACATAGAGAAAAGGACTTCCAGAGGAGGTGATGTGAGCAAAACCTTATTACACGTATTTCTTACAGATGTGCCTCACTACTATGATGGTCTATGTTTAAGCTGACTCCTTCCATGGATGCTGTGTGTATTTGTGGGAAGGAGCCAGGTTCTTAGGAGAAGGTTTTGTATTGTGTCTTTACCATGTTACCTGAGAGTGGTAGCAGCTGTTCTCTGGGGACCCAACCTCCAATTTCCCAAACAGAATTTGGGAAATGCTCTCCTCCTCCTCCTCCTTTTCCTCCTCTTTCTCCTCCTCCTTCTCTTCCTTCTCCTTCTTCTTCTTCATGTTTTTTAAAACATGTTTATCCTGTTCTTTTGTCCTGTTCAGTTTTCATTTTTTGATTTTGTGAAATATAGCTCTGAAAAACAGGCTTTTAAAAAGCACATTGTGTCTTAAATGGAGCTACTTGACTACACCTTTAAACCCAAATCATTTTGGCTTTCAATGAATGGCTAATAGTAGGCTCAGTGCAAGCTTCTGAAGCTCACTGTTTAGGTTTTGATGGCTTAGAATGAGTATAAAAAGCAATTGTTTTCTATTCTGGATGGAAACTCTGAAGATCTTCTCTTCCCAAATTGATATCCTTGGGGTGGTAAGCTGGGCCATCTTTTGTCTCAGTTCTTATGTAGCTCTTAGTCATCATATGGACGTTTCCAGGGACAAACTGATACCTAGGAAAGACCTTAATTGAGAAAGGCCAAGGTCACCTACTGCACCCAGGGTCATTGCCAGTGGACTTGACGTTGGTCTTGCCATTGGACTCTGATTACTCTGGAGGAGAGAGCAGAAATTGATGCGCAAGTCTGCCCCATTCAAATCCAATTCATTGGCAAGTCAAGACATTATGCTCATTATGTCACCCGTCTTCTTGGAGAAGGAATGAAGAACATCTACAGCTCTCTCTCCCACATCCACGACTTTTTCCTGGCTGGCCTCCTTTACTGAAATGCATTTGTTCCTCCCCTCTCTTGGGTAGGAACCCTTACTTCCTTCTACACTCATCTCAAGCACCACAGGGAGCCCTTCTTGTTTCTCCCAATTGCTAACGGCAATTTTCCTAAAACATTTCCTAAACTATCTTGTAATTGTTTTCTGTTTATTCTGCACACACTTTAATAGGCAGATTTTGTCTCTTCAGATGAAATAGAAGCTCTCAGAGAGGAGAGACTTTAATTTTTTTTTTTTTTTTTGTATCACCAGTGCCTATCATGGTTCCTGGGACATGTTGTTGTTCAGTTGTTGTTTCAGTCATGTCACCATTTTGGGCTGTCTTGGCAGATACTGGAATAGTTTGCTATTTCCTTCTCCAGCTAATTTTCCAGATGAGGAAACTGAGGCAAACAGGGTTAATGACTTGCCCAGGGTCACAAAGCTAGTAAGTGTTTGAAGCCAGATTTGAACTTACAAAGATGAGTCTTATTGATTCCATGCCTCTGTGTCACCTACTTGCTCACTCCTGGCACATAGGAGACACTTAATATATTCTGGTCAGTTGATTGACATAGTGATATTGGATTAACCATTTAGACTAAATTGACCACTCAATCCAATTAGATTAAATGAGTGTTATTTAATTGCCTACTGTCTCCATAAAAAGAGCATAGGCACATTGATTTATAGTAGGAAGGGACCTTAGAGGTCACCTGGTCCTACCCCTCATATTATAGATAAGGACACTTGAGCTCAGACAGAGGGAATAATTCATTCAAGGTCATACAGGGAGTAAATACCAAAGTCAGAATTCAAACAGTAGATGTTTTAAAAAGAGTGCTTTACATACAGTTTCTTTTGATTTTTTCAATAGTCCTGGGAGATAGGCATCACAGGTATAATAATCCCATTTCACAGATAAGTAAACTGATTCTTAGAGAAGGTAAATGACTTTTCAAGGTAACAATTCCACTGACTCAAATCTAGGGTGTGTTAAGGTCCCTTTTAGCTGTAAATCCTCTGATCCTATTCACACTCACAAAAGAAATACCTTAACGTACAAGTGGATGATTCCCTCAGACATCTAGTGGGTGTGATTCTTTTTTCCTTGATTATTTGAATTGATCAAATTGATCAGTTTCTGTTGCTGAATTGACTCCATCTATCCCCACAATGGAAAGACATCCCAGCAGATGCACTGGATGATTTATTACTTTAGTCACCTAAGTAGCCCAGTTAGATACCCAGAATGATGGAACATACCTGTTCTGTGGACACTGGCCATGAAGAAGCTGAACAAAGGAGCTAAAGCAAGCCAGAAGTGATTGCATTATGCCTGGGAGAGCTTCAGTACCTTCCTAGTCCTTTGCCTAGGGGAAGTTCTTTGCGGTACAGTGAACTGAGTGCCAGACCTAGACTCTGGAAGTTCTTAGTTGAAATCCCAACCCAACCACTTACTACCCATGTCACCTTGGAGAAATGACTTCAGTTCTCTGTGCCTCAGTTTCCTTATCTCTAAAATGAAAGAAGTGGGGGAAATCACAGATCAGACTTTGAAGGGGTCAATCAAGCAGCAAACATTTATTAAGCACCTACTATGTGCTAGGTTCTAGTGATACAAGTATAAGGAGTAAAATACCACTATTCACAATCTTAGAAACCATCTAAACAGGAAACCTCTCTACCATATACTCAACAAGCAGTTATACCACTTTGCTTGAATAAGTACAGTGAGCAGGAGGCCTCTATCATGTAGGTAACCCATTTCATTTTTGTCTTTATCTAATTCATAGATCATTTCCCCCTTTCTGTCAAGTATAAATTTACTTTCTGCACCTTTCCCCCATTGGTCTTTGTTCTACCCTTTGGGTATGACCAGAACAAGTCTAGCCCTTCCAGAGGATAGCACTTTAAATACTTGAAGATTACATTGGCTATTAAGAATTCTTCTCTTCTCCTATGCTAATCATTTCCATTTCCTTAAATAAGTCTTCAAGTAGAGGGCTTTTACTGTCTCAGATCCTCTGCTGTACATTTTCTATCAATATCCTTCTGAAAATATGACATCTCAAACAACACAATAATCTGGAGCAATTTAGATTAGATTAATCAATTAATTAGAGCACATTTAATCTAGAGTACAGTCAAACTATACCTTCCCAGTCCTGAACACCTAAACAACCTAAAATCTCATTTACTTTGACTTCCGTGTCAGGCCATTCCATTCAATAAGCATTTATTGAACACCTAAAATTGTAAGTGCCTATATGGTGCTAAGCCTGAAGAAATAAAACAAGGGAAGTCGCCTCTACCCTTAATGAAATTTTTTTGAGCAGACCTTAAAACCCCTAGGTATTTTTCAGATGACCTACTGTCTCACCATCTTGCACTTTTTCATATGACTTTTTTGAACCTAAGTGTAAGACTTTATATTTATGTCTATTAGATTTCATTTTCTTAGATTCATCCCCATATTTGTGCCTATCATGACCTTTCTGAATTCTTACTTTGTTATTTGACTTAACTATCCCTCCTAGCTTTGTCAGCTATAAATATGGCAACCAAGTCATCTATTCCTTTATTCAAGTAATTTGACAAATATTTTCAATGGCACAGGGCCAAACAAAGCTCCCTGGAGCTAGAGATCTCTTTCCAAGTTGACATCCAGTCATTAATGATGATTTTGGGGGTTCAGCCATTTGACTGGTTTTGAATCAGCCCATAACTGTAACTATTGTCATCCCCATATCAAGAACAGCCTGTGAGTCTATCCATTACTCTGTTAAAATCTATGTAAACTAATTTTATAGAGTTTCCTTGGTCGGTATACCAGTCAAATAACATTGTCAGCAAAGGAAATGAATCTGGCAAGCCTTGTTCTTGATGAAGCCATGGTAGCTTTCACTGCTCCCTTTTCTAGATGTTTATTAATTATCCCCTTAATAAGTTCTAGAATTTTGCCAGGAGGCAAAAATCAAGAATGATGATCTATGGTTTATAGACTCAGTCCTCTTCTCTTTTGGATAATTGGGGAGATCTCTGTTTTTTCCAGTGATGCAGTGCCTCTCCCATACTCTGTTTTTCTAAAGATCACCAGCAGTAAGAGGGTCAGTGGTCATATTTGCCAGTTCTTTCAATTCCTGAGGATACAGAGTTCATCTGGGCCTCACACCTTGAACTCATCAAGGGCAGTTTGGCGTTCTCTTAGCATTTCCCTACTTATCTTGAGAACCAGTTCCCTATTAGTCATTTTTGTTCTGTCCTTTCCAGTCCAAAGATCATTGGCACAAAAAATAGAAGCAAAGTGATATTTGAAGAGCTCTGCCTTTTCCCTATCGTCAGTTATCATTGACCCATCCACCCTGAGCAGTGGTCTTATCCTATCTTTCATCCTCCTCTCCTCCCCAGTATAGCTTAAAAAAAAAGAAAAGAAACCTTCTTTGTTGTCCTTAGACTTCCTTGCCAGCCTCAGCTTATTCTGAAGGATCTCTGAGGTCTCTTCTAGCTCTAAATCCAATGATTCCTTTCACATTCACATAAGGAATGCATTAAGAATTGTGTTGTAAGCCTAAGCTATAAGAACGAAAAAGTAAAAGGTTCATGAATTCCCCAGCCATTCATGCTGTAGGGTAAGTGGTCAGGATTCTACATTCTACATTCTCTGGGTAGGACTACATATTTGTGTGTGTGTCTATTCTCCCACCCCCAATAAATGAGAAGTGTCATGAGGTCCAGAGTCATGTCCTCTTTATCTTTGTGTTTCTCTAAAGAGTGAACATAGTTCTTTGCATGCAGAAGATGCTTAATAAATGTTGTTGAGTGAATGAATGGGCTAGATTTCTAGGTCCTAAAAATGAGAAACTACCTATGCAGGCTCCAAGGGGGCCTTTCATGGAAATCCACTGAATTTTCACTACATACCTATTACTGAAGGGTATACCAAGTAATATAAGATATTGGCCTTGTTCTTAAGGAACTTGCCATCTTAGTGAAGAGATAGGATGTACACATGAAATAGTTAATCGGAATATGAGATAATTTATGCAAAATTCTAACGAATGGTAGGGAGGTTATGTGGAGTTCAAAGGAACAATTCATCTATCACTCTACATTGCTGTAGTCAGGGAAGACTTTCTGGAGGAGATTTCCATTAGACATTAACAGGAAGAGGTTTAGCAGGTAGGACCCTGTGGAAGCTAGGAGGTATGGCCAGACGGTTGGACTTGGAGTCAGGAAGCCTTGCAATTCACACCCTACCTCAGCCATTTGCTAGTTCTATGACTCTGGGCAAGTCACCTAACCTCTGTTTGCCTCAGTTTTCTCATCTGTAAAATGAAGACAATAATAGCACATCCCTCCCAGGGCTGTTGTCAGGACACAAATGAGATATTTGTAAACTATAAATTATTATATGTGTTAACTATCAAGGGCACCCTCATCCTTTCAGTCACCCAGGTTCACAGCCACAAACGGAGTCATTCTAGACCACACTCTTTCTTAACCCCACCTAATTAGCCAATGCATCGATCTTGCTGTTTCTACCTCTACAATATCTCTCGCAGCCATTCCCTTCTCTTTACTAACACAATCTTCATCACTTCTTACCTAGATTGTTCCAATAGCTTCTTTCTGGCTCGTGTCTCTCCCTTCTCCCATTCATCCTCCATACAGCTGTCACAGTGTGGTCACAGGTGTGACCCCATCCTTCGTCTAGGGTGTGATGGCTCCTTACTATCCTGAGGATCAAATAGAAATTTCTTTGCTTGACTTGTAAAGTCCTTCACAGTCTGGGCCCAACCTGCTTTTCCAATACTTCCTTTTTCAACTTTCACAGTCTAGACAAACCAGTCTTCTTGTTTTCTGCATAAATGACATTGCCTCCTTTCTCGGCACCTTTGCACAGACTACCCTCCCATGCCTAAAATGTATCCCTTCCTCATCTCCAGCCATGCCTGAAATGCGCTTCCCCTCCCCTTCACCTGTGCCTGAAGTGCACTCAATCCTCACCTCCACCTCTTAGAATCCTTCATTTTCTTCAAAGCTCAGCTTGCATGGCGTCTCCTCCCTACACAAATCCTTTCCTGATTTCCTCAGCAGCAAATGCATTTCCCCAGCCAATGACTTGATATGTATCTTGTGTCTCTTTGTACACATTTTTTTCTGTACATGCTGTTTCACCTCTGTGATGTAAGTTCCTTGAGGATATATACGTTCATGTTTGTCTTTCCATCCCCAGTACTTGATGGAGTTCCTAGAATACAGTAGATGTTCAATAAATGCTTATTAATTAATCGATGGGAGTAGGAATAACAGTGCATCAGTTTTTCAAAGTACTTTACATATGTTATCTCCTTTGACATTAACAATAGCCCTGAGAAGTAGGTGCTAGTGCTGTTTCCATGTTATAGGTGATGTCAGTGAGGGCCAGAGAGGTCCAGTGACTTGTCCAGGGTCACATAGTTAATAAATAACTAAAGAGTAACTCATTAGGATCTTTCTCATTACACCTTAGCATGTGCTTCTAAGAGAGAAAGGAAGAAAGAAAGAAAGGAAGAAAGAAAGAAAGAAGGAAGGAAGGAAGGAAGGAAGGAAGGAAGGAAGGAAGGAAGGAAGGAAGGAAGGAAGAAAGGAAGGAAGGAAGGAAGGAAGGAAGGAAGGAAGGAAGGAAGGAAGGAAGGAAGGAAGGAAGGAAGGAAGGAAATGATCTGAAGTATCTTTAAAATCCCTGACATTCCACAGTTTTATTACTTGACCAGGAACTGGGACAAGAAAAATCCTTACAACCTCAGAGTTAATGGACTTCTCCAAGGACCCCAAGGAGCAGTCAGTCCTAGGCACAACCAGCTAAGTAGACCCCACTATCTGAGGTATTCTCGGAAGGGTGGGCAGCTCTGACACAGCGGTAATCAAGAATGTCCATCTGGGCCTTCTTCTGTTTCCAGAGTCTGGCTGCAAAGGGGCGAGCAGCCCAGCTCCGGACCCTGAATCCTTGTGCATGCAGGGGAGGCCAGGTGACTGACCAGGAGCCCGGGCAGCATACCATGTGGAGACCACTTAGACAGTGGGAAAGTTCAGAAATGCTGCCATCTTGCGGCCCTTTTAGGCTAGAGCAGGGAGATGTTTAGGGTAAGAACCAAACTGTTTCCCAGAACCAAGGAATTTTTTGTACATGGTGATGTTCTCCTTTCTCTTCCTGCATTTTCCATCCTGGGACACGGCGAACCTGCCATCCTATGGCGTGGCTTTTTTGTTTGTTGGGTTGGTCGTTTTGTTTGTTCTCTGTCGATAGAGAAGGATTTATTCCTAGGGGGAGGCTAGTGAGCAAGGGAGTTCACTCTCCCTGCCCCCGCCTCTTAGAAATTGGAAACAAGAAGGCTGTACAGGCCGAGGATGAATGACAGCTCCATGTGCAGCCAACCTGCTTTTTAGATGCGGAGTGCTCCTGGTACAGGAAATATCTGGCTGGTGCTGAAGTGCGGGCGTATTTGCCCTCAGATGCTGCAGCTCAGTCAGAGCAGGGGTTGAAAGCACCACATCAGGTAGGTGATGAGGTATGCACCCAGATATTCCACAGCCTCTGAAAGGGCTGATTGAGCAACAGCCCGGACAACTGCTGCTGTCTCAGAGGCCTCTGGGTAGAGCAGCGATTTAGGAAGAGCTAAGGTGAATTCCAAGGTGTTGGGGGTGGGGGTGGGGGCAAGACCTTTGCCTCTTCTTTTTGCAATAATCCTTTGGAGTCAGAAGTTTCTTACACCCTAGGCTTTAATTACACCCCTCAGCCAAGTTCCTAGGACCTTGGTTTGTTGAAGATACCGCTCCAAACAATGACAATAATTTTGTATGGCACTTTAAAAGTTACAAAGTGCTCCAGGATATGCTATCTTATTTGACCCATAACACCCCATCCCAATTCCCTGTGAGACCAGGCAGACAGGCAAGTCAATCAATCAATCAATCAAAATACATTTATTAAGCTCATACCACATGTCTGGTTCTGTGCTAAATGCTGGAGGCTACAGTGACAAAAGTGATGCGGTATCTTTCCTCAAATAGCTAACCTCCATTGGCCAAGTTTATTTATTTATTTTATTTATCTATTTATCTTCCCCATTTTACAGATGAACCAATTGGCTCAGAGAAGCTAATTATCACAGAATGACACAGAATTGAAAGGAACTTCAGAAATCATCTGGCTTAATCCTCTCATTTTACAGAGGAGGAAGCTAGAAATGACTTGCTGAAGGTCACACAGCTAGTGATCTAGCTATTACTAGCTAACATTTACATAGAACCCATGGCAGCTAGGTGGTGCAGTGGATAGAGTACCGGACCAGGCATCAGAAAGACCTGAGTTTAAATCTGACCTCAGATGCTTACTAGTTGTGTGACCTTGGACAAATCACTTAACCCTGTATGCCTCAGTGTCCTTATCTGTCAAATGATCTGGAGAAGAAAATGGCAAAGCATATCAACATCTTTGCCAAGGAAACTCCAAATGGGGTTGCGAAGAGTCAGACAGCACTGCAACAACTGAACAGCAAAATATAGTGCTTACTATGTGCTGGGCACTGTGCTAAGTGCTTTACAGTTATTATTTCAAGCTTCACAAGAACCCTGGGAGGTAGGTGCTATTATTATAATACCCATTTTACAGATGAGGAAGTTGAGGCAAACAGAGTGTTGAGTGACTTGCCCAGGGTCACACAGCTAGGAAGTATCTGAGGTTGGATTTGAATTCAGGGCTTAAGGTAAATTGGGGTGGGGAAAGTGCAAGGGGTTGAAATGAGAAACTGTCCCGAACAATTTCTAGGTTTTATTCCTCTTGGAAGTAATGGGTCACCAAAAGTTGAGGGGGGGGGGGGATTTAATAAGACAAATCTCATTGGCTTTAGAGCTATGCCTCAGGATGGTTCTGATCACAGACAGCTGAGTTTTGGCCACAGAAATCTGAATAGAAAGGGACCTCTGCAGCTCATACATCACCCTTCCCCTCCCTCCAGGTAGGTTCATCAGTTCGAGCACAGTATGGTTTTTCTAAATGTCTGCCTAGTTTATTTGGACAGAGTAAATGTGCTTGGAGCACAGCAAATGGGATTTAGGCTTTTTGTAGCACAAAGAGTTTAATGGACTCTGTGTCACCATCTGAAGAACTCAGAGCCTCACCATCAGGGATCTCAAGTCCATTAATGTTTCAGCTGTCATTAAATACCCTTTCCTCAAGGAATTGGACTCTGTGCTCTTTTATCACAGGGCATCTGAAATATTTGTTATGCCTCAAGTCTTTGCAAGACTCTTGGTCTGGGTATTTCGGAGACCTATCTTCTAATCCCTGCTGTCACTCCTAGCTCTGTGGCCTTAGTAAAGTCACTGGCCCTGTCTGAACTTCATTTTCCTCCCATGTAACAGGAAAGAATTGGATAAATAAGTCTTTAAAGTCCCTTAAGGGTGTACTGTGGGAGGAATCTTCCATTCAGAAGGTTTTGTTTTCTCTGTCTCTTTGCTCCCCTTCCCCCTTTTTCCCTTCCCTCCTCCACTTGTGTACAAGAAGTGGTTACACCTCAGGCTACATCTGCTTCCCAACTGTTTACATAGCTCCCACCCAAACCCAACATTTGATGTAGAAATCTACATGGAGGACTAATTTTTGCTCTAGGCTACTTGTGAAATGACTCCATACTCATACTAGCTCCTTGGTGGAGAAGAGATTGCTGAGGGGCAGGAATCAGAAAGGCACAAACACACAAGTACGTGCCCATACTCAGGTGGTACTTAAGTCAGAATTGCTGCTTACTATCCCCAGCCTTCTCGACTTTCCACTGCTATTGCCTGGCACAACTGAATCAATGTGACTGAGAGACTTGAAGCCAAAATACCTACTTTTACTCCCCTCATGACCGCCTGAGATGGCACTGAACCTGTGCTTTCATTAATATAGGGCATTTCCAATGAAGGATCTCCCTCTTTCAACCCTTCTAATCTTAGAGAGTTATCCTAGGGTCAGTAATAAGTTAGGTGACTTGCCAAGGATGATACAACCAATAACGTACCAGAGACAGAAAACCCATCCAGGCTTTCAAGACTTTCAGGCCAACCCTTGGCCTCAAACCACCAAGCCGTACTGTCTCTCATTCCTGCTCCAGACACTTCAAAAATCATCAGTAAGGAATGCGGCATTTACAATGCAGTGGGCACTAGGTCTGGGAGAGAGGAAAAGTGGCTTCTAAGAGCAAGCCCTGCCACCATTTATCTGCGTGATCTTGGAAAAGTCAGAGTCTGAATTCAAAATGGAAAGCACCATAGAGTTCATAAGACCTAAACTACAGTTGGATAGATGAGGAAGCAAAAACAACAGATGAGGAAACAGCTCTGCCCATAAACATAAGAACCCCATCTACAACCTCTAAAAACTGCTGAACTGTTCTGAATTTCAGGTTTCTCATCTGTAAAATGGGCTGTTTGAACTAGATGATCTCTAAGTGACTTTCTCCAAGAATCTTGATTCTGTGAAGGCGTTAGCATCGGAAGAGGTTCCCTCTCCCTCTCAGCCATGCTCTAGGTGTGGGGGCATCCTGAATGGTCAATTACTTCTTCCAACAGACATCGAATCTCTAGCATTCCAACCCTTTCCCTTATAGCCCTTTCCCCTCCACAATTAGTTGAAATCTCTGCTGCTGTGCTGTAAACCAGTGTCCTCTGTCTACTTGGTTTTGCAACTAATAATGGTTTCGAAACAACACCCTCTTACCACCCACGTTCCCCTCCTCCCCCAACAAAAGAAAAAATAAACCTCTCAAAGACCCAGAATGGTGTGAAAGTTGACTCTCATTTAATATTGGCAAGACTATTTGGAGTGAGAAGGAAAGTTTCCAAAGAGAAGGAGATATGGCGGCCTTCTGGGAAAGCACCAGATCTAGGAAATGGATTTGATTTATAACTCTGAAACACTGTGTGGCCTTGGGTTATTCACTTAACTATTATGTGACTCAGAACTGGGTCTTGGAAGACCTGCTTCTCCCCCATTGTCTTAATCAGACACATATGTAACACATGCTTTTGGAAAGTAAGGCATTATGTGAATGCTGAGTATTTAGGGTTAGGATTAGAGGTAGAGTCAGTTCAACTGAATTCAGTTCAATTCAAGAAATTTTTGTTACTCTCATGCTAAGCAAAAACAAAACAGTCCCTGGTCTCAAGGAGTTTATATTCTACTGAGATGACAAGAGACAGGAGTAAATATCAGGTTTATAAGAACTGATACAAAGGGATTTTGAGAGGGACCCCCCTTAGGGAAGGCCTCACTTTGTCCAAAAGGGAAATATCTAAGAGTTGGACAGGAGGAAAGAACATATTCCAGGCAGGGAAAAATATCTGAGCACAGCCACAGAGACAAGATATAAATTGCCATATATAAGGAAGAGCTAGTAGGCCAGATTGGACAACTAGGCAGGAAGACAATTGTGGAGGGCCTCAAATGCCAGGCTGGAGAATTAATAACTTTGGCATTTGGCCTTCTTTCCCCAGAGAAAGCCAAGACCATTTTGGTTGGGCCACCAAAACAAGGACTTGTTCTGGACATTTGAAGGCATTATCCAGAGGGAGCCTGAAATAACAGTGGCAGATTATTCTACCACCACCCCTAACATGCAGTTTGGCTTTATGCAGCTCATTTAACTATTCTGTACCTTAACTTCCTCAGCTGTGAAATAGGTGGGATAATTCTAGCTATACCTAGTTTACAGAGGCTTTGCATTTATCAGATGAGAGGAACTGAATGAAAGAGCTTCCAAAAATTTAAAGCCCTAACCCAAAGGAGGACATTGTTACAGCAGTAGTTAGTTGCAGTATTGGTCCTTGGCAGAGCGCTGGCAAGGAGTCACTGTGCGGTAGCATCATTGTGAGAGCTGGCGTTTATGTCATATTTATGTTTCAAGGTGCTCTCAGGTATCGTCTCACTTTGTCTTCACAGCAGCACAGAGGTAGGTGCTATGCGTGTAGTTGTTCAATCATTTCAGTCATGTCTGATTCTTCACGACCCCATTTGGGGTTTTCTTGGCAAAGATATTGAAGTGCTTTGCCATTTCCTTCTCCTGCTCATTTTCCAGATGAGGAAACTGAGGCAAACAGGGTTCAGTGACTTGCCCAGGGTCACACAGCTAGTAAGTGTCTGAGGCTGGTTTTGAACTCAGGTCTTCCTGACTGCCGGCCAGGTACTCTATCCACTTTGATACCTAGCTGCCCAAGTGTTATTATTATCCCCATTTTTGAGATGAGGAAAGTAAGCCCCAGAGAATTTGAGTTGCCTAGAGTCACAGAACTTATAGGAAGAGTCTGAGGTGGGATTTAAACCAGGACTTCCTGATTTGAGTCCAGGATTTTAGGCACTATGCCAAAATACCTCCTTATTATCACCTTCCAATGATGTAATCTTTGACAGTTTACAAAGTGACTTCATATAACAGGTAGATTGGTCAACCTTTCCAAATATAATATTTTATGATTCTATAAAGAATTCTAGAATGTAAGTTCAAAGAGAGATATTATTTTACTTTTTTCATTGTATCTCCAGTATTTAACACCACATATAACACATAGTAAGTAATTAATAAAATTCTCAGTTGATCAATTCAAGAGGCATAGTGAATAGTTCTAGTGGTGGAGAGTCAGAGCTGTGTTCAAATTCCTCCCATGTGCCACATGGCTCTGTAATGCTAGAAAAGCCACTTAACTTGTATGTACCTCAGGCAGCTCCCAAGGACTGACCCACTAAGTCATAGATAAGTTGAGATCTACGTTGATGGAGTTATTTATGTCAGTATCTCCCTACTCCTGAGGAAAAAGTCACAACTTCTTTCTGTACTTACATAATTTTATAATCTTGTTTACTGTGGGTGAAATAGAGTTAATGCTGCCTCCACCCCTCTACATTAGCTAAAGCCAACAATCTCCAAATCTTTGAACTAAAGAGAGATTTGTCAGTGGTAGCAATAGCTAGTCAGAGACAGGGTCAACATAAGAATCTGTCTTCTGACTCCCAGACCAGTACTCTAAGAAGTTGGGGGATAAGAAGCTAGACTAGGAATTTGGCCCAGGGAATCTCAGCATCAACCCCCCCCCCCCCCCCCCCCCCACACACACACACATAGTGGCCTTAATCTCAACACTTAACCTTCCTTGGTTCTTAGTGTTCCTGTTTGTGGAATCAAGCACTGAACTCAGGCCATCCTTGAGTTGTGACCATTTTCATTATTATCCGTTCTCCTTTAAGAATAGACAAATGTCCTTTGTTCAAAGCAGACAGATATTTTCTTAGATCCATTTGGAGCTATGAACAGATTTTCTTTATTAACTGGTATGGAAACAATTGTGTGGGTGGCTGGGAGGGTACAGAAGAGAGAAGGTAGTGAGTATGTGCAGTTGTACCAAGAGAGAGTGTGTTCTCACTTTCAATCCTGATCCTACAAAGGGTAGAGAAGAAGGGGCCACCAGGAGCAGAAGTGTGCCACCACACTGGAAGGGAGAAAAGGAAGGCCCTGGCCTTTGGTGCCTCATTTGTGGGCTTGGAGTATCAGAGAGGGAAAGCATAGGGACCATGATCATTATGGAGAGGAAAGTGTACCTCCTTAGATGTTGGTGTCCTGGGACAAATTCCTATTTACTCCCTTGCTCTGTGTCCAAGAAGTTCAAAATTTGGTTTTCTTCTTGGAAAAAAAAATTAACCTGACAAATGAGATAAATCACCTACCTTCTAATCACTGAGACACCTAGCTAAGCCCCTGTTCCAAATCATCTCAGATGTAGTCTCCAAAGAAATTATCATTCCCTATTTCCTTTTTTCCCTTGGGTTATGTTGTTCCAGCAGCGTCTGGGGCATGCTGATCAGATCTCCTTGGACTTTGACCTCTAAGTTTAGAAACCCAGGGTTAATTGTAGTTTTTTGTTTTGTTTTTTTTTAATCTGACACAGCTTTTGCATTAAGCCTTATGGATTGTGTGAGACAGAGCTTGAGAACATTTGGTCAGCCTGATGAGAAGAAATCAAGCACAGCTGGAAGTAGACCTGCCAACTCCTTACCCATAATATGTTTTTGGTGTTTCCTGGAGACCTGGTGTAGAGCAGCACCCTATCTCAGGTGAAACCTGCAAACATTCAAACACAGACCTCTTGTGCTTGGTGTTCTCATCATGAAAGGGGAGTTTGTTCCTTCCTAGAAGTCTCTGAATAAGTTGCCAGCTGTTTTCAGTTGGGAGGGGAAAAAAACCCAGAGAGAGGGGGAAAGGGGGAGGGATTGAGTCCTTAAAGACTGATTCTCAAAGTAGAAACCTACCAGATCAGCTGGGGAGACCACCCACAAGCTGGCAGCCCCATCTCTGCTGTCCTGGTCCTCCAGCCTTCTGACTCCGCAGGGAAGAAAAGGCAGGGGGTGGGGAGGAGGAAAGGAGGGAAGGGGAGTATTGGGTATAACGACTATGGAATTCAATGGGATTGTGCTTCCTAACAGAGGAGGTTGTCCAAGGAGCCATGTGGCTGAACTCTTCCTTCTCAGAACTGTTGGGGCTGAACATAGTGTCTGTTCCACTCATTTTCTCCTTTACAGCCTTGTGTACTATTGTTATTTTTCATGTCAATCTTAAATTTAAAAGCAAACATCATTTCCCCAACCATCCCTGCTCATCATCTCGGCTTCTCCATTTTTGACCCCAGAATGTTGTTATCCCTGTCACCAAGGCTTAAAACCCGAAGTCATCTTGACTCCTTTCTCTCTCCCACCCCCTTTTCCATCACTCATCAAGACCTGTGTTCTGTCTCCACAATGAACGTCTCTTGTTCCTGTACCCTGCTTTCCATTCTCCCTGGTCCAAGTTCTCGTCATTTTTCTTGTCTTGATAATTGCAATGGCCTCTTAGCTGGTGCCCCCACTTCTAGTCTCTCCCCTCTCCAACACATTCTATGAGTTGCTGACAGATTAATCTTCTTGTTGCATAGTTTGGATTGCGGCACTCCCCTGATTGCAAACCCGGAATGGTTCCCCTTTGCCTGTAAGATAAAGAAAGGTTAGACTCCTCACTTTGGCATTCTGGGAGCATCTTACCCTCTCACCCACTTTGTGTACCCCACACTCCAGCCAAATTATATTACTCACTGTTTCCTAACCATGTCCTCTACTTTCCCAGCTCTATGCCTATAGTCTGATGGTCACTTCTATATGGAAAATGCCCTTCTCCATCTCTACTTATCTGAATCCTACTCAGTTCAAATGCTCCCTCTTCCATGAAGTCGTCTTGGCTCTCCCATACCTAAAAGTAATTGCTCTCTCCTCTCAATTCCCTTTGCACTTTGAACCTTTCTCCTGACATTTATATTATTTTGCATAACAAATATTTGTGTACATGTCTTATCTTTCCTACTAGAAATAAGCTCCTTGAGGGAAAGGACTATCACTAAATCTTATTAAGTTTTGTATTTCACCTAGAGCCAGGTACAAAGTTTGAAGCCTCGTTAAAGTTGTTTTGATTGTTTTTTTTACTGATTCAATGGGAATCTACTGAGCTGTACCTAAGTTCTGGGGGGTTGGAAGAGATACAATGAAGAGTCAGACATGGTCCCTGCCTCAAGGAGCTCACAGTCTAGGGGATGAAGCAGACCACATACATAGATAATTCAAAACACATGAGAGTACCTAAGTGCCAAAGGAGGAATTTTGACAATAAGTCCTTTAAAAGTATAGAAGAAGGGAAGCTCAGGGTGGGCTAAAGTAGTCAGAGAAGGCTTCTAGGAGGAAGTGGAAGCTGAACAGGGTTTTGAAATACTAACAGGATTTAGATTGAGTGGAAGTAGAGGAGTGGGGAGGGAGGGCATCACGTATAACTACAGGTAGCAGTGTGTTAGGGCCAGTTCACTCCTACTTGGGTGACTGCTAAGTTTTCAGTGTAAGCATTTGTAATCAGCAAACACAACACATTTGTGACTGAGTGATGGGATTTAGTGTTTTGTTGATTATCTAAAATTTAGCAAATGATGGGGAAAATATTAGCAATGCAGATTAAATTTAAACGTGTCATTTCCCCCCAGGAGAGCCACTTGTTAAATATTTACCAGCATACCTCTTTATGTAGTTCTGTGTGTGTGTGTACACACACATTTGTGTTTCTGTTTTATTGTCCCAATTAGATTTCAAGCTTCTTAAGGGCAGAGCTCATGACTTACCTTACACACACACACACACACACACACACACACACACACACACACACACACACGCATACACACACGCATGCATGCACACATGCACATTTCTCATAATTCCTAGAAGTTTTTTGAATGAGTGAATAAAAAATCATGTATTAAATGTTTACTACATGCCAATTGTGCTGGGAACACAAATAGAAAAAAATGAGACTGCTCCTGCTTTCTAACTGGGGGAGACAACACATAACAGCATTCATCTTTGAGAAAAATGGAAAGGCCCAGAAATCCTAAGGATACAGTGATAGACAAGTGGAAAAACCCAGGACTCCTTTGAGTGTATCAGCAAGTCAGATGGCAGTTCCTGGAGAGACAGAGGGCACAGGGGAATGACAGAGGACCTCAGAGAGTGGCAGGGCAGATTTGCAAGATAGACACTGATAAAACATTACTGGTTAGATTGATCATCAGGAGGAGGATGAGGAGGAGAAGCCACTGTTCATCATTCTGTCTATCTGGTGAAGAAATTGCCAAAAGGAAGAGAAGAGAAAAATTATTTCTAGGCATCATTTACCTAAACATAAACTCATAGGTCTTCTCTGAAGGTGAGGAGGGGTTGCATGTTGGCATCTTTGAAAGGCTGTTTTCACAATTAAGGTCTCAGGTTAAATCTACGTTCAAACCATAAGACACAGCTCTGTTCTCTGTTCCATGCGGCAATTCCCAAAGAAACAGACTGAGTAGTAAAATGAGAGAGGGCATTTTGTTCCAAAGGGGTGTTTGGTTGTTGTGTTATAACTGTGAGGCTGAAATGAGGTAGTGAGTATAAAGCACTTAAACTTTAAAATGCTATATGAATACTAACTATTTATTATCATTATTAGCTTCTAGTTTGGGGATAACTAGGCATCCAGTCTCAGGATAATTTCATTCCCTGAGTCTTCTATTGAACTCCTACTGAGTTCCAGCAATTTTCCTAGAGTAATAGAAGGATGTACAGGTAAATATTTAACAACCAGACTCTATAAAACATGTGCACATACATTTTTAAATTTAATCTGCATTATTAACTTTCTTAAGTCTTTATAATTAACAAAACTATCCTTCAAGCTGTCATTTATAGAGATTGCTGATTACTGAGGTGCAAATATGCACATTGAAAATTTACAAATCAGCTGGGAAAGCCAGTTAGATCTGGCTCCAGCATCCCCTTCGCTTTATTTCACCTGGCCCAATCCTCAGTGCTGGGCCATGAATCTATAACCTGGTGGGGGGGTCTGGATTAGAAAGAGGTTCAACTCTCTGGCATCCATTCAGTCAAAGAACGATTGGTTTCCAACCACCTGAGAGCTCTCTGTTTGAGATTCCCCTGTAGGCAGTGAGATTCAGGGACTAACTGAGAGGTTGAAGGCGAAGGGTTACTGAGATTTCCTCCTAGGGAGAACAGAGTGGCCTGGCAGCTCCTAGGTTTCTTATCTGACCCTCCTGGTTGAGCTTTCATCCTTGTTTGGTCGTTACTTCTCCAAGGTTGAGGGTCTCCTTAATGTCACCAAACCTGGAAATCTTACCAGAAGATAGGGAGATTGCATGGAAGGTTGGCCATTCCCGTGGTCTTTCCATTTTTTCTAAGTACTTGGTCTTTTATTTGGCCATTGGATCTCTGATTTAATTCTAGAACTTTTTCAATGAGGATTACTGAGAAAGGCTACACCACCACATGGACTCACTTCCTGGCTGCTATTCCTGATCAGTTCAAGTTGTTCCCCAATTCTAAGCCCATGCTCATGGCCGACCCCCTCCAGGAAGTCTTCCTTCAGTCATGCCACCCAGGTCCAACCCCTTCATGAGTCTTCACAACTCCTGACAATTACAGAGTGATCTCCTGATGTCAGTTGGGACTTGTGCATTTTCCTTACGTGCGTTTGTTCATGTGAATCCAACCTCCTTCATTAGACTGAATCTTTTTAAGGACAGAAGCCAGAACTTTTGTTTGTTTCAACAGAACTAATTCAGGGTGGCGGGAAGGGGGAGAGCAGAAGGCAAAGTGAAGGTGGAGCGGTGATAGAGATGCTTGGTAAATGATGAGTACTGACACTTCTTTAGTTCATATCAGATAATCCTACCAGAAGCCCATGACTGGGTAGGGCTCTCTCCACCAAAGGCAGGAACGTACATTACTTTAGAGGCTCAAGACCCCTTTCTGCCTGAACAAGACTTACAACTCTACCGCCCCCTCATGAGTCTTCTTCCTTTCCATGGTGGGCTCTGGATTGCAAACCCAGTCCCTGGGGGAGAATGGCATGGAGCCATCTTAACTCAGGCAAGGTTGGGCTGGGAAAGGTCTAACAGGTAATATAATGCTCCAAAGCCTTGTACTGGATTTCAGCCAACGTGGGAAGACATGGGTGGCATTTGGATGTTTGGGGCTCATCCAAACAGGGAGGAGGAACCGATGGAGGATTTGATATCCTTCTACCAAGGAACCTACAGGCTGTTCTGGGGGAAATGCAGCCCATCAATGACTCCTGTTCTTCAGAGTGTACCTGTGGGCCTATGTTCATCTAAATGATCCCCTGTAATCCTTTTTCCTTTTCTTTGTCCTTTGGCACTATCACAATCAAGCTAGGCTTTCCCAGACCATTAAAAAACAACACAACAGCATAGTACAGGCAAAAGAGCTCTGGATCTGGGGACATGGGTTTAAATCCTAATTCTGACTATCACAGCTTGTAGCCTTTCTGGGCCTCCGTAAAATGAAGAGATTGAATTAGATGATCTCTGAGGCCCCTACTAAATCTACGATGCCATGAATCAGGATATCTGAAAGACATTAACTGTGTAAGACTTTATGTCCTAACAGAAAGATCCCAGCACCCACAGGATCCACGGATATTTGTTCAGAGTTTTGATTCATTAAGCCTCCTATTGACTTGCTTTGTGAGCATGGGCAAGCCACTGTACCTCTCTCTGTCCTTCAGTGTCCCCCTCCATCAAGTGAGTCTCTCTCAACCCCCTCCCCCATCTCATAATGAAGAAAAGTGAGAAAAAAAGGGGAATCAACCTGGAATTCTTTAAACTTCTTGGAGCACTATTACATAAACTTGAGGTATTATTCTTCTGAATTCAAGTGCTGGTTTGGACTATTATGGAGAGTTTGCTGGGTTGCTTTGAAGTTCGACCTATTTCTTTTGCCAGGAGCTTTTTGGAAACTCTCTTTTTGTCGTGGTTTCTCCTTCTCTTTCCCTTTTTTCTTCCTGACTTTAATGTCACCACAAAAGGCCGTGTGGGTGGGAAGTTGTGGTGCGCCGTGTCTATCCCCAATAGGTGAGGCCTTACAGGGCCTTGTGTCTCTTTCCTCTCCCCTGGGGTGTGACAAGGTACAGTGGCAGCTTAGGTCACATTTTACCTTAGGAAGGAAAAGGACACAGTTTCTTCAGGCTATCTCATTCTGAGCTGTCTTCTCTAGTGTTGGGGGCTGGGGTGGCCTGGGAGAATGTTGTCCTGAGCTGCGGCTCTGACCTTCCTCTCATCTCAGTTACTAGATAATAAGCTCTATGAGACTCATGCAGAATTACTGATAACCCCCAAACCTACTTATCTGAGAATTTCCATCATCTCCCCTAAAATCAACAACTAGCAAAAATGTTATCCCTATCGGGAGCATTGGTAGTGATGCAGTGGATAGAGCACTGGGCCTGGATTCCAGAACTAAGTTAAGTTCAAATCTGGTCTTAGTCAGATACTTCCTACTTGTGTGACCCTGGGTAAGTCTCTATAAACTTCAGTTTCCATAATTGTAGAATGGAGAAGGGAACATTTATTAAATGACAGCTGTGTTCCAGGCACTGCATTAAGTGATTTACAAATATTGGAAACTGATCCTCACCACAACCTTGGGAGGTAGACACTATTATTTTCCCCATTTTATAGTTGAGGGAACTGAGGTAACAATGACTTGCCTAGGGTTATATAACTAGTGTCTGAGTCCTAATTTGAATTTAGGTCTTCCTGACTCCAGGGCCATTAAATTAGCTATTTTATTATCTAGCTAGAGATAATAATTGTGAGAATCAAATGAGATTATTTCGCACAATGCCTGACATATAGTAAATGCCTGTTTGCTTCCTTCCTCCTGAAATAATGGATAGAGATAAACTGAGGCAATAGAAAAAGTATTCTCCTGAGGAGTCAGGAGATCCTGAGTTGTGGAATCATAGAAGACTAGAGCTGGGAAGGACCTTTGCTTTCACTACTCTAATTCCCTCATTTTACAGGTAAAGAAACTGAGGCCTGTTGGGTAATGTATGACCCACATAACCACTATACTTTGTTACACCTTAGGGAAGATGGCCTTCCCTGTAGGCACGGCTGCAGTGGCCAGAGAAGAAATGATTAGTACAAGTTCTCACACAGAGTTAGGGGCAGAACCAGGCTTAGAACACAAATCTTCTGACTCTCCGGTCTTTCTACTAAAGAACTTACCTCTCTGTGAGTACAATACATGTAAGATAACTTGGAAACCTGTGTAAAGTTAGTAAGCTAACATTAACAATATTAATAAGACTTATCAGCCATTTGCACTTAAATCACTTGGTCAATAAAAATTTATTAAGCTTCAACTTTATATCAGACTTTGGGCTAAGTGCTAGGGCTACAAAGAAAGGTAAAAGGTAGCCCTGGTCCTAGGGGAACTCCCAATCTAATGTGCAGATGCACTTATCACATGTAGGATTTCCCAAGAACATGTTTGGAAGGGGTAGAGGGAGAGCACTGGATAAGCCCTGAGAACCCAAGATGGTAAGAGGGGAATATCAAAGGAAAACTTGGGCGACAATGAAGTCAGATTCTGCTGAATTCTCAACTTCATTAAGTGCTGGTCTTGATTGTATCTTATGATGACCTTTATGTAGAAGGCTATACACTGAGGAGAGGTTTCAGAGGAATAATCGGTCACTTGGGAAAAGTCAAACACTGAGATACATTAGTAAACTGAAGTTTTCAATGAAGGAATATGAAGGAGGAATTTGAAAATGTAACACTTGCAAATTTCGTACTTTTTAATGTTGACGTAGACACATCCTTCAAACATGAGGACAGGCATTCACCCAAACCACTGGGCATTTGCAATAGAGTATTATCTTCTGGAGGAGTCTCTGCTTACTGTCCCTCCTGGGCAGCCCTATTTAAGGACCACAGCACTGCAGGATCATCTTAGTGACGATTCTCAGACTACACAGAGGTAAAGTGTAGGTGGGAAGAAACAGGTGAGAGAGCCTAATTGTTCATAATAGCTCATTTTGATTCCACTCTATTTTAGCCTCCTGTCTTGTGCTCTCTGATTTCTTCTCCTTTCTCTCTCCTACTTTCCTTCCTTTTTTCCTTCCTTCTTTCCTTCCCTCTTTCCAAATATATTTATTCCTCCAGCTGTCTAAATACTTCAATTGTGTCATGTCAGGACTGATCTAGTACTTTATACTAGATGTGGCTGGTTTGACTATTCCATTAAAAAATTAAACCCATCTGCCACAAACTGAAAACAGACTCAGCCCTAAAAGGAACAATAAATATTGATGACTTGAGGCATGATTGGCTTTTGTGATGTCTGATGACAGTTACAGAGACTTACATTATAAAAACAACAAAAACTCAGGCAGTGGTGTTGCAGGGCATCAGACATTATTAAATGTCACAATAAGTATATTTACTCCTTGCTTCTAATGCCTACATATTTCAAGGAGATTGAGGAACAATCTGAGGGCAATGAAGAGGGGGGTTGCGTGGGGGAGGAGGGAATTCTACAGACTTGATGGGAATGGTTGTATATGGCAACTGTTTTGTGCTTCCAAGTCAGGAACACTATTATTTATGCTTGCTTTGGATGTAATTAATGCCAGTGAAATATTTCTGGGAATCCCCATCTTTTTCTCCCCAAGTCTTAGATAGATTCACCACTGAGAAGCCTCCTATAAAATCTCCCTTTTCCGTTTAGTGGATTATTGGGAAGGTAGAGCTGATCTCCTGTAGCTCTCTCAGACCCAAGAGAGCACCTGGACAATGCCCTGGCTTTGGGAGGAGACCACAGGCTTGTTAAAGGGCAAGGAGGGTTGGGAGTTGACTGGTAGGTGAAAACACTTTGTCTCACTTGTTTATTTTTGTGAATTCAGCTATGGAATCAGGACGTCTGGCTCTGAGACTCAAAGCAAATAAACTGAGGGCTGGACTTGAACCCTGTGAGCATCTATTTGTACTCACTTAAGTATAAATAGCATTTTTAAAGTAGCTCTTGCCAAAATATCTATTCGTTTCTATTCTGAGATCATGCAATCCTAAGGGAATTTAAAAAGAGGGGTGGAATATCTATTGCTGCTTTTAATTGTATTTTTAGAATTTATGAGGCTCCATTCTCTAGTTACATAAACTGCTGCGGGGGACTCATTTTGATGCAATGGTTCCTAGGAGCATGTATTCTCACAAGCTCTCCGGCATCGTTTAGTACATTTATGACCCAAAAGGGTTAATAGAGCTTCCGGAGACTTATTCTCTGAAAGACTCATAGCGACCACACTATAGAACCAGGCAAAATATATGGCCTCCCACTTGCTGCTTGGGTGGAAGAGAAATCTCAGGGGAATTATGGGTGGCTCAGTGGGGATGGGGTTTTCCTTATTTTTATGATCATACCAAGTAACTGGATTCAGAAACCTGAAGACACAGTTGCTTTGTGGAGGCATGTCAAAAGAGGGAGAGAGAGTTTCATAGAAGAAAGGGGATCCAAGGAGGGATTTTAAGTATAATTGTCCATAGGGTTAGCAGAGTAAAGGTGTGAGAGGGAAGAGAAGGTTGGGGAGGGGGGATGGCCAGAGGGAGAAATAACATAGCTTTGGAGAGAGGAACAAGAGGCTGAGGGACGGGTGGAGCAGAGCTAAAGAAAGGAGGTGGTTTGTAAAGAAAAATGCAGGCTGGGATCAAATGCTGTAAGTCCTTGGACAAGTGCAATTGCAAACCAAACAGTTTATTAGGTTTTGTGGAGAGCACAGTCTGTGTTCAGGTTTACAAGATTTGCAGTGTTTTTCTCCTAGTGTTCTTCTTCGTGTGGTTAAGGATTGGAACGAAACTGGGATTCTTAAAAGGTCTCAAATCCAGGTTCAGACAAGCTATCTGAAATCCAAACCCTTATCCAAATGATCTTAGTCACCCCAAGTCTCAGAGAAAAAAATTTGGCAGGAATCTCCCCGGAATGGACTTCCTTGTGATTTGTCCAGCAATTCCTTCCAATGACCAAACCAGAAATACCAAAGAGACAGAGGTATTTGGCAGGAGGGTCGATATTCCGGGTCTAGACTCTGACTGTAAGGGCAAACAACAGTGAGAAGTCAGCTGATGTCTTCTCCAAAGTTAGCTCAGTTCTTGCTGATAGTGGGTTGGGAGGAAAGGTGATGGTGGTGGTAGGACTCTTGTGGGGGTCCCAGAATTGAGCGTAACTTGCTTCTCCACCCTAATTAGGAGCAAGTGTGGAAAAAGAAGGTCTACAAAACTGATGAGTTCTTCATAACTGGCCTCCCCTCATCCAATCAGAAAAGAGTTTTTCTGGTTTGGGGGAAACTGAGTTCCACTTCCTAAATATGACATTGGGCAAGTCACTTCTGCCCCCTGAGGGTCTCAATTTTCCTCACCTATAAAAGGAGGAGATCAGACTGGTCTGTCTTGAAGTCCCTTCTAGCTTTGATAGTCTAAGATTCTATTTTTAAGTGAGCTAAGGGAACTAGGGTTTTTCTCTAAGGAATTTTGAAAAATCAACATGTTTTCTTTTCTTTGTCAGATCAGTGGCCGAATTGCTTAAAATATTTTCCTTAAAGTAAGCATGGTTTGTGTAATGGTGAGTCCCTCTCTCTCCCTGCATTGTGTGTGTTTGTGGGGGGTGAGGAGGTGTGTACACATGTATGTGTACCTATATTACACATACATACATACATATATATCACCTTCTATTTGTCAAAGTAGGAATGCGTATCAGTTATTCCAGGAGACAATAAAAACAAAAAAAGCGTATATAATGCATAAAAAATTCAGGCATTCTGAAGCAATGTGGGACACATTTGGTTGTGTTACTCATTTGCATGCCTGTACCCAGAATGCAGCCCAGCTCAGCTATTTCTGAGCAGCTCTGGTGTCTGTGCTCTGGGGAACAAAGCGAAAGGTTCAGGTGTGTTTGTGGGGGAGGGAAGGGCTTTGTGCGGGTTTTAACAAACCAGTGGAAAACAAGGCAGGAGCCTGATGGAAGACTTCTCCCATCCACAGTGATTAGCAACTAGCCCTTTAGGGCTTAATCTTAGAGGCTTCTCTGAGGGGGTGTGTGTGTGTGTGTGTGTGTGTGTGTGTGTGTGTGTGTGTGTGTGTGTGTGTGTGTGTGTGTGTGTGTGTGTGTGTGTGTGTGTGTGTGTGTGTGTGTGTGTGTGTGTGTGTGTGTGTGTGTGTGTGTGTGTGTGTGTGTGTGTGTGTGTGTGTGTGTGTGTGTGTGTGTGTGTGTGTGTGTGTGTGTGTGTGTGTGTGTGTGTGTGTGTGTGTGTGTGTGTGTGTGTGTCTTGGTTGTTTTATTATTTTGCTTTTTTTTTTGCCTTTCCCCAGGTATACTGAAGCAATAAATGCATGCTGCGCAGGGAAGAAAAACAGAAGCCAACCTTTAGAAGTCCTGACTGACTGTGCCAGTCTCCAGGCTGCCTGCAATGGAAAATTTTTGAGAAGCATTTATTTTCTGACACTCTGTCCTCACCTGAAGGCATGTAGGCCTTTCCCATGCCTGAGCATCCACCTAAGGTTTAGATACTGGTGAACATAAAAGATCGACCAAAGACTGCTTGCTGACGTGGGCAGCTACATCGTGACCTCAGCCGCAAAATGGCCCCACACAGGCCCACCTGGGAGCATCTCTCTGAGCCCTGTTCCCCAGAGAGAGGCCTCCTGGTACAGTGACTGCTCTCTTACTTTTGAATCCTTTGGAAGTAGTGCCAGACTTTAGTGGCAGCTGAAAGACTCGGACCAGGAGTGAGAAAACTTGAATTTGACTCCTCCATCCATCCCATGTGTGACTCCATGTGCCTCGTTTTCTCCATTTGTAAAATGTCTCACCTGTTAGGATAGCTTTGAGTGATGAAATATGTCTTTCTCAGATATATAACTCAAGATGAATGGATGAATGAATGAATGAATGAGTGAATAAAGGATTTAAAATCCTATGTGTCTGACTCTGTGATAGGCATGGAGAATACAAAAGTGAGACGATCCAATCGATCAATAAACATTTATTAAGACTTCCTACATGCCTGACTCCTGCTAGACATAGGGAATGCAACGCAAAGGTAAGACAATCCAATCAATCGATAAACATTTATTAAGTGCCTACTACTGTGCCTGACCCATGCAAGACCCAGGGAATACAATACAAAAGAGAGGAAATCCCTGCTCTCTGTGAGCTTCTGTTCCACTGAAGGGATCAACACATATAGGGAATTGACAGTAGGAATAATGGTTTCCATTTAGATAATGTTTTATGTTTGCAAAGGGTTTTCACAGAAGGAGGTAGTTTGCCTTGGTGGAAAGAGTGTTTGGAGTTAGAAACCCTGGGTCTACTCTTTGATATCTTTGTGACCCACGGTAAATCACTTAACCTCTCTAGACCTTTTTTTCTTTATCTGTTAAAGAAAAAACAAAGATTTTAATCTCTGGACTCTTTTACCAGTCCTAGATCATATGCTCTTGGGATTTTTACCGAAACCTTGCAGCGAAAATATTTTTGACCCCATTTTACAGATGAGCAAACTGAGGCCCAGGGTCAGACAGAATTAGTAATTGGCATCATCCCTCATATATTCTGATTCTTAGTTTAGTGCCTCTCTATATGATAGATGAGGGGTTCTAGGTACTGACAAAGACAGGTACTAGAGAAATGGCAGCTAGTTTTCCGTTGCTCAGCGTTATTCTATCAAATGAGATAATATTTCTAAAGTGCTTAGCACAACATCTGGCACATAATAGGTACTTTATAAATGCTTGAACTGTTCTTCTAAATGAAATGCTGAAATTCTTTGGTTATATTTTGTTGTTGTTTTTTGTCATTTTTAGCTGCCAAATTCTCGATCCTGTAAAATAGGGATGTCAAAATCAAATGTGGAGGGAAAAAGGGCACCAAGCCATACCTAAGGATCTCTGTAGGTGCCGTATTGACTCAGAAAAGCCACATATTAACATTATCTATGTTTGAATGAATTTTTATTTATTTCATCAAATATTTTCCAATTACATTTTAATCTGGTTCTAAGATCCTAGAGACTGTTGTTCACCCCATATATTTTTACGTGTGCATTAAGGGAAGCTAGGTGATGCAGTAGATAGAGCACCAGTACAGGAGTCAGGAGGACCTGAGTTAAAATCTCACCTCAGACACTTGACACTCACTAGCTGTGTGACCTAGGGCAAGTCACTTAACCTCAATTGCCTCATCCTGAGTCATCTCCTGTCATCCTGATGAATATCTGGTCACTGGATTCAGATGGCTCTGGAGGAGAAGTGAGGCTGGTGACCTGCACAGCCTCCCTCACTCAAAATAAACAAAGTCAAGTGCAAGTCATGTCATCATTTCTCTGATGGCATGGTCTTCTTCGCCAACGAAGGACGAACACACACACCTATGCACTAAAAGAACCGTAAAACCATTTAGTTCAGCGACAAGAAGATTGGGCAGTAGGGAAAGAATTCTTCTGTGTGGTTATATTTCAGCCCTAGTTACTCAACACACAAATCAACAATTCATTTAGAGAATTCTGTGGGAAAAAAAAGCAAAATAAAACCCAGCAGATTGATTGACTGGCATTGAGTACACAAAATAACTGACTGATTTGTCAAATGTTTTCATTTCAAATTTTTCATTTTCCAATGAGTTGCTTTGGTGAGTTGTAGTCACAGTCTTCAACCTTGATTTCCTTTGAGGGAATTATGAAAAGGGGCATGGGATTGTGGAATCTTTGAGTTCTCTTTACTTTTCCAACACCTGTTACTGCTCTAACAGTCTGGCTACTCTGGCCTTTTGCTGAACTTCCCTTCACCTCCAAAGACTCTATGTCCATCTTTTGGGTTTTTGACCAAGTTGGGGAAAAACAGTCTTTCCCAGACTATAACCTTGTTGTGTTTAAACTGGGCCAGAAGTAACATATTTGGCATCAAAGGCTAACCACTGTTTGACCTGTGAAGCCACTTCTGTTATATTTGGATGCCAACAAAAGCCCATTTTCCCCAAGTAAGGTATAAATACTTTTACTTATTGATTCCCACATTAATTTCTATGTTCCAGTCTGTCTCACCACACCTTCGAAGTGTTAGAGATTGGTATAGTCCTTAAAAAGAAATGGTCATGTAGCATGAGTTCCTAATTTCATCTTTGTAGGGGAAGTAAGTCAACAGGTGGATCAAGTCGGATATTAATAGAAGTAGTCAGGGAAACAGTTTTAAATCCCATTCAACCAGTGAAGTTTCAGTTGTAGATTTGTTGTTTCCTTGTTGCCGAAATGATGCTGTACAAACATAAATCAAGAATTCAGGAAAAGGGGAAACAAAAAAGAAATGACCAAGTTGTTTTCATCACCCCCTTTCAAATTTGTGAGTATATAAGGGATGTGATTTTGTAGGACAGCTTCCAGTAAAAAAAATTACACTATCCACTGGGTAAACAATTCCTCCATCACTTAGGAGATAATAATTAATGATGATAATAATTATAATTCACATTTATACAATACTTTAGGACTTGCAAAGTGTATTACATATTCTATCTCATTTGATCATCAGTATAACCCTATAAAGTAGATACTATTTTTTTGTCCCTATTTTATAGAAGAATAAAGTGAGGCTGACAGATTGTGACTTAACCAAGGTCACACAGCTAGTAAATGTTAGAAGCAGGATTCTAACTCAGCTGCTCCTAACTTTAAGTCTGACACTATGTAAGTACTAGAGTTTCCTGAACTCTGCATAGAGGTTACATGATTTGCCCTGAGTCAATGTTAGGACCAGGATCTGAATCTAAGTTTTCCTAGCTCCCAATATAGCACTCTATCTATTATTCCACAATGAACAACTCTCCTTCTCTCTCTCTCTCTCTCTGTAACAGAAGAGAAATACTTTTAAAAAAAAAATTTTGTAGTAACTTTATTTTTAAAAAATTTTGAATAGTATTTTATTTTTTCCCCAATTACACGTTAAGAATATTTTTTAGCATTCATTTTTACAAGATTTTGAGTTCCAAATTTTTCTGCTTTCCACTTTCCCTTCCCCTCGTCTGAAAATGGCAGGCATGTTAACATGTAAAACGTATTTCCCATTTTCATCACATTTGTGGAAGAAGAAACAGATCAAAAGAAAATAAAACCATGAGAAAAAATAAAATAAGTGAAAAAATATGCTATGATCTGCATTGAGTCCATCAGTTCTTTATCTGAATATGGATAGCATTTTCCTTCATGGACAGAAATACACAAGTGTAAGACAGCCATATAGTCCCCCAGGAAAAGGTCTTCAGGACCTCTGATCTTACTCTTATACAGATTCCTAACTCTATGTAATACTTAGGTTCTTCTTAAGTTTCTAGAGAAAGGCAATATTGGTAGAGAAACTGTTTCCTTACCAGGAGTTCCTCTGCCCTTGGCAAATGCCTGGCACATAGTAGGTACTTAAATGATGATTGTAGGTACATAGTAGGTACTTGTTGATTATTGATTAATATAAATGAAGTCGCAGGAGTAACATTCACCTTCATTCCCAACCTCCCCCTACCCTCTAAAAAATGTTTCCTAGGCAAAGGCTCCATATCCCTCTTTGGCTGCCTAAACACTATCAAAACTATGTAGGAACCTCAGAGTTGCCATTAGTTCAGACACAGGGTCCATGTTTAAGTCAGGATTCTGTTACCAACAGCAACTCCCAGGGACATGCTAAGGAAAAGTCAGCTTCTCTTAGAGGACATTTATAGCTCAATTAGTCACAATTATTTCCAAATTCTTTTTGAATCTGATTCTAAATCTTGCTAAGACCATTTCTTTGGTTAGTGGGTTCTATGGATTCGTTGTTTCAAGTAGAACTTTTCCTTGTTTTTTCTTGATGTCTACAAAACATAAATCTGACTTGAGTGACAGGTTCCCTTCCCCCAAAGTAACTACCTTTTTCTCCGCTAGATGGATGAATATAATGGTGTGTGTGTATTATATTGTTTATATATAAACACATATGTATATGTGCACATATATACACATACATATATATGCACACATGTATACATGTGTTTATATGTACAAGTAAATGCATATATACACACATATGTATATGCACACATTATAATATATAGAAACCATCACTGTTATATGAGGGTGATATAGGTCCATAACTTGTTAGTTAAGTATTGAATCCCCCTCTCTTTTCACCTTTAGTCAAGGGCTGGGTGAATTTAATTTAACAAGAGTTATTAACAAGCACATCCACTATATCAGGCGCTCTGCTAGGAGCTGGTGACTCAAAGAGAAAAATTAAAATAGTTCCTGCCCTCCAGTACCTTATGCTCTACTAGACCATGTGCTTACTTACGTGCTTGTTTCTCCTTGATTATTTTTATCTCTGTAACTTAACACTTGGGATGTTTAGGCTCTGTTACCTAGCTGGTCTTCTGATGAAAAATGAATTCTGACACTTTCATGTATAGAAATGCTGACATTGCTATGACAGCAATAGAGGTTATTTATGTTTGTTTGATAGAGATGGATGGATGGATGGACAGGTGGATAGATGAGAGACAGATAGATGATAGAAAGAACTAACTAAAGAGAGATTTAACCCTGAGTTAAATATTACTTAACATAAATTTACTAGCCTCTTGCTGACTGAAACAGGCTGTTACAGGATATTTTAATGACTTTGGTTAAACAAAACATTGGGGTTTTTCCTTTTTTTAGGTTGACACCAAAGCTACTGTGTATGAGAAATGCCAATCTGTAACTCCTCTGTTTGTTGAGCTTTTTCTGTGTGTGTGTTTTTTTAACCAGATCCTAGGAATAGATAGAAACAGTTCGTTTTTCTATACTCTTACCTCAATTGTCATGTTTTCTCAAGGCTGGGAGATTTAGGGGCATGGATTAATTAAATGTTCTTAGGGTTGTTTCCCGTTACATATTTGTCTGACTCTAAGAAAACCACATGGAGGTTATTGAGGGAGAGGAAATGTAGGGTGGGCCCTTGGGTTTCTACTAGTGATTCCGCCTCAAATTCTATTTCAGTGGTTGTTTCCCTGGTCAGACTCCCTAGTGGGATGGGCCCTACCCCACTTTCTGGTCAAACTCTTACCTTCCTAATGAGTACACTGGTGAATTCTAGACATTCTAAGTTTGTGCAGGATCGAAGTATCATAAGATCATAGAACTAGTACTGGATTGGAATTTAAGAGCTATTGAGTCCAGACATTCCCATTTCATAAATGAAGAAACTGAGGCACAGAGAACAAAATCACATGACTGACCCAGAGTCACACAGCAGTGAGTGTCTAAGGTGGGATTTGAATTCAGGGCCTTCTTGATTTCAAGGCAAGTGTCAGAACTCTAGATCTCACCAATGGTTTGGTTTATATAGAAGAAAATTTAGAGAGAAAGAACCAAGAACTTATGTATTGCCACCTATTTATTTTCCCTTTGAACAATCTCTGATCCTGTCATCCCTAACCTCCAATTTCCACATGCTTAATTGGGCCCTTTGTTCTTAGGATATTAGTGGTCTTGATAGAGAAATGAGATCCTCTTGTGTGTTTCCCTCTTAGATTTACAACTTCAACTTTTTCATTCATCTTTCCTACTCTGTTGAATAGGAATTGGTTGACAACTCTTGCTTTAAAAATCCTTCAGAGATAAACATTTTCTGAGATATGACACCAGTGAAGTATTATTTTAGATATGGAATCTTCCCTTCCTGCATCCAACTAGAATAGTGAGAAGTCTTGAGATTATACCACCCAGGGATGAATTAAAGGAGCTGGAGGTGTTTAGGCTGAAAAAAGAAGAGACAGGAGACGTGATAGCTGTCTTCAAGTATTTATAGGGCTATTATGTGGAAGAGGGATTAAGCTTGTTCTTGGCTCCAGAGGGCAAAATGAAGGGGAATGAGTGGAATTTGCACAGGTGTATATTTAGGCTTGATGGAAGAAAAACAAGAGCTAGCAATAAGAACTGACAATGAGCAGAATGGGCTGTCTTGGTAGATAGTAGCTTCTCCCTCTTCAGAGGTCTTCAGACCGAAGACTAGATAAGTACTTGCCAGTGATGTTACAGATTCTTGTTAGGTATGGCTTGAACGAGATGGGTGCCCCTGAGGTCATTTCTAACTGTGGAATTTTTAAATTCTATGGCATTATTCTGAGTGTATTTAATCAACACCTCTCAGCCTAAAGTCCAGGTCTAATCCTCTGAGAGACTTTGGAAAGGAATTCTATCTATCCTTAGGCACCTTAGACTGTTAGTTATGTCATGAAGGGCACATGACTCCACCCTATCCTTTGGAATATGAAATCTGGTGTTTATACAGCTTGTTCTTTCTCTGTTCACTCAGCATATCATCTAGAAGACAGTAGACAAATAATATATGTTAATACCTTAAAGCATAGTTCTGGGCTCCAGAAAGGAAATGATTTATTGGCCTGACTCAGTCTGATGATGTTGTCTCAACTTGTATGCTCAGGTCTACAGACTCAAGAAGATATGGGGCTGGGAGAATTTAAATGTTCTCAAGTTGATGTCGAAACCTCATAAAATGATGGATGAGAAAGTTATTGATTTTTCTTAAGATAATAACAACTACACTCAGTGCACTTCCAGACCAAAGCCCTGTGTTTTTTTCTTCCCTGTATGGAGGCAAAGCTATGCTTGAATAATGCAATTCTTTCCATAGTCTATAGGTGGAGCCAGGTGTCAGCTTGTCTAAAAGTGTGTGTCCCTCATTGCTGAAGAAGACCATGCCATCAGAGAAATGATGACATGCCTTGCACTTGACTTTGTTTTGAGTGAGGGTGGGCTGAGCAGGTCACCAGCCTCACTTCTCCTCCAGAGCCATCTGAATCCAGTGACCAGATATTCCTCAGGACGATGACCCAGGATGAGGCAATTGGGGTTAAGTGACTTGCCCAAGGTCACACAGCTAGTGGGTGTCAAGTGTCTGAGGTAGATTGAACTCAGGTCCTCCTGATTCCTGCACTGGTGCTCTATCTACTGCACCACCTAGCTGCCCCTGTCTAAAAGTAGGGAATGTACCAGCTGATGTTCTGAGTGGCCTTCCAGCTCTAAGATCTATAGGAATCTAATGCAGCTGGGGGAAACCAACACTAATATGTAGCAGTTAGTGGCCAAATAACA
Source organism: Notamacropus eugenii (assembly GCF_028372415.1). Taxonomy (NCBI): domain Eukaryota; kingdom Metazoa; phylum Chordata; class Mammalia; order Diprotodontia; family Macropodidae; genus Notamacropus; species Notamacropus eugenii. The sequence continues at coordinate 191,845,759 of NC_092872.1, forward strand.
AGGCATTTTATGATGAAGTGCTAAAAATGAGTGGTTCAGATCTGAAATACAATAGGAGCTCAGAGGAGAGAGAAAACAAATGAAGATTAAAGTAGTCAATTAGAGTGTGTGTGTTCATCCTTCATTGCTGAAGAAGACCATGCCATCAGAAAAATGATGACATGACTTGCACTTGACTTTGTTTTGAGTGAGGGAGGCTGTGCAGGTAGTCAAATATAAAAACTCCTACTGCTCAATTAGTCAAACTTTGTAAAAGGTTTCCAACTTTAGTTGAGTTCTGAAGGATGGGTAAGATTTGGATAAGTGAAGAGAAGAATGAAGAACGTTCTGGAAAAGGGGAATAATATCATGGTCATTGTGGTACAAACAGGAAAACAAATTAATTAAACCAGAGGGACCCCTTAGGAAACATTAAAGCATGAGATTATGTGCGTATGTAAATGTACACACATACATATATGTATATAGATAGGTCGATAGGTCAATACAGTGTTTATAGCAGGAGGAAAAGAAACATAACTTGAATAAATATTAGACAGAGGAAAATATAAACCTAATTCTCATATCTTTAAATGTGAGTGGATTAAAGAATCCGATTTTTTAAGAAAGAGTGATAGGTTGGAAAAGAAAGCAAACACAATCTGTAGCTTACACGAAGCATATTTTAAAAACAAAGGTACACGCAAAATAAAACTGAGGAGATGGGAAAAAAATATACTATGCATCAAACGTATTTTGAAAAGTAGATGTGCCACCTGACAAAGTAAAACTAAACATTCAAAAAATAAAAAGAGATAAGGAAATTAGATTATGCTGAAAGTAGCCATAAACAAACTAATATGAGTAATAAATATGTACCCTCTGAAGGCCAAGTTACAAAGAAATATTGACAATAATGCAATAGTGATGGACTTAAATATCTATTTCTCAATTTTGGATAAGTTGAATAGAAAGACAAACAAAAGGGAAAACCTGGCACTGACAAATTGCTGGAGAAACTAGAAGTAAAAGAATTATGGCATCTTCTAAACAGGATAACAAAAGAATAAACATATTTCTCAGTAGGACATGAAACTTTTACAAAAATTGACTATGTACAATGGTCAGAGATACTGCAAACAAATGTAAAAAGGAACAAATAATTAATACATCCTTTATGGACCATAACCCAATAAAAATAGTAATTAGTTCAGGAACCACAAGACATAGACTTAAATGGGGATGTAACAATGAAATCCTGAATAATAGGTCAAAGAATAGAAATGATTCATGACTATGTAAAAGAAAACTATAAAGATGAGATAACATAGCCAAATTAAAAGAATGCAGCTAAAGCAATCTCAGGGGGAAAATCATGTACTTACAGTGCACAAAAAAAGAAGATATTAAAATTAGAGAGAGAATAGATAAACAGGAAAAAAAATCTATAGAAATGATAAAACTGAAAGCTGGTTCTTTGAAAAGACTAATAAAATTGATAAAGGCTGATCTAATATGATTTTTTAAAAGAGAGCAGAAAAATCAAATCAATAAAATAGCAAATGACCAAGGTGAAATCAAAGCAAAACTAGAAGAAATGAAAAGAATAATCAGAATATATTATACACAATTTTATGTTAACAAAACTGAGAATGCAAAAGAAATAAAGGAATACCTTCAAAAACTATAACCCAAACTATCAGAAGACTAGATAGAAATGTGTAAGGAGAATGTAGGTTGGCAGAAGGATTTCTGATCTATAATATCAGTAACCTTTAGGCTGGGACTATGAAGAATTATCTCAATGAGTAGTTTACACTGACTAAATTAACCAGATAGTTGTCAAGCTTTTTTACTTTAATGTTGCTATTTTGTATGTTGCTACATTATTGAAGCTACTAATTAGCTCTATTACTTCCTTTGCTCATTCCCTGGGGTTTTCTAAGAAAACTATCATGATGTCAACAATTTGAGATAATTTTGTTTCTTCTTTGCCAGTATATATGAATTATGTCTATTTTTCTTATCTTACTGCTATTTCTAAAAATATATCAAATGAAGGTTAAAAAAAGACAGCACACGCATTCTTGCTTTAATTCTGTATTGATTGGGCTTCTAGTGGTTTTTCTTTTGAAAATAATGATATCTTTAAGTTTTACTTTTTATTGTATTAGAAAATGGCCCATTAATGCCAGTGCTTTGTAGTTTGGGGTGGTTTTTTGTTTTTGTTTTTAGTGAAAATGAATGTTGTGCTTTGTTAAAAACTTTTTCTATGTCTAATGATTAAAACATGTAGTTTTGTATATTTAGTTAACTATGATTTAACACATATTTCTTAAATATGTTTATACAAGGTACTGTGCTAAATGCTGATAGAACCAAAGCAAAATTGAAATGACTATAGAGGATGTATCACTGGCCTTCAAATCAGAGGATCTGAGTTCAAATTCTATCTCTGATGTTTACTACCAATGTCACTATGAACAAATCACTTAACCTCCACTTAATCCTCAGTTTACTCATCTTAACGATCAGGGCTTTTGCCTAGGTGTCCTTTAGGGATCAAATTCTAGTTCTATGTTCCTATGGTTCTAGGAGAGGCCAGATCTCCAAGAGGTGTTACCTTCTTCCCATCTCTTGGTCTAATGGGCTAAAGCTAATGCCATTGAGAGTCAGTGGAGATACTGTGGTCTTTGATACTCAGTTAAGGAGACTCAGTGTTATAGGTTTTGCTTATGTAGCCCCTGGCTTATTTCCTCAGTGCATTGGCAAATTAAATCTTCATAAGATGGTTCAAGGGAGCAACCCTGTGGGTGACTACTCCTACTATATAGCTTGTGAGCCCCCAGAGAATGCTTTGTATTAATGACCAATCAATAAACAATTAACTTTTAGCAACGATATTTACTAAGATGGTATAGTAGGATGGTATAGTGGGTATAAAATGTTCCCTCCCTCCAATATGGGAAATATTCTCCCACAATATACACAGTGCTTATAGGAAGAGTAGATTCAAAATTAAAGTATATTGGTGATGAGGCATATGTGTCCAATGGTAGCTTACAACTCCCGTTACTGCAAGTTTAGAAGTCCTTTCTTTGTGAAGTCCTCACATAGCTATTTGTCCTCTAGGGAGGACATTCACTGGGGCTCCCAGGGTGTGGTCCTTTCTTGAGTCCATATTTGGCAAAGCTTCTCAGTCATGAAGGGTCACACTCCATGAAACTGCCTCTTCCTTTGAGTGACTGTGGCTCTGAAGATGTGTGTCTCTGGTTCTGGCTGGATGCATTGTTTAAACCCTCCTGGTCCAATAATTCCGATGACATGGCTCATAGGTGGGGAGTAGAGAGAAGGAGAAAAGTCCTCACTTTCCTTCCCCAAGTGCTGCCTGAACAGAGTGCTCCAGAACCTGAGCTCCTCAAATGAATGAATTACTTTTATATGTAAGCCTAAGAGTTTTCTCAGACCTATCATATGACCTTGCTTGATTCAATAGAGAGGTTTTCATACTTGATAAAGAGATCAGGTCTAGGAGTCCTGTTTACATATTACAACCTCCTCTCTGTATTGTTGTGGGATTGTGGACAAATTCCTAATCACCTACTTTACAATTTGTGATTATAATTCTGAGTCTTCCTTAACTACATCAATTAAGATGGGAAAGGAAACTCCCTCTGCTACACCTAGAAAATTCTGCTCCTGTTACTACAAGACAAATTTTTGTGAGCAAATGCAAAGCTTGGGAAATATCTGGATTTTAATCCCCTGCTACCCATAAGTGTTTGATATACTATGACTATGACTTAGACTCGAGGGAGAGGGGGACATAAAAGGCGAATTTTCTCCTAACAATGATATATCTTAAGGGCCGTGACCTGACTGAGAAGTAGGGGGTAGATAGTCTATGTAAATGTGCTCTAAATCTGAAGTTTAAAGATACACTACTGATTTGCATTGAAGGGTAGCTGGGGATGGGATGGATTACCAGGCCTGGAGTCAGAAAGATTCAGACACGTAAGAGCTCTGTGACCTTGGGCAAGTCACTTAACTTTGTTTGCCTCAATTCGTTCATCTATAAAATGAACTGGAGGTGGAAATGGCAAACCATTCCAATATCTTTGCCAAGAAGACCCAAATGGAGTCATGAAGAGTTCAACTCAACAATAACAACTGATTTGCATAATTTAATTTCCCACTAGATCACCTGCTATTTCATAGACAATCAATAAGGTGACTGAGGTAGATGATCCTCATCTACCTCTAACAATCTAAGATTCTCATGGATAAAGGTGTGAGAGTCATTGGTTCCCATTATCTAGATTTGAATCCAGCTCCATCACTTGCTGCTTATAAGACTAAGATGAAATAACCTCACAATCTTTTTGAGTCTTAGTTTCCTCATCCACAAAGTGGGACTAGCTACATACCTCCCAGGATTGCTGTAAAGAAAGAACTTTGCAAATTGTAAGGAGCTTTGTAAATGTAAATGATAACAGTCACCTGACTTAAAGTGAGCAAGTGTCTTTGTAGTTACCTCAGGACAGACACCATGCTCCTCTCATGAATTCACTTGTCTTTAGTGAACTTAGAAGTTGAGATGTACTCCCTACACCAATGAAATCACAGGTCTGATAAAAAAAAAAATAAGTTAAAGACACCATAGCATAGTGGGAAGAACATGGCTTAGGATGCAGAAAATTTGATTTCTAGTCCCAATTCCACCACTAATGGCATTTATGGACAAGTCATTTTCTTTCTCTGGGCCTCAGCTTTTTCATTAGTAAAATGAGGTTAGACTAGATGACATCTAAATGTTCTAATTCTATGTTTTGTATCTTTTCCTGTCTCTTAAATTGTAAGCTTCTGGAAATCAGGACTTAAGCCTTATTTATCTCTGTATTCCTCGTAGTATCTAGTACTGAACTGAATAGACACTACATCTTTGTGGAATTAATGAAAGAACAAATGAGATGTGTGTTGGCTCCTGGTCCTGGTCAGGCTGGAGAAGCCCCTTATATTACTGTTCACCAAATTCTGTTTCTCATGTTAACAGGAAGCAGGAAATGATAGGACAAGATCTGGGATTTCAGATTCCATTGATATAGAGAACTCTCAGGTAAAGAAACTCCCTCTCTCCAAATTGATAAGCACCTTCTCTACTACTTACAGTCTTAGAAAACTATCTGAATTCCTGAAAGGTTATGTGGCTAAGGCTACTTGAGCAAAGTGAGAAGTGGAACTTGAATGCAGATCTTGCTAGTTTCCAGACTAGCTCTCTATCTACTACCGCATACTGTCTGTCATACAAACATGGGAATGGGAAGAAGGTGAAAAGAAGAAATTTAATTCACGAAGTAAGTAACGTTAGTTAAAATAAACCAGTTCACCAAGTTAATAAACTCAGTGCCACTGGTTTTTGTTGACGTCCTCCTAGATGAATTAAAGCTTTGACTTTTCTTCCTGGGTGACAGAATTTTTTCTTATGATTTTTCAGAACATATTTGCTAATGCCTGGTTTTACTCTGTGACTATGCATCACAAAGAGGATTTTTAAGACAAGTCGAAAACAAAAGGCTGAGTGGTGACCTGCCAGGCCCAGCCGAAGGGTTATTAAGCAGTTTCATTTGAGTTAATTCTTTTGTTGTACACTTTTCATCTATTGTCTGCCTCAGCTCATTTTCCCCTGTGTTCCTGGATGGAGTCCAGTTGTCATAGAATTTTCTCTTTTGTCTCCGAAAATGGGAAGGGAGGTAATTGAATGCAGCAGAGAAAGAAAGATGGAAAGAAGGGGTGAGTCATCACAGTGGAATATTTCGGCCTCAGTCTCCCGGAACGGCTAAGGTTTGGTGTCTTCAATGAAAAGAAATGGAGTTTTAAAGAATTGGAATTTAGGCTTTAATGAACACCTGCAGTGTATGAAAAGTGCGTGTGAATTTTTCAAAGTAAAGCTGTAGTGTTCAAGGGAGTGCCACAGAGATCCAAGTACCATGTTTACTCCAGGCAAAGTCGGGGAGGGAGTGAAGGGGGACTGGGGGGGAGGGGTGAATTTCCCAAGTGCTTTTCCTAGTAAGACTGAGTCTACCCAAGTGAAGTGAAAAGTTCAGGCTTCAGGATTCAATTCCATAAAAAGCACTTATTAAGTTCCTACTCTTTTGTAAGACACTGTGTATATAAATAAAGGAAGAGGATCTAACTAGACCTGTGAATTCATTAGTATAGGGAACACCCAAGTGAAAAAATGCCCTCTACTAATTCAGGTTAATATTTCGTATCTTAACTGTAGAAAGCTGCCTCACTCATTATGAAATGACTTGAGTCGAGGTACCACAAGCTAGTATATCCACCACCCTACACTGCCTCTCCATCTGAATGCAAAAACAAAACAACCTTTGCCTTCAAGGAACGACTGTAGTTACCTGTGTAACCAATTATCTGGATATTTTAAGCAGGGATGTTTAGCTTTAGGGTAAATAGACACTTAGATCTGTATATGTAGATAGAAATTAGTAGATGCTTTCCTCTCCTTCATGTTACTAAGAAAGGACTAATGAGGCAGGCAAGCAGTCAACTAACATATATTAAGCATCTACTATGTGCTAGATGCTGTGCTGAGTTGGAGATATATTGGGGAAAAAAAAGCAAAAGATAATCCCTGCTTTCAAGGAGCTTATTGTCTATCTGGGCATAAAATGCAAGTTTTTATAACTCGTGGGGATGGTAAAGTTATAATTAGCATAGTAATAATGAGACTTTTGATAATGATAGTATCATTAAATAAATAAATATAATTACCATTAATGAAGACCTTTCTCATATCATTAGTTCATGCCAGCAAAGTAGGATATAGAATATTTCAATTTTGTCTTTGAATGTCCCCTACCTACCATTGTTTCTTGTACACAGTAGGAACTTAATAAGTGCTAATTGATTTGAATTGAAAAAAAAATGAAAGGACCATTGAGTAGTAGCCTTCTTGGAAGAGAATGAGAAGAAAGTATTCTTCTCTAACCCTCCAAATTCTCAGTGATTTGGACTTTTGCTTCCAGTTAAGATTGTCTTTATGCTTCAAGATCCCATTTGGGGTTTTCTTGGCAGAGATACTGGAGTAGTCTGGCATTTCCTTCTCTAGCTCATCTGATGGATTAGGAAACTGAGGCAAACAAGGTCAAGCGACTTGCTCAGGGTCACACAGTAAGGATATGAGATTGCATTTGAACTCAGGAAGATGAATTTTCCTGTTTCTAGGCCTGGCACTCTATCCACTGTGCCACCTAGCTGCCCAAAGATTGTCCTAGTCTTAATTTATTATGAACTGAACTAGCTCTATCCATTCACCCTCATTATAAAAAGATATCCAGTGTTCCTCAGCTACCTGCCCTGTACTTCTCTAGTCCTTCTTCCATCCCAACCCCTGGCTCCCCTTCCTCCTTATGTGTTGGAGACTCCAGAATGTTCATAAATCTGATTTTTGTCTTGTAAATGAAAAAAGAGAAACTCACATAACACATTAAATGGGTTTAGCTGTCTGGCCCAGAGTAAGTGATTAATAAGTGCTTGTTGACTTTTTGTGATTTCGGACTGGTGTGCTATGTTCAGAAATGTTGAGAACTTACTGTCCCTACTTCATACCCAGTGGGAGACATATTAACCCATTTAGCTTAGAACATAATCAAGGGAATTCTTAGTGACTGCCAGAAGAGAAGGTACTTCCCATGGGGGTCTAGTCTGCCATGTTTGCCTATGTGGCAGGTTCTATCAAACAACAATTCATGAGTTCCTACTTTGGGTCCGGTGCTCTCAGCTCACTGAACTAGGAGTGAGAAGCAGGTAAAATCCTAGAACTGAGACGTTCTGGTTCTTGTCAGCCGATGAAAACATTTAAGGAAAATTTAACTTATAGGAAGTATGATAGCCCTTTCTCTATCTGACATCGTTTCATTTTTGCCTTTTTAAATCAGTCATTTCTCATAGTTTGGGTCAATGATATGTGTCCTTGGTGCAGTTCCAAGAATGTTTTCCGGGGCAAAGTGGCCTGTGAGATAGGATAGTCCATACTTCTCACTTAGCATCCTTCACTCAGGGACCAACTTTCTGATACTGAGCTAGAAGGGATGTGCAAATATGCAGGTTTGATTGAGGTCATAGTAGTAGAAGGAAGCAACCAACAGGACACAACTAGCTTTGGGGTAAATAGACACTTAGATTTGCATATGTAGATAGAAATTAGTAAATGCATTTCTCTCCTTCATGTTACTTAAGAAAGGACTAAATCAACTGTTTCATTCATTCATCAATAATAATAAGAATTAGTAAACCGTTTATTAATGTATGTGTTCAGAGTACTGTGCTAGGGGCTTGGGGAGGTACAAAGTTTTGATATCAGGGTCTCTCCCTTCCTGGAGCCTATAGTCTAAGAGGGCAGACAAGATACAAACACAGAAAATGTACCATGTAATATTACTTCATAAGTGCTTTTGAGAAATGAAAAACAAAATATTATATGAAGTCCAAGAAAGAAGAATGCTATCACTCAGGGCATCAGGGAATGCTTCATGAAGGAAATGGCATTTGGATTGGGCTTTTTAGGATGACTTGGAATTCAACAGACAAAAGGGAAGGAAGGAAGTCATTATAGGTTTAAAAAGGGGAGAGAGGGTGAAGTATACGAGAGAATCTATTCTGACAGTCACATTGAACATAACAGAAAGCAAGCCATACATACTAGACATGCAGGAGAGACTCAATATCCTCTCAGGTCCCTTCTGCTATGCATCTATGATCTCATGAATTGGGAAGCATTCATACCAAGCCTCATTACTATGTTGTTTTACAAGCCAATTTGCCTGTTTTGGTTGAATTAAATGGTTAGTTCATTCCAAAAGCTGGGGGATTTAATCAGAACTGTAATTAGCACAAGGCAACTGAGACTTTGTTCCAGGGCACTGACATGAGATGTTCACTTCCTCCCCATGGCAGTCCTCCTCTAGCTCCATGCCACCCAAGACCACCCTCAAGTCCCTTTCCTTACTCACAGGTCCTGCTATCCTCAAGGGCCCCATGATGGTCACGTAGCTCTCTGGACTTGCCTTTCCCCATCATGGTACCAGCATGACTGTACCTGACCAGAGCAGACTGCCTAAGGATCTGTGCCCTGCAGGACACCTTTGAATCAATGATGATGGTGAGCATATGACTATATCCTTCCTAGTCATCTGGATGTTGTCCTCCTCCACCATGTTCAACTAAATTTTCCCTCAGAAACTTTTCGTTATAATTCTGAACATAATTTTTAATAGTTTCACTGAATTTAGTTTTGGTCTAACAAACCGATCTTTAGATCAATCTGACAAAGCATTTGGGCAACAGTGGATCAATTTTGTGTATGTATTCTCAGCCTTCAAACTACTTAAAAGAAAGTTTTCAAAAGCGGGGAGAATATCAGTTTTGGGATTCCTTCTGTACTTACACTTCCATTTGCAGCTAAGTGGAGAATTCTGAGCTCAGGTTAAGACAGGTAAACTGAGGTGACAAAGTCTAGCATCAACCAGATCTGAAGTCAAATGCTCTGGAGTCCCACTTCCTTGTTTCATGATCGACTTTCATGTGACCTTGAGGGAAGGACGGATTTTTTTTCCTGTGCCTCCAACTGTGAGCTTATACCACAGGGGGAATGCTCCCACCCCCTCATCCTCCCCCAGGGTGGGTTGTGAAGGTTAATGAATTGGAATTTGTGAAGTGCTTTGAGATCTGCGGATGAAAGGCACTATGAAGTATAAAGCATTAGGGTGATTATTAAACTGCCTTGCCTGAGGTCAGACAGCACATGACGAAGGCAGCTAGAAAGAGAAGACAAGCTCGCTTTCTTCCATTCCCCTGCTAGAACAACTAAGACCATAACCTGTACTTGTTAAGATGGGCTTGTCCCTCTGTGGATGGATATCCTGAGGCCTTCACATCCTTTCTCTTTCATTCCCTGCACCCTGGTTAAGCCCGGCTCCCCGTTTCTGCTTTAGCCTTGCTCATTTGAATGCTCATCAGCATGTCTGCTCCCACTTCAGGTAGCTTGCAGTCCAGGTTTTTATGTATGTGTTGTTTTTATAAGCCCAAGGAAGACTGTTACGCAATGAGGGAAAGAACAGTCCAGGAATTTGGAAAAAGAAGGGCACTGTCTCCCTATTCAGGGAAAGGGTATAAAAACGGGCACAGAGAAGGAGCCTGAGTTAATTCCATAGCTATATTTCCCATGGTCTGGACAGTTCACAGGCAAATCTGAGTCTTGTTTTTTTCCATTATGCCAGTCACAGTCACAGTATTTGTTTTACAAACATCTCCTCTATACCTTCAGCTTTTGTTTCCCCTATGTTGGCCACGGTATAGATTCCTCATTGCAATTCATACGTCTGTCACAGTGGGGTGTCATCATGGCTGTTGCCACACTGATTAGTTAAGGGGGGAAAAAGTGCCACATAAATAAAAAATTAGAGACTGTCACATTTTTAAAAGGCCCACACTCAAATGCCAGATTCTGTCATGGCAGCCTGAGTTCCTCCCATTTCCCGGAGTACCCCAGCACAAGCAAAACACATAATGTCTTGTTTTTAGTGATTAAGTGGTTAATGATTTAATGAACTAAAAAAAAAAAAAACTCATTTGTTGCATCCCTTAGACTTGGAAAAAACCTCAAAGAGCTGATTTTCTGTGTACCTCAGTCCAATATTGCTACCTGCTGGGATATGAACACAGTCTCTAAATAAATTGCAAGTGGCCTTGGGCAAGTGGAAGAGTTTCTCTTTGATCCTGCTAGAGAGAATGAAGTCAAATGCTCAATCAATCAATCAAATTCATAACTTCTAGCTACAATCGGGCTGACAACAGTCTATTATTTATTTTTAAAATCATATATTTCATTATTGCAAAACACACAGGCTCTCACGAGGGGAAGAGACTAAATTATTGATAACCCATATAGATGACGGAGTTTGTTGTTTTTGACATGCTTGTCACTAACTGTTGTCAGGAAGAATTTACTAAGATGTAGAGTCAGGAAAGTTGGCCAGGAATGTATGTAGTGCCAAGTCTGAACCGAGGAGAAAAAACTTTAATGGTCTCTCTCATCGAATGAATTCTTATAGGGAAAAGGCAGCTGAAGGCAGAACAATTTTCTATTGTAAAACAATACTTTAAAAGCCTCCAATTTAATTGCTCCAGAGAAAGGTATTTGTTTTTCAAAATATCCAGGAAATCAGGAAATGAATTTCACTGTTGTTTGTGTATTTCTGGAAATTAAAAATCTCTTATGTTCAGAAATCTTCCCTGGATTTAGGGCATCGGGAAGGTTTTAGGAAAGATACAAAGCAGAACTAAAGTGTGGAGAGGGGGAATAGGGAAAATCATCTTTGGTTATTGCTGCAACAATGGAAGAGGCTCCCACTCCCAAACCTTCTCCAGACCCTTAGACCTAGAAGAGCATTAGCACTGGAGGAGGGATTCTCATAGACCTCACACTTGACCTTCCTTAAGAGGCTTAAGAAAAAGGAAAAGCATCCTGGGAAATGTCAGCCATTTCTTTCTGTTTTGTTTCCTTCTTTTTTGTTTTCTGGGTCACCAGCTGGGGTCTCCAGGAGAAACTTGATGACTCTACATATCCAACTGCCTACCCCACTACCCCATTACCCTGCCTTCTAATTCTTGCTCTGAGAACAGTAATCAAATTAACATTATCATTCCTGAGAAAGACATCTCAATCAATCCATTGTTCCTTTACTCCAATCATCATTCTCTCTGATTTCCCATGCAGAACATTTCTCTAGGTCATCATTTGATCTATGTGTGTCATTGTTGTCATCTCTTATTAAAAGATAAGCTCCTTGAGGTTAGGGACGATGCTGCTTGCTTGTAATTGCATCCTTAAATCTTAACAATGTCTGGCACATGGTAAGTATGTGCTTCATAACTGCTTTTTTCATTCATCCACATGTTCATTCATCAGTTTCTTAATTTGTCAAATGAGACACTATGGTATAATGGATGCACACGACCTGAGTTTCATTCTTGCCCCCACAGCTTCCTAGCTGTATGACTTTGGGCATGATATTTCACTGCTCTAGCTCTGTTTCCTACAGTATGACAAGGCTCAATTAGATTATTTCCAAGATTAATTCTAGCTCTAAATTTCATGATCCATCAAACAGAGCACTGCTTCTACATTCAGAGGACTTCAGTACAAATTCTACCATTGATACTGAGCATCAGCATGACCTTGAGCAAGATATTAAACATCCCTGGGCCACAGTTTCCTTATCCATAAAATGAAGAGATTGGCCCCAGCTTCCTTTCCAGCCCTAGACCTGTGATTCCATAATGAAATGATCTCTATGGTCTCTTCCAGCTCATTAAGTGAATCAGTTTGTTGCTGAGTTCTTATCTCTGTACCATGGAGATGGAGACCAAAAGTGCCTCCCTCTGACCTCTCTGGATTCTTCTTCCAATGAGACAGACCAGCATCTAGATGTGAAGGAGAGAGAATCCAGGATGGTTGATTGAACTTTTCCTGATTCAGAGTGGGTAAGAATGGATGTGTGGATGAAAACTTCCTCTGCTCAATGAGGTGCTAAAGTTAGTGCATCAGATTGAGGTTGCTGACTGAATAATGGGTGGTGTTACATGAGAAATGGTGTCTGAAGTAGAGTTGGATTGAAACTGGGGAATAAAAACTGGCTCATAAAGTATGGGGTTCAGTACCAGGCAGTTAATAGGGGGCTGAGTTAGATAGTTCTCTTGATCTGCCATACTGTGTGTATGTATGTACATTTCCTTTGTGTACCATGGAACTGCCACCCTTACCCCATTCTTTGCTTGCCTTGCCAAAAGCCAAATCCATATGACACTGGATGCATATTGAGATTCAGGAGACCCTGAGGTCTAGGCTATTTCTCCAATTTACTACCTTCTTCCTCTCTGAACCTCTGTTTTCTCAACTGTACAATGGGGATGATACTGTGCCAAATAAGACAATGCATATGAATGCTTTATTTTTTAAGTTCCAATTGTAAATGTTTTTAATCATTCATAATCATTATGACATATTTAATGTAATCATTAGTAATTAATGAGAGTGTTTCTCTAAATGGGCTAGGATATTCCACATACATGACTGTATTTTTAATTGTGTAGAGACACTGAACTGCAGATACGCTTACTACTCTCTTTGGAGAGTGGGCGGGGGAATGGAACTCATTAGTTCTTCAGGCAACATATTTTTGCTATGATTCCAGCTGAGTATCCTGGGGGGCTGGGAGTGGGATGGGGGGGGCAGTAAAAAAATCCCTTCAACCTTTAGTCTTTTCTGGGCCAGATGGCTGCGTTTGAAAAGAAGCCCAGAAAATGCTGACCCCTTTCTTTTTTTTCCTCCCTCTTTTCTGTTTTCTTGGTCACAAGGTGGGTTGTATCAGTCAGCAGCGTATAGACAACACTGCTCCAGCGGTTTCTATAGAAATTCAGACTGATTCTTGTGCTTGGGTTTTGGGTGTGTGTGTGTGTGTGTGTGTGTGTGTGTGTGTGTGTGTGTGTGTGTGTGTGTGTGTGTGTTGGTCACAAGTCATCATGACAAAAATGGCCAGAGAACTGGAGTGGTTTGTATTTTTAGGATGTCAGACAGATGTTTTTTTATAGGTGGCAAGATAAGACTATGTTAAGTGTGATTTCATAAATAGTCTCTTGCTCTCCTCTGGTCCTCTTGGGAGCCTTTTGTGATTTGTTAGCTGGATGATTATAATGGACATTAATTATACCTGGAAGCTAAGGTTTGTCAAAAGTATCTTACAAAGTACATTGTGGTAAAGATTTGGATAAACACAATGAACTGAAAAAGATTTTATTTTTCTGAAAGGACAAAGGAATTACATCTAAAATATGAGTGATTTAGGAAAATGGTTGAATGTACAACAAGCGTGAGACAGAGATGCTCTAGGCTTTATTTTGGGCTGAGGCCACCTGTTTTAGAAGCACTTGGGCATCATATTTAACCCTTTGTGAATGGCTAGGGAGTTAACCCACTCACTGTATCTTCATCTTCCAGATGTTTGCTTCAGGCACTTTTGGGAGGGCCCTTAACAAGCATGTATAAGCCAAATGTAGCCTTTCGTTCCAACCCCCAAATGCATACATTGAAAACCCAGGGAGGGATAGATCCTCACCCTGGCCCCAGACACAAAATGGCTCAGTCTTTTTCTTCCTTATGACTCATCAACAGCTGTGCCTCAGACTACAAAGCCCAGCTTCAGCTTGCATTGAATGCAGCAATTCCCCCTAGGAACATGAAAAATGATGAGCATTTTGTCTACAAGGAGTGCTTAGTAAGGTCAGGATGACCCTATTATAATCATACATGTGAGTTGAGGCCAGAAACCCTTTCTTCATGGCCTCTGAAAGAGTTTGCTTGGAAACCAGGGTGCTGTGGATAGGCAGAGGCAAAGAGTCAACGGGGACATGCTGCTTTGTTTTTGTGGGGAACTGCACTCTGATATTTTCAATGTCAAAATTACATTTTACATTAAGTTCTACCTGAGAGATCATGTTAGCCCTTCCACAGAATGAACAAATGACCAAGCACAAGGACATTCTCTCTGTGGTTTTTCTCGGCTATATTAATATTATGTTTTCTCAATTTGGAGTATCTGGCTATGAAGATTAGAAGTCATCCAATCATAATGATGTCATCAAGTTGTTTTAAATTCAGGTAGGGAGTGCGGCCAAGAAGGTCAAAGTTCTCAGGCTTCATCTTCTTATAAGTTGTGCCAAAGGCTACGGATAGAACCCTCCATTAGCTGTCCTGAAAATTCATGGTTTTCACCATGAGATTAGATGGGCAAGAAGACATGAATGAAAGAGTACATATATATGTTGTACTATAAAAATAAAGAGTATAGACTACTGATGATAAGGAAAGGGCACAGTTTTTCAAAACTGGTACTTCTGTAGGGATGTAATACAAGTATTCCACCAGACAAGATATTCTAGGCTTCACTTCCTTCCCCCAAATGATGTTGTTAAGGAATTACATTAGAAGGCTTGGACGCAAGTCTTGTTTCCATTCTGTACTAGTTATGTTACCTTGGGTAAGTTGAGGTTCTCTGAGCCTCAGTTTCCTTATCTGTAAAATGGGAATAATTGCATTCTTTCTCTCACTCATACATGCACAGTCATACACATACACATACACACACACCAAGTTGCTATGTCAAACATAAGAAAATGTATTAACACGAGAAGGTAGGCAAGGCAATTGATTGTTGGGTTAGGAAATTAGCAACTGTAGAAGCCTGATTATTTGGGTAACTTTTCCTTTGTTATTGTTTGTGCTTCCCTGTGTTCCCTGTATCCCTGAAGAATCTTCTCTGAGAGGATGAGGAGATGTAGTTGGGGAAGGCAGCAAGTAGGGGACATAGGAATGGGAGGAGGTGAGCCCTAGGAGAAAAGTAACACAGTAATAGCCTGTGGGAGGTAACCTCGGGCTGGAAAAATGATTGAGGATGATCATGCCAAATGGCTCAGGGCCAATGGACTAGAGATATGAGAGATGTCAGAGGACCACCTCAGGGAGGAAGTGTGCCCTGGCTGATGTTGATGTACTGGGACAAAGCCCTATTCACCATCCCATTTATGATTCTGATCCACCTCCAAGATGAATATCTAATATTCCAAATGAGAGTCAGATTTAAAGCTGGACAGTGCTAAAGAGTTTTAGTATCCCCGTATCCCTAAATCCATCTCTGAATCATCTCTTAAAGACAAATGTTCCAGAGAGGTAGAATTGTTCAAAGTAAGCATAGAAAAGGAATCCTTGAAAATAATTTGGAGATGCCAAAGAACCAGAGAAATTTGCACTAGAGCTGAGATAGGAGGTGCGATGAGTGACATATTTTGACTTTTGAGCTGTCATTATGAATAGACATTTTGACTTTGCTTGTCTTTTGTCCTCTATTTCAAAAGCAAGTCTTCAAATTATTGACTGCTTTAGTGAACTAAAACACTTCTTAATTAACGATCTAGGTTCCACCAGCAAGAGAATAAAAAAGACTTCAGAAGGGTGAAAGCTTTCATCATGTGACTTTTCCCATTTAATCCTTATCCTATTTGAACAACAAGGCTTTGGGGGTTCCTTGTTGCAGATCAGCAGGGAGCCCTTTGAGCGACAGAGATGGAATGGCACATTCATTGACACCACCCTGGGCAAGGTAAACCGGAATCAGAGCTTCCTTTCCAAGTTTAGAAGAGTCCTGTGGGTTGACAGGGGAAGGCCTTTATTTGCTTTTAATATTCCTCTTAGGAGGATGAGTGATGCAATCTGCAAATGTCCCCATGGGACTATATCAAGACAAATTGCCAATGTTCATTAGTGAGGCCCATTCCTAATGGACTGTGGGGTCTTGTAAATGTAGCGCCTCTGTATATTCCATGATATAGAGTTATGGTCATGTAGAGTTACAGAAGGCATGATAATTACTGAAAAGTTGCTTAGAATCTCAAGTACTATAATTCCCCACACCAAGAAGGCTGGACTGGAGTGCAAGGGAACTAGTGAACCATAGGCAGAAGCACAATTTTTGCCTTGGAAAATAGCTTTTGTTTCTGATAACACTCAAGCCTTTTGGTCCAGCCAGCATCACAGTAGAATCAACAGAGCCACGATGGGGTAGAAGAAAGAGCTCTGGGCTTGCAATCAGAGAATAGGGGCTCAAACCTTGACTCTACTATTTATCTACTTCTGTGACCTTCTGCAAAGCATTTCATCTTTAGTTTCTTTATCTATAAAAAGGAAGGAGTTAGACTTAATAACTGCTTAAACCTCTAATTCTATTTTTCTCTTTAACATAACTGCATTTCTTTAACATAACTGTCCATTTCCTTATGTTTGAGACAGAAGGCAGATTATAAAAGAAGTTTCTTGAAAAAGTCATTGAGTCAACATGAATCTGGAACATCGAAAGTGGGCTCATGGTTCTCTCGACTTGAAAAGAAATTGTGGGGGAGAACTTAAGTCAGACGCTTACACAAAATGGTTTTACAGGAATATATCACCACCAACTTAGAGGAATCAACGTCTCTAAATCATATTTAGTTTACCACTGGTAGTCACTGAAGTATTTTCTGAATAGTCAAATTTTTGCATGAGATATAGTTATTTTGTGAGCATTCTTTTCAGAACTGTATTTACTGTTATACACGTAGTTGACTGATAAACGTTTATTAAGCATTTACTACATGCCAGGTATTGTACTAAGCCCCGGGGATACAAAGAATAGTGAATATTTGGTTCTTATGCTCAAGGAGATGACATTCTAACAGAAGAAACAATAACCAACCAATTAGTATTTATTAAGTGCTTATGAGTGCAAAAAATTATAAATGCATACTATTTGAAAACATTACAAATGGAAAAAAATTGTGTAAATGGAAAATAATCTCAGTGGTGTGTGTGTGTGTGTGTGTGTGTGTGTGTCTGTATGTGTGTGTGTGTGCGTGTATGTGTGTGAAACAGGTGGTGTTGAGGAAGGGGATAGGAAAAGCCTCCCGAAGAAGGTGGGATTTGAATAGAATCATTTCTTATTCATTATTTCAATAAAAAAAACCCATGTCTTTTCTCTCCCTCCAACATCCTCCACCCTGGATTTTAGGGGATGGTGGTAGAGAGGGGATAAAAGCAAAGGAGGAAAAGCAAAAGTCTTATGATAAATATGCACAGGCAAGCAAAACAAATTCCCACATTTGACATGTCCAAAAATGTGTGTCTCATTCTGCATCTTGAGTCAATTACCTCTCTGTCAGGAGATGGGGGGTATTCTTCTTCATCACTTCTCTGGTTGAGCCATGGTTGGTCATTGCATTGATCAGTTTTTCATAGCTTGTTCATTTTTACAGTGTTGTCATCATCATATAAAATGTTCTGGTTCTACTTTGGGCTGAATCATGAAGAAAGCCAGGGAAACCAGAAGGTAGTAATGAGAAAAGAGAACATTCCAAGCATGGGGTCAACCAATCCAAAACCAACAGAGTTGAGAGATGGAGTATTTTTTTCACGAAGCAGACAGTAGAGGTTAATGTCACAGATCATAGAGGGGATGGAAGTAAAATGTAAAAAGATTGGAAAAGTGGGAAGAGTCCAGTTTATGAAGAGCTTTAAAAATGATATAGATTCCTTTATTATCTGAGAAGGCCTCAGTGAAGTTAGAAATTCCTCAACGTATCTTCTGGGAGGTTCTCATCATTTTAAGAAAGTCTTTCCCTATAGTAATAGCTCATATTAAATAACTCACTTGGAAGTTTACAAAATACTTTCTTCCCAACAGCCTTGTGATGTAGGTAATATAAGTATTAATATTTCCATTTTAATTTTACAAATGAGTAAAACTGAGATCCTAGAAAGTAAATGACTTGCCCGTATTCATATGGCTAATTAGTGTTAGAGGTAGCATTTGAACACAGGTCTTTTAGTTCTTTTCCACTACTCCAGGTTGCCTCAATATTGAAGAGAGAGGTATATCTCAACATTTCATTGATAGGTTAGGGGAAAAAAACATTTTCCTTTGCTAACTGAGTGATGGTAAATTCTATGTGTGAACCCACAGAACTATACCTTACTGCATTAATGCCTCAGCTGTTTCTAAAGAAATCTGGGTGTAGACACTTTAGCTGTTTATTTCCAGCTAAGGAACTTATTGCCCTTTTGGGAAGAAGCATAGGTATTGATATTTAAGGATGGAGATGGTAATTGCTGAAACTAGCTTCTGTGATTCTCCTCTAGAAAACAGTGGAAGGCAGTGAGTGGTCTACTATTTATGAACTTGGACTATGGACCTGGAAGTTGGGGCAGCAGTTCACAATGGCGTTGGGATCTACCTCCAGCTGTCTCTGTGGGCTAGTCTTAACTATGTGAATGTTTTGGGGAAAGCAGAGGGTCTATAGGAAACCTGCTTCATCTTATATGTCTGCAAGTTACAGAAACAGATGGGGTAAGCGAACTGAGTGGGTTGCAATCAACCTGGAAACTACCTGTGATGCTGGACAGACCTTGAGCTTGGCCAAAGGGCACATGCCTGAACTGTCTTCGTTGAAGCCTTTCCTTCACCCTCAGTCAGGGAATCTGAGAAGAGGGTTCATGTGCTAAATGACCCAGAATTCCCAGAGTTGGGTCTGCTTTCCTCTATCTTTACACTGAGAGCCTCAGAAATACAAATTATTAGAACTGGAAAAGGACCTTGATTTTACAGATGAAAAAATAGAGATCCAGAGAGAAGGTTATGGCTTGTTCAGGATCGCACAACTATGGAAGCACACATCCTTTCTGACTCCTGAGCAAGATCATGACCTGCTTTTACAATAGCATTGTGCCTTGAAAGGAGACCTCCCCAAAGAGACAAAATAGAGCTACCCTTCCCTCTCCTAAAAAAGTATTTTATTGCCTGAACTACTTTAGTTTTACTCATGTGAATATTGTTGTTTTCCAAATCTTCCCCCACTTTTCCCTTACACATATACTCCAGCTAGGGAAAACATCAAGGGAACTAAGCAACACTGTGACCACCATATTAAAAAACCATGTCTTACGTAAGCCACCTAGTTATGAAAGAGGAAAACAAAGAGTAGCCATCAGTTTTCCAGAATGATTAAAAAACAAAACAAAACAGTGTCTTCTGTGGGCTGTCTTTTCATGATTCAAAGTAGTAGGTACATAGTCTATGGAGAAATGAACAAAATTTGCCCCTCCCTGTCACTCCCATCTACTTCCTTTCCCAAATACAGGTCCCATGACCAACTTCTTTTCCTTCCTTCCTAACCTCTTTTCTCTGCCTGCTCTACCTTCCTTTCTTCTTTCCCACATCCTCTCCGAGGTTGTACAGGTCACCTTGTTCAGAACCCCTAGTAGAACTAGAACACTATGATCCTAGAGTATACCTACAGGATTTAATTCTCTGATGTATTGCCAAATACTAATTTCTCCAATAGCCAAGAAGAAGTGAAAGGACTTTGGTAGTGATAGAACTCCAAGCACTTGTTTTCTAGGACATAGTTATGATTATGACCTGAGATGAGTCCTCCTTCAGGCTCAAGAAATAAAGAAAAAGTTCTACCAAATAGTAGTTGGGTCCTCTAGTCAAATGGTCAATGAGTTTTTACTAAGAACCTATTATCTATAGATCCTCATGCCTGCCAATGTGGAGAAGACAAAGATGACTAAGATATGGTCCCTGCCTTTGAAGAGTTTACTGTCTGGGTAAGAAGACAAGGAATACAAGAATGAAAAGATGGTTAACAACACATAGTGTCATATGACGTGTCAAATTCAAGTCTACAAACATTTATTAAGTACTGAGCACTGTGCAGACTCTGGAGATACAAGGAAAGGCAAAACTAGTCCCTGTTCTCAAGGAGCTTCTAATCTAAAGGGGGGGGGGAACTTAAATAATTATGTACAAATAAGATATATACAAGGTAAATTGGGGGTAATCCCAGAGGGGAGGTACTAGCACTAAGGAGGAATGACAAAAGTGTTTATGAAGAGGTAAGATTTTGGCTGAACAAAGCCAGGAGACAGATGAGAATTCCAGGAATGGAGGACAAACTGTGAAAATTCATTGAGTTGGGAGATATGTTAAGGGTAACAGCGAGGAAGGCAGTGTTTCTGGATTATAAGGTACATATGGGATATAAGAAGTAAGAAGACTGGAAAGGTGAAGTTGGAGCTAAGTTATGAAAGGCTTCAAAAGCCAAACAGAGGATTCCATACTTGATTCTGAAAATAATGAGCATCCACTAGAATTTGTTGAATAGGAAGGTAACTTGGCCAGACCTGTACTCCGAGGAGACTAGAGAGATTTTGTGAAGGTAGAATCAACAACACTTGACCATTCATTTATTTAAGTTTTCCATTTTTACCTGCAAATATTAAGGTCAATCAATCAATAATCATTTATTAAGCACCTACTATGTCCTAAGAACTGTACTAAGTACTGGAGATTAATCCATATAGCTTAAGTCTGGGGTTTTATCTAAGCCAGCATGATTCAACCCCTTTGATGATATTTTTCTATTTGTAGTTGGTAAGAAGATACACATCAGCAATCCTTCTTTGGCATCCACCAATGGCATCCACCCACTTTCTTTTTCTCACTTACCTTACCACTCTATGTTGCTTGTACTGTTTCTCACACATGAAAATGACACCGCTACAAGTAGTTCATGTTTTTTCATTTGATGTTGCCATAGTGAAGACTCAAGTTAATTTAATTCAATCTGACAAATATTTTAAGTCTCCTATGTTCAAGGCATTGTGCTAGGCATTGGAGATATAAAGAAAAACATGAAATAGTCCCCAACTTCAGCAAGCAATTACATTCTACATATCTACCAATAAATTCAAAATATATGCAAGGTAATTTCAAGAGGAAGAAAGCTAATAATTAGGGATCACTGGAAGCCACATGGAGGCCAACCATGTCACTTGAACCGGGTTTTGAAAGGAAGTAGGAAATCTATGAGGACGAGATGATGCAGGGGTCCATTCTAGATATGAGGGACCACTCATGCAAAGACACAGATCCAGGAGATGGTATGTCAGGAGGCCAGTTAGGAATGGAAATGCAAGAAGGAAAATAATATGAAATGGCCAGAAATGTAGGTGGGAGCCACTTCGTGACATGGCTTTCATTGCCAGTCTAAAGATTTTATATTTTATTCTAGAGGCAGTAGAGAGTCATTGAAGATTTTCACTTTATCAGATTTACATTTTTGGACTTTATCTGGTAGCAATGTAGACAATGAATTACAGAAGGGAGTAACTAGTTTTAGGGATGAACCAGGAGGTTGTTGCAATAGGCTAAATAATGTAGAGGGAATGAGGGAAGAATTGAGTTGTGTGACTTGAGAAAAGGCAAGTTATAAGAGGCTGTGGAGGTAGAATAGACAAGAAATGGAATTTGGCTAGATATGGGGATTAAGAGAAGGAATATCCAATAATTATTCCTACATTAACAACCTGGGTGACTGAAAAGATGGAGGTGCCATGAACCAAAATGGGGAAATTAGGAAAAGAAGTGAGTTTGGAATGAAATAAAGTTAGTAGTGTGTTGGTATAGGACAGTGGTCTCCAATGTTTTTTGATGGCATACTCCTATTGGTAAATGTTTTCTTCCCTTGGTAGGTATGGAATGTGGTGCCAAAATGTGGTAACAAAAAAAAGTTCCATTTTGGGCAGGCTCAGTTTGAGATGCCCACAGGACATCCAAGTGATGATGTCCAATGAACCATCTACACCTTTTATTCTTTCTTTCTTTGGCTCTGACAGTGCACATCTGGGAGATGGCTGTTCAGGGTTCAGAGTGTAGCCCTGACATGTGCAAGTAGGGGCCATACAACTATTCTGGTCTCTAGATCTTTAATTAAAATGAACCATCAGTGAGACAGATAGAAGGCTTTGAGCAGCTTAGATACCATTTAACTTTGACTGATGAACATGTGAAGTAACCTCATCATTTATGTATCTGCTGAAAAACAGGTTGTTTGCTGCATGCATGGATTCCATAAAAATAAAACACATGCATTTAAGTATCAGGATTAAATCACTAAACCTCTCACTGGAGTCAGAAAAGGAGCAAGAATCTTAGGTCATAACTCTTGGTTTGAACAAACATCTTCTAATTCTTATTTATTTGGATAGCACTTTTGAGAAGGGGGAAAAAGCCAAAATGTTATACTTTCAGCATCAAAAACATATGTAAAGGAGCTCATGCTAACCAAGAGCAGTAAACTGGAGTTGGCCTTTGGTGGGGTGGGGAAAAAGCAGAATGGGGGAAAAAAGAGAAAAAAACATGCATTTTATAATGCTGTATTCTTATGTTCTTGCCTTACAGGATCAAGGACAGATGTGAATTTATTTTTTAACTTCATAACCGGCAGGGAGTATCAGAGCACAAAGCGACAGGAGAAGGAAGATGTACGCAACATGATGTTATTTCTGGAGTCAGATTTTTTATTTTAATGGGGAAATTGGGAGCCATAGAAACAGTAAACTTCGATCACTGGGAGAAATATGATTTGGGGATTCAAGGAGCAACTCCAGAAATTTCTCTGGGTCTCTAAGACATGCTCTATTATTAAGCACATCTTCCTTTCATTATGGGAATAGCCTCTAGACAAAACAGAACAAAATTGTTTTACTTTCAGTCTGCGGTCCCATGCTGAAGGGCAACTCCGTGTTGCCCACGTACAGGTTATGTGCTGGCATTTCATCGTTTCTTCCCTCTGCCCTTCCCCCTCTCTCTGTCCAGCAACAACTGCTCCCTTCTATCAAGACACAGTTTTCATTGGCTGTTAAAATGTCTTCTGTGGAACATGGACCATATGGCTCTTTTCGAGCTGGGAAAAACCAAACTCTGTTCAAGTCCTGCTTGATGAAAGCAGGCTTGTCACTTGGATTTCCTGGGTATGCAAATGGACCAGGGCCCAAGAAGAGTCTTTCAGTGTCTTGCTCCACGCAGCCTACACAGTCCTTCTAATGGTAGACAGCCTAATAAGGCCTCCATTTTCCTACTGAAATGGAGCCTTAATACCTAAACTATTGAGCAGTACTGAGACACTAATGACTTTCTTGCCTTGTTTTCATGTATCATGGGGTCCAGTTCTCATTAATTGTTGTGTTTCCCAAGCTTTTAAAATCCCTACAGGCATTATTGATTTTTCCTCCTTTGTCAACTTTTGTCAACTTTAGAAGCCACCCCCAGTATCTTTTTCTTAATAAGGTGTCTCTATTCATTGCAAGAGATTTCTTTGGCAACTCCTCTAGGATCAACATTTGCTTGTTTGTGTTTGTTTGCTGTTGTGGTTGTTGCTGTTGCTTTGGGGAGTGGGAGGTGGGTAGCATTCTGTTTGCACCTCTTGATACTTAAAAAAGGGAAGGGAAGTCTCTTCTCTCCTGAGGATAAAAGAGGAAGGGCATAGTGAGAATTGTGCTAAGGATTGACCAGGTTGAGTGGTCGTCAGATAGAAAAGTCCCTCCCTATGTATTTTCTTTTTTCTTGTTTTAAAGATTCCGTCAGACTGACTGTAAAAGAAGAATGAAAACAGAAACTGGAGACGATCTATATAATTGGGACCTTCTGGGAAGGTTGGAATGGGGGCAGAAGATCTTTTGCAAGTATTAGGTGTGGCTCTTTCTTCCCTTTCACTTCTTTCCTTTCCCTGCCTTTCTACCAATACCAGTGTTCTCCTCTCACCTGTACCTACCTGAAGAATTGTTGCGAGGAGTGAATGAGATAATATTTGTAAAAAGCACTTAGCACCATGTCTGGGACATAAATGTTTATTTCTCTCCCCTTCCATTCCCCCTGTCACTTTCCTATCTTCCACACCCTCCCTTGGATATCCCCTCTTCTTCTCCTCTTTAATAACTAGTGAGCACACAATTCCAGTCTGTACCAGGAAAGAATAAAGACTCACTAATGGGGTCAGGTGAACATTACCCTGTCTCTTCTTGAGCATATGCACAGCTAAGTGGTGCAGTAGATAGAATGCTGGACCTTGAATCAAGAAGAACTAAGTTCAAATCCAGTTTCAGATACTTACTAACTGTGTGATCCTGGGCAAGTCAGTTAACCTTGTTTGCCTCAGTTTCCCCATCTGTAAAATGTGTAGGAGAAATAAATAGCAAATCAGTTATCTTTGCCAAGAAAGCCCCCAATGGGGTCACAAAAAGTTGGACACAACTCTAGAAAACCGTGCTGTTGCTACTGTTGCACAGTTTTCTAGAGTGCTGATGGGAATGAGATCTCTTTGATCCTCACACAGGGGACCATGGGTCTTATAGCAAAGGACAACTCAAAAGATTTTGAGCTGTGTCCTTTCACCTAGAGTGCGTGTATATCTGTGTCTGTGTGTGTATATGTGTGTGCACGTACATACCATGTTGGGAAGAAACGATTCCATGCTGTGACCTCCATAAGTAAGACTGTTTCTGCATTAGGAGGCTGCTTTTATAGCCACGACCTCTGTCTTCTCTCTCATTTCTGGTGAAAGAATACCAAGGAGATACAGTCAGCAAAGATGAGCCCATGATAGAATTGTGTCTAGTGCTGGGAGTGACAGTCCCTCTCCCTATCCCCAATGCTTGTGACACTGGTTCGCTAGGTGATGGATGACTGCTGGCTCCTCTATAAATCACCAATTACACGAAGAAGGACTTTCTCCCGGAACCGACTCATAACAAGGCAGGGAATGCAGTGAATTGGAGAATCACCAAATTTGACTTTCGCCTCTTCAGGCATATCATGAATGCCTTTCAAGAAGGTGAAACGCTTCTCTTTTTGGGAGCACGAGCAGTCAGGAGGTAGATATAAAATAGAGAATTCAATCACTCCCAAGAAAAAAGAAAAGTTTTGCTGAAGTTGAGATGTTCTTTGCTTTCCTGGCATCCCCCGCTGACCTAACTAAGCGTTCAAACTTTCAAAGAACCAGGTAGGAGTCTGACACGGTTGCCAAAAAGAGAGGGAGAGAAATCAAATCTTGCCTGAAAATGTTTAAAGCAATTTTTCTTTTCTCTTCATTTCTGAAGGAGTGTGAGTACAGGCTCTTCAGGGGGCTTCTGTTTGCTGCTGGTAGGGCAGGGTTGATAGGTTCAAGTATTTTGTGCAAGGTAGGGAGGGAGAAAATTGAGAAAGGGGTTCACTGCGGAATAGGTCGGAGTGAGCCTGGAAAGAGCTTATTTGCATGCCAGTATAGAAAGAAAGGAGGTTCTGGGCCAGAGAAAATTCCAAACATGGACTATCTATGAGCAAACAGGGGCTGGAGAGCTGAGATGAAGCAACATTTTAGGGATAAGTCATAGAATCACAAGACCTGGGTTCAAACCCTGTTTCCTTATAGCTAGGTGACCATTGCTGTATAAAGTGTACAGCCAGGAAAAAAATGCTTTCCATGCTTGGAACTTTCTCTCTCCTCATCTTGGCCTCCTGGCTTTCTCAACTTCCTTCAAGTATCAGATAAAATCCCACTTTCTTCAAGAAGCCTTTCCCCATTCCCCTCAACGTTAATGTCATCTTTCTGTTGATTATTTCCAGTTTATTCTGCAGCTACCTTCTCTATGGTTAATTGTTTGCATGTTTTTTTTCCACATTAGACTGTAAACTTCTTGAGAGCAGGACCTGTTTTTTACCTTTGTTTGTATCACCAGCACTTTGCATAGTGCCTAACCTATAGTAGGCACTTTAAAAATGCTTGTTGACTGACTGGTTGATTGACCATGAGTAGGTCATCAGACCTCAGTTTTCTCATATTTAAAAAGTAGGGCAGGGATAGGGGGTGATGAAAGTGGCTTGCAAACTTGTACTTTGCTATATAAAAATCAAACATAAGCACAGATTTAGAGTCAGGAGGGACTCTCCCCTCATTTGGTAGATGAGGAAACTAAACGCCAGAAAGCCACTTCCCAGGTTTACACAATCAGAAAACGCCTAAGGTAGGAATTGAAACCAGGTCTTTCTGACTCCCAGTTCAAGCACTGCACCAGAACACAAGGCCCAGGACCCTTGCAGCTTGCACCACTCCAGAGTGCTGTCAGAACCAGATTAAGATATAATTGGGAAATATTTATCAAAATAAATAAAAATGCAATAGAACATAGATAATGTTAATACAACATTTTCTAAGTCAATATGTGACTCGCAGCGATCTTTATGTACACTTTAGTAGCCCCCATTTCTGTTTTATTTTGGCATGACTGACCTACACCAAGCTGCCTAGGTCAACTTTTATTACTCGGTATATTACTAAGTGGATCCTCTTTCAAGCCAAGACTTTACTAGAGAAGGGGAGAACTGAATTCTCTAGAATGATGAATGTTCAGATTAGAGATTTAGAGTTGGGAGGGACCACTGTGGCCATTGAGTCCACTTCTCTTATTTTACAGATGAGGAAACTAAGACTCAGAGAGGTAAAGGGCATTGCCCAAGTCCACACATGTGGTAAGCTGGCAGAGCTAGAACCTGAACCATAGCCCTCTTCCATTGCACAGAGCTGCCTCAGGATCAGAAAAATCCAAACTGTTCATTTTACACTTGAGGAGATAGCCGAGATAGAAAATGATTCCATCCTGTCAGAGCTGAGGCTGAACCTCCTGACCCCTCAACTCAGGGCTCTTTTAACTCTGCCTTATTGCCCATGATCAATGTTGCTTCCCAAACTGCCTAAACAGGAGAGTTTCCCTTTACTTACCTCTTTCTCAGTGTGAAAATGGGTAAAGCCCACAGGAGCATCTCAAAACTTAGGAGAGTCCCTTAGTGCTGACTGTCCAAATAATGGCTGACAGTTACAGCATGAGGTTTTAAGACTTACAAAGTGCTTTACATTTCTTACCTGATTTGATCCTCTCTTCGTCTGTGAGAGGTGCTGTTGGTGTTCTCATCTTACGTAGCCACTGTTTTCTATTCCCATCACTATTTCTCTGCCATTATTTCTAAGTACAAACTGACTTAAGATGTTTGTATACATTTAGTGTGTTTATATGCATATATACATATGTACACATGTATATATAGATTCATAAATGAATACATGTATGATATTGGTTTAGAATGGAGGATAGGAATAGGCATATATATGTATATAGGCTTATACTATATACATGTCTGCTTGTATCTGTCTTTATTCTGTATCTAGATACATGTATGTACATATATGTATCTAGACATAGAATGGATATGTAGATATGCAGGTATATATATGCATATACTCCTATCTCCAGTCTATATCTAGATACATATGTGTATGTGTATTATATGACATATGTATGCATATGTATCTAGATACAGACTCGGGATAAATGTATATACATATGTGTGTCTAGTTACTGAATCTAGATAGATCGCTAGATGTGCAGGTACATATATACATTTGCACACATAACCGTATCACTATTCTGTATCTATATATAGATGTATAGATGTATATACATGCTTGTATCTCGATATAGAAGTATCTAGCTATAGGAGAGAGATATATGTGTACACATATGTATTTAGATATATAGATACATAGATATACAAATACATATATAAATACATATGCACTATATGCCTATATCTATCTCTTTTCTATTATCTAGAAACATATGCATCTGGGTATCTATAGACCTATAGTCTATCTCTATTTCTACGTATACAGATATCTCTATACATCTATGTCTATTTCTATTACATATATATGTGTATATCTGTATGTCAGTATCTGTCTTGCTTCTCCATCTTTATCCCTAGCTACAAACATGGACTGCATTTAGGTGAGGATTTTCTCTACTGGTGCAGATCACCACCTTCTGGACAACTTGTGTTCTTCAGGGGTTGCCTGGCACATTGATAGGCTAGGTGGCCTGTCATACTTTCAGCCTGGATCAGAGACAGGATTTGAACATGAGTCTTCCTGGTGCTAAGGTGAACTCTCTATCCACTATGTTTAGTTAGTAGGTAGACAGGTGGTTTGATAAATAGAGATATAGATAGAGAATGTCTGCCTGTTTTGTGTATAGAGAGATTGATATACCCACACACGTATACACACATAATATACATATTCATATGTTCAGACTTAAAACCTAACTTGGGTATAGCTAAATTGTCAGTTAGAATATAAAAGGGCCTCTTTTCTTTTAAAGCTAATGAGACTAATTATTCTAAATACTCAAATCTCAGCAAGAGTTCTTAAATTCTAACTGAGGTTAATTAGCTATATGGCCTTTGGCCAATGATTTCATCTCTCTGTGCCTCAGTTTTCTATTCTGCAAAATAAGGGTGGGAGGGGCTGGACACAAAGGAATCTAAGGTCTCCTCTAGAGCTGACATTTGGGATTCTAGGATTCTTGGTATCTTTAGCAGGCAGGGTGCCAATAAATAGAAATCAGCTGCCAATGTTGAGACTCTTGTTCCCCCTTACAGAATCCTTGCTGGAGTCTGAGTCAAGAAAAGAACAGGGAAGTGTCATTTTGGAAAGAGAATACAGGAAGAAAGCCAGGCCTGGAGAAACGGTTCCTCAAGGGCCAGCCTGGCTTCTTGAGGAACAAACGCATGAGCTTTCTGTCAGTGAGCTTTCTGATACACTTACTTGTACAGAAGGCTCAGTTTGCAATCTCAACGTTCATTCTCCCTGTTCCTGTCAGACCTCATATGGTTTCTAACTGTTGTGGGAAGGAGAGACAGTAGGTTTTTACTAGATGACAAGATTTAGAGATGGAACGGATCTTAGAGATCATTTCGTTCCACCTCCAAATATTTATAGAGAAGGAAAATGAGGCATCCATTGGTGAAACAATTACCCAGTAGCACCACGGTAAATTACAAAGTCAGAATCTGAATCCAGGCCCCTTGCCTTAAAAGCCAGTGATTGATCCATTCACCCATAATGCCCCTATCTCTGGGTCAGTTATGAAAGGGTTTTTGTGTTTGCTTGTTTGTTTCTTTGTCTGAGTTTTTGTGGGATGGGGTTGCTGAAATTCCTCAAAACTCAAAATAACTCTGGGAAAGAAGTGTCCCCTGAATTAATGGCTCGTGTTCAGGGCATGGTGTGGGACATATCTGATTTCACTGGTAGAGGCACATCTCTACCAATACTGAGGGGCATCTACTAGGCACAGAGAGGTTGAAAGAAGTGATTTTCATGAATTGCATAGCCAATATGAATCAGAGGCAAGACTCAAACCCAGGCCCTTCTCACTCCAAGGCTGACTTCAGTCACCGTGCCAGGAGACCTATGGACTGGGTATGTTTATTATCATAAAGACTGGGATGAATTTCAGGAATTCCAGGCCAAAGAGAGCCAGAATGCAGGCCCACTCTCATGATAGCTGAGGATGCTCATGAGATGGTAACACCAAAGACCTTTAGATCAGGTCTTTGTTCTGAAATTTAGCAGAAGATATCACCGTGGACAGGTGCACAAACAAGCCTCTTTTACATGAAATGCGGATGGCTGACAGGTAGTCCTGGGCTTTATTGCCCTCTAGTGTTCAACTGCAGTAATACCACTCAAAGCAAGGGCTTCCCAGGCCCCTGCAGAGAGAATCCTTCCTCACTGCACTCCTCAAGGTCATTTCCTTTGAGGCTTCCCCTATGGGGTTCAAATTCACTGCCATAAACTACCTAGGAGGTCGTTGGCCTCGTAGGTGAAGTTGACAAAGAAGCCTGACAGAGAAAAAGTCAAACAAATGAAGTGATGTACTCTCAATCTTCCAAATGGGAGTCGACCAGAAAGTCCTTTAAGGTTATGTGTTTAGTGTCCAGTCCTGCTCTAGGAACTGGGTAGGAGATAGAGAACTTCGGGGTCCTTGTCGTCGAAGACCTTGGAGTCAAATTAGAGCGCCATCACAGGTCCTCATGAAAGTTAATGAGTAGGAGGGTATCACATGTCACAGCTTATGCTAAACTATTGCAGAGCCAACCTATATAGTGTGAATGATGAATGGGTAGACAGGGCAGTGGGGAATAAGATACTTGGTTAGGTGCCCAGAACAAGGCTGGGCCTATCCCACATACTTGGTAAAATATTTGTTGGTTGATAAATGACCATAAAATGAGGAAAGAGCTGCTGGGAGAAAGACGTCCCTAAGGTGCCTGGAAGCTCCTTCTGAGATCTTAGAAATGGAAACAAGATAGTCTCATGATTCTTTTCCTTGCTAGTCCTTGCTTGGACCCAAATCAAAGTTGAATGGAGAAGAAAGGAAGAGATCAAGGGGCAATGCCCTGATTGAATTGGAAGGAAAGTCATAGTTTAATTGGAAAGCTTTACTGTGACCTGAGAATTATAAGAAGCAATTGCTGTCTACTGTCAAAGGTCCTACTGCCTAGAATATTGGAAATAATGTTGGAATTGGGGACAGAAAATCGGGCACAACAGCTACATGGCTTTGAGAGAATCACTTCACCTAAGAATCGGTTTCCTCATCTGTAACATAATTTACTTACATTTACATACTTACAAACTTACATTTACATACTTATAGCACTTGAAAATTTACCAAAATTTATATAGATCATTCCAGCCTATAGCAGGTACTATGATCTCTACTTTACAGATGAGGCCCAGAGAATTTAAATGGCCTACCCATGATCACACTGCTAATAAATTTCAAAGGTAGGATTTGGATTGGTCTTCTTGATAGCAGCTTTACCTCTATGTCCACTATCCTCTGACATACTCTCTACCCTCAGTCTAACCTGAATGGATTTCAACAACATAGGACCTAATTAGGCAGCACACTGGGCCCGGGTCAGAAGCCCTAAGTTCAAATGTTGCCTCAGGCACGTACTAGCTGTGTAACCTTGGGCAAGTCATTTAATCTCTGTTTGCCTCAGTTTCATGATAGCATCTATTATTGATGTGAGGGTTGATGTGAGGATCAATGAAACAATATTTGTAAAGTGCTTAGCAGAATGCCTGGCACATAGTAGGTACCCAATACGTGCTTGTTCTCCTTTCTCGTCTGCTGTCATGGGTCATTCATACTTCATTCACATTGCCTTGGCTCTGGAGCCTCTGCATCCCCTGACAACCTTCCTTCTGCCTTTCTGATTGTTTTTTTCATCCACAAGTCAGAAGGTTGTAGGAGATGAGCTTAGGAGTCAAGACTAAGGCAGAACTAAAATGGGCAGAGGTGGGGTTAGAGGAGGAGGACACTAGAAGAATTTCTACCTGAACCCACAGATATCAATATTTAGTGTGCTCATGTCCTAGGTAATACCTACAGGAGGTATGGTCAAGTCAGAGCTGCCAATATCATAGGTTCATAGATGTAGATCTGAAAGGGACTTCAGAGGTCATCTAATCCAATCCCTACCATTTTACAAATGAGGAAAATCAGATGCAGAAAAGTTGAGTGATTGGTCCAAGGTTACACAGGTAGTAGACATCTTTGACTCTACGGTTTGTTCTCTTTCTACTGGGCTTCCCAAAACTTCAAAATGCTATGTAAATGTCAGTTATTATTAGAATTTAAGGGATCCTTAAAGATCACCTAGCTTTGCCCCTTCACCTTACAAAGGAAGAAATTGAGGCTCAGATTGGGAAGTCAACTACTCAAGGTCATCTACCTATGAGCTGATCATATAGCTGAATACTGCTCATGATCCTTATGGTACAGAAGCTCTTGATGGGTATATCAATACCCCAAGCTTTCTTGTTCTCCACAGCAGATGTGAAACTCCCAAAGAAGACATCAACAAACAAAGGCAACTCAGCAATAGATACCTCAAGGTAAAGTTTCTTCCTGTCCTTGAGAAACTCTTTGGAGAATTCTGCCATTCTAAGAGATATTCACAAATTCTGAGTGATATTCACAAAAAGTATGTATCTCCATGGAATCTCACGTTGGGTTGTGAAGGACAAGGATCACAGGAGCATACCTTTTGAGTTAGAAACGGATCCAACCCCTTCCTTTTACAGGTGAGGAATTGGGACTCAGAAAGGTTAGTGTCTAACATCACACAGGAAATATTTATCATAAAAGAGATCTGAACCTAGATCTTCCAACTCCACCTTACATTGTACGATGGTTACTCTCAAGGAACAGAAGGAAGAATCGGCACTTGAGGATGGACAAGTTAATATTTTTAATACTATTTATAAAGCACCATGCCTCTTGTCCCAAGACTTTGGAAGGAAAAGATGCTACATATATCCTAATCTCACAGAGGAAAAGATCTGTTTATAGGTAGCAGAACCATCAGCAGTCCAATTTTCTCAAAGACTAGCAACAATAATGATGATAATATTAACAATAAACTCACATTTATATAGCATTTTGAGGTTTTTTAAACTCCCAATATTAATCATGTTATTTGAGTCTCACAACAACCCAAGGACCCCAGTAGCGCAAGTATTATTACCCCCATTTCACAGATGAGGAAACTAAGGCTCTGAGAGGTGAAATGTTTCCCTAGAGAAAAGCACAACCCCTCCACTGTCAGCGCAATGGCAGGCATCCAGTCTATGAGTCAAAGATTGGGTCATTCTTCCAGATGTTTCCTCATATCCAGATGTTTGATGTCATGTAAACAGCCTTTGGGAGAAACACTAAAGCTTTCAAGCCATTAGAAAACCCTTTATTGCTATGTAATGGTCTAAGAGAGTTAATTTACCAATTTTCCTGAGATTAACAGAGGCACTAGGGAATTGAACTGATTTTCTATATTTACTCTGGTATTTCTTCCCACCCTGTAAAATTCTGAGAAATAAGTATGCAATTTTTCCATTGTATGATGAATCCCCTCCCCCATTTCCCATCCCCTCCTCCTTCCACAACCCCCACCTTTCACCTCCTACCTCTAAACTCCTGATCTACATACAGACACAACCCAGTAGGCTTAGCTGCTGTGTGTTGGCTGTGGGAGCTACTCAGGAGTGTGGTCCAAGGACCACTAGTATCCTTTTTACTAAAAGCAAAAGGAGAATGCTTAGCCATTGTTAATACCTTTAAAATTCTACAGAGCCTTGGGAGGAGGACAGTAATGGGGAGAGGAGGGAACCTACCGTCTTCAAGAGTTTAATTGGGCAAAGTGCATTCCTATCTACAGAAGCCAGTCTATACAACTCAAGCACCACCTTCTTTCTATGTGAAACTTTTCTGGATCTCCCCAATTTCTAATTCATGTTTGTTTATATATTTATTCTCTATATACTTACGTAAGTACATGTTTTCAACCCTAGTAAATACAACCCCCTTGAGGATAGATATTACTTCATTATTTATACTGGTATCTGCAGCACCTAACATAATACCCAGCACAAAGAAGGTTCTCAAAATACATTTTGTTAATTGATTGTTCGACTGTATGATCTCTAAGAATGCTTGATGATCTAGGAGCAACCGACTTAATCCATTGTCTCCTATTTACTCCTGTTTAGGAGTAAAATTCCCATTTTTAAGGGTGAGAAATTTGTGTGAATGTATATATGTGGATTGTTACTATTATTAACATTAAATATTAACTTATACAAGGAAAAAAAATGTCACAAGTTAAAGCAATTCTGGCTGCCTAGACTTTGGATGGGAAAGTTCCTAAGGAACAGGTACCATTGCTCAGTTAAATGACCTTGAACTCAAACCTCTGAGCCTCAGTTTTCTCATGTTCATCCATAAAACAGGGATAATATTACTTTGGCTACCAACCTCACAGAGTAGTTGTTGAGAATCAAGTGAGCTAATAAATGGAAATATATAAATACTTTATATATTACGTATATATACATACATATACACAACTTATATATATGGAAATATATAAAAGCTTTATAAATGCCAATGGTCATTTTTTTCCATTGTTATCACTATGGCTCTTTATTCCCAGTGCCCCAAGACGTACTAACCTTGCTGGGCAGTTGGAGTTGTGACTGATTCAAAGAATTTGCCCCAATATTTCAGTTGTGACAAATTTTGATGACTGGGTCACTTTTTGTCATTGACTTTGGTCATCTTTGAGATAAGGAGGACTACGCTTCTGCATCACGCCATGGCCCTTTGTGACTGAATGCACACCCAGTACATGGTGAATGAGTGGGTGACCACCATGGCTAAGAAGACCCAAGTAGTAGTGGTGATGATGATGATGATGATAACAGCTTACATTTATAAACTACTTACTGTGTGCCAGGCACTGAGCTAAGTGCTTTAAAATTATTATCTCATTTGATCCTCACAACAACTTTGGGAGGTAAATGCTATTATTATCCCTATTTTACAGATGAGGAAACTGAGGTAAGCAGAAGTCAAGTGACTTGCCCAGGATCACACAGCTAATGTCTGAAATCAGATTTGAACTCATATCGTCCCAACTCCAGGCTTGGCACTCTATCCACTGCACCATCAAATGGAATAAAATGCCAGATGGCAGCTATATATGCATATTTCCAAAACATATGAATAAATGAAGACATCTATTCAGATGTGTTTTCTCCATGGCAATAAATATGCTGAAAGACATCTAGATCGAGGGCTAACAAACTATGACCCCTAGTCCAAATCCAGACTGTTGCCTGTTTCTGTACAGCCTGTGAACTAGTTGCATGTACACACATATAAACAAGTATGTGTGGATACCTATACATCACTATGTATATGCATAGGTATGCATACATGTTCACAGACATACATTTGTGTAATATTATATCTCTATTTGATATTATGTATGTGTACATATATATGCACACACATTATATGTGTATACATATGTGCATACACACATAGGTGTATATATGTATATGTGTGTATACATATATGCATGTGCATACATATGTACATATGTATACATAATATATGTCATCTCCCTTGATACTGTTTATTTTTGTCTTTGAAACCCCAGTGCCTGGCCCAGTACCTGGCACATAGTAGGTGCTTAATAAATGCTTGCTGGTTAATTGATTGATAGTGATTTCTTCCTCTGCTGACAGGTTGTCTGGACAACTTCTATGGTACTTTTCACATGTTTGCTGTCAGACGTTGTGAGTTATCTTTCCCAGTTTCCCCTCAAACAAAATGTCTGGAGGCAGAGTCTTATTCTTACACCTATAAATGTTTGTAGCATTTGAATTTTATGCTTTTTCCCCCGCGGTACTTAGTGAATAATACTAATTCCCCTCAATGTACTCAAGAAGTATATTCCGATTCTTGTGTTCTAATTATTTTTTTAATTCCTCCCTCAAACTCAAGCTCCATTTTAAGTAGGAACATAATTTAAGTTATAGAAAATACAGAAAGAGAACTGGACTAAAAAGCAGGAGACTCTGACTTTGGACAAATCGCTTCTCTCAGGTCCTTGATTTCTCCATCTGTAACATGAGGTGATTGGACTAGACAATCTTGGAGAATTTTTATTATCGATAACTTTAAATTCCAACGAGCAGTCTTCTGAGCACAAAAGCCATGGTGTGTGGTGACGTAGAAGCTGCCCCAGAAATGGCACCATGTTTTAAATGCAGTTGTCTTGGTCCACATGTGTTTAATCAATTCACCTGGGGTAAACGTTCTTTACACTTGGGAGTTGTCTATCTTTTCATTTCAGCTTCAAGACAGACTTGGTTTTTAGGCCTTCTATTGTCTTGACACTAAGCCAAGCCTAGAGTTTATTTAGCTAGTCTATGATTAATTTTCCCTGTTTTTATTATCATACTTGCTCATGTATTTGCATTGTATCTGTATCCTGCTTTCTGAAGAGTAATTTATTAACCCTAATCCTTGTTGGGGGCAATAATATGTCTTTTCCATAGAAATACTGGAATGTAGAGAAACATGGCCCATTATAACTGCATTAGGATACAACTGGGATATTCTAGCAGTCCCTTAGCAGATATTATATGTTTCTCCAATGATTTAAGAGATGTAGTTCACGACCTTGGGCCCCATCATACTAAGGAATATATTTAAAGATTCCTGTAAGATATATCCCAGACTGTTGTCCTCATTCCATGTTTTCACTTAATGATGAATCTTCTATGTTCCCTTCTGCATGGCTGAATCTTTACAGACAAGCTATATCAAAGAAAAAGTCATCAATTTCACAGAATCACAGAATTTTAGAGTTGGAAAGCAACAGAGGGAACATGGAGTCCAACTCATACCCAAGAAGAATTCCCTCTATAACATATCCAACAAATGGCCATTCAACCTCCATGTGAAGAGGTGGAACCCACTACCTCCCACGGCATTCCATTCCACTTTTGGAGGTCTCTGATCATAAGCAAGTTGCTTTTATCCCCCAGACATCAAACCTTAATTTGGTTCTTCACTCTAGGGCTAAACAGAGTACATCTGATCCCTCTTTGACATGACAGCTTTTCAAATACTTAAACATAACTGCTATCTCGCTTCATCCTCCATCCCTGAGGCTTCTCTACTCTAGACTAAACATTCACAGTTTCATAAACCAGTCCTCATGACTTAAGTCCAAGAAACAGTGTGGTACAGTAAGGGAAAAAATAACAACAATTTTGATTCAGAGGACGCTAGTTCAAATCTCCCCCTCTTTTACTTTTTACATACAAAAGTGTATGGTCTTTGCCTTCATCCAATTCATTGTCAAGAATGTTCAGCACTATAGAATTAAAACAAATGCCTTGCATAATCTACAAGAATTTTCCATAATGGATAGAGTCCTGAATATAGAGGCAGAAAGACCTGAATTCAATTCAGACACTTGCTAGATGAGTGACCTGGGCAAGTCATTTAACTTCTCACAGCCTCAGTTTCCTCATTTGCAAAATGAGAATGTTTATGGCACCTCCTTCCAAGTATTCTTGTGAGTATCAAATGAGATAACGTATATAAAGCATTTCAAAAAAAGATGATGACACAGCGATGATGATGATGATGGTATTAACCTACTGGTCTGTTCTTTAGACATGATTATTCAACCCATTCCAAATATATATATAATTGTCCTACAAGATAGCCTACATTTCTCTATCTTATCCACAACAATAGCACAAAAGACTGACAAATGGAAAGCGTACTGAACTTGTAGTCAGATGTTCCAATGTAGGCACTGCCACTTACAACCTAGGCACACTTGAACAAGTCACTTCTAATTGGTGTTTCAGTTTCCTCACCTGTGAAAGGTGGAATGTTAAGCTAGATGACTTTTATGGTCCCTCCCAGTTCTAGAATTATTATACTTTGATTTATTTTTAAATATATGTTTTTTTGTTCTGTTAAAGGGAATACTGAATGATATAGTGGAAGGTGCACTGCTTCTCTAGTCAGGTGAGCTGGCTTCAAATTCCATTGCTGGTATTACTCTGTGACCTGAACCCACTCATGTAACCTCTTCATTGGCAGCAGTCTCCTAATCTGTAAAAAAAGGAAAAATAAATTAAGGAATTAGATTAGATGGCCTCTGAAGTTCATTCTAGCTCTAAATCTATGATCCTTTAAAATATAAGAATGACAACAATTAATGCTACATAAACAAAAAGTAGGCTATTTCCAGTTATCACTGTAACTGAAAGTGAAGCACATGATTTTGGCAAATTATCCAAAGATTTCCAACCTCTTCTCATCTGCTCCTAAAAAATCAAAAGAAAGCAAAAATATCCCAGTATGAAAGCCTTTGTCTTAATTCTCAATTTACTTTTTTATCATAAACTTAATAATAAAAAATAACCAGACAAAACCACAAGATAAGGCATCAAACGCTACCTACAACAGAAATTAACAAATAGAAACAAACAAATTTACAGATAAAATGTATCTATACCTATCTGAAGTTGTATTATTTTTACCTTCATTTTCTTTTTGCTATGTGGTTGTAATGAGTATATATATATATCTTTGTCAGTCTGCTTTTGTATTCCTTACATATTGTCACAAATATTAGCATATTTGGTCTTTCCATAATTCCTTATATTTTTCATATTTATAATTTTTGTAGCTTCATAATATCCCACTGTATACTTATATATAACTTATTCAGTCATTCTTAATCATTTTTGTGGGTTGCTTCTCATTTTTGCTGTTACAAATAAAGCAATTTTAGAAGTTTCCCTTTCTCCTCTGTTATATATACAAGCTACTCTGTCATTTAAAGTCTTTCCTTCACAATCTGACTCTTATCTATCCTTTTTTCACAGTCAGGTTAATTTGATCTTTTAATTACATTTTATTTTTAACTAATAAAATTTATTTTCTTGGCTTCTCACCTCCCCTCCTCATTGCAAAAAAAAAAAATCAAAACCATTGTAATCCTTTGTAGAGGGAACTCCCACATTCTAGGGCAGAGAAGACATGGGGAGCCACTGAAACCTCTTGAGAAAAGGAATGATTTGGTCAGACTTACAAGTCGTTGAATACTACAAAAATCTGAAGAATTAAAGTTGTAAATCACCCAAAGAACAATGATGATATATACATATACGTATATGTATGTATGTATACATATATATAATATATGTGTATATAGTGATTGTAAATAAGGCTGCAAATATGTCTCATGAAGAATTATGCAGGAGAAGTGATATAAAAGCTGTTATCAGAGAGTTGTAAGATAGGAAAAGAAGAGGGATTGGTCACACAAGAGTAAAGGACAAGCAATAGGCAATCTTTGTGTCCCATCGGTATCTATTGAATAGCAAGTGATCTAGAGAAAGAACCTCCTCTGTTAGACCCCTTATAAATGGTTTATATGAGAATGTGGACAAGAATCACACAGGATACCATAGTGTTGATGGAGATGCTTTTTGCACTGATGGAGGAAGTACTAGCATCAGTGGGTGCACAGATCCATTGGAATATGATGCTTTTTAAAATCAAGTTCTAGCAATGGAATTTTTGGGTAATGTGGCATCATAATATTTGTGACAATATACTACCAAACTGATTTCCAAAATGTTTGCTTCAGTCTGCAGTGCCACCAATAATGCATGTGCATTCCTGCTTCCACTTGGCACCAGCTCTGAATTTTTCTTTTTTGTTTGTGGTTACTTTACCCATCTTGGTATATGTTAGATGACATGTTAAGGTTTCCTTGACTTGTATTTCTGTTATCATTGGGATATTTGAGTATCTTTTAATGTACATTAATAACAGTTTTAATTTTCTCCCTTAAATTCTTTGGCTATTATCTTAGTTTCCCCCTTCACTCTGAATGTTTAAAGGCAACTTATATCTGTATATCCATATTATATATATATATATGGCATATATATATTTTAAAAATTGATATATTTAATGTCGTGTGTCTCCAAAAATTGCTAAAAGTAAAGATTCTTTTTCAGGGTCAAACATCCAAAAGATGCTTCATTCTGAGTCCTTCACTATCAGCTAGGAATTCTTTTGTAGTAATGAAGAACTGGAAAACTAAAGGAATGTGAATCAATTAGGGGATGGCAAAACAAATTATGGTATATAAATAAAATGAAACATTATTGTACTGTCAGAAACTGGGAAAGTCTTTTATGATGTAGAGTGAAGTGAGCGGAGTTAGGGGGATAGTTTGTACAAGAGCTACAATACTGTAAAAGCAAACAACTTTGAAAGACTAAAGATCTCTGATCAATTCAATGAGCAAGAATGATTCCAGGGACCAACGACCAACCATGCTCCTCATCTTCTGACAGACTGATGAGAGACTCAGAGTGTAGAATGAAACATACATTTTTATATGGCCAATGGGGAATTAGTTTTGCTTGACTGCACTTATTTCTTATAAGTTTTGTTTTTCCTTTTCCTTTCTTAAATGGAGGTTGAGGAAGGGAAGTGGGAAAGAGAAGAAATTAATTCCTGTTAATGGAAAAAATAAAAAACAACAACAAAAAATAATAATAACTGTGAAATTTGATGAAGGGAAGACCATTTCTGGCTGAGAGGATTAGGGCAAGCTTCAAGGAGAAATTGGTATTTGAGTTAGAACTTGAAGAGTGAGTCGTGCAAAATTATTTAAATGAATTATCTCATTTGAGCCTTACAAACAACCTTGGAAAATATGTACTACAAGTATTATTGCTACCATTTTACAGATGAAGAAACTAAGTCTTTAGGAGTTTAAGTGACTTGCTCGTGGTCTCACAACTAGTGAGTCACAGAAGCTAGATTCAAACCCAGGTTACTGAAATCCCTTTCATCTTCTCTTGAATTCCTATCCACCTATTTCAAGGCCCAATTCAAATACCTTTCTCTGTTGAAGCCTTCCCTGATCTCCCCATTTCTTTCATCAGACTTCACATACAACTTTCTTCATTTCCTATATGTTTATTATTTAATTCTGTGTTGCAGTATAATTATTTCTAAATATCTTCCATCTCCCCTGTTCAGTCATTTCAGTCCTGTCCAGATATTTGTGACTACATTTGGAATTTTCTTGGCCTCGAAGGTGCAGAGCTTTGCCATTTCCTTCTCCAGCTCATTTGACAGATGAGGAAACTGAGGCAAGCAGGGCTAAATGACTTGCCCAGGGTCACACAGCTAAGCAAGTGTTGGAGGCCAGATTTGAACTCAGGAAGGTAACTCTTCCTGACTCCAGACCTCCATTCTATCAACTGCACCACCTAGCTACACTGCCATCTATCCTACTAGGCTATAAAGTGCTTGAGGTCAAGGATCATGTATTAATTAGTTTTACATTCTACCCCTATCATAGTGATCTGCACTTAGTAGGTACTTAATAATTGTTTGTTAAGCTTGAATGTTCATTTTGCTCTAGACTCAGTAAGACACAATGGAATTCTGAGCAGCAGGATTAAGACAAAAATTTTACTCTTAGAACAAAGTACATTCTGGAACTAGCTGCACCTTCCAGAAGAT
Source organism: Notamacropus eugenii (assembly GCF_028372415.1). Taxonomy (NCBI): domain Eukaryota; kingdom Metazoa; phylum Chordata; class Mammalia; order Diprotodontia; family Macropodidae; genus Notamacropus; species Notamacropus eugenii. The sequence goes on from NC_092872.1 coordinate 191,887,058, forward strand.
CATGGGACCCGAAGGAACCTAAAAAATCATCCAGTCCAGGGGTGGGGAACTTGCAGCCTTCAAAGCCACATCTGGCCCTCAAGGTCCTCAAGTGCAGCTCTTCAACTGAATCTAAACTTGAATTGTTCTGTGAAGTTTAGATTCAAACAGGTTCCCCACCCCTGATCCAATCAAATCCCCTTATTTTACAGAAAAGGAAACTAAGGCATAATGACTTGCTCAGTGTCATACAGCTCATCTATGGCAGAGCAAGGACTACAATCCATGCCTCCTGAGACTCAAGCACTACTCTTTCCTCTGCCCTACAGCTATCTCATTTCAAAATAAGCAAGTAGAAGGATGCCAATTACTGGAATCATGTAACCCAATCAAGGCTAAGGGACAGATTTCTACCCCAGCTCTCTGCATTGTTGCCCCAGTTTCTAGTCAAGTTTGGAAAAATTCCTTTTACAAGATAGCATTTGGGCTATAGAGACTAACCTAAGTAATTTTTTCCCCTCCACTTCATTGCACACATGGAGGGAAGACCAAAGAGAAAAGTTAACACAGTGAGTTTCTGAATCATGTACATTAGCTCATCGATATATTGTCTTATAACAACTATTCCTTGCCTAAGAAGAATTTTAAGTCTCTTGTAAGCCTTCATAAGCTCCAAAGATTATGCTAAGCTGGGAGTATGAAGGAGGAGAAAAGATAAACAGTGTAATGGAGATCATTAACTATGCAGAAAATGGTAGATTTTTGTGCTTTGGCTACACTAATCCTCAAATTGAAATCAGCTCAAGACATCACTCTGAGAGAGGAAATCGCAGAGGTGAGAGAAAGCTACTCTCTGAAGTTACAACAGCTATAATGTCTTTTTTAAAAAGAAAGTGGACAGCGTCCTTTCCAAAGAGCCAAAGGACAAGACTGGTTGTGATCCAGTCAGATTTGACTCTTCATGGTCCCATTTAGGGTTTCCTTGGCAAAGATGCTAGAGTTATTTCCTTCTCTAGCTTATTTTACAAATGAGGAAAATGAGGCAAACAGGTTTAAGTGCCTTGCCCAGAGTCACATAGTAAGTATCTGAGGCCAGATTTGAATTTATGAAGATGAGTCTTCCTGACTCCTGGCACTCTATCCATTATAGTACCACCTAACTACCCAAGGACAAGAAGACAGGACCAAATGGTACAAAGGACAAAAACTATTTCTTTAAGGAACCGATATTGGAAGAGTTAGAGGAGGTACAGAAGCAAAGGTAGATGAGCTATTTCTCTACTATCTAGGTGCATTGTTTAACTGCCTTTTCCATCCAAATCAAGAGAAGGGATTTTCTTCTTCCCTTATTCTATTGTTCCCCTTATAATTTGCTAAAACTGTGATATTACTGGTAGGAACACCCCTTCCCTCAGTCTATGTGACCTCATTCTGTGTATTGTTTACCCACAAGTCCTCCAAGGAGGATCTAGCCAATAAGATGGAGGCCTCCTTCCCCCACCACACACACTTTTTGTTTCTTTTAATATTACACAAATACCAATGTGATGATACCCTGACTGTCTACCTCTTATTTCTTGCTTTTACTCTAAGACCAGCCTACCTTTTCAAGCCATGGATATCTTGGATGGTGTCTTTTAGGCCATTTTCTTGTGTGTCATCCATTACCATAGGATCATAGAATCACACGCTCTAATTGTAGTGTCTCTTAGGGTTTTGTCCTAAGCACTCTATTCTTCTCCCTCTATACTACTTCACTTGGTGAATTTCTCAGCTCCCATCGATTTAATTACCATCCCTATGTTGATGATTCTTAAATCTGCCTTTCTCGCCCCAATCTCTCTGCTGACCTCTAATCTCAAATCTCCAACTGCCTTTCAGACATCTCAAACTGGATGTCTTGTAGACATCTTGAAGTCAATATGTCCAAGACCAAACTTACTATTTTCTCCCTTAAGTTTCCACCCTTCCTTTCCTCTCCCCTATCATTGTAGAGGTCAACACCCATCTTCTCAGTCCCTTGGGTTCAAAATCTAGGTGTCTTCTTTGATTCCTCACTATCTACCCCCTCCCCATATCCAAGCTGTTGCCAACACCTGCTGATTTCCCCTTTGTAACATCTCTTGAATGTGTCCCCCTCTTTCTTCTGACATGACTACCACCCTGGTGCATGCCCTCAACGCCTCATATCAGGGTTGTTATATATGTTGCAGAGTTGGCATGCCTCAAATCTCTCCCCACTCCAATCCATCCTCCATTCAGCCACTAAACTGATTTTCCTAAAGTGCAAGTCTGATCATGTCACCCCCTACTCAATAAACTGCAATAGCTTCCTGTTGTCTCCAGGAGCAGATACAAAATTCTCTGCTTGGCATTCAAAGGCCTTCATAGCCTAGCCTTCTCCTGCCTTTCCAGTTTTCTTACACCTTACTCGCAACAGATATTCTTCAATGATTCAGTGACATTGGCCTCTTGGCTGTTCCACATCAAGTATTTCTCTTTCTCCTATGGAATACTCTGCTCTGACCACTAATCTCCCTAGCTTCCTTTAAGTCCCATCTAAAAGCCCATCTTCTCCAGGAAGCCTTCCCTGATTCCTCTTAGTTCTGATGCCCAGGCTTTGCTAATTATTTCCTCTTTATTCAGTATACGTACCCAATATATATCTTTGTATATATTTGTTTGCATGTTGTAATTAGATTGGAAGTTCTTTGAGGACAGAGATTGCCTTTTACTTCTTTTTGTATCCCTAGCATTTACCACAGCACATATTAAGAGGGTAATAAATGGTTGTTGAATTGAATAGCTCTTAGAAGCTATTTAATCTAATCCACTTATTTTAGAAAACTAGGGTTCAAAGAGCCCAAACCAGTAACAAGGTGAAAGACAGGTCCTTTGTCTCCAAACCCAGCATGCTTTGCATTGTACCATGCTGATTAGATGGTGCATCCTGTTTGCATTCACCATGGGTCTTTCCATTGCCCTTGCATTCATCTGGGATTGTGATTTTTCTGAGATTGTGCACTCCCATTATTCACAGACATATGGTCTCATTAAAAGATGGTGGTGCCACTGCCATGAACTACAGATATGAGCAGCCTAAAATGACTAAAAAGCCTTGTACAGTTTCCCAAATATATCCTGATCTAATCTCCTCTTCCAATTCCAGTCAATATAATATTATAATATCCTATACTGCCAAAGTAATGGAGACTTCTCTCATACCAAGACAAGTGGGAAGAGTGAATTACGTGATGAATAATAGTTCTTGTAGAAGGAAAGAAAAAATTGGTGATTTTTTTTAACACAAGAGGAGAGAAAGTGAAGCAAAGAAGCCCAGAGAACACTTTTTGGATTGTTCAGTGAGATTGTCAACAAAGGTAGAAATACCAGAAATCACACATTCAAATGCATGTTGTCCTTCAGAATATCAATCAATAATCAATAGACACACGTTTATTAAATGCCTACTTCATGCCAAGCACTGAGAGTACAAACACCAAAAAAAAAAAAAAAAAAAAGAGTCCCTGACTTTAAGGAGTTTATAATCTAATAGGGGATAGCAGTACACAAAAGAAATCTGCCAGGAGGGTAGCCAGGTGAGAAATGAGACCTCCTTAAATGGAGATCTCCTTAGAAGGCTACATGTTTATTCTAGTGACGGTGCCATTGCTTGAAACATGTGTCAGAAGTTCTTTAGAATACTTTTCATGTGTGATATTGCAACCATAATGCATGGGTTTTCTTTTCTGTTTCTGCTTAATTCACTCTGCATTAGTTCACACAAGCCCTTCCTATGTTTCTCTAACTATTCAGAAAGTTGACTTTCAGATTTCTTTGTTTTCTCTAATTCTTCCATACTGATCACTCTGAAGTTTGTTGTTTTTTTATATGATGTTCTTCTCTACTCCATTTTCCTGACTTCCATCCCTCCTCTTCTTCTGCCATCGACAGCGTGATAACAAGAGGTCACATTTATGCAGGGCTCTTGGGTTACAAAACACCTCATGTCCATGCTTTCATCTGATCCTCACAACCTTATGAGGTAGGTGATTTAAGGAGTTATTATCCCCATTATACAAAAGAGGGAATTAGCTCATGGGGATAAATCGACTTTCCTAAGATCACATAAGTAGCCAGTGGAAGAACTTGGTCTTTCTCATAGGTCTTTGGACTCTGTGTCCTCTGCTTTTTTCCCACCATGCTCCTGCCTTGCATCCTGGGCCATCTCCAGCCATCCTGATGAATATCAGGCCACTGGACCCAGATGGCTCAGGAGAAGAAAGTGAGGCTGGTGACCTTGCACAGCCCTCCCTCACTCTAATCAAAGTCAACTGCAAGTCATGTCATCATCTTCCTGATGTGATGGTCCTCTTTGAGAATGAAGGACAAACATTAACAACAGCAACCACCATGTTCCTGCCATAGGACATGTGTCAGGAAGCTTAGGAGCAGTATACCATCTCTTCCTTGGATTAACATAATCCAGTCCTAGATGTTGTGAGCATCTGCAGCAGATACAGGGACCATACATGACAAAGTTTGTTTGAACATATGTGTCTTTGCATTCAAGTACAGATCCTGGCATCCTTAAAAATGGTTTTTCCTATGATGAACACCAATAAAAACGTGCATACTTCATGTATTATTTATACCCCTCTTTGAACAATTCTCCAAGAAGGAAAAAGTTTTGCAGGATTTCATAGCTTAAAACCAGTGTGACAAGGCAGAGTCAGCAGCTAGCTATCTTTCTTTCTCCAGGATTTGAAAACGGGACTTAAAAGTCTGGAATTATACTCAGATGGATTTCAGTCCTGTAATATTAACATTTTTTTTTATTACCTGAACTATTTCCCCTGTCTCCCTGACTCCCTCAGCAGGGGCTCCCATATGATTTCCTACAGTGATCCACCCCCACTTTCAGGGAGCAGCATTTGAGGAGCTGCCCTACCATTTATCAAAGCCTTCCCCTTGGTCATCAGAGAACATCTCGTCTGACTTGGGCTCTATGAAATTGTCTGCTGCTACTTCTCTCACTCTCTCCCCCTCCTTTCCCTTTCCGTTCTCTCCACCCCTCTGCTTTTTCTTCCTCTTCTTTGTATTGAGTTATCTGTTCAGAGCAAAGTAATCTCCCTAGAACTGCCTGGATGGAGATCTTGTCTCCCTTCAAAGCCTCAGAACCCTCTCAGGCTAAGCCAGATCTTTGTTAAAGCTGCGTGTATAAATCTTAACGGGCTGAGGCTCAGAGAAAATGCCTCTGTAGCCCAGGGCTGAAGGTCAGTGAAAATTAAACCTGGTGTATTTACCTTAGTGTGTGTACACACATGCATGTACATATACAAACATATTATATGCATGCATATGTTTATGTATAGATATACATGCAAACATAAATACGTGCATGCACACATACATACATAGTGTGTGTGTATAAAACAACTAAAGAAAGACTGTATGAAGTGAGAACAGTAAACAGGAAGGTTTGTATTGCTCTTATAAAAGTTAATCATTTCTTACCTTAAATTCACCCATAAGACTTGAGGAAAACTGTCACACACAAAACCCCACTAATTCAAACCTAGAAGGAGCCTTAGAGATTCTCTATTCCAATCCCCTTCATTTTATAGGTGAGAAAACAGGAGCTCAGCCAGAGTAAATGACTTGCCCAAAGTCATAGATATTAAGGGGCAGGACCAGAATTTGAACTCAGGCCCTCTGCCTCCCAATGCAGCACTCTTTCCAGCAAACTTCGTTGCTTCTCTCTGGGCAGATGGTTAGCTGAGGCTGACTCCCGGACCCAGACTTGAGGGAGTCACACACCCTTGTGAAATTCAAGCCCACTTCCTCTTATTGAACCACAGTGATAACTATTCTAAACTGGAGTGCTTTGGACTTAAGCAAACATATGATTAGTCAACAAGAGACGTATGACTGCCGACTCTAAGTAGAGTATACTGTCATTTTTCCCTTTTTAAGATAACGTTAGCTCTTTACAAGCATTATCTCATTCAATCCTTACGACAGCTCAGTGCAGTAAGTAATGACGGTAACAACAATATTTGAAATACGAGACAGACCAAGGGTTACCTTTGAACCAGCGCAGATCAAAAGCTTTAGAGGAAGGGGCTCCATCCCTCCATATCCCATGGAACAATGGGTAAATCCTCGGTGCAAGATTTATAGAAGAAGATAGACAATAGAACAAATGATGAGAAAGTCTGAATGGGGCTTGATCTGTATCAATGGAAGGAAGGCCTACCATGAAGAGATCACAGATCCATGGAACTACTGAAATATGCTACATACATTTTGTTGTTTAAGCCTCCCAGCCTGCAACGTACGAATTGCAGTTATGACTACCCCCACTTTACAAATGAGGAAACTGAGGTTCCAAGAGGCAAATTGTTTCATCCAACCAGCTGATGTTTAAAAAAGAAATGTGCAGAAGGCAGGAGCAAGACCAGGTAATTGAAGAAATTCAAGGGTACAGCAAAGTTCTGTTCAGAATGAACTGAGACTAGTAAGGGAAGTTTGTTTGTTTGTGTTCTCCTTCTAGCTATAATATTGAGAGAAAAGGGGAACCACTTCCTACCTAAAGTCTTTCCTGATCCCCAGCTATTAGTACCCCGCCAACTTATCTTCTGTATATTTTGTATATCTCTTGCATATGTTTATTTATGTACATGCTAGTAAGGTCCTGGAGGATAGGGACTGCTTAATTTTTGTCTTGGTCTTCCCAGAGCCTGGCCTAGTGTCTTTACCACAGCAGAGTCTTAAATGCTTGCTGACTGACTAATGGATTCCTCAAGATCATGTAGGTACTACGTAAAAAAAGTCAAATTCTAGAAGACTTAAATACCACTGTTTCTTTTACCATGCATGCAGTCTTTACCCTTTAATAAGAGACCAGATAGAGGCACAACAGAGGCTTATATCACTACGCAATTTCTTCCTTCTTTAAATTTCACATGGTATCATCTGTACATTTGCTTCCTGAGCAAGAGTGGATATTTTCATAAGAAAAGTCAGGGTTAGGGTTTTTCTTGTTTTGTTTTTGTTTGTAAAGCTTTCAGAAAGAAAGAAAAAATAAAGCCAGGGTGTAATTCGGTTTGGCCAGCTAAATGGTGCAGTGGATAGGGTGCCAGGTCTGGAGTTAGGAAGACTCATCCTCCCATGTTCAAATCTGGCCTCAGATATTTAATAGCTATGTGATCCCGGGCAAGTCACTCAACCCTCTTTGCCTCAGTTCTTCATCTATAAAATGAACTAGAGAAGGAAATTGCAAACTACTGCAGTATCCTTGTTGTCAAAAGCCCAAATGGGGTCATGAAAAGTTGGACACAACAGGAAGTGACTGAACAACAACAAATTCTGTGTAGGTGGCTATTGAGCAAATCAGTCTCCAAAAAAACCCCACATTTACTTTGCTGCAGCATATGACATGTAAATCTGCAGATTAGCCAGTCAAAGATGAAGCTAAAATGGAAGCCAGCGAGAAGCTATCACCACCATCATTGAACCCTTGCTTGGCCATTATTACTCAACTCAGTTCAGTACTCTGTTGGTCAGCCTGGAGAGTAGTTTTTCAAAGTAGAAGAATGCTTCAAAAGTCTGCAATGTTAGGGAATAGGAAGTTTCACTTAAGGGAATTTTCCATATAAAGGAAGTACCCACCAAGCTTCAATACTCTTCAAAAATTCTAGGGGAAAAAAAATAAAAATTCTTAAAATGATTCTTCATTTAGTTTCCCTAGCTTCCTTCAAATCTCAGCTCCTACAGAAAATTCTTTCCCAGTTCCACCATTTTATGGTGGTTCTTAATCTGGGGTCCATAAACTGTTTAATGAAATACTTTGATAATTCCATTTCAATATAACCAACTTCCCTTGTATTACTATATATATATACATACACATATATATTTATCATTTAAAAACGGTATTCTGGGAAAAGGTCCATAAAGTACCATGAGATTGCCAAAGGGATCAATAACATTAAAAAAAGGCTTAGAACTCCCCTGAGTCTTTCCTTCAGAGATTATCTCCCATCTCCTCTGTACGTATCTTATCTATACCTAGCTATTTACAAGTTATCTCCCCAAGTTAGAATGGGAGTTTCCTGAGGGCAGGGACTCAGGCAGGTTTTGTCCTTTCTATCCTGACCCAGAGCTTGGTATATAATTTGTTGTTCAGTTGCTATTTTATATACATGTATGTAAGCATATGCATACAAAAATGTATATGTATATACACATACATTCACATATATAAAATTTTCTGTTGTTATATTTTACATATGTACATATATATAGTACACACACACACACACACATACATGCACACATACACATCCGATTCTTTGTTACTCTGCAGACCATATTGTCCGTGCTTTTCTTGGCAAAGATACTGGAGTGATCTGCCATTTCTTTCTCCAGTAGATTAAGGCAAACAGAGGTTTGCCCAAGGTCACATAGTAAGTGTCTGAATTCAGGTCTTCCCACCTCCAGGGCCAGAGGTCTGATCACTGAGCCACCTAGCTGTCTCCTTGGTAGGTAGTTAAGGGCTTAAATAATGCTTTTGATTGATTGGCTGATTGATTGACCACTCAACTCAGTTCATTTCAACAAACATTTACTAAACACAAGACACTGTGCTAGAGGCTGGATATAGAAAGACAACAATTTTAAAAGAACTTCCATTCTACTAGGGTCACAACTTGTAAACCACAAAGTGTCATAGATACAACCCACCAAAGCCACAGCTCCTCATTCAGAATCTTCCTAATGTCAACTGTAAACTTCCCCATCTTTGAAAACCGAAAATACTGAACAAATGTGACAATTTCTTTATGATTCAGGGTTGAAATAATAAACATAAATTATTGTGCTCTTTTTTTTTTTTTAACAAATATCATGCCCTCTGGTTAAAGGATGCTCTATTTTTTTGTACCCACCATAATTAACCTGTACTTGTACTTTTAGGGGGCAGCTAGGTAGTGCAGTGGATCAAGCACCAGGCCTGGAATCAGGAAGATTGTAAGCTCAAATCTGGCCTCAGACACTCCCTAACTGGGTGACCCTGGACAAGTCACGTAACCCTGTTTGCCTCAGTTTCTTCATTTGTAAACTGAACTGGAGAAGGAAATGGCAAACCACTCCAGTATCTTTGCCAAGAAAACCCCAAAAAGGTTCACAAATTGTTGGATATGATTAAACAACAGCAAATGTGTTTCCTTATGCCAGTGTTTTTCCCAGAAAAAGGTAGTGCAGTATATAGTAGAGTGCTGCACTAAGAGTCAGAAAAGCCAGGGTTCAGATCCTTTCTCTAATACTTACTGGTGGTATGGCCATGAACAACTCTCTTCACTTCTCTGAACCTCCGTTTCTTCTTTTAATTAGGATAGGTTTGGCTAACTATGACCCTCAGATCATAGTCTGCCAATCTTTCTTCTAAAAAATGGAAAGTATGGTACTTCCCTCTGAGGTTGTAGAGCAGTGATAAGGAGATAGGAAATGAAGTGTTTGTATCATGTACGTCAGCTTGCTTTGAATGTAGAAAGAGCCAGGTGATATAATAGATAGTGATTGAGAAAGGATTGAACTGTAATCAGGAATATTTGAGATCCCATCCTTCCTCAGTTACTCATTGGCTGAGGGACCTTGGTCTCTTATTTCTCCCAGCCTCAGTTTCCTTTTCTATAATATGAGGATAATCACAGCACCTACCTCAGAGAGTTATTTTGAGGATCAAAGGATACAACATATGTAAGACATTCTACCAACCCTAGAGCCCCATGTAAAGTGCTAGTTACTATTACCTTTGTATGAGGAGGAGTATGGAAAGATAAATTGGAACTGGGTTATGCTATGAAGGTTAGAAAAGGCAATTAACCCATATCCTCTGGTCTGAGCTCATCTCAGTGGTACCTACATTCTAGGACCAGTCATATCCTCCAACCCTAGATGGATGATTCTATAACTCTCAGACCTCCTAGACTCAGGATATTGTCTGCTTAGACTTAACTGGACTTTACCCAACTCTCCCTGTTCATTGTTGAACTGTCCTTGTCTGCATGGTCTCAACACACTCTGGTGCAGGTGCTCCAGAGATGCCAAGGGCAAGATAATTTTAGAAAGGTAGTTTGTATAACCAAATTCCTAGGAGTAGTTTAATTGGTGTGAATGAGCTAGGGAAAAATGGAGATAGAACACCTGGAAGTCTCTCAGGGTTATTTGACTTTAGGTAATACAAAAATTCAATTGAACAAACTTTTATTGACCATGTGCTATGTACAAGGCACTGTGCTCAGCACTGGGAAAGCAATGATGAGAAATTATACAGTCCTTGTTACAGTTGTAACTAGGGCAGGGCAATGAAGGCTTTGCCTCAGGGTACCAATATCAAGAGATGCTGACAGTAGAAGCAACAGAACTTAACAATTGCTGAGTTAGCAAGTTTAATTTAATCATTTAATTTAACAATTAGTTACTCTTTCTCAGTCTACCCTCCTTTAGAGAAGCTGTGATATCCCAGGGTCTCCACCACTCTATCTTAGGGTCTCATCTTCTTATCAACTGAATTCATTTTTAAAGGTTGATTTGAGGGCATATTTTTACGATGCTTGCCCAGGATGTGATTTGTGCTATTTGCCTCAAGTGACAAAATTGCTAGTTAAAGTTCTGGTCATGCCCTCAAGGAACTTACACTCTGATTAAAGTGGAGTGCCCATGACATGTGCACAAATAAGTACAGTACAAAGTAGAATGGGATAGAGGCAAAGTGTAATGAGAAACTTAAGCAAGGAGAGCTCCTTTCCACTTAGAGGGAGGTGAGGCTATGTCCAGAAACTCTGGGAAGGAACAAAAACATTGGAGTTTGGCTTATGCATAATGGTCCATACATGTAAATACCGTACTCTATTATCCTTCCTTTGGGTGAAGGTAATTGAGCAGAGAGATTAAATGGAGGCTCCCAGCCCCGATGGATGTATCGTTAGTTTGTTGCTTGGAGCACATCGATCACTTTCTCATGTGATGAGTGTAATAGCTGTAGCTGATGAGTTTTCTCCCACATTTCAGTGACTTTTAAAACAAGATGGGTAGTCAATGGTGGAGCTCTGTGCAAAAGCAAATGGAGATATTTGGGCTGCATCCAGATGTTGCCTGATTGACCACCCATGGTTGGATCTCTACATTTCAGGTAAGGTTTGCTTTAAGTGCTCTGTGGTTTTCTATCAGTTTGTAGGTAATCATTTCTCAGGGAGCTATCGACAAATGTCCCCTTTATCGACATTGCCACTTCACAGGGGTATTTATTTTAGCTCTAAGAATAAGTATTGATTGAGTTTAAATATCTAAATAGACTCTGAATAAACAAGGAGGCACATCATTTCTAGAGTGACCTCTTCAGCCTTTCCTGGTGATTCTCCTATCCACAAAGACCATCCATCCAGGATCCCCATTATCACATACAATCACAGGCCTGAATGGGGCCTCCATTTAGAAAATGAAAGAACTAGATTAAATAATCTCTGAGGTCCCTCCCAGGCTGAAAAATCAGGAGGGTTGAAGTCCTTTAACTCTTGAATCCCTGTCTGTTTTCAAGGTTCAACTCAAGCTCTATAACCTGTTTCCTAATAGAATTTTAAAAATTAAAAATAGAACCTTTTCAAATCCTCCCACTTTCTGTCTGGAACTACCTTGCATATATATTTTATATTTACAATTTCTGTATGTGTAGCTTCCCCCAATGGAATATACTCTCCCTGAGAGCAGGAATTATTTTGAATTTTTGTTTTCGCATGCTCAGGCCCCAGCACTGGGCCTTCTATATACACTAGGTGCTTAATAGATGCTTATAGAATCAGACTGATATGAATAAGAGGTACACACATGCATACTTCTCATGTATGTGTGCACATAGCTAGTGGTAACACCATCTTTTTTGCAGGGTAGGGGAGGAATCCTGTGATTTTCATCAGTTACAGGGGGCTCCTTCTACCTATGTAACTCTTCTGTAACTTATAGTCTTCGAGAGATTCCTGGGGACCTGGAAAGGTCAAGGGATTTGCCTAGTCACAGTCATTATGTGTCAGGGTGAAGCCAGGATGACCTTGTTTGTGACCAAACATTATTGGCCTCACATCACTACTTCTCAATACAATCATGGCGTCAGAGATGGAAGTGTTTCCCTGGCATAGGAAATTCCCAGGTAAGGGAATTCCTTCCACTAATGCAGATTGGCACCTTCTCTGCTATTTACAGTCTTAGACAGTAGCCAAGGCTACTGAGGGCATTAAGTGACTTGCCCCAGGTCACACAGCTTCCAGGTGTCAGAGCTGAGACTTGAATCCAGGTCTCAATGACTTCAAAGCTAGCTTACTATCTACTACACCATGCTTCTTTTAATACAGTCATACACAGAGACACATATACTTGTCGGGCCTGTTTCCCAATCTCTAAAATGAAGGGGTTTGACTGAATTATTGCTAAGGTCCTTGGCAGCTCTAAAATCATATTCTCTTTATTCTCTCTCTCTCTCTCTCTCTTTCTCTCTCACTACTCACACATAAATATTGGGAACACAATCATATAGATATATAGATAACATTATTTGACTTGACAGGCTATTATCTTTATTTGTATTCATTGTACTGGAGACTTTTGTTTTTGACATTAGTCATTTTTCCATATGTCTTCCCTAAAGACCCTTCCCTCATAACAAAGTAAAGCAAATTAAATAAAACCTGCTGGACCAAGCAACCACATTTGACATTGGAGTAGCTTGTATATATGCTGGGAACTTTCCATCATGAGGGAGATAGCATCATCTCTCCCCCAGGACCAAGATTTCATGGGTCAGACTTCTAAGGTTCCTCCCAGTTCTGTTGGGGCAGCTAAGTGACTCAAGGGATAAAGCACTAGGCCTGGAGTCAGGAAAACCAAGACCTAACTCAGGTCTCTCAAATCCAGCCTTCTCCCTCCTTGACCCCCTACAATTTCTCTATTTCATGAAAACAACATATAAAGAAAATGGTGACCAGGAATGTGAGGGGACTTGAAAAAATGTCTTTGAGGAAAGCTTGAAGGTCCTGGGAATGTTTCACCTGGAGAAGAAAAGATTTAAATGCATTTCATCAAGCAAGAGGTTGTCTTTACAAAGGAGCTGATTTTAGCTTCCTTTTCGTCTTTGTTTTGACCATGGTTTAAATATTTGCCTCTTCTTTATCAAGGGAAATGTGATTTGCAATCTAAAACCTCCTTCTCAATTGACTGGCATTTCCCAATATCTCCACCTTGTCTGGCCTTTTAATCCTTCTCTAAGTCCATAGAAGCAAGTGATACAAAAAAAAATAATTGAGCCAATCAGTCCTATGCAATTTGGATGTATTTAGACTCAGAGCTGGAAGAAACAGAAATCATCTGGTACAAAATCTTCACTTTGCACATAATGCAGATAGACCTAGATGAGATATGACTCCTCAAAGGTAATTAGTAGCAGAGTTGGACTAGAGTTGGTCTATATCCCTAACTAGTGATGGGACTTCAGACAATTCATTTCACCAGGCTGGTCCTCAATTTCCTCATCTGTAAAATGAGGTGGTTGGACTTCTAAGCTTCATTCCAGTTCTGTTGGGGCAGTATAGTAAGAGAGTGCTGGGCTTGGAGTCAAAAACATCTGAGTTCAAATTTGGCCTCAGCACTTATTAGCTGTGTGACCCTGGGCAAGTTACTCCTGTTTGCCCCAGTTCCTCATCCATAAAATAAGCTGGAGAAAAACATGGCAAGTAACTCCAGTATCTTTGCCAAGAAAACCCCAAATGAGATTACTAAGAATCAGACACAACTTAAATGACTGAACAACAAATCCAGTTCTAAATCTATGAACCTATGGTATAAAGGAAGGAGCCCTGAAGTAGCATCAGAAGGCTTGAATTCTAATCCTTCCAGATCTAACACTCAGTCATGCAGCTTGATTCTTTGGCTCTTTCTCCAGGAAAGCTTCTGTCTGACTCATGGATGGAAGAGCAAGGAGACGAAGGAAGCTGGTTGGGCAGTGTTGGGGACTCTGGTCTCAGGAGCAGAAAAGAAAATCTCAAACATATGAAAAACTCCTAAAAAGTCTCTTGACCTTGTAATCCTAAATCCTAATTGGTCTTTTTTCTTTTAGGTTGCTCATAGTTGATTTTTCCCCCTGTTGGTTGATAACCCATGACAAAAACAAATTATTCCTTGCTCTGTCTATATGGGAAATGTTTAAAAATCTGACAATGTCACAATATAGAAATCATCTATAAAAAGAGAATCAGAAACTACCAGAAATTTTAATATAGGTATTTATTTATCTTACAGGCACCAGATCGTCATCTGGACAGGGAATCACGGACAAATCTGTAATGGAGTATTACAGCTATGGAAAACAACATCCATTAGGCATCCATTAAGAAAGGATCTATCTTCAGGTAAAATTCAAGAAGATGCAAGCTATCATAAAATTTTCTTTCCCTCCTCTAGAGAGGAAGTGATATTTTACACCTATAAGTGATCATTTACATTACAATTCAATTCAAACAAGTATTCATTGACCGCCTACTATTTGGAGAGTGAAAAGAGAAGAATATAAAACAGTTCCTACCCTTAGAGAGCCTGTATTTCCACTGGGGAAAATCATCTTGTTCTGAGCTAAGCAAATATAAACTATATGGAAAGGAATGTCTGAGGTGGGGTGGGGGGAGCGGGCAAAGGATGCCATAACACTTTATGGTTGCAAATTAGATATTGGTATCTACACATTCTCGTTTGATCTTCCTAATAATCTTATGATATTTAAAGTACAAATATTATCATATATCTATTGTCTAGATGAGGCACCTGGGTCTCAGGTAAAGTAACTAGTCTAAGATCACCCTGATGGTAACTGAACAATCTGGATTTGAACCCAGGTCTTATGACACCCAAATCCAAAAATCATTTTCCACACATTATGCTACCACCAGTCCAAATTCTATATTTCCTTTAAGGCCCAGCTCACAACTCACTTCCTCCATAAAGTTTTCTGTGTTTAATTTGTCTTCTGATTATTTCCCTTTTATTCATTCATACCCAGAACCTCTGTATGTAATCTTTGTCACACTATATTATGTATTTACAAATAAATGTCTGCCTGCTTGTTTGCACATGCATTATTTTGTCTCAGCAATTAAATTATGAAGTCCTAGAGGGCAGAACCCTTATCTTATATTTATTTGGTATCCTTAACATAGTCTAACAACTGTAAAGAAATATCATTTAGGCCACATATGAGAGAGTTATTCATTACTCTAAGCACCATCATTGATCGATTAAGCCTAAATCTGCATAGGCTTTGCTGTTTGGTATCTCTCTTATCTCCCTACCCTCCACCCACCCCTGCCAAAGTGAAACCTGAAAGAGAAAACTGGAGATCTGGACATACTTTTTTGTCTAGATTAGTTGATTCATAGAATAAATAAAGTGCCTTTTGTTGAAAATGGTTTTCACTTGCTTGGAGCTAGACTTTCTTTGAGTTCTTCCTTACAACTTACTTCTGTGGGACACAGTCCCCCAGGGCTACTCTTTTCTTTAGTCTTATCAACATTATCAGCTCAACCACGATGCACCAGTTTACTCATAGACTTATTACAGAATATCTACATTTCCCCCATATAGACATGATTTAGAAAAGAAACATATAAGATTAATTATTAATATATTAAAATAATGATTAATATGATATAATAAGAATCCAATTTATAAGGGCAGGTAGGTGTTACAGTGGATGAAACTCTGGAAGAAGGCAGGAAGGCCCAAATTTGAATCCAACCTCAGACACTTACTAGCTGCAAGCCACTTAGCCTCTTTCTTCCTCAGTTTCCTCATCTATAAAATGACTGCACCCACCTCCTTATGGATGTTGTGAGGATAAAATGGGATGTCATCTATAGAGTACTTCATAAACTTTAAGGAGCTATATAAATGCTGGCTATCATATTATTAGCTATTAATTGTCATAGAGGGAAGGAACAATTAAATTAATGAATCAATGATGTCTTAATAGTAAGAGCCATGACACTATATTCCTGTCTTTGCATATATGTTATTATGTGATGCTCACCATCTTACTCTTTCTCACATCTTCTGACTTCATTCTTCTTTCCCAGACAATCTCCAGTGCAGAGGGCCTGGTCCATAGGAAGCTCTTAAGTAAGTACTTGTTGACTGATTCACTGACCAGGACATAGCCTGTTTCTTTTAATGACCATTCCTGTTTGCATAAAAATATAACTATTCCAAAATAAATGAGGAATGGGCCAACCAATGAAGACTGACTGAACTAACATTACAAAATAGATTGAATAAAATTACTGGAGGTCTTTAAGTCAGCTAGACAGCTTCCTGTTAGAGATATTTCAGAGTAACTTCATCAGTCTGATATGGGACTGGACTGGACGTGGAAGAGGTCTCTTACAATTTTGAGATTCTCTGAGATCATTTATACGACATCATTTTCATGGTTGGAAAGTGATCCATAAGGCAAAATATTATTATGATATTGTTATTATTATTAGATCATATTAATAGAATATTATATATTAATATTTAAGTATCAATTATATTAATATTCATAGAATATGATATCATTCTGATGATGCAGTTCTCTGTTCTTACCTAGGCTGGTTCTTCTTCACTGCTAGAAAGGCACACAAAATATTTCTAGTTAATGGGACCTTGGCCTCTGCTGATAACCTTTGAGAGGCTAGGGTCACCTTCATACAATAATAGAACGGCAGAAGAGACTTTGCGGTCAGGGAGGCAGGATATCTGAAGCAGCTGGGTGGTGCTGTAGAAAGAGTGCCAGGCTTGGAGTCAGGAAGATTCATCTTCCTGAGTTCAAATCTGGCCTCAGACATTTACTACCTGTGTGACCCTGGGCAAGTCACCTAACCCTGTTTGCCTCAGTTACTCATGTGTAAAATGAGCCGAAGAAGGAAATGGCAAACCACTCCAGTATGTTTGCCAAGAAAACTCCAAATAGAGTCATGAAAATTGAGACACAACTCAAATGACTGAATAACAACAAAGGCGTGATATTTTTAAGAAGAAGATAAAATAAATTTTGGACAGGTAAAATTTAAAAGAAAAATAATGAGTTAATTACTAACTTACTAACTACCAGCTTGAATACATACAATCTGATGATTTGCATTGAATTGATATTGTGCTGTCTTGAAGACATGAATTTTAAAATGAGATTCAGAGGAAGGCCTGACCCTCCAAAAGTAAAAAAGGATCTTCGGTCCAAATATTCTCTTTACTCTGTGAACCAACTAGTCTGGATAGAAAAAGGCATCCAAATCTCAAGCTCCCTTCCCTCCTTTCAGGTATCTTATGGGGAGGTAGGACGAGGGAGGCAGGGAAAAACACCAACCAACCAAAAATATGCAGAATTTTATATAGTAGTGTTTAATAAATCAAAGACACACTTAGAACAATGAGCTTCACTCGGCCTGTGTGATATCTCCTTGCAGTTAGGGCCGGATAGCTGAATGTGTGGACTAGTGCTTCTGTATAGATGATTGATGGGATGGGGGAGATCAGAAAAGGCAGTTGAAGACAACAGACAACCAGAAAAAATTTGAAAAAGCGAGTGGGAAGGTTGAAGCCCCCCTGAAAGATTAAAGAAAAGAAAGAAGTACAAATGAGTCAATCAATTATTGTGTGAAGAGTCTAAGATCTTGTTTAATTCATATCAGCCTGTTCTATTTTTGGTTTCTGTACAGTTTCCTTTTATTGATGTTTCTTAGAGCTCACATTCAAAATTCTGGCCTTGAGATGTGGACCTGAATGATCATGGGGTCTAAAACCCCCAATGATAAAGAGTCAATACTCAGATTTTTAAGTATGAGAGAGTTCTGGTGTCTTGGCAGAATGACTTGATAGTCCTAAATGTATACAGAAGATGATGACACTGGCTTAGAAATGACTTCTCCTAGGTCACTTGATTCTTGAGTAGGTATGCTCTTGCCCAAACTCTTGACAATATCCAGCTGCACAAATTCACACTTAGTCATCCACCCTCCCTAAGCCTTAGCTATCTCATTATAAAACAAGTGGACTAAATAATTTCTAATGATCCCTTCCATCTTTAAGATTCTGTGGAAAAATGGCTGTAGAAGCATGTGCACCATGGGATTTATCTGAAACCTTATATCAGCTGCACATGTATGTGTTCCATTGGCTGTCTTCCAACCCTCTGTTATCCCTGCCAAATTAAGACTTGACAGTTTAAGATTAAAAACATCCAAGTAGTGACCCTTACTGTAGAAAAGATCACTGCACTTTTCCTTCC
The DNA here is from genome assembly GCF_028372415.1 of Notamacropus eugenii. NCBI lineage: Eukaryota > Metazoa > Chordata > Mammalia > Diprotodontia > Macropodidae > Notamacropus > Notamacropus eugenii. Next base: position 191,905,401 of record NC_092872.1, read on the forward strand.
CTCAACATCTGGCTATTCCATTCCCACCTGAATTATTTGCTGTATATATGAGCACCAAAATATTTACTTAGGTTAAAATGGTTCCAAATTTTGGTGCTCATATATACAGCTCTGGCTTCCCAAATGGAAATTTACCTGGAGTCATAGATGGGATTGAAACACTCACCTGAAGTCAATGGTGATACCATTTGGACATTAGATATTGACTTCAGGTGAGTGTTTCAATCCCATCTATGACTCCAGGTAAATTTCCATTTGGGAAGCCAGAGCTGTGTTTTGTTCCCTCCCACCAGATGCACCCTCATTTAAAAAAAATAAGCATGTTTATTGTTAGCAATAATAGCTAATATGCATATGGAACCTTGAATTTTGTTAAGTGTTTTATGTTATTTTATTTGATATCTCATTTTCCTGGATTATTCCGTTTCAAAACCTTAGGTTCATCTCATCATCCATGATGGCTTATCTTTCCATTTGTGTGGAATATGGTACTAAACAGATGACTTCAGAATAGGACTTCGGGGAGTATTTTTCCATGCTTGAAGATTTTGTTGGGAATGAGGGTAAGGATCGAGTACTTGAAATTCATCTTCCAACATACTTCCATTTTCCAAACTTCTTTTCACTTAACACAACATAATATTAGGGATGTTACCTAAGAAGGTATTTTTCCTTCTAAACTAAAATAATAGATAAGATTTCTGGACTTTAGCTTACAATTAAAGGAATGGCAAACTCTGACTAGCAAGGGAATGCCTGTAAGATTCAGGAAAAGTAAGCATATGAATTCATGGACTAAAATTTAACAGGAACAGCCATCTCAGGAAGGATGAGATGCTCTCAAAAATGAAATCTTGAAGTCATATAAAGAAACAAATCCAAGACAGAAGAAAAAGAGCTGTCTACAAAGAGCTGTGTGGATGCAGAGGGAACTTGTCCACCAATCAAGATCTTAGAAAGACACAGATTGAAGATGGACATATGAGTGCGACAGTCCAGCATAAAGGTCAGAATAAGCTGAGGGTATAAAGGGAACAAAAAGGGGGAATTCTAGCTATAATGGAGAAAATAAGAGGTTGAAAGAAAGACTAGACCACTACTCAGGGAGGACTGGACCAATGGATGATGGAGGGGAGGCAGAGCTAGTCAACTTTTATTTTCTTTCTGTTTTCTCAGTCAATAAACATCATCTTTAGACTACAGTGAGCAGAATAAAAAATGATTACTATGAAATTGAATGCCAGAATAAGTAGGGAGATGATAACAAACAAACTGGTAGAACCTCCCCAAATAAAGTTATCAACAAGATCTAGGGTAGCGCTTGAAAGGGAGAAGGTGGAGTGAATTCTCGAGGCCTACTGATGAAGTGAGAAGAGGGCAAAACTGAAGGTCATTTTGTTTATTTCCTTGTGATCCATCCGAAATGGAAACTAATGTTAGCACAATTCAATTCAGTTCAATAAGCATTAATTAAAGCCTAGCAAGACTAGATTCACCTAGCTTGACTCTTCAGGTCCCTTTGGATCTATGACTCTTTGATAAAACTTCAGCTGGGTCTAAAACCAGTGGTGTGCTAGAGCTGATTCAAATAGACTCAGGAAAGCCAACTGTTGAATTTTCCATCTATTTTACGTCTCAGAAATTGGCAAACATAAATCAAGGCTTAATTTATTGTTTCATTAATTGCATAGACTTAGTCAAGTGATAGGGAAAATGTAAACAATGCAGATTAAATTTATAAGTATGTCTTACAAGTATATCCTTTTTTTTGAGAGTTAGTTGTTAAACATTTACCAACAGTTTACTCCTGATCTAAACCCACAATTTGTTTTACTATTTTAAGTAAATCAAGTCATTCTTTAAAATAACTGGACAATTTAGTTTATTATCTAGAAGAGTCCTCTTATTTGGCCGAATGATCACCTAAGACAAAATATGGGAACAGCTTGTGTATGAACAGGGTCTCCACTTCAGGATATTCACATCAAGCATTGGGCTTCCTGAAAGACCAAGTTAAGGAGCATTTCCTCAGAGGCTAAAGATCAGTTCAAAAGAAAAACCCCAAACCCCAGGACACTTGAGAAAATAAACCTATATGACTTAAGTTGGCAGACAGGGAATCTTTTTTCTAACTTGGACATTAATGGGGAAAAAAATGTCAGAGACTAGAAAAGGAAATGAATTTACTTGATAAATTGGCAAGCAAATCAAGACAAATCAACGAGCATTTATTAAGTACTTTATTAAGTACTATGTGTCAGGCACTATGCAAAGCCCTGGAGGATACAAAGCAAGGCAAAAGACAATCCCTGCTGTCAAAGAACTCACAGTCTAATAGGGGAGACCACTTACAAACAAAAATGTGCACACAAGATATACACAGGAGATAGTATCAGAGGAAAGGTACTAAGACTAAGGAGAACTGGGAAAGGCTTCTTACAGAAGGAAGGACTTTACCTGGATAACTAAAGACTGGATAACATCTGAAACCCTCATGGGACCTGCAGGAATAGAGGCACTATCGTTTTATTCTGAAACAGGGAGAGCGTTGATTATGTTTGTTCCCTACCAACCCCCATGATGAATGAATAGCATACAATAGGAATAAATAATTTGTTCTTCTATATTAAAAGAATATACCTTTTTTTTTCATTGTAGATTTAAGAGCATGAATGTTTTTTCTGCATTGATTTCATATTTATTCTATTTAGTAGCAGACAGCAGCAGTATGGAAAGAAGAAAGTCTGCTGCTATGGTCAAGGGAGAAGAGGGAGTTCATTACCTAAAATGAAATATGTTAACTGTTTATCACTGTTGTATTATGAAGAAAAGTTTTGAAGGGTCAGTAGTTTCAGAAAAGTCACAGTCAAAGCAGGGTCTTAATCACTCTAAAAACCTCAGAGGGATCAAGTCAATGATCCAGTTCACCACCATAATAGCTAAGTGGATGTCTCACTTTCTATTGTCTGCTAGTCTTAGGCAGACATTGGAGAATGGCAAACTCTCCTCTCCCCAGTCATTGATAAACACACACATGGAATCACAAGAGCATAGATAGAAAGCTGGGCCTTGGTCATCTTGTGCAACCCTGAAGTTCAGCCATAATGTCTCAAATAGGGAAGGGATGTCCATCAATTAGCATCCATTAAGCACTGGTCAGTTGGTAAATTAGTTAAATATCTTTCTTTTGTCAAAATTAACCAATTGGACTTTTAAAAAGTTAAATGTTTTTACCATCATTAGTAAATTAAAATATGTTTTAATTTCCACAGAGATACTTTTATTTCATACCTGGGAACTAGACTGAGTTAACACTCCTGCGCAAATGCACGTAATCAAGTCTTGTAGGGTTTTTTTCCCAGTCTAGCATATGATTATTTTTCACAATAAGGACTTTTGAATTTGCTAATTGTTCTTCCCTGCTACTTGACATTCATTTTGAGCATTCATCATGCACCAATTATGTGTCAGGAACTATGCTAAGTGCTGGAAATGTATAGACAAAAATGGAGAGTGGTTGCTCTCAAGAAGATTACAGTCTCATGGGGGTGGGGTGTACGGTGAGGGAATGATTATGTGTATACAAACATTTCAATACAAAATATATTCTAAGTCATTGGGGGACTAATTCCCAATCTATTAATGAAGAGTTGAGATTTGTGATTTCTTTATTATTATTTTTAATTAATCTGTTTCTTTTTTGTCTTTGTATCCCCAGTCCCTAACACAATGTCTGACACATAGTAGGTGCTTAGTGAATTCTTATTGATTGATTTTTTCATATTCTAATGTTCATGTGTTGAACTCCACTACTATTATTGCATTTTTGTTTTATTATTATGCATTACTATTAATCTTTCTTTTTTGAATTTAACTGATAAATTGGTACATATAAATGAAAAGTTGCTATAAACATAATTTTGGTTAGATTTCAATTCTAATATACTTTTGGCATGGCCTGAGGCCTTTATGACGACATTCTAAACATTCCTTAAATATGTGATATCTGTATGGTGTACAGCAGACAGATTCCTCCTTACCGCACTGATCTCTTACAAATTTTTTTTCTTTCAACTCTTCCCTTTTCTTTTCTTTTAAAAAAAAATCAATAACTTCCAAGGGTGGGTGGGGATGGTACAAAAGAGGCATCTTCTAAACTAGGAGCCTGATAGTAGTGAAAGTTTTCATCTTGCCTGAATGTATTTTTATTTTCTTTTGGTTTCATCACTACCTGTTGGAAGACTATGATTCTACTGAATGTGATATACTACAAGAGAAGTACTGAATGTTATAGGAATGTAGAGGAGAATGTTATTATTCTCAGGTGGGATTAGGGAATGCTGAAAAGACGTTTGAACTGGTTCTTGAAAGATGAACAAGATTTTGATAAATAGGGGCTGGAGGAGATAGGTGGTGGAGAACGGGATGACATTCCAAGGGGAGGGATAAACATGAACAAAAAGGAAGGTGTGAAAAGGGGTTTCATATTAAGGAACAGTAAGATTGGTTGCAACAGAGGATGAGTTCAGGTGACATGATCAATTCTGGGTCCTACATTTTAGGAAGGAAGCTGAAGTGTAGATCTATACAAGGATGAGAGAACCAGAATGATGAGGGGACTTGAGTCACTCAGTCAAGGACTAGAATACCAGTGGAAGAAACGAGGGATGTTTAGCTTGCAGAAGAGATGACTTAGTGGTGGAAGGGGAGAGTGGGGGGAGGACGAAACAACTGTCACCAAGTATTTGAAATACTGTCACATGCAAGACTTGTTCTGTTTTGCCTCAGAGGCAATAAAATTGGAGCAATCTGTAGAAATTGTAGAGGTAGATTTGGGCTCAATGTTAGGAAAAGTTCTCTAATTGTTAGAGCTCTCCAAAAGTAGGATATGAGGTGCCCCAGGAAGTCCTGTGGCAGATTCACAGAACGAATCACAGATTATAAATGCTAGAAGGCACATGGCCAAGAATTCCTTCTAAAATATACCCAACATACTCTGTGGGACAATGATGTCCAATGAAGAAAAGGCTGTCCACTACCTCCTTAGGCAGCTCATTGCATTTGGGGATGACTCTGCTGATTAGGAAAGTTTTCCTTACATTAATCCCAATTCTGCCTCTTTATAACTTCCTATCAATTACTCTCTACTTTTTATCACAGGAACTCTTCTCTCAAAGTCTGGGTGACTTTTTAATCAAGTTGCAGAAAGAATTTCTTGCCTGATAGGAGTTAAATAAGACAACCTCTGATATCTTTTCAGCTCAGATTCTGTGAGTTTTTCAATATAAATGGCATTGTCACCAATTGGGACTCTTGGGCTTTAACTCCTAGCAGGGGTGTGGGAGGGATCCTTTTTTCTCTGTGATTGTCTGGAGATGCAGGAAAAAACTAGGGAGCTGGTCCAGGCTGCTCAAAGCAATGCACACTGGACAAGAGATGGCCCCAACACAATTCTGAGTTTCCCTCTCCCCCACCCCATCCTAAGAACTGAGGGAAAGAAAGCATCCCCTCACACTAGCCAGATTCCCATCTGCAGTTAGACACCCTAAACAGCCACTGTTTTCCAAGGCACATATGTGGAATAAAAATAAAGGTTGGTGTGGGGAGAAAGGTACATACCCGATTCAGAGAAGCAGGTTGCCTCAGGCAACAAAAGGAGTTGGAAACCTGGATTTAGAACTCAGATGTGGGGAACTCCCTGAGCTATGGGGGTTTTTGCAGTAGTTATAAAACTCTGGTGATCACTTAACATAGGGAAATAAGGTGTTTACGTGAGTTGAAACGATGCCTTATTTAAGAAGACAATTCAGCCCACATAGAGTCAACATTTAGCAGGTACCGGCTATTTTAAATAGTTCAAATCATAAAGAATGTAACTGGCGAAAGCACATGGGGAAGAGTTGTCCCCAAACATGAGCTACATTTTTGACTGATCAAAGACTCAGCAGAAAAAAATAATTAAAAAGTAAAATCCTTACGTAATGAGATTTTAAAGAAAACTTTTAAAGCTGACAGTGTAGTCCTGGCATCACTTCAAAGTGTTCATAATCAATGTTTGTCAATAGCAGTTTTGCATCCTTTCATTTATCTTTCATGAATATAAAGCACGATGTTATTAGAGGCCCATCCATACCTTAATTCTGTTTGAGATTTGATGAATCAGGACCCCATTAATATTCAGGACAAATCAGCAGAGGCAAGGACGCCTTGCATGGACCCATCCAGTATTGGCTGTCTTTTATTTCATTGTCTTTGCTATGAGTTAAACTATCTGGCCTTCATGGAAAACTTCCGGGGCCATTTGGTGGCCATGGACCCACATACAGGCCCAGAGAGTTCATCCTCTTGGTAGCTTTCTCTTTCTATGCTAATTTTCCTTGGGCAAAAAGAGTTCTGTGACTCGGCCCAACCCATCAGTCACATTTGTTTAATCAAGATAGTTGGCTTGCAAAACATTAAACAGTATTTGATGCCTAGTTAATAATTGGCATCCTATTCATTTGTTCCTGAATTGCCAGTGGATTCCCTTTCTTCCCCCCCAAAAGTATAGATAGCAAAAGAGATCTTGTTAACTTCTGAAAGACATTGTAGTGAAGATGACTAGCTGGTCTTCTGGTCTTCTAATTCTTCATCTAGTGATCTTGGTGGGGCATGGAGCTTCTGGGGTAAGTATCTTTTCAAATAATCATGGTCTGTGAACTAGAGAAAGTTATTAGTGTAACAAACTCAGTGTTTCTGGTAACAAACCCAAGGATTAGTTTTAATATTATTGATTGATTCATATTTGAAGCCAGGCATTCAAAATTTGATGCTGCTAAATTGAATGTTCTTTGGCCTAGTCTCTGGTTGATCACTTGACAACTCTTTGACCTCCAACAAACTTCTTGGCTTCTGTGGCCTATGGTTTCCTTATCTGTAAAATGAGAAGATTGTGTTAGATTTTCTCTGTGGTTTCTTTCAACTCTACAATTTTGTCATTAAATCAAAAATGTCTTAAAGTTACTGATACCTGATTAGGCATATCCACAAAAATTGGTAAAAAAAAAAAAATAACTGAAATATGATTTATCTTCCAAATTCTTGTATTCTGTAGTCAGAAGAGACCTTAGAGACTACCTAACCTACCCTTTCTGAATGAGATCAAGTGACTTGGCCTAAGTCATAAAGGGGTGGCTTGCGTGCAGTTCTGATGGCTCCAGAGTCAGTTGTCTTTCAACAACTCAACAAGGGAGAGATCCCTTTCTGTGGGAATACTATAAAATAATAAATTCTAATCTAAAGCTTTCAGGTGTGGATAATTTTGGGGGGAGAAGAGTTCTTTTCTTCTCCCCTTTTTTCATCTTATTTACGTGACTGCAGTTCACCATGGTTATCAGGGTGAGTTCAAAGGTATGGTTCAGTACCTAAGGAAGAGCCCATAAAGGTTACAGTGGAAATGGGAGTGTAGAATATTGGATTTAGAATCAGAATCTGGAATTAGAATTCAGATTTTGTCATTTACTGCCTGTGTAAGTCAGGCAACTTGGTTGATTTCCCTAGACTTTTATTTCCTTTACAAATGAAATGGTTGGATTAGTTCAGGGTTAGGTAAACAATGGACCAAAGGTTAAATCTGCTCCCTTCCTTTATTTTGTATGACCAGAGTTAAACATTGTTTTGTATTTTAAAATACAACAAAACTTTATTTTTTAAAATGTAAAAACCACTCTCGGCTTGTGGGTAGTACTAAATAAAGCAGGCAGCAGTTGGATTTGGCCCATGGGCAGTTTGCCAGATCTCTGGGATAGATGATGTCTGGGGCCACTTCTAGCTCTAAAGTATCCAATGTTACAAGTAATATATATGTATATATGTATATATATGTGATATATATTTGTCACATATGATAATATATTATTATATTACATATGCTATATATATTATGCTATAATATCTCTACCCAGGTGCTCTTTAATAGCATATTGCAAGAAATGTCTATGCCATCTCTGTGTCCAGGGATTTATCTAATTGGCCCCGTGAACATCTGGGAAAAGACCTTCAGCTTTGAGAAATAGATCAGAATGCAAATTGAGTTTCCTATGTAGCTGTCCCCTATTAAAGAACACTTGGGTGGGGAACATGAGCTCATACATAATTTTAGAGCTGGAAGGTGATCTTAGAGGTCATCTACTACAACTCTTTTATTTTACAGAAGAAGAAACTGAGATCCAAAGAAATTACGTACCATTGAGAATTGCTTAAAATGCTCAACAAGAAGGCAGCTTCTCCATAAAATTCAGATAATTCTATCCCTTTGTCTGGGTAGGGGTGGAGTAACAGAAAGGAGGGAAGGAGGGGGATTAAAAAAACTTACTCCAATAAAAATGTTTATATATTGCTTTCTACTTTTCAAAGCCTTTTCTCATCCATTATCTCATTTGATGGGTGCAGTATTTCTTCAGGAGCCAGATTGGAATCCAAGTTCTTCTGATTAGAGCCTTGTTTTCTTTTAAAACAGCAAACCCTCCCTCCTCCCACTTTTCCTGTACCCTGCACTCTCAGACACCTCAGTCAGCCAATAGGCTGCCTATGACTCATTCCCCAAAGGGGTTTTCTTTTAAAATTATCTTTTGCACATATGTGGTCTTTGCAATTACAGATGATTATCAAGCAATCTAAATAGTTTGCAGGCTTGTTGATTGTCTGTGGCTGAGACCCAGTCGAAATACCAAAAGTCTACAGAGAGAGGTGGTGGAAATTATTCCAGTAAGGCACAGGAGGTACTGCCTGGGAGAGCCGGGGATGGAAGAATCCTGTCCTGAAGTTTGCAGGAGAGGAGGAGGCACGAGCCCCTGTTTGAAGTTGCTACAAAGCTAATGGACCAGAAGAATCTCTTCTTGCAAGCCCTAGCGACTTTTTAGGGTTAGCGATGAAATTACAAGTCAATAATGGATAAAAGAAAATATGAGAAAGTCTCCTTCAGGCGATGAGCTTAGTCAGTTCCAAAGAGAGGCTTGCCGTCTTCAGAAGGGCCTCTTTAGTCCATATGCGCTCCAGACAGGTGGTAAAGCACACAGATTTCATTCAGCAGGCCGAAGGGAAAGAGAAAGTGGCCAATTATCCTGAAGTCTGGGAGAGGGGAGGCCAGCAGGCGATCGTAGGGGAAATATCCACCTGGCCTGTCTTTCTTACCCCGGATGGATCAGATAATTATCAGACAAGTTGTTTCCTGTCCATTGTATCCACCTGCTTTTCATGGAGGGAGCAGGTTTCGGATGTCTACACATCAGGATGTGATTCCTTCCTGCCCAAATTGCCCCCCGGGAGCACAATCCCATTGCTAGTTCAAACTGTGGTGGGTAAAAGTGTCTATCTGTGCCAAAGGATAACAATGACTGACGTTTATGTAGCATTTTCAAGTTTTCAAATGCTAAGGCAGGTTGTGTGAGGTAGTGGACAGAATATTGGACTTGGAATCAGCAAAACCCGGGTTCTTAATCCCACCTTAGATACCTTCTCATCTGTACTTGATGACCCTTGAGGTCAAATCTAAATTTGAACTTAATGGCCATGTGATGTAGATCTATAGATATTGCTATCCCATTTTACAGAAGAGGAAACAGAGACTCCTAGAGGTTACTTGCCCACTGTCACAGAGTTAGAAATGTCAGAGATGGAATCTGAACCCAGTTTTGTCTTGTTTTTTGCTTCTAAGGCTAGAATTTTACATACTATATTGTGTTCCCTTTTATAGATAAGGAAGCATAAGGTTCCGAGTGGGCTTAGTTGTTGGGTAGCATTGAATGGCAAGAGATAACAGTTTGGTGTAGGAGAGATAGTATTGGGCTTAGAGTCAGATCTGAGTTTGACTCTCAGTTGTCTTTCAGTAACCACGTGCCCTTAGGCAAGTCACTGAAAAACTATGAGCCTCCATTTTGAAAATGGAGGTCAATGGCATGACCTACTCAATAGGTTTGTTATGAGAATTAAATGGAATAACAGGTAAACTTATGCTTCTATGAATCCATAATCTCACATATATAAAATGCTATGTGAATGTAAGGGGTTCGTGTTATAATTAGCGGTGTCAAGGGCACTATTTCAGTTTAAATCAAATTCAGTAACCATAAATTCCACTACAACCAAAATCTCTATACAACAAAAAGAATAATTCTTGACTGCAGGTAACTATTATGAATTCAGTATCTATTAGGTCTAACACCTGTTCACGTGTTTGTCTCTGGATCTTGACTACTGTAGGATACATACCTTTCTGTCTCAAGAGAGGAAATCAAATGGCTTTTAAATAGAAGAGCAGGATTCATATTTTTAGTGCTCCTTCTTACATGTCATTAATGATGAAATGTCCTCTCAGGAAATTATAACCATATCCTCATTTGTAAAAGTTAAACTCATCAAACTTTTAAGGCTAGGAAAGAACTTAGAGAGCAGGCATTATTAACTTGAGGTCTCTGAAGTTGTTTGCTATTTTTTAGTTCTTTGAGAACTATATTTTGGTATAATTGATTTATTTTGTTTTATGTATTATCTCCTAATACACTATATTATGTATAATATGTTAACATATGATATATGATAATATGTATATATTATATAATACATGTATTATCTTTTAAAAAACATTATTCTGGGAAGGTCTGATGGGTTTCACCAGACTGCCAAAAAAAAAAAAAAAAAGGTCAGGAATCTCTGATCTAGTCAAGACTATCTAGTCCCACCCCTTTCGTCACTTTATGGAAGATGAAACTGAGGACCAAAGAAAGGAAGTTTATGGAGCTACATCATCCCATGACTTAGGGACAGAGTTAGGACTACAGTGACAAAGTTCCCTTACACCCATGTTTTTGTTGGTTTTCTTTTCCCCACAGCAGCAACGGGGCCTCTGACTTCTTAGCTTTTGAAATTCTCAAATTCTAAAAATCTCAGAGCTGGAAAGAACCTCAGAGATCATTTGATCCATCCCAACCCCTCTACAACATACTTGAAGAGTGTTCCTCAGAGAAGGAGGTCCACACTGAATCCTTGAAGAAATCTTGCATAAATATCCTGAGAAATATTTGTGTATAGAGTAATTAAATGTGTCCACACATGTATTTCTCCATGTGCTTATGTGTGTTGTATTGAGCTGCCTTGTTCACTGAGCTCTTGAGGCACTCATGTGAGTGCCACTCGGAACCTTATGCTTCCATCTTTTAATGGGCCACGGAAGGGATTCCAGTCATTTCCATGGCACCACAGAATTTACATTTATTCATGTATCATATATCCATATCAGCCACAAGAAAGCAAGAGGAACTCTGATAGAAAAAAAACCAACCAAAACATATTAGTTGTCATCATAGACCACCTACCCTAGTAGAACTCAGTGAGTGAGGCACAATGGAAGGAGAGTTAGACCTGAAGTCAGAAGACCTGGCACCTCTGCGTCCTCTCTGGGCCTCCATTATCTCAACTATAAAATGAAAAGATTAAACTGGAGGACTTGGATGGTCCCTCGTAACTCCCCATCTATGAGTCAATTTCAGTGCCTGTTTCTGGCTTATGCCAAGAAATCTAGTGCATGATTAATTCTTTCCTCTAATTCAGATGAAAAGCTTTATGGTAGCATGAGGGGCTGAATTGCACTGAAACCTCTTAGGATTTTTTTCTAACTGGCCATAAATGGTGGATTGATTCATTTACTTTGGCAGTATAAGCCAATAGTTATGGAAATGGGGTTGTGGAAAATCGTGTGTGTGTGTGTGTGTGCAGCATGTGTGCACACACATGCGTGTGTGCTAGCATGCCTCGGCCCAGATACGTATTTATATTTAAAATTCATTAGGGTGTCTAAAATGCAAAAGCAATTCTGCTGTCACAGAGAAACAGCATGACAGAATATTCAGCAGCCGGGTTTTTTAATAAAACATGTTTTTCTTCATAATTAATATAACAAGGTTTCCTGGCTTAGGACTTGGCAAGAATCCCAGCGAAAGAAAAGAGGAGGGGGGCAGGAGAAGAGGGTCATAGTGGAGGGGAGTGAAAGGTAATGTGACGTGATCATCACCCAACCAACAAGTCCCAGAAATATATTTGGTGCTGAACTAGCTCTCAGTCACAACTCATCCAATTGTTTGCTCAGCCTTCCAAACAGAGAAGTCTGACTGCACAGAAGAACATTCCTCTAGGTAGAGGCTTTGTTGACATTCCAAAAACTAGCATTGAGGGCAACAGGAAGGCCCAAGACAAAGAACAAAGTACATTCCCTTTGACATAACAAAAATAAAGTGCTTTCTAGAGACTCTGACTCATTTGGGGCATAGAGTTAGACCTAGCACAGATTCCCTTTCCTGAAAATAGTTGACTACATCTTTGCAATACTGAAACAGTGACTTGCTATTTTGGGGAAATCACTTGCTCTCCCTGGGCCTCATATGAAAATTAATGGGCTGGTTCTTTCCAGCTCTAATATTCTGTGGTTAAACCAAGTGAGACAAACACCTGTCAATTAGCCTTTTTCTTTCTTTAAACAAACAGGTTGTTAAACCGAAGTGATTAGTTAGTTGTCTGAACTAATGGTTTGTTTGGCTGTATTGATGAGTCCAAAAAGATCAGTCTAAGAACCCCATATAGATACTGCTAGTTGATGGCTGAATTGTTCAGATGGTCATTATGAGTTACTCTGCCTAAGATGATGATTTGTCTCCTCAGTCTGCTCTGCATTCAATCAATGGCCTTTGGATCTACCCTAAGGAGGTGCTAGATAAAGGGATTCGAATCAAAAATTTGTATAGACCCAGATCTTGACTTACCAGTGTAATAGCCTGAATAACGGAATGTGTGTCAAATCCCTTATTTATTAGTATCAGTTTTATTATTACCGATCAGTTGCAAGAAAATTCGCATTTGTACAGTGCTTTCCAATTTTTCAAAACCTTTCACGTGTATTATCCCATTTAATCCTTTCCATCCTTAGTGAGGTGGGAGGGTATATTTCATTATCCATATGGGCTAGATAAGGAAAGTGAGGAATGAAGCTAAGTGATTTGCCTAAGGTTGTACCACTGGTTTGTGAGGGGTTAGAGTGTTGTACTTGAAATGAAACTGTCCTGGTTTCAAATCATGCCTCTGATACGTATCAAGGATACGAGTCACATCAACTCTCTAGAATTCAGTTTGTTCATCTGTAAAACAGGAAATGATAACAATCCCAACAGTAGCAATCTGAAAGGGATGGTGTAAATCTCATATGAGATGATAGGTATAAAGCAAAAAAAAAATTAAGATTATCTAATTATCAACTTTTATTATTAGAGCGCTAGTTGAGAAGCTAGTTGGGCAGATAGGTGGTGCAATGTATAAAGTGCCCGGCCAGGAGTCAGGAAGACTCAATTTCTGGAGTTCAAATCTGGCCTCAGACACTTACTCGCTGTGTGACTGGGCAAATCTGATGATCCCTCTAATTGGTCAACAAGACTTTAGTAAGTGTTTACTATGTGCTAGGCAGTATGCAAAGAACTGGGGTAAACAGTGGGTCCCAAAACTCTTAGTGCATTATAAGCCTTGCTGCAATAAGACTTTTGGATGCCATGTATGAGACAAAAGCAAAAATAGTCCTTCCCCTCAAGAAGTTTATAATTGAATGAGTGAAAATAATAAATTGCATAAATCAATACAAAAAAGACAACTCTATAGTAGATAGAAAGTAGCCTTAGGCGGGAAGGTGCTAGTAGCTGGGGGAATGACAGGTTTTCTATAAGAGGTGGCATTTTGGCTGAGTCTTAATAGAAGGCTGGAATTTGAAGAGTCAGAAGTTAGAAGAGATTGTTCCAGGCATGAGGAGATGGGACAACAGTAGATCGACCAATGTGGCTGGAGATGTAGAAAAGGTTGTAAAGAGCTTTGAATGGCAGAGGAGCTTGTATTTGCTTGTATTTGGTCATAGGAAGCTATTGGAGTTCCTTGACCTACATTTTGAAAATCACTTTGGTACCTAAGTAGATGATGGATGAATTGAGGGGGAGACTCGAGGAAGGGGATCAGATTAAAGAATATTGCAATAGTCCAAGTGAGAGGTGATAAAGGCCCAAGCTAGGGTAGTGGTGTGTGAGTGAAGAGAAGAGGATGAATTTTAGAGATATTGTAGAGAAAGAAATTAAATTGACAATTGATTGGATAAGTGTGGTGAGCAAAAGAGAGGAGTTGAGGATGAAAGCAAGGTTGCAAACCTGAGTACCTAGAAGTATAATAGTACACTTAGCAGTAATAGAGAAATCCAAAAGAGGGGTGAGTTTACTTGGAAAGATAATGAGTTCTGTTTTAGACATTTTGAGTTTGAGACACCGCTGAAACATTTACTTTAAAATGTCTACTAGGGGAGTTGATGATGCAAGACTGAAACTCAGAGAGACTAAGATTAGGTATATATATATGTACATATATATGTATGTATGTATATCATCTGAATGGAGATAGTAATTAAACCCATGAAAGCGGATGAGCTCACCAAGTGAGATAGGATAAAGGGAAAAGAAAAGGAGATGGAATAGAGCCTTGGGGAATAGCCACAGTTAGTGGGTGTGAGATCGATAAAGATCTATCAAAGGAGAATGAGAAGGAATGATTGATCATACAAGTAGGAGGAGAACCAATAAAAAGCAGAGTCACCAAAACCTAGAGAGGAGCAAATATCCAGAAGAAGGTATTCAAGTGTGTCCAGTGCTGCAGAGAAGTTAAGAGGGATGAGGATCAAAGAAAAGGCCATTAGATTTCCTATAGGGATCAATGGTGTCTTGAAGAGGGCAGTTTCCAGTGAATGCTAAAGTAGGGAGTCAGATGGCTGAGGGTTTGGAAGAATAAGAGGAGAAGAAGTGGAGGTACCATATAGAGAGAGTTTTTTTCAAATTAAAAAATCTGTTTAGTATTTTATTTTTCCCAATTATATGTAAAAACAATTTTTAATATTTATTTTTAAAACTTGGAGTTTCCCCTTCCTTCTCCCACCTCCACCACTGAGAAGGCAAGCAGTTCAATACAGGTTATACATGTATAGTCATGCAAAACCTATTTCCATTTTAATTATGCTGTGAAAGAAAACATAGACAAAAAACTTAAGAAAAATAAAGAAAGTAAAAAAAAATATCCTTCAAGCTATATTCAGACACCATCAGTTCTTTCTTTGGGGATGGATAGCATTTTTCATCATAAGCCCTTCGGAGATGTCTTGGATCATTGTATTGCTGAGAATAGCTAAGTCATTCACAGCTGATTATCATACAATATTGCTGTTAGTTTGTACACAGTGCATGTCTTTTTGCATCAGCTTCTGTAAGTCTTTCCAGGTTTTTTGAGAGCACCTGGCTCATCATTTCATATAGCACAATAATATTCCATCACAATCACATACCATAGTCTGTTCATGCATTCCTCAATTAATGGGCATCCCCTCAATTTCCAACTCTGCCACCAGAAAAGAGCAACTATAGATATTTTTTAACGTATAAGTGCTTTTCCTTTTTGTTTTTTAATCTCTTTTAGAATACAGATCTAATAGTAGTCTTGCTAGGTCAAAAGGTATGCATGGTTTTATAGCCCTTTGGGCATAGTGCTAAATCGCTCTACAGAATGGTTGAATCAGGTTAGAGAATGTTTTTAAGGTATTTAGCTGAGGAGGGGAAGAGAGGTAAGGAGCAATAATTGGTGGGGATAGTAGGATCTAGTGAGGTGTTTTGAGTTTTTCTTTTTTTTTTAGGCAGGGGAAGACTTACATGTGTTTGCAGGCAACAGGAGAGCAAGCCAGAGATATAGAATAATTGAAAAATAGAGAGAAGGTGGAAGATAGTGGGGACAATCTTCTGGAGAAGACAGTAGGATAGATTAAGGTAATTGGGAAGGGCTTGGTTTTGGCAAGCAGGTGATCCTCATCAGAAATTGGAGAATGATAAAGAGATGTGAGATGAGGAGAGGGGAAGAAGAGGGAGTTATTGGTGAATCATCTCAATTTGGGGGTGAAATATGATGCAATATGTTCATCGGAGAGATTAAGGGAAGAGAATATCAGAGATGTGAGAAAAGAAAAGACCATTTAGAACAGCTTCTGTGGTTCAGACTAGGATTAGAGTTCATTAAGGGAGGAGTGGTTTTGGTGCAGTGAGGGCCCAGTCGAGATTACTGGAATAAATTTGTAGTCAGCTTAGTCTTGATTGTTTTACGATTTCCTCCAGCAACATGGACATAGGAACAAAGGAGGTGAATCACTGGAATAATCCAAGGTTGGCATTTGTCAGGGCATGATCAGCCATAGGACAGGAGAACAAGCAATGCAAAATTATAGTTGCATTGATTCACCAAGTGGTTGAGATTGGGAATGGAGAAGGCTATTGTCAGCATAGAAGGAATGGCCTGAGACATGATGAACTTCAGGCCTGGAAGTCACAGTTGGGATAAAGAACATATTTAGAAGGAGTAAAGAACAGGGAGCAATGGAAAGATAAGTGATTATGGTCAAATAGAAATGCAGAGTAATCAAACATAGAAGTAGAAGTCTTTTGGGTATACCATCGCTGTATGTAGCTGAGGTAGAATGGAAGAGCATAGATCTATTGTAAGGGAGGGCTTAACAGGACTATATAAGCTTTTAAATTCAATGGTAATACCCATATTATCAGCATTAGACATAAGGTTTTAGACCTCATGTAGTGCTTGTGTGGGTGAGGGGAACAACTCATATGAATACAACCCAGAACATTTTCCCTAAGATTCTACCACACTCAACATTCTACATGCTTGTGGTGGCCATGTTCTCAATCTACTTTCATCTGAGTTACCAACAGTAGCTCTAAGCTTTCAGGTTGATTTTCCAGGAGTGGGGATTCATACTGGAACATTTGAAATTAAGGGCCATCGCATTCATTGGAGACCCAACTAGCCAATATTTAGAGCATAATTTGTAGCCATTGAACAGAGTTTTTTCTTTGGTTTATAAACCAAATTGATGATTTTGACTCCATTAACATCACTGCAATCTACTAAATTTACCAACCCAGGCATCTATTAGACCACTCTATGGAGTTGGGATTGTTTAAAGTTAAAGATGAAATGTTATTGCATTTACTGGGATCTCTAGCATCTTCTCCAAGTTTGAAGGGTAGTGTGTTTCCCTTTAGCTTTTGTAACAGCCTCTGCTAAGACCAAGACATTCCCCAACAAATCCTTTAAAGAAGATATGGAAAGATACATTGTTCATCATCCATTTTCCAGCATGCATTAAGCCTTTTGACATTTGACTTCTGATAGGGTTACTGTAAAGACCAAATGAGATCAATATTGAGTGATTTGTCAACCCAGAAGTGCTATGTGAACTAAAGTTTGAATGATGGTTATCATTGTTGTTGAATTGTTCAGTCGCGTCCACTCTTTGTGACCTCATTTGGGGCTTTTTTGGCAGATATTAGAGTGGTTTGCTGCTTCCTTCTCCAGCTCATTTTACAAAGAAGGAAACTGAGGCAAAAGGGCTAAGTGACTTGCCCAGGGTCACATAGCTAGGAAGTGTCTGACGTTGCATTTGAATTCATGGAGATGAGTCTTCTTGATTCCAAACCCATGCTCTGTCCATTGTGCCATCTAGCTGCCTCCATTGTTGTTATTATTGATGTGAAAACTTTCACTTAGATTTAAGAAGAAAAACAAAACATCAATTGTATGATGACAGGATGGGGAAGGTAACAGTTTAAAAACAGAACTGGGATTTTTCGAGGTCTGTAAGCCTAATGTGTCACCAGTGTGAAGTGACAGTCTTAAAAAGCTATTGGTGTCATAGGCTACATGAAAAGACGTATAGAATCCAGTGTAAGTTACTGACTGTCTTACTGCCCCCTACTCTGGCAATGAGGTATAGGTGCAGGAACCGGGAGTATTTAACTTGGGACAAGCTGAATTGGTCAGGGGTGAGGGAGGGAAATAAAAGCTGTCTTCATGTCTTTGAAGGGAATCTCATGAGGGAGGAGTTAGACTTCTTCTAGCAAGCCCCAGAGGGAAAAATTAGGAGTAACAGGTGAAAATTGCAGTAGAGGCAGATTTTGGTCCAATATGTAAGGAAAGATGACTTACTTGGAATTATTTTCGGTTTCTTTCCTTGTTCATCATTCATGGTACTAAGAAAAGTGTGCTCAATTTGGAGTCTGAGGCCCTGTATTCAAAACCTGCCTCTTTCTCTAATTTCCTGCATAATCTTGGGTAAGACACGAATCTTTTCTGGGTCTCAGTTTCCTCAACTGTAAAATGAGGTGGTTAGAATAGATGATCTCAAAAACTCCTTCTATCCTTCAAACTACAATGCCATGGTTCATGTTTTAGCCCCTGAATCTATGGCAGTCCCCCAAGGCTTTGTTCTGGATTTTCTCTTCTTCTTCCATTCCTTAATGAGAGTTAAGCTATCTATGCCCATGGCTCCCAAATCAGCGAATCAAGTCATCTCTCCCTGAAGTCTCATCTCACATAGCCAAATGCCTGCTCACCATCTCCACCTTGATATTACATCAGCATCAGCAGCTCAACATGCCTAAAATGAAACTAATCATCTCTCTCTTTGCACCTGGCTTTTCCCCAAAACTGCCTCTCTCCATTGAGTAAACCACCATCCAGGTACCACTAGCTCTTCAAATTCCACATTCTACCTCTATACTCTACACATTTGTACAAGCTATTCTCTGTACTTGATAATGCTACATGCCTCATCTCCACTCCCTCAAGTCCTTCTCTTCAATCATCAGCTAAGTAAAATACCACATTCTAGGACAAGAAGCCTGTTATGATCTCCTCCTTTTGATAGTACTCTCTCCTGTCTCAACTAACTTTGTATTTACTCATGCATAAACATAGTGTATCCATCCGCTGAATGCAATGTCCTTGAAAGACATTAGGTTCTTTTCTGTATTTGCATACTCAGTACCTATGGGGTGTTCAGGGAGGACCAGCACCTCTGGTGTGAGGGTTTGCCCAACCTTCTTCATCCTTCTTTGGTGTCCACCTGCCACTCAACTCTCACCTGTAGTATCCAAAGTGGCCACACCCTGGCAAACCATCTTGGGAGACAGGCTGAACTAGGCTGAAACCAACTCATGGGCCTCAAATCCATTGGTGAGTTATGGGAGTGTCTACCTCAAACATGTGAAGGCGTCCTGATAAAATGGGCAGGTGAGAACAACTTGTTCCAACAACCATGAAGGCAGCTGAAGCAGACGCTGTGGAGCATTTAGAGCTTGGGCAGACGTTGAAGACACCAAGGTCATCTGCTGAATCCTGGGCTATCACCAGTCTTCTAGATTTTGACCTGCCACTGGGCTTTGACAACTCAAGGAAAGAGAGCAAGGCTGATGACTTTGTGCCACTTTACCTTACTTAAATCAAACTCACAAAGCAAGTCAAGATATCACCCAATGACGTCATTGGTCCTCCTTGAAAATGAAGGGCAGACGATATCAGTACCTAACATGTAATAAACATTTAACCACCATGTATTAAATTGAATCAAAATGACCTTTTTATTCAACCCAATCATTTTCTCTAATGGAAATTTCTTTCATAGGATCATAGTAATTTAGCATTAGAACATTCTGCAGTTGAGAAAACTGAGTTCAAGGTCACATCTCTCACTCCCATTCTCCCTTCTACAAGCCAAGATCTTTCTTTATTTATAAAACTCACTGCCATCCATCCTGCAAAGGTGAAAAGAGCACAGACATGGAGTTGGAAGAACTGAGATTGAATTTTGCTGCAGTATCTACTTACTAGCTAGTGAATTCTGGGAGCTTCTTCACACCTCTATGTCTTGGTTTCCTTCTCAGTCAATGGGGAATAATTCTGCTTACACTATCTCCCTCAAATCAGGGCCAGATCACAGAACAGGTACAAAAATTATTTGTCTTCATAAAGTTCTATGTAAATGTCACTTAAAATTATGGATCCTGTCCTGTGACATCATACAAGTGGGGAACTCATGGTGTCACTCGTCAAACTGTCTGCAACATATAATGTTTGGCAGTTGACTAAAGGCAATGGGAGGTTAAATAACTTTCCCACTGTCAAGAAATGTATGTGTTGAAGGTAGGAGTTGAACTCAGGTCTTCCTGTCTTCAAAGAAGACCCTTTCTCCTGGCAATGCCCGATTGTTTCCCATAGCAATTATTAGATGACTGAGGATGCAGTAGATAGAGGCATGAAATAAGGAAGCCAGGAAGGGAGTCAGGAAGTCTTAAGTTCAAATCTAGCATCGAACATTTATTACCTGTGTGACCCTAGGCAAGTCATGTTACCTCTGTCTGCCTCAGTTTCTTCCCCTATAAAATAACTCCTACTTCTGAGGGTTGTTATGAGGCACAGTGCTTGGCACCTAGTAAGCATTTAATAAATTCTTGTTACCTTCCGTCATTAATGGGATAGTGGTGGAGGTGATAGAGGGGGATAAGCAGTTCTATCTCTAAATTGAAAAAGTATAACTAAAATAGGTCAAGAATCGCTTGTCTGTACAATGCCAAACCTCCAGATGAACACCAGAAATTTCAGCCATCCAGCTCAATATCCACATGTGCACAGTATAATAATTGTTCATGTTTCAATAACGCTTCCTCTTAGAATAATAGCTAACATGTATATGGCACTTGAAGATTCACAGAACATTTTACCTGCATTATGTCATTTGATTTTCACAAGAATACCAAGAGTTATTAGCATCCCCATTTTACGGATGAGGAAACTGAGGCCCAGGGTGTTGTTCAACGACTTGCCCTCGATGACACTGGTGATTCCCACAGAGGCATAAACAGGGCTCGAACCCAGGGCTTCTGCCATTAGCCGCGATGTTCTGAGCACTGTAGCACGAACCTGCTTGTAGCCCTGTGGCACCGGCCTGCTCGTGCCTCCTGCAGCTGGCACACAGAGAGGGGTGCTCAGCAGGCCTGTCAAAAGTTATTCAGAAGCAGAACTTTGCTCCTTTCTGTTTCCCTTCATGAGTTTGTAGATGAAAAGTACGGAGCGATCCATCTGCCTTCTCCCTGAAAGCCCTTGAAATGCAGCCCTGGATGCGCCTACGGGGTACGGCAATTTCAGTTTCCTTGAGAACAGCAGGCACCAGTGTCTGGCTGCAGAGGAAATACTAGGAGGTGAAGCCAAGCCCGGAGTCTGCAGGCTCCCCTTTTGTCTGAATTTAGCTTTAGGGATCCGTGTCCTCCTTCCTGGGAAAGACAAGCCTGCCCCCTGCTGATCCTGGGAGAGATAGCATCAGAGCCGCATGGCCGAGGAAGCAGGCCTGCCAGGCTGGAGGCTGTGGGCAGCAGTGGCCAGAGTGCTGGGCTGGCACTCAGGAGGCCTGGATTCAATTCCTGGCACTCCACTCCTCTCCGGGCCTTGGTTTCTTTGTTTGTCAAATAAGGATGCTGAGCTCCGGGGTCCCTCAAGTGCTGTCCAGCTTTAAAACCCTAAGGTTTGAATGGAAGTTTGTTCCTTCAAAACAGAGGACTTGCAAAGTGTTAGAGCCACTCAGGAGGGCTGGCCCATCCAAATGGTCAAGTACAGTGACGTCAAGTACATCGCTTTGACAGGCGTTGGGTGATCCCTGGCTGCTCTGGGATTCCTTGGCACAGTGGATAGCGTGCTGGACCGAGAGCCAGGAAGACTTATATTCAGATATATTATTATCACTATCAGTGATGATGATGATACATCCGGCCTCAGATACTTGCTGGTTGGGTGACCCTGGGCAAATGACTTCACTTATCTGCTTTAGGTTCTTCATCTGTAAATTGGGAAAAGAAAAGCAGGGTTGTTAGGAGGATAAAATTACCTAATATTTGTCAAGTACCTTGTGAACCTTGAAGTGCTACCTAAATGCTAGCTATTATTATTATTACCCACCAAATTAAGCTTCTCTGCCCTCTCTTTCCCTTCCCTCACTCAGCCTGCTACAAGCTTCTTGAGATCAGGTGACTATCTCACATTTGTGTTTGTATCTCTGTCCACTAGCACAATGTTTGGCACATGGTAGAGCTTAGAAAATGATTGCTGATTGACTGATTGATTGAGTGAATGAATGCCTATTTCTCGGAACCTTTCTCCTACCCTTCTCACCACTCATTCTCATTAACACTTACTCTGGGCTCTAAGCTGAAAAAAACAGTGGATGTCTATGAGTTCCTTAAAGCAGTTGCCCCAATCCATACTCACTTATTACCTGGTTAATGTGGCACTTCTCTTTGGTCAACATATAGAGTCATAGAATTCTAGAATTGGAAGACATCTCTGAGTGAGTGCCTTAAATCTTAGGAAGGCTTTTAAGGAAGGGCATGAATAGTAAGGAGGAATTTGGGAGGGGTGTAGGTTTTTAGTTAGACAAATTGGGGCAGAGAGGTTCCAATTAGCCACATTCCTAGTTAACTCTTAGAACCAAGGTGTGGGCATGAGAAAGACCAAAGTGAAGATAGTCAGAACCTAAGACAACACTAGTCCCAGAGTTATCTGGTAAGGTCCCAGCAATGAGTTTGAAGAAATTAGTATAGGTAAAGGGACCCAGGGGAGGCTGATAGCCAGCTAACTACAGGAGGAAGTCTAGGTAAGCATGGGGCAGCAAGACTTAACCACAAGGATTGTGATTACAACTCATCTTGTCCATGAGAGAAGACACCAGAGTCAAGTAACATCACAGTCCTACAGGAATTGTTACATGGCACAGAGTATCAAGGCAAAGACTAAAGCATAGGTTAACACAGGAATCCAAGTAATGGAACTGAAGCAGAAAGTAGGGATTTGATTCATGAAAATGAAGAAGGTCAGAGAACCAGGAGCCAGGCTGGTTTGGTACTAAGTCTTTGAACTGTTGAACCTAGAGATCTTCATATCTCTCCTGCCCAGGCCTAAATTGGCCCCAGGCTCAGGGACAGGCTAAACTTGTAGTTGTTGAGGGGATGGGCCAACAGGAATGAGGAAAAAGGAGACAGGTTAGTCATGGCACTGTCTATGAAAAGGGACAGCCCTAAGGTCAGGCGTCATTCTGAATTGTTTACTTTGACCTTTTGATCTTGTTCCTTATATAAGTGCAAATATGATATCTCTTCCCTTTGGCTTACTAGTTTGAAATGGGCCTGCACTGGATGGAACAGACAATCCTTGGCTGGGTTTCATCTGAGGAAGAATGGAGAGGCCTGCCCCTTGCAAAGATCCTTTAACGGTCACATCTTAGCTTCTGTTTTGGTGAAGGCTCCTCTCCTCTCCATTCCTGATATTCATCTGGACTCAGTCCAGGCTTATGTGTCTCAGGCATAAACTCCTTGTTGGTCACATTCAGTAACTTTTATTAAGTACTTACTACAAGGAAGACACTGTGTAAGACCTTAAGGATGCAAAAGTTATATTGGACACAGCCCCTGCCTTCAAGGAGCTAATAAGGAAGATGAGACTCAGAAACCAATAGAGATTTTTCCACCAAAGGGCCAGTTAATTCTCCCGAGTTTAATAGAGTACAAAGGTCTTATAGAATTGCACAAAGTGATACAAATTAAAGTGATTTACCCAACATCCCATCCAATCAGAGACTGGATATGCTCAGCATTCTAACAACTACCAAATTTTCTCTAGGACTGTGATACAAATTGGTCTTGACCTGTATTGATGTAGAGAGCTCCTGGTGAGAAAATCTCCTCTGCCAGTATACATCAATGACTCCTCTCCAACCTAGTCTTAGAATGTTGTTTGGAATCACTGGGAGATTGAGCCACTTAAATAGTTTATATACTTAGAATGCATTAGGGGCAGGATCTGAGCCCAACGCAACTTGCTGACTCTAAAGTCATCACTATCTCCTATAGCTGCACTATCCCTCAAGTTAGAAAATGAGTAAGTGTGCAGGAGAAAGCAAACGGAGATGCCTCTGAGAGACTCAGGGAGGGAAAGACTCCTGTTGATGAGAAGGCACCTATACTGGGCCTTTAAGGAAGGGGACTTCAGTAGGGAGATTGCATTTCAGGAGTGATAGACAGTGTGGTGGCAGAAGCAGCAAGAAATAATGGAAAGGATAATGGATTTGGAGTCAAAAGCCCCAGGTCCAAATCCTAGATTGGTGACATTGGGCACATCTCTTTACCTCCTTTTTCTTTAGTTTCTTTATTTATAAAATAGGTCATTGGAGTAGATCATTTCTAAGGTTTCTTCAGGTCTAAGTATCTATATCTTGTGTCCCAGGAGAGGGTAGCTCCTGAGGTGAACTAGGGAAGAGTCAGTAGTCCAGTTTGGCTGGAATGGAGGGTACTTGGAGAGGATTGTAGGAACATAGAGGAGAGCTAGGAGGGAGCTCAGAGGTCATTTTGTCCTCCCCTCTCATTTTTACAGATGAGGAAACTGAGGTCCAAATTAAGTGATAACCAAAGACACAGGTAGCAGGAGCAGTAAAACAAAGGTAGAAAGGTAAGCTGGTGTCAGATTGTGGAAAGTCTTGAAAAATAGGCTACAGAGTTTATATTTATCCTCAACATAGCAAGAAGCCATTGAAGGTTTGAGTGGTGCCATCAAATACATGCTTTGAGAAGATTATTTTGGCAGAAATACAGAGGATAGATTGGGGTGCAGGTTAACGATAAGACATTGGATGGGGGCAGACAGGATTGTAGACCTGTAGAGATGAGGGTGGTATACGCTGGTTGGGTTTCAAAGGCAACAGGGAGGAGAGCTATAGGGTAAGCTACCAACCCACATATCATAGAAAATGTTTGTGAAATATAGCTCAATTTCTTCTTTTCAGTATGGGGGTCTATGGGTGCAGGATATTGCATACGCTTTCAGATTTAGTTGACTTTTTGATTGCCTCCTCTTCTTCGTTATTCTTCATTACAAGATATGGCTATCTGGGGAGGAGAGGAGAAAGAGTTTATTTGGGAAGGAAGGCAGTATAAAAATAAAAAATATTAATTAAAATGAGCAGAAAAGGAAATTTGGGAGTCATCTTTGGCACACAGATTCCTGACCCATGTCTTGTCAAGGTAGAGACTGTGCTGGAGAAAAAGAAATACAGGAAATATTCTTTGCCCTCACAGAGCTTACCACAGAGAGGGACAGGCAAGATTCCAACACAAGAAATCATTAAAAATAATATAGGATAGTTTATCTTAAAGCTCAATGAATAGTCAAGGAAGTAAGAGTAGGAGGAACTCAAAGAAAGGAGATGTCTGTCCCAGAGTCTGTGAGAAAGTTAGAGGCTGGGTGACTCTTTGTTATGGATGCTCTAGAGCAGATGTGTGGTTCAAGTTAGGAGTTGGAGGACATGCCTTCTGTGATGCCTTCTAGCTCTGATATGTGCTGAATAACTGTGAAGGCAGGCTTAGGAAAACAAAAGGAAGGCAGGAAGGAAGAAGCCAAGAGCACCAAATTACTCCAATAAAGATAAATCCAAATCCTAACAATATTGAGGTTTCACTGCAGACCCAGAAAATTGGCAAAGATAAAATGTGGGACTAGTCAATGCTGGAGGTATTGTGGGAAGGTAGGCACAATAATGTACAGCTGGAGTTGCGAATGGATCCAATAATTGTAAAAAGTAATTTGGAGTTTTGCTAAGAGACTGAAAAGTCCATACTCTAAGACCTAGAGATCCACTGTTAAGCATCTTCCTGAAGGGAGTTGAAAAAAGAAAGGACCCAAATACATCAAAATATTTATAGTAAAACTTGTTGTAGTAGAAAAGAATTGTAAACAAAACAGATGCCCACCAATTAATAACGGTAGTAGTAACTAACTTTTATATGGCACTTACTATATCCAGGAAATGTACAAAGTACTTTACAATTATCATCTCCTTTGATTCTCACAACAACCCTGGGAAGTACTATTATGGTCCTCATTTTACAGATAAGAAAACTGAAGCATTGAGGTTAAATGACTTGCCTAGAGTCACACAACCCAACTATATATCCGAGGCTAGATTTAAAACCCAGGTCTTCCTGACTCCAGGCCCAGAACTCTATCCACCAAGCACTATAGCTGCCTATTGACTCAACAAATATGTTAATAATGGGATATAACTGTGCCATAGGGAACAATGAATATTAAATGCAAAGAAACATGGGAAAACTTGTA
Organism: Notamacropus eugenii; assembly: GCF_028372415.1. Taxonomy (NCBI): domain Eukaryota; kingdom Metazoa; phylum Chordata; class Mammalia; order Diprotodontia; family Macropodidae; genus Notamacropus; species Notamacropus eugenii. Next base: position 191,931,495 of record NC_092872.1, read on the forward strand.
TGAACTGATGCAAAATGAAGTAAACACAATCAGGAAAACAATGCTTGCCATGACTGCAACAGTGTAAATGAAATAGTAACAATAAAACATTTGAAATTTGCATGCTTCAGAACTGTAACGAGCATGCTTAGCCTCAGAGGAGAGATATGAGAAGGCGGTTTTCCTCTCTCCCTTCTCTGTAGAGGTGGAGGTGGAATACTGTTTATAATGTTAGACTTTTTAATATGCTGGGTTTTTGTTCTAAACTGTTTCCTTTTTCCATTTTATAAGGGATGGCTCTACAAGGGGAAAAGAAAAGGGGAGAGATCCTTTTGAAAATATAGATGATGAAATACTAAAAGTAACAATAAAATAGATTTTAAAGGGAAATCAAATAGAATATTTACATGTACAAAAAACAGCAGATAGATGTATATCAGACGTAGGAAGGGACAGAGAGATGCTCTGATTATCTGGAAGTAAAATTCAGATTTGGATAGATAAATGGATGTAATTGTATACTCTTGCCTAGGTTCCTCTATAAAATGACCCAGGTTTCCTCATCTAAATTAACACTAAAAGCTCATCTAGTAGAGGTTTACCCAGGTCTCATTTGACTTCAATGGACAAGTGCTCCCTAGAAAGTTTACCCTGAGGTAGGGCTATGTTTTTCTGTACCTAAAAAAGACTCACAAACATGTTGGCTTTATTCTGTTTTGCAGTTTTCCTTCTTGACCTCGCCAATAGCAAACATCGACAAGGGTAAGTGTGTTTTCCATTGCTGGTTTGCCTGTGCTCATTTCAAAAAGGTTCACCTCCATTATAAGAAGAGAACACTGGATAGAGGAAAACAACTGGATTATTTATTTATTTGTTTGTTTGCTCATCTATTTATTTATTAGTGAATATTTTCTAATCTTTAAGAAGACCAAGACAGAAAATGTAAAACTTAAGGCCAAAGACTACATCACCAGCCAATCCAAAAGTCGGGGCCAGCTGTAAGCATTATTGTAAAAAGTAGGTGAATTTGTTCCCTCACCTTCTTAAGCCCTTTGCTGTCCAAGCTTCATTTCCCCTCAGATGCCCAGTATTCTTCTATCTGTCTCTTATTCCCCTTCCCTATCTCCTTTCCCTTCCTACTTCCCACTTTCCACTTCCCTTTCCCTCCTACCTCTGCTCTTCTCTTCCCTTGGGAAGGTCTAATGTCAGGAAATAGTCTACTAAATCCCCGTTTAGAAGGCTAGAGGGCTCCTGTTCAGTTTGAAGAGAAAGGCTCCAAAGAGATTGGTCTCCAGTGGTTCTTCCCATCAGAGAAAGCCACATCTTTCCACATGCTGCTCCATTGTGGCATTCAGCCCACACACCAGATAATCAGTCCTCTGCACAATATATGAGCATCCAAACTTTTGTCAATAGGTTTTGAGAAAGGAGATTTTTATTCCCAGAGAAATGCAGCTTGAAGTTCCGTAAGCTTATGAGCCTAAACCAATGCCAGATTGAGGCAATACAAAGTGCTAGAAAATACGTGATATTATTCTGAGTAGCTTTGTGAGAATTTGCAATGTTCTCAAGATGAAATCAACATGTTCTATTGTGTTTGCACAGGACTTTGCACACAGTAGGCTCTCAATATTTACAAAAAAATAAAATAATGAAGAACCATAACTAGAATGAGACAGCCAGGATTTGCCCCCTGCCACCAAAATTTAGAAAGTGCTAGTAGCATTTACAGCTTTCAAAAGCATAAAACAATTATGTTTATCATTTAGTCAACAAGAATAACTAGTTAATGGCATACTTCTTTTCCCTCCCTGCCCCATCCCAACCTAAGTAAATTCCTTCCCAGGCATAATCCCATCCTGTTCCACCACAGCTACTGCCTCTTGTATCTCTGCTGATGCATTTCTTGTCTCAAGATCTCTCCCCACCACTGGGTAGAATCTAGTCTTTCCTTCTGAAGGAATTTTGTATCCTTGGATCCCACCTACCACTGGGAGCATCCAAGGTACGCACTTTTCCCTGAAGGGATTATGTGTCTCTTCCTTCCCCTCCTCCCAAGCGGGGGAACTGAATTTTCTGAAAAAGGTGATCTGAAACCACTTTTTTTGATGCTTGCCCTGAACATATTTTGTGAAATATGCTATACTGTTAATTAGTGTTAAAGATCTTCCCAGCCCATTAATAGGCCTTACCTGAAGCCCATTAAGGGAAGCTTTTGTTAATTTCAAGGAGGCACTGGGTCAGGAGGGTCTTTTCCTCTAGCTCTGAAAAGTGTATATATACTCTGAGATGAGGTTTTGCTTTGGAGGCTTTGAAGAAGGTTCATGTGCCAGATGAGACTATGGGTGCCTGTTAAGGAACCTCCTCAGCTTTGAAAACACAGATGTTGATGCTTCTCTGTCTGGTAACTATGTATGCATGTAATAGGCAAACAGTTGGATCTGTCTGTTGATCTGTGATGTATATGTTGCTTATGGTCAGACCATTAGAAGCCCTGTTAGTTTTTATTTCTCTACTTGTATTTCCTCTGTAGGTGAAAGTAATTAAAGAAGATTGTTGACCCCTCACAAGTTGCTTTCCTTTTAGAAAAGCAGACTTAAGAACCTATACATCAGGCCCTCCTGTATATACCAGGGTGCTTGCTACTACATGTGCCCCAGGTGCCATAATGGCTAGTTATGGCTCTGTTTTTGAATTGTAATGAATTGCATGAATCATAGGATCTTAAAGGATAGTCCATCTCTTGGCATCAACACAAGCAGACCTTTTCAAAGACATGCCCAATTCCTAGCCTCAGTACTAAAAAAAAAAAAATTAATTAATTAATGAGCATTTGATTAAATTCAGTGCATTTCTTTTTGAACAAGATCTCTGATTTTATCATTATGTGGAGCTCCTGGTGAGGAATTCCCTCTAGTAATGTATATCAGCACTTCTCCTACAGCTGACAGTGACTGGCACACAGTAAGCTTTCAATAAATGTTGATTTGACTGTCTTGGAGAATTACCCAAAGTCCTGAGAAGTTACCTGACTCAGGATCACACAGCCTCTGTATGTCAGGGATGGGACTTGAATGCCGTGTCTTTTTGACTCCAAACTGACTCCTGATCCTCTATGCTATATGGTTTCTATCAACCAACATTTATTTAGCACCCATTGTGATTCTGTGCTCATTGTGAAGGAAACATAAATGAAAGTAATAGTCTCTGTACTCAGCAATGTAACCAGGCTTTGTACTAAGGACAACAGCCCACGTAAATAGATAAATATAATACAAGTTAAGATATGATGGAGGCAAAAGAGAAACCCAGATAAATAATTCCGAAAATTTGAGGAGAAAGAGAAAATTTTCAGCTCAGGGAATTGGGGACAGTTTGACAGAAGAGATGGCACCAGAACTAGGGCTCAGAGTAGTAACTGACCCAAACTGCACCACAGTCAAATACACTTGTTGGGAAAGAGACTGACATAGTGAGATATATGGGACAGACTGAAGGAAAGGTGCAGATGGCATCTTTGAGGGCACGAGAAGTACAGGGTGAAGAGAGCAGTCTGATAGGATGGGAGGGGTGGGTATGGCGACACAGAAAACAATCACACCATGTCCACAGTTATGGTAAAAGAGAGAATGACTTCTCTCGTTCTCACCCTCTACCCTGGAGTCCCAAGAGGACAGTTGGACAATGAGCCAGACTAAAAGCTGAGGGTTCGTGGACATTGGCTGCTTTGGGAAAGAAGTGTGGCTGTCAGACCCCTTGAGCAAAGCTTTGTTTACTCCATGCTTTAAAAAAGAAAAAGAAAAAAAATTGTAAAAAGAAAAAAAGCCCTGCTAGGCCTTGAAGGAAGAGAGGCTTTTAAAAAGCACAAATGAAGGTTGTGAATACCAGATGTGGAAGAGAGAGAGAGAGCACTTGTGTGAATGCACAGGATAGGGGTACACAGGATAAATTGAGGAATAATAGCCAATAACAGAGTTTGATTACAAAAAAGAAGGGTGATAATGTGAAATCAGGCTGGAAAAGTAGCACCTTAAATGTCAGGCTCTTTGGTGTTTTATTATGCCATGAGGCAATGGAGAGCCAACGGTTTTTGTCTTAGGGTATGATATGGTAAGACTTGTGCATTTGAAAAATTATTTTAGTGAGTAGGTAAAGGAGGAATAAGAAATGGTTGTTGAGTGACTTACTAATTGATTGGAGAGACAGAGAGGCAGACAGACAGAAGAGAGAGGGAGAGAGGGAAGAAGAAAAAGAGGGAGAGAGAGAGACAGAGACAGAGAGAGACAGAAATGTGAACAGAAAGACGATTAGGAGACAAAATAGTTCAGGTGAGCATCCTATTTATGTCTCCCTCCCTTCTTTGTTAAAGTCCTGGAAAAAGTAACCTAAATTCATTTCTTCTCCTTCACCACCTATGTATACCTTGCAATCTGTCTTCTTAACATGATAACTTTAGAGCTGAGAAGAATCTTAGAATACGTAAAGAAACTGAAGCCCAGAAAAGCGAAGCCATTTGACCAATTTGACACTAGTAAGTAGCAAAGCTGGAATCCAATCCTAAGTTCTCAGACTCTAAATACAACCTTAATCTCCACACCATGAAGAGCCCACTGTTTTGTCGTTGCTTTTTTTCTTTTTGCTTTGGAGCAGTGAGGGGTTACGGTGGCTAGAGTGTGGACCTTGGAATAAGGATGACCTGAGTTCAAATTCTGCCTCAATTGATACCTGTGTGACCCCTGGACAAGTAATTCAACCTGTCTCATTTTTAGTTTCCTCATATCACCTATCTCACAGGATCTATAGTCAGGATCAAATGAAATGACACATATAAAGGATTTTTCAAACCTTTAAGTGTTCTAGAAATGCTAGCTCTTATTATATTAGCTATTTTGCCAAGGACATATATTAGCCAAGAATTAAGCAACTGGCCCATGGGAACTTAACATATTTTGTCTTATGGACACCCTTTGGCTATCTGGTAAAGTTCATGAACCTCTTCTCAAAATAATATTTTTAAATGCACTGAATAGGATACATAGGATTACAAAGGAAATCAATTGTACTGAAATACTGTTATTAAAATACCTATTTTTTTAAAGTTCACAGACTTCAGGATAAGAACCCCTGTTCTAAGACTTGCAGCAGGAAGGGACCTTAAATATTATTGATAGTTCAGTAGCCTCCTTCCTTTAACCTTACAAATAAGGAAACTGAGGCTCAAATAGAGGAAGTGATTTGCCCATGGTTATACAGATAAAACGTAGTAAATTGGAAAACCAGGTATGGAATCCACGCTTTCAGACTCCAGACTCAATGTTTTTTTTCTTACTCCTTAGTCCTCCTTGGACAGCACAGTAAGGTTTGAAGCCCCAGAGGAGCACCCTGTTTCATTACCCAGGTGTTGGAGAAGGCAATGTTAATCCAAACAGCTCAGGTCTTTGTGGATCTAACCACAGCAGGTGACACTCTCAGCCACCAGGGCTGCAGAGGTGCTTTTTCAAAGCTTGGCTCTCTTCTGAAATGTGAGCTGAGTCTATCCATCAGCCATCCCACTGCCTGCCAGAGAGGATCTCCACAGAGAGCACCCTGTCAGCTAGACTCAAAACGTCAAATGGAATCAGACAGGACTGTGTTTTGGTGTAGGCCCTGTGAGGAGGTTTCTGTGCCATGATGATTGATGATGCCAACAGGGACGTGATACCAGGGATTTTGATTGCATCTCACACATCTGGCAATCTCTTTAACCAGAGCAGCTGCAAAACCCCCTTTACAGTAATTCAGAGCTTTGAGGGGAAAGACTCTGGGCACAGACCAATATAAGTTTGGTCCAAAGACCTTCAGCCTCTGACTGAGCAAAAGTCCTCAACTCCTGAGGTTTCCTACAACTTGCTGATCTCCGTGGAACTAAAATAAATGAGAAACCTTGTGGAATAGTGGAAAGCACAGGTCTGGGAACAGAAAGGCCTGAGTTCAGGTCCCAGAATTGTCATTAATGAGCTGTATCATCTTAAATATATTATTTAATCTTTTTATGCCTCAGTTTTCCCATCTTTAATTAGGACCTCCTTCCCTTCTTCATGCAGTAGTTACGAGTATAAAGTGTGCTCATCATCATCATTTGCAATTTTTACAATAGATTACATTTATATAACACTTAAATATTTATAAAATACTCATTTGCATTTTGTAATACTCTTTATGAAATACTTAGAATCTTGCTGTGAGATAGGTATCATCCTACCTTGACAACTCAGAGATAACACAGGATGGCTACTCTATTTTCAGTGGATATTCAGTTCAACAAACAGGGATGCCCATCAATAACCAAATTCACCATTTGGAAATGGAATTCATTCTTTTCTCCACTTCCCTATTCTTTCCTATTTCTGTCCAGCGTACCACCCAGGCTCCCAGCCTCAGAGTCACCCTGGGCACTTTCTTCTTCCATTTCACCCCATTTCCACAAAGTTGCCAGATTTCCTCAGTTGTGTCACCTCCACATTTCCACTGCTTCTAGTCTCTCCCTTGCCCAAAATATCCTTCAAAGCTGCTAAATTAATATGTCTGTAACAAAGATCAAACCATGTCTCTCTCTTACTCAAAAATCTTCTCCCTTACTAATTGATATATAACAATTAAATAAAATAATTATTATACATAATAAAAATAGCTAACACATATAGTACCTACCATGCTAGATGCTTTCTAAATTTTATTTCATTTTGTCATATATATTACATACATACACATACACATACATATAGAATGATAGATTTTAAATTGGAAGAAATCCTAGAGGCTATCAAATAAGACTTTCTCATTATACAGATGAAGAAACTGAGGCATAGAAAAGCTCAATTTCTTGCCCAAGGTCTCACAATTAGTAAGTGTCTGGGACAGGATTGAAATCTAGGTCTTTCTGGCTCTGAACCCATCCTTTCGTCTGTTTCATACATGCCCGCATGCAGATAAAGCCCTCATGCTGGCGTCAGCCTGTACTAATTTGGTTCTCACCCACTTTGCATGACTTCTTTCATATTACCCCAACCCCTTCATTAAGTATATGTTCCCCAATACCTAGCACAATGCCATGTACACAGTGGGCACTTAATGCACTTTTATTGGACTAATTGTTGAATAGAGAAATCCTTAAGTGCTTGTCCCTAACGTTAAAATGTTTCACACAGTTATCCATTTTCTCCCCCTTTTCCAGTGTAATTTTCCTAATGATACTTGGAAGAAAGTCTCAGTTTAAAACTACTTCTTCAGTGCCCAATACTATTTCTTTGAACAAGGGAGCTTGGTCGTGGGTTCAAAGAAAGTCTAGCATAGATTCCCCCAAGTGGGCAATAGTGCCCCTGGGGAGGGCTGGGACTATCCAGGTGGCAGTAGTAGCCTTGGGTGCAGTTATGGGGCTTTGAAGAAAAATAAGGGTTTACTTAACCCCGATGAGGCGCCGAGTCATTTTTTTAAAAGGGGGCAGCAGACCGAATAAGTTGTGGAAACTTTGGTACAAAGTGTAGCAGTTGAGAGGAAGACTAGGGACCTAGAAATAAGAAAAAAAACACAGATATACATACATGTTTACATATACATACATGCATGTATATAATGTGTATACATATATAGAGTGTGTGTACATTACATGTTTGTGTACAATTTGTATGTAAATTACACATGCATGTTTATGCATAGTATATGTAAGCATCGTATTTATATCTATGTTATATGTGTTTATGTCTGTATGTTATATACATTATATATGTTTATGCATGTATAGTGTGTATATATATATATGTTGTGCCTAGTATTGCATGTTTATACCAGTATAGTAAGTATGTATGTTCTGAGCACATCATGTATGTTTATACATGTATTATGTAGAGAGATATGTTTGTATTATATGTGGTTATATACATAATGTTATAGGCATAGTGTATATAGAATGTGTGTTTATACATATATAATACAGGTATATATTGTGAATGTAGTATATCTGTTTATACACATATAGCACTATATTTATAATATGCACATTAGGTGTGTTTTTATATATATGGTATGGGCACATTTTGCATATGTTTATGCATACATGGTATGTGTATATATAATATATGGGCAGCTAGGTGGCACAGTGAATAGAATGCTAGACCTGGAGTCAGGAAGACTCCTCTTCCTAAGTTCAAATCCAGTCTCAGATACTTACTGGCTCTGTGACCCTGGGCAAGTCATTTAATCCTGTTTGCCTCAGTTTTCTCATTTGTAAAAATGAGCTGGAGAAGGAAATGACAAACCACTCCACTATTTTTGTCAAGAAAATCCCCAAATGGGGTCAACAAAGAGTCAGACACAAGGGAAACAACAAGTATGTGTGTGTACATGCATATATATTTACCTACAGAGCATCTCCCATACTGTTATTTAACCTTTTGTGTACATATTTTCTCACCCCAACTATCTTATAAGTTTCTCTAAGCTTCTTGGGGTCAGGGACTATGTCTTAAATATCCTTGAATTCTCTGGGGTACTTGGTAAAATGCCTTATATGTAATGGGGAGGGAAGGGAGCTGAATATTTCTTGATAGATTTCACTTCCTTTTGATGGCACTTTCTTGTATATATACACATATTATGTATGTCTATACACATAGAGTAGGTGTATGAGTGCACCAAGGACTCCAGTATCAAGAACTTTCTTTTCCAGGTCTTTTGTAGCTGTGGATGTTGAGGAGATAGAATCTATACCAGTTTCCTTTAAGTCCCAACTAAAATTCCATCTTTCACTGGAAGCCTTCCCTAAAATATTTTAATTCTAGTACCTTCCTATTATTTCCTGTTTTGTCATTTCCTATTTGTCCAGTATGTAGTGTGCTTTGTATATATTTATTTATATGTTTTCTCTCCCATTAGATTGTAAGCTCCTGGAGAGCAGGACTGTCTTTTGCCTCCTTTTGCATCCTCAGTGCTTGGCATGATGCTTTGGCACATAGTAGGTACTTAATAACTGTCGATTGACTGATTCATTTGTTGACAAGTAGAGGTAGTTTCCATGTCTCATCTCTATAAGGCTTTTGCCCCTAGAGGAACCAGCTTTGAAACAGGGTCTAAGACCTCAGTGTGCTGCTGTTTCTCAGCCTTTCGGGTTTACCTCCTCGATAGAGGTCATTTGTTGATGTTGGTGTAGGTGGTGGCAGTCTCATTCTCCATAGACATTGGAGCATGCTGCTCTTTCCAGGGCCATGTCTACGGCAGACTGTTAGTTCTTTGAGCTCAGAAGAAGAAATGTAGTTCTATTGAAGGGAGTTTCCACAGCCATCCCAAGCCCTGATCATCCCAAAGTGACTTAATTCTGTTTGTCTTGTCTTGTCTTGTCTTGTCTTGATGATCTCTCCCTGTCTCAGTGATTTGGGACCCACTCCTCCAGTTGATTCTGTCCATTCCAGTAGCCATGTTCTAGAAGAATGAGACAGTCTTAGAATATTTCTATTTAACAAACTTCTTTAGAAAGGAGTTCTTCTCCTGTAAGTTGTGTGTTCGTCCTTCATTGACAAAGAAGACCATGCCATCAGAGAAATAATGACATGACTTGCACTTAACTTTGTTTTGAGTGAGGGAGGGCCATGCAGGTCACCAGTCTCACTTCTCCTCCAGAGCCATCTGAATCCAGTGACCAGATATTCACCAGGATGACTAGAGATGACCCAGGAGGAGGCAACTGGGGTTAAGTGACTTGCCCAAGGTCACACAGCTAGTGAGTGTCAAGTGTCTGGGGTGAGATTTGAACTCAGGCCCTCCAGACTCCTGTACTAGTGTTCTATCCACTGCACCACCTAGCTGCCCCCTCCTGTAAGTTACTTTATTCAGCAGAGAAGAGACTAATCCTTTCCTTTGCTATACTGTACAGCAATTAGATACCACTATAGTTCAGAATCACAGAATTTCAGAGTTGGAAGGGATCTCGGCAATCACGTAGACCAACCCATATCAGGAAAAAAAAATTCCCACTATAACATACCCAAAAAGTGGCCATTCAACTTCTGCTTGATGATCTCATTGAGGAGATAGATACTCACTACCTCTCATGGCATTCCATTCTCTTTTTGTGTAGCTCTTAACTGTAAGGAAATTGTAGGGTTTTTTATCCTTGGATCAAACCTAATTTTTCCTCTCTGCAACTTTCATCCATTATTCCTAGCTTTACCTTTTAGAACAAGCTTAATTTCTCTTCCATATAATAGCCCTTTAAATACTTGAAGACAACTATTATGTTCCACCCGGAGCCTTCTCTTCACCAGGTTAAATATGCCCAGTTGCTTCAACCATTACCCAAAGGAAATGGATTCATGGTCTTTATTCCAGTTCCCCTCCTCTGAACACTTTTCAGCTTATTTCCAAGACATGAACACATTATTCTACACATGGTATCACCTGGGAAGAGTACAGCGGGACTATCACCTACTATTTTTATAAACTGTACTTCCCAGCGCAGCCCAAGGTAGCATTAGCTTTTAGGAGTGAGGGGACTGCCATATCATACTGTTGACTCATTGAACTTGCAGTCGATTCAATTCCATTCAATCCAATAAACACTGATTGAGCTCTAATATTTGTATGGCCCTGTCTTTGTCTGAGCAAAGAAACAGAAGTCAAATAAGACATATTCCCTACCAAAACAGAACTCATAGTTTAGTGGAGAAAAAATGAAACGTAATCAAATGGCACTTGTTTAATGTAAAATTTTTCCTAGCACTACAAAGACATGCTGGGGGTCATTTCTATCATCCCCCTGTCCCCCAGGAAAGACAGTATTGTAGGGATCCTTCTTAGATGTGTGATGTCCTTCCATTTTTCAACACCTACAAAGAAGCTGAGAAATTATGCACCATGATGCTGAAGTTATTCAGGAAATGACTTAAACACCTGGAAAAGTAATTATCTAAAAACACCTGCTGAAAAGAAAAAAAAGGCAGTTCTCCAAAGGGAAATAAATACATAAATGATCCAATCTTCTCGTTACCAAAGTCATTTCTCTATCCTTCCCTTTCTTCTGGCTACCCCACCCCCCACCCACCAAAGGCCAGAATGAAATCTTGCATGTCAAACTTGGAGAAATATTTTATTTCCCCTTGTTGTGTCTCTTTGCTTTGTCTCCTTAGATGGAGGGAAACTTGATTTGCTCCAGGAAGACAATGGTCTTATCTTCAGCTGAGATCCTTATCCCTGGCTAGGTGTGCTCCAAGAGCACTTGCATATTGTAGAAATTCAATTCCTGTAAGATAATGAGCCAGGAAAGGGAGTCTTGACTTGACATTGTGATAAATGAGGTGAAATTTTGGAAACGAACCAGAGTTGGTGTATTCAAGAAGAAATAAAAGACTAGTTCTATTTTAATATGAAATACAAAAGTCATTTTACAAAAGCAGATTTTTTAAAAGCCAAAGAGATAAGGACTATAACCGAATGACTGAGGAAGCTAAAATAATGGCAATTGATGATCAATCCAAGGCAGAGGGTTATCCACTAAGCCATCAGATTAGCTCCCTAGGAGAGCTTTGTCAAGTTTGCTATCTGCATTTTCCTCTCTCCTCATTATCATATGTATCTGGAAGAGCTCTTTATATAATTCCTGCTGGTGGCTGGGATACCATCTGGAGTCAAGGAAGTCAACTCAACTTTCTCCACATATAAAACTTCTCCTACCTCCTATTATTCCCCACATCTAAAGAAAACAACCACTGATTGTTGCAAGCTTTCAGTGTGTGAGACTGACCTCGAGTGTAGGGTAGGGTTCTGGGTCCTGTTACCATGTAAATTATTCAAGGTTCATAAACATTTGCAAGACTGCCTTTTGTGGCTATCAAAATTGTACGTTGGAAGCCTACATATGGATGAGAATAAAAAGGGAAACCATCCCCCAAAGTAAGTGTGGACATTCTTTGCTCCATGTATAGAGTAGGTAGAATGCCAAACAATGATAGAGAAGAAAAGAGCAAGGAATTTCTTTGGCGCATTGGAACTGAAGTCGATGATAGAGGCCCTTTAAGAAGTCTGAATTAATCCATTTACAAAGGCAAGAAACATAAGTTCTAAGTCTACCTCTGCCATTCTGTGTTGTTGTTGTTCAGTCATTTTTTCAGTCATATCTGACATTTCATGATCCCTTTTGGGTGTTTTCTTGGCAAAGATACAGGAGTGTATTGCCATTTCCTTCTCCACATCACTTTACAGATGAGGAAACTGATGTCAACAGGGTTAAGTGACTTGCTCAGGGTCACACAGATAGTAAATATCCAAAGTCAGATTTGAACTCAGGAAAATGTCTTCCTGATTGATTCCAAGATCAATGTTGTATCCACCGCATCACCTAGCTATCCTTAAATAAATCTCACCCCTCTGAGCCTCAGTTTTCCCTACTACAAATACAGTTGATGTTACAGTTAATTACAAATTACAGTATTCCCTACTACAAATACAGTTAACATTACCCCTCTGCTCTGTGGCCTCCTGCTCCAGAGCATGCTGGTAAATGCTGGCTCTCTGGAGGAAGGGAAGGAGATATATCTATAATACACTTTTAGCTTTAGTCTCTATTAATTACATTTGCTACATCACTTTTTTGTCTAGACAATCAGCAACACACCCATATACACATAAGAATCAAGCCCTTATTTGTGGTGATTATCAATTTCTGAACTATAAATTCTCACACTGAAAACTGAACCATCAGTTCAAACTTTTCCCTCTCTGCCCAATTTTACAGAGTGAGAGGGACAAGCTACATCTATTTCGGTCACATTGTTTCATCAGTTGGAAAAGAAGGGAACAGAAAGTAGAAATTTGTGTGTGGTGAAAGGACAAAGACTTCCAGCTACATCCTGTTCCTCAAAAAGTCTACAGTTATAATGTTATCTACCAGGGATGCTACTCACCGCAGCCCAAATATCAGTGAGGTTCAGGGAAGCCCCTAGTGAGAGTAAAGCAAAGTAGTCAAAAAGACAGAATTTACCTAAGTAATTCTCTATGTTCCTGGCTGGTATGGCTATGGGTATGACTCAGAAAAGAGATAAAATAGCTATGAACTGACCCCAAAAAAGCTGTAAACTTTCTCTGTAAGGAAAAAGCCACTTAATAGCTGATACTGGTCAGAGAGCTAGCACAAAACAATAGCGCAATAGCAGAGAAACAGTTTAGACCACAAGTGGGGAATCTGTGGCCTTGAGGCCACATGCGCAGACCACACTTGATGACCCAGAGGGCCACATGTGACCTCGAGGCTGCAGGTTCCCCACCTCTGGTCTAGAAGCATTTCATCAGAGGAGCAGTAAACGGCGTCTTAGAAGAGGAAGCAACCCAGCAGATAGCCATCAGGAGCTTTCAAGGGAAGTAGCAAGTCTTAACTATGGGGGTAAAGACATATTAGAACTAGCATGCGATTCTAGGAGAGCGGTTGTCAGTTTTTTGAGTCTCTGCCTTTCCAATGGTGCCATGGGAATTTGTAAAAGAGTGTGCTCTTCTGGGTAGGAGGGAATTTTTTTTCTTATTTACCTTGCTACTGTTTTAATAAGTATTTTTACTTATGATTTTACATATAAACTATCATTTTATATATAAGAGAACACGTTGAAAAGGGGGTTAGGCAAGAGATTTTCAAACAATGTTACCCCAGAGAGTACCTTGAATCTAGAGGGAAGTCTAAGGGGCCAAGCCGAAGGCTATCCATTCTACTACTGCTGTAAAGATATTCATTCTAGAAATCCAATATAATGTTATGTTTCTTTGGTCTAGCTAACCATTTCTCTTTCATTCTTTCACCTGCTGTAGATTGGACTCTTGATGACTATGAATACAGTGCTGAATATTATGATCATGAAACAATTATAAGTAATGCATCTGAGTATCAAGATTATACTAGTTGGGTCTCTACAGAAAATGGTAAGAAAATCAACTTATTTGAGGTGTGATAGATGAGAAACTTGGGAGGAAAGGGAGGAAATGCTTGGATGTGTGCATTCTCTTTGTACTGCGTCTCCTCCCTCTCACCACCAATTATTGTCTCAAAATGTTTGTGTCAAGTTATTTAGACACCATTATGGTTAGGATTTTGCCTCCACTGAGAGTTATAGAATCTTAAGGCTAGAAAGGACTTTGAAGATGATCTCATCAGCATCCTCATTTTTACAGATGAAGAAACTGAGGTTCTGATAAATAAAGTGGTTGTCCAAGATCACACTTGTAGGCGATAGTAGAAAGAGTGTTAGAATTCACTAGACCTGTGACTGCTGGACCACGAGGCCAGTCATGTTTTTATCTCTTATCACAGCATAGGCTCTCATATACAAAACAGCACAGGCAGAAGAGGCTCTAATTGTATTGTAGTGGGGATCCAAGTGAGAAGACAACATGGAACTTACCGCGGTAAATAGAGTGCAGGACTTGGCAGCAGGAGACTAAGTTTTTAGTCCTACCGCAGACCCATACTAGCATACATACCATTCAGAGTCTTAGTTTCTTCATCCTTAAAATGGGACTAATGATGCTTGTAGTACCATTGTGAGGAAGGTGTTTTAAAAATGTGAGTCATTTATAAGCTCAAGATTGGTTCTTAAGTCTCTTTCATTCCAATGGTACCATGGGAATCTGTAAGAGAGTGTGCCCTTCTGAGTAGGAGGGAATTCTTTTCTTCTTATTTACCCTGGTACTGTTTTAATAAATGTTTTTACAATATTTTATGTATATATATTTATGTATGCATAAATAATATATATTATGTATAATATATATTTAGATATTTATAATATTTTAATAAAAATAAATTTACTGATTTTACAGACCTTAAAGTTAGAAATAATCTCTTTGATAGCGGAGATTGTTTCATTATTTGTACGTATATCACCATTACCTGGCACGTAGTAGCTGTTTAATCAATGTTAGTTGCTTGCTTGATTTATCAGCAACCACTACAAACATTCTCTCCTTTCTAAATATTGCAGACCTATGCCAGCCCAATCCTTGCATGCATGGTGGTAAATGTGTTATAAAAGCAGACAGCTTCAAATGTAACTGCCCTGCCCCATTCACTGGGGGAAAATGTCAAGCAGGTGAGTGTGTTTTTCTAGATTTTGCTGTTGAATCCCTCACACTGAAAAGGAAACATATACTGCTCCCAGACTCCCCCCTTCACCAGCATCCTCAAAAAGAGATGAGGCAAAATGGCCTTGGGAAGAGGAGTTAAAATGTATAGCTGCGTTTATTCCAACAAAGGGTGCTGGAGTTAGATAGGACAATAGAAAGCTTCTAGTTAGAGAACTAAGGCTAGAAAGGATAAGGGAAGGAACACAAGGAGGGGGAGAAATGATTCATGCAAGGTCACACCATAAACTAATAGCAGACCCCAGAAGCAGGAGGAGCCCTGGAGTTGGGAGACCAGGTCTGAATCCTGGCTCTGCCGTTTGCTATCTGTATGAACATAAATCACATAAATTTCCTTATCTGCAAAATGAGGATGGTAACAATTGTGGGATGTCCCCCATGATGTTTTTGTAAGGAAAGTGTTTTGTAGACTTTAAAGTGCTACAGAAATCTGAGTAATTATTACTTGAAACTCTTCATACGACAGTGATAACAATTTCGACATCTGTACAGTAAAGAGATTGGACTAGGTAATTTTTTAAATGTATTTTTGTTCTGAATTTAACAAACACCAAATAAAATAGGCATTTCCATTCGCACAGTAGAAAGAAGAGAATAACGTAGAAGCCATCAGATTTTATTACATACAACTTACATTTCTTTTTAAGTATATAACAAATTCAGACTATAGCTTTCAAAGTTATCCTGCTTGTGCTTCTTTCGGGCCTTCTTTTTATTCTCTTTTCTGCATTTTTTAAAAAAATGCTTCAGTCACTCTCTTTTGCTTCTTTTTCCTTGTGGCAATCTCCCCTTGTCTTTCTACCTCATGCCCCATTAGAAAAAAGAAAATAAAAACAAAGCCCTTTTAACAAACGGGCATGAACTAGATAATCTCAAAACTCTCAGTTTGATGATTATTTATGATTTTTGAGTCCCTAAATGCTACTTTTCAGTTAACTTATTAGCAAAGGTACAAATTGATATGCCTGTGTCTCCCTCATCCTGAAAAAGCCCTCCTTTAATTTTTTCATCTGTATGAACTATCATGCTATATCTCTTCTCTTTGTAGCTAAACTCCTGGAAAAGACAGTCTACAATAGGTGGCTTCACTCTCTCTCCTCTTACTTCCTTCTTAACCCCTTACAGTTTGGTTTCTGACCTTATCATTCCACCAAAACTGCTCTCTCCAGTTACTGATGGTCCCCTAGTTGCTAAATCTAACGCCCTTTTCACAATCCTCACAGTCCTTGTCCTCTCCGTAGACTTAACACTGTTGACCCCTCCCTCTTCTCTCTTAGGTTTTCAACACACCACTAGTTCTCCTCCTATCTGTCTGGCCTCTCCTTCTCTGTCTCCTTTGCTGGATCCTCATCTAAATCACGCCTTCTAACCATAAGTGTGCCTCAGGGTTCTGTCCTAGACCCTCTTCTCTTCTCTCTCTGTACTACTTCACTTGGTGATCTCATCCACTCCCATGGATTTAATTACCATCTCTATGCTGATGATTCTCAAGTCTACCTATGCTGCCCCAACCTCTCTGCTGACCTTCAATCTCATTTCTCCAACCGCCTTCCAGACATTTCAAATTGGATGTCCAGTATGCATCTTAAATTCAGTATTTCTGAAGCTTAACTCCTTATCTTCCTCCCTAAACCTTTTCCCCTACCTTGAGGACAACGCCATCCTTCCCAGTCCCTCAAACTCACAACCTTGGAGTTATCCTGCTCTCCTCACTATTTCTCACCTCCCTGCCACATCCAATATTGTTGACAAAATTTGTCACCATCTCTCATATAGACCTTCTTCTCTCCTCTGAAGTAAGCACCTTTCTAATACAGGCTCTCATCACCTGTCACCTGGCTTATTGCAAAAGCTGCTGGTGGGTCTGCTTGCCTCAAGTCACTCCCCACTCCAATGCATCCTTCATTTAGCCACTATGATTTTCCTAAAGCACAGGTCTCACTACGTCACTCCACTCCTCAATAAACTGCAGGGCTTCCTATTACCTCCAGAATCAAATACTGCTCTTTTTGGTATTCAAAGAATTTCATAACTTAACCCCCTTCTAACTTTCCAGTTTCCTTACACTTTACTCCCAGACAGGTTCTATTCGATTCAGTATTACTGGTCTCTTAACTGCTCTAAGAATAATCTCTCATCTCAGGGCATTTTCCCTGACTGTCCCTCAAGTCTGGAATGTTCTCCCTTCTCCTCTCTGACTAGTGACCTCCCTGGCTTCCCTTAAGTCCCAACTAAAATCCCACTTTCTGCATTAAGCCTTTCCCAACCCATCTTAAATCTAGTGCCTTCTCTCTATTAATTATTCCCTATTTATCCTGTATACAGCTAGCTTTGTGTATGTGTGTGTTCTTTTTTCCATGTTGCTTTCTTCATTAGAGTATAAGCTCCTTGAGGGCAGGGACTGTCTTGAGCCTGTTTTGTATCCCCAGAGCTTAGCACAGTGCCTGGCACATAGCAGATGTTTAATAAATATTTCCTGACTATTTATTGATTAAAGGGGTGGGGGGGAAGGGGAAGACGACTAACTCAGAAGTTCAAATCTGACCCATTCAAGTTTGCTTCGTTCCATGCTCTCTTCTAAAGCCACAGACTATACACTTAGTTCACTCTGACCACTTCATAAATAAAAGCTGGTATTCAACAAAGGGACAAAGGAAGGATGGCTTGGAGAAGTCCATCGTTCCTACTAGGGCTACAAGTCAAAGCAAAGAATATACCTGCATTTATAGGTGAAGGACAGCACAGTGAGAAAAATACACCCAAATCAATGTTAGGGTCTTTTTGGTTTTTTCCTATTAGACATCAGTTATAGGTTTTATTTTTTTTTTTTATTTTAAGCTTCTTGAAGGCTTTCATTTTTGTATTCCCAGTGCTGAGCACAGTACATAGTACATAGTAGGTGCTTAACAAATATTTGCTGAATTGAATTTCCCTCCATTTCCTACTGATCTGTTACAGTACGCAATACGTGCCAGAGAAAACCTTGTGTCAGAGGAGAATGTCTCGTTATCCTGACTCCACCCTATTACAAATGTGCCTGTAACCATCCATATCAGGGTCCATCCTGCTCAAAAGGTAAGTCATAGGTGGGAGTGGGGGGGAGAAAACCTATTCAGGTTGACTTTATATTTAGACGTAGTTGTCACTGTGTATAGAGTACAAAGTCCTTCCTAATATGGCTCCAGCCTACCTTCCCAGAATTATTTTGCGTTACTTCTCTTCCAAAGTCTTGCCTTTTTGCTCTTAACTGAACTAAAAAACATTCACTCTTCAGTCTCTAAGCCTTTAAAAAGGCTTCTCCCCATGTCTGAAATAGACTTACCTCTAATTCTCATTATCCCTAGCTTCCTTTAATACATCTCACGTGTCATCTCCTATAGGAAGCATTTCCATACTCTGAGTTGTTAAGACTCTGTCTCCCCCCCGAAATTACCTTACTTCTACTTCTAAGTGTGCATATTACACCCACCAGTAGAAGACAAACTCCCAGAAGACAGGAACTGTTTTGTTACCATTTTCATATCTCTAATACCTAGCCTAGCACCTGGCCCATTAATGCATTTGCGGTAGGTGCTTTCTAAGTGTTTACTATATTGTTTAATTTGAGACATCTATGAGCAGCCCTTGTACTTATTCAACTGTATTAAATCTATTAAATCAACAGTTGTGAGATAAAGCAAATGGGAATTCAGAAGTCACTTCTTTCCTGGATGATCAAGGAAGCAATAGTCTCTGAGGGCCTAGTATTCTAGGCTGTCATTCAATAATATTTCACTAATATTCAGTAAGAGTCTTGAGGGTATACAACCAATCTATGCCCTTCCTTTCCCAAAGACATCAGCTCAAAACTCCCTCCCTCCATTAAATCTTCCTTGATTTTCTTTCCAGATCCCTTGTTTACGTATTCTGTTTGATGGCAGAATTCATTGTTGCTTCCTAAGTGCTCTGAACTCCTGTATTTTGGCCTGTGTAGCCTATCTCCTCAATTAAATTATAAAATCCCTACGGGAGGAGTCCATATCATTAATTTCCTCAGTACCCCTCTCAAGTGTTGAAGACTACGTATGTAACGAATACTCAGCCAGTGATGTTGTCTGGTCATTTTCCTGACAGTCAACATCCATGTATTAAGTGATTACTATAAGACAGGCTAAGGGATAAAAGTAAAGGCAAAAACATGGTTCCTGACCTCAAAAAGCTCACATTCTAATGGGGGAACAACATGTAAATAATTACAAACATGCTAGATATAAATTTCACAAAAGTGGGAGGCAGTATTGTAGTTGATATGCTGAGGTGGGGGGAGGGAGGGAGGAAAGAGAAGGAGACAAAAAGTGGGATTTGAACTGAGTCTTGAAGGAGGCCAGGGAAGTCAGGAAGTAGAGGTCAAGAATAAGGCTTTCCAGTCACAGGGCAGTGAAAAGGTATGGAAGTGGAAGATGGAGTGTATGGTGTGAGGAACTGTGAGAAGGCTAGTATCACTAGATAATAAACTAGATACTAAAGAATAAGGAGCCTGGGAAGATAGGAAGGGGACAGGTTGTGAACATCTTTAAAAGTCAAACAAAGGATTCTATATCTGATCTTGAAGGTAATAGGGAGCCACTAGAGTTTCTTGAGTAGGGAGGTGGCATGGTCATACCTACACTCTAGGAAAATCATTTGAGCAACTGGAAGATAGAGTAGGAAGAGATTTAAATCAACAGACCACCTGAGAATCTATTATAATAGTCCAAGATAGAGATGATCAAAGCCTGAACTAGGGTGGTTACTGTGTAAATGGAGAGAAGGAGCTATATGAAAGATGTTTCTGTGAAGGTAGAAATGACAAGAATGGGCAACAGATTGAATATGTGGGACATGAATGAGGAGTCACAGATGACACCCTAGGTTACTGATCTGGATGACTGGGAAGCTAGTAGTTCCCTTGACAAGTAATAGATAAGTTCAGACAAGGAGAGGATTTGGGGGGTAAGATAATGATATTTTGGAAGTACAGAGTTTAAAATATCTATGAAATATTTAATCAGGATGCCCATGAGGTTGTTGGCAATATGGAGCTAGAGTTCAGGAAAGTCAGTTTGTGGTTGATTGTCCTTTGTTCTTGAAGAGGACCATAGCATCATGGCGGTGATGCCATGACATGCAGTGAATTAGATTTAAGCGAGAGAAGGCTGGGCAAAGTCATCAGCCTCACTTTCTCCTCTGGAGACATCTGGAGTCAGATCAAGATAACTGGAGATGTTCCTTAGTTCAGGAAAGAGTCGAGTATTCAATTTATAGACCTGAAAATGCAAATGAGGGTTGAATCCATGAGAACCAGTGAGGTCTTCAAGTGAGATCATATAGAGGAAGTAGAGAAAAGGACCCAGGACAGACTTCTGGAGAGACCCTCACATTTCGTGGATGAGACCTAGAAGAGGGACCAAAAAGGAGCAGTCTGACAGATAAGGGAACCAGGGAAGAGCAGTTTCAAGAAAACCTAAAGAAAAGAGAATATCCAGTTAAAAAAAGAAGTGTTCATCAGTGTCAAAGGCTATAAAGAAGTTAATCAGAGGATGTAAGTTTGAGTGCTGGTTCTATTCCTTGGGACTAGATCTGTCTACTGAGCCATCTAGCTGCCTAAAGAAAGTCAAAAGACAACCTCTGCTCCCAAGGAACTGTCTAAAAGAAGAGACAACAGGCAAACAACTATGTACGAACTATGTACAAGATGGGCTGGAGATATTCAACAGAGGGAAGACACTAGAATTAAGGGCACTCAGGAAAGGCTTCTCATAGAAGATGGATTTGGGACAGGGAGAGTAACAGAGGAATTGAAGATGGCATCTTCACAAACTTAGCTGACTGAAAGGATGGGGGTGTCCTAGCTAGTAACTGGAAAATCAGGAAAAGGAGAGGCTAAAATGAGGGGACTGGAACAGGAAATTTCTAAGGTAATTTCTAACTCTAAAATCTTTCCAGTATCTGGTCCTAGCTGACTCAGTTAATGAAGTGAAGAGGGTATGTCCTTTTCCATTTATCCTTACGTAGGGCCCATGGATAGAGAACCAAACTATACTTCCTAACAAAGATCAACCCCAGAGGTTGCTTAAGGGGCATTTAGAGGGCCCTCTAATCATACTAGAAGACCAGAAATATAAGTGTAAGCCACAAGACAAAATAGAGATTAGTCAATGTTCTGAGTCAAGAGAAGAAATCTTGTTAATTAATCTTAATTAAGAGTCAGATCACCACCAAGTACATAAGGGTAGGCCCCAAAAACATAAATTACTATTGTATCCCCAGAAATCTAAACCTCAGGTCCTTTGGCAGTGGCCATGCCTCCCCATCCCTCAGAATGAACCATAGCTGCTGTTATAAGCAGCAACTAACATTATGGTGATTTGTCTTCCTGTTACTAAACTATATAATCTGGATAGATAGCCCAGGAGAAACTATCTTCCTTTGAGTTCTAAGACTGTGCATTTTCTTTATGAAGGAACCCACAGACCCTATTTTCCTTTTTGACAGTCTTTTCAGCATGTAGACCAAATCCTTGCAAGAATGGAGGTAACTGCAGGCGGAACAGGCGGAGATCCAAGTTTACATGTAGCTGTCCCGAAGGATTCAAAGGAAAATTATGTGAAATAGGTATGATCACTTTCTACATTCAAAACCAAAAGAGCCAAACAACATTCCTGGGAAGCAGCCAGTATGTCCCATTGGCGTCTGAGTTTAATTAAAGTGTGACCCCGTTCTAGTCCTTAGGGCTTGGAATCCCTTGCAATGTCTGAACCTGCTTTTTCAACCCTTTTAGAACAGAAATCACAAGTATGATTTGTCCAATTCTGTGAAGAGATCAAACTTAACCAGGCTTGAATATGACTCTCACCACGTTCACATAATTATTACCATGGGCTACTAGGGCTCCAGGCGTCCTCAACTCATTCATGGTTAGTTTTCCATATATTGCAACTACATGTTCTCAACCCTGGCAGGAGGACCGGAAATTCAGCCCATCTACTTTCTGAGACATTGTCATTGGCACTCAGGTTAGCAAAAATCCACAGGAGAAAAATGACCCTGTTGCCACCAGTTGCCCAGCAGATACCCAGTCCCTTCCCCTGGTGAGGGATGGAGGGATGATTATTTTCCTATATTTGTCTTCTTTCTTGGAGGTCCTGAAGACTGTTATGAGAGCAATGGCCTCAACTACCGAGGGGAAGTCAGTAAGACAATTAGCCACCGCACTTGTCTTCACTGGAATTCTCACCTCCTCTTGGATGAGGCTTATAATGCATTTATGGAGGATGCCACGGTCCATGGTATTGGTGAGCACAACTATTGCAGGTAAAAGAGGCTTTATCATTTGTCTCTGATGATGAAGAGCTGTCACCCTTCTCTAGCCTTCTGTTCTTATAGAGGATAGTAGCTGGGCCTAGAGTCAGGAAGACCTGAGGTCACATTTGGTCTGAGCCACTAACTATGATCTTGGGCAAATCCCTTAGCTTCTATTTGCCTCAGTTTCCTCAGTTGTCAAATGAGAATAGTAATAGTACATATGGCCCAGGGCTGTAAAAAATCAAGAGACAATGAAAGTACTTAGCAAAGAGACTGACACATGCTAGGAATTACATAAATGCTTATTATTATCATTTTTACTCTACCACCCTTCAATTTTCTGTGGAATGTTTGTAGGAACACTCAGAAGGAGAGTAGAAATCATTGGGGTGAGGTAGGTATACTTCAGCTCCTCATTCTGGGTGAAAAAGCACAGAGAGAGATTGTGGTCACCTTTCAACAGCCTAGCTTCCTTTGCTCCATACCATAATGTGAGAGTCTTCTAGTAGAGGTGGGATGATGACACCTGAGGGATTCTGGAGAGGGGAATTTTGCACTGTCTTGTGACTTCTATGGTCATCCTCCAACTCTAAGATTCTAGCAATTAAAATGGGAACTAGGTAGATCCAGTCTTGTTCAAAGGGTTCTTTGATCAATTTCTATTGGGATGCATTCTTTTCAGGAATCCAGATGGTGACAAAAGTCCTTGGTGCTTCACTCAGTTGAACAAGAAAACAGTGATTTGGGAGTTCTGTGATGTCACCTCTTGCTCAACCTCAGGTAAGTCTGGTGGAAGTCTGAATGAATAGACATTTGGTTATGTGTGTGTATACATGTATACATATATGTATATGCTTACATATATTGCATGTATTCATTTGGATAATAGTCAAAGTCATAGACCATTATAGCAGGAAGAGATTTTAGTGATAGTCTCTTCCGGATACATTTTTCCCTCCTTAGAGGTCTTTAGTCAAAGGATGAATTCCAGGAATCATAGAATCACCAAATCTCAAAGTTAGAATAGGAATAACTGATTAATTTTTTTAAATTCTTGTTCCTTCGAAAATAAAAATATCATTTTAAAGTAATAAGGAAAAAGACTCTTGAGACAATCTAATCAATCAAACAACAGTCACTTATTAAGTGTTTATTATGTGTTAGGCACTGTGCTAGGCACTGGGAATACAAAGAAAGGCAAAAGCATGAGAGACAGAGAAAGAAGAACAAAGAACAAGAAAAATAGGAGGAGGAGAAGGAGGAGGAAAAGAAAGAGAAGAAGCAGGAAGAGAAGGAGAAGTAAAGGAGTAGGAGAAGGAAGTGGAAAAGGAGAAGAAACAGGAAGAAAAGGATAGGAGGAGAAGGAGAAGAAACCAATTCAATGAAGGATATGTATAAGGCAACTACAAGTATCATCAGGTGACTAGTAGATGCCCCTGGTAGCAGTCAACCCACTACACCCCTGAGGTGTGTACCTGCTAGCTCTTCCTCTCTGCAGATGACAAATTAGACTCAGAGCACTTATTCTTAACAGAATACTTAAGAGTAGTAGAATACTTATGGATAGGAGGAGCTATGATCACAAAGCAAAAAAAGTAGCTATGAATAGCAGGTCCTTTCTGACCAGTAATTCCCCCCATTCCCCCTCCACTCCCTGCCTCCCCAAACCCAATCAGCTCCTACTGTCAGGCTGCATGTCAACAGAGCAGTAGCTACAGGCAGCGGCGTACATTCTGTAGCACCATCCCAGTGCCATAGTGATTGATTGGTATTGGGTGATCTCACTCCCTGAATTCTTCTTGGAGGAAAAAAGATGGGACTGGCAGAGGGCAAGTGGTTGTAATGGCATTCAGATTCTG
Organism: Notamacropus eugenii; assembly: GCF_028372415.1. Taxonomy (NCBI): domain Eukaryota; kingdom Metazoa; phylum Chordata; class Mammalia; order Diprotodontia; family Macropodidae; genus Notamacropus; species Notamacropus eugenii. The sequence continues at coordinate 191,955,806 of NC_092872.1, forward strand.
TTTTTGCTCTGTTACCCCAGATGTCTCGGAGTTCCCATGGAAGCCCACTGAGCTCATCACTTCAAGTCACATGTTCAGCACCTGTGGGCTGCCGGAGGCAGATATAAAAATCAAAAGAATCTATGGGGGTTTCAAGAGTACTCCAGGCAAACACCCCTGGCAGGCATCTCTCCAAGTGTCTCTGCCACTGACTGTCCCAATGCCCAATGGGCACTCGTGTGGAGGCACACTGATTGAGCCCTGTTGGGTTCTCACTGCTGCACACTGTGTAATGTAAGTTCAAGATGTGGGAATGGCCACCTTCCTGTAACCAAAAACCTAGAAGGGGTCCAGGGTCTTGACCCTTGTCTGCTGGGTGATCATGGGCAAGCAACTTAATTTCTAGAAGCCTCAGTTTCCACATCTGTAAAATAAGGGAAATGATGCTTGTACTTTGTGCCTCACAGTGTTGGAAGGAAGGTGCTCTATTAACCACAAAGCGCTATGGAAATGTTATCATTAGGTAACACATTTATGGCTCCTTGACACAGACAGGTTTCTTCTCAAACAAAAGATTCCTTATTGAGGTATATTGGCCTTGCTTGATATTTAAAAAAAAAAAAACAACACTTTGACATTAGTTGCATTCTTTTGTTGCATTCTGCTGGGCAGAATCTTTAGTAGCTGCTGAGGATACACAACTTAGGAAGATCTTCCAAAGCCATTGGAAAAAAGCAGCCTGATCTCCATGGTACTGGCATGATTCTAACCAGAACTCCAAGATTAATCAGTCCTTGACCCATACATCAAGTCCTTTTACATTACTTAAGCCAGAGTTATAAACACCTCCCTCAAAAGGGAGGTTTCCTTTTCACAGAAGGAAACCATCCCAACTCTGGAATTTGATAAGTTTATGGTCGGGACTGGTCTGTCCTATCCATAGACAGTTGCCAGTGTAATAAAATTTTATGGTGGCCCATTTATCCAAGAGTAGTCAGCCCTTTGCAGGAAGCTCCCATTATTAATTGCACGTGTTACCTGGGAACAGAACAGTTTATCATCTGTTGAGGGATTCTTTTATCAAATCAGTTAGCCTACTTTGTAAATCCCTAGGGAAGATGGCAAATTTTAATAATGGAGGGAGAGCTAGGAAAGAAAGAGAAAGTTCCGAAGACTGGTTCACAGGGAAGAGAAGACTAGAGGTCAACAAACTAGGGAGATGTAAAGGATTAGTTGGGGAGAATGGCTCCAAAGACAACTTTGACTGGTTGGGAATGTCAGTTCACTGGGACATTGTTCCACTCAGGAATACACAAACTCCAGATAGAAAATCCTCCAACACAGATACATGGGAGGCAGCATGATATATTGGATAAAGTATGGAGTACGGAATAAAAAAACTGAGTCTGAATCCTGGTTTTTGTCACTTATTCCTCCTGTAACATTGGGCGGTGATTCAACCTCTTTAGGCTTTCCTTTCTTCATCTGTAAAATGGAAGGACTAGACTTTATGACCAAAGCTACATCCATCTCCAAATTCCATCATCCTAAAACAGTGTGGTAAATACTCAAAATATTCAGTGATATTGAATCTTTTAATGACATTCCCAAAATGCAGTGCACCCCGGTGCAAGGCAAGGGAGAGCTACAGTCTAGTATCTCCCTGGGCGTAGGTTCCCTATCACTGAGTTAATAAGCATTACCACCTACTGTATGTCAGGCACTGTGCTAAGTACTGGGGTACAAAGGAAAGCAAAACAAAACCAAAAATCCAACAACCCCTGACCTCATGGAGTTCACAGTCTTACGAAGGAGACAACATTCATACAGAATTTAGACAGAATACATTGGACATAATCTACAATGGAAAGGCATTAGCATTCAGTAGCAATTGAAAAAGGCTTCTTGTAAAGATCAAATTTAATTAGGACTTGAAAGAAGTTAGGTATACCAGGATGCAGAGATGAGGAGGGAGACAATTCCAGACACAGAGGAAGGCCATTGAAAATGCCAGGAGTTGAGAGATATGAGGAACAGCAAAGAGACAGGCATCACTAGATTGCAAAGTAGGGGGATTGGAGGGAAGTAAAATAGTAAGGTGTTAGAATCTAGAAAGGTAGGACAGGGCTAGGTTATCAAGGGCTTTGAATGCTAACCAGAGGATTTTATATTTGACCCTGTAGGTGATAAGGAGCCACTGGAGTTCATTGAACTGGAGGGGTAGGGGAGGAGGAGGTGACAGACCTATGCATTAGAAAGATCAATTTGACAGCTGAGGGGAGGATGGAATAGAGTGAGGAGAGACTTGCAGTAGGCAAACTAGCAAGCCATTGAAGTAGTCCAGGTACAGATGATGAGGGCCTGGACCAGAGTGGTGGGAGTGATAGAGGAGAGAAGAGGGCCTATATAAGAGATATTAGGAAGATGGAATCTATCACTGGTTAACTGAACCCAGTGAGCACCAGACCAACTGAAAATGGAGGCTATAAGTATCAATTAAAGTTTTGAAACCTGGTCTGACCACTCGGTTCACTGGTAACATTGATGGAATTAGGAGAAAGAAGCAGTTTATTGTCCATAAGTGTTTCTGGGAGCCAATTATAAAATTCTAATATATAACATTGTCTTGGGTCTACTGAATAATTTGCCCAGCCCTGTCTGGGTTTTCCAAATAACAAATGGTAGGATGTGTGTTTTAACCTTCTATCCTCTTTCTAATTTTTCTCTTATAGGCTAAAAGCCAAAGAAGTACAGGTTGTTCTTGGTGAACAAGACCTGATGAAGTCTGAAACCCATGAACAGAAATTTAAGGTGGAGAAGATACTTGTCCACCCAGATTATCAAGATGATGCTGAAATTCCCTCTAATGATATTGGCAAGTGTCTTTTATTATGGGTCATTCCTGGGTATATTTTCCCAGGTACTTGGATCTGGAAGATTCTAGAAGCCTCTTACCAATCATAAACATTGTAAAGCCTATAAATTTCTATTCCATTATTTCAATGCTTTTTAGCTCTTAGAGGACTTTTATAAAGTGATGCCCAGGTTCTTAAGAGATGGAGAAGGGGAATTGAGCCAATGATTTCATTGTTTTGAGCGATTCTCAGTGAAAAAGTAATCTACACCAACGAAGATCAGTCTTTAGGAGATGTAGATCATTACCCATCCATGCATTTGTTCACTCTGCTTTATCTAGAATGACAAGGAGTGATGTGGTGTTCCTACTCACCTGTCACTGCTACCAAAGGCAGACCCTCTCCCATGGGTCCTAGATACAGTCTTGAGGTGATCTGATCTGGGGACCAGGAAATGAGGCAGAATTTTCCCAGTGGTAGCTGGGCAGCAGCTAAAGTTAGTTAACATTTTAACTGCCCTGAGGTGCCAACACCAGGCTTCCTCATTTCATTCTAGGGTTGAGGTTGAGAGCTTGCTCAGGTGCCAGGTACAGGAGAGGGGAGAGTTGGAGGATAAAGATAGGTGTGATTATATTGGAGATAAACCTCGAAACTAAGAGAGTAGGGTTCTGACTGTCTTCCCACCTACAATTTAGTTGATTACAGGGTAAAAATTATCTTTCCATGTTCTGGAACTCTGAAACTTTAGGCCTCAGGTGATCTGAAACTAACTTATGCTAAAGTAGTAATGACTGATAACAATTTAAAGTTTTAAATTTTAACAGAAATCAAATTTATTAGGCTAAAGAAACAACACCAGCACTGAGATATTTCAACCATATAGATAGAGAACATATGTAGAAAGCATTGTATCTTCTGGACTTCCTAAAATCAAACCATATGTTCAGCCATCTGCTAAACAAGGGTTTCTCCTGACATTTATGACGACACACCAACCAAGTGTAATTGAGGAAAGGTTATCGTACTTAGACACAGGAGAAACCTAAGTTTGAATTCTGTCTGATTATCATTTAACCTCTCTGAGTGACTATAAAATGGTATGAAAATATGAGTTCTAAGAATCAAACGAGATAATATCTCTATTTTCATATCATAAAATGCTGTATCAATGTTAGTGGCTATTATTCCTAAGAATTATAATAATATTATTATAATATAGATAATAATATTATAATAATCCCTATTACTCCTAAGAAGTCATCACCAAACTTATAAATGAAGCAACTCTGTGCTTCTTAGAAGAGGATTGACCATAGACTTGGTCAATAAAATACATGGCCAATAAAATACAATTATTTCTACCCCTGCTTCTTCCCTAACAGGCTGAAATAGAGGGCCAGCAAGATTCCAAAGCAGCTTATCATTTCTTCCTTTCTTTGTTGTCTAGCTTTGCTCAAATTAAAGCCAGTGAATGGCCACTGTGCTGTGGAATCTAAGTATGTGAAGACAGTGTGCATATCTGAGACACCATTTCCTTCTCAGACAGAATGCTATATTTCTGGATGGGGAGCTACATCAACAGGTAAGATCCTCAAAGAATAAATACCATTTCTCCCTGCTGTGTCCACATGCCCCCAGCTCAATTCAATAAGTGTTCTCGGGGATGAAACATTAAGCCTTGGAGATAGAATCCCTCCCCAAAAAACTGAAATGAGAATATTGATACTTAAAGAGGTTGTTAGCTTCCAAACAATCTCTTCTATCCAGATTTAGTCAATATTTAAAAATGAGAGCACTGTTCACATAATACTGTTGACCATCTGTTTCCCGGAATAAGGGGGTGTGGCGTATTATTTCAATTATTTGACAACTAAAAATTGGATTGTTTTCAAACATAGCTTTTATTTTAGGAATGTAGAAAATTCATTTCTTGCCTCTCCTCTCCCCCTCCATCTCCTCCTTAGTTAACTGAAATAGAAACAGGTGTAAATGAATTAATAAGTAACAATAAAACATATGTATAATTTGCAGGTTAACTACTGTAATTGACCAAGAAGAAGTTCTATTTAACTGACTTAATGGTTAATTCAGTGCTAACCAGAAAACTGTTTTTGTTTCATAAATATTTCTCAATTAAAAAAAACCCAACTTTCCTGCCTTATTACACTCAGGGCTATAAGTTGCAGAAAGCCAGTCCAAGGTAAAAAACAACTTCCTAACATTTTTTGTTGTTGTGTAGTTGTTTCAGTCATGTCCAACTCTTTCTGACTCTGTTTGGGGGTCTTCTTGGGAGAGATGCTAGAGTTCAAATTCCAGTCTCAAATTCAGTATCTAGTTATGGGACCCTGGGTAAGTCACTTAACTTCTGACTACCTCAGTTTCCTCAGCTGTAAAATTAGCATAATCGTAGCACCTATCTCCTAGGGTATGGTTGCAAGGAGAAAATAATACTTATAAAGCACTTGGCATAGTGCCTGGAATATAGTAGGTGCTTAATAAATGCTTATTTCCTTCCTTCCCCCTTTTTAGGATCAGGAGACTCGCATTCTTGTGTGTTACTTTGGGTTAATCCTTTGGAACACACTAAATGTCAGTTTCCTAATCTATAAAAAAATGAAGGCATTAAGTTAAATCTCCAGGTATGCAAAATATAGACCAACTGACACGGGGTTATAAATTATCTGAAAATTTTAGCAAAATAAATTGGTGTCTTATTAGCTAGTATATAAGAATGAGTGGTCCAATAGGGCCCAATCTACCTGCCACTGTGCATCAGATATCATCCTAGCAGACTTGGATCAGTTAATAATTAATTGAAGCTGAATGTCATTAAGCATGTAATTAAGTTCACATAGTCCACATGCTTTTAAATTTTTGATCCTATGGCCTGCTATTTAAAAAAGAAAAACTTGGATGCTGCTGCTCTAGTCAATTAATGAAAGAGTCTTTATTAAGCACCTACTATGTTCTAGACAGGGCAGCTAGGTGGTGAAGTGAGTAGTACACTGGGTTTGGAATTAGGAAGACTTGTATTCATGAGTTCAAATCTGTCTTTAGACACTTACTAGCTTTGCGACTGGACAAGTCACTTAGTCCTGTTTGCCTTAGTTTTCTCATCTGTAAAATGAACTGGAGGAGAAAACGGCAAACCATTCTGGTATTTCTCCCAAGAAAACCCCAGATAGTGTCAAAAAAAGAGCTAGACATGACTGAAACAACTGAACAATAACAACATATGTTCCAGGTAAAAAGAGGCAAAAGATTCCTTCCTCAAGATGCTTACAACCTAATGAACTAGACGATCTCCAAGGTACCTTTCAGCTGTGCGATGCTCTGTCTAAATGAGTTTTTACTATAATGTAGTTGAAATATGTAGTACATCTATAGTGACACAAATTTATTTGACCCCCAAATCATAAACTTTTAATGAATAATAATAGTAATAACACTAAGCAATATTGATAGAGTCCTTTAAGTTTTGAAAAGTGTTTTATCAATATTTTCTTGGAAACCTTAAGAAAATGACAAATGTTGGAGAGTCTATGCGAAAACAGGCACATTAATATACTGTTAGGAGCTGTGGACTGGTTCATCCATTCTGAAAAGTAATTTGGAATCATGTCACCAAAATCATTAACTGGTGCATACCCTCTGGCCCAGGTGTTTGCCCATGAGTGATATCAAAGCCCAGTGAGATAAAAGAAAGAGGAAAAGAACCTGCATGTACAAAAAAATTTAGAACAGCTTTGTGTGTGTCAGGGAGAAGGGTGGTGATAGAGAACTGGAAACCTAGCAGATGTCCATTGAATTGGAAATGGCTGAACAAATTATAGAATGTTGATGAAATGGAATATCAATATGCTGTAAAAATGATTGAAAGGATGGTTTCAGAGAAACCTGAGAAGACTTGCATGACTTGATGCAGAGTGAAGTGAGCAAAACCTAGAAAATAATTTATGCAACAATAGCAACATTGTAAAAACAAACAACTCTTAAGACTTAAGATCTCTGATTAATATAATAACTAACCCCCATTTCAGAGGACCAGTGATGAAGCATGCTATCCACCTCCTGACAGATGAAGAGCTCAGAGTATGGAATGAGACATATACATATTTTTGGATGTGACCAATATCAGATTTTGTTTTGCTTGACTTGACTTTGTCACAGGAGTTCTGGTTTTCTTTCTCTCCAAGGGAGGTGGCAGAATAAAATTTTGTTAAATGAAATTTTTAAAAATTTGTTAGCTTAAGAAGAATCCTTAAAGGTCATCTCATTTATTTCTCTCATTTTATAGATGAGAAGCCTAGAGAGGTGAAATGATTTGCCCAAGGTCACACAGATAGAAAATGGCAGGGTCAGATTTTGAACCCAATTCCAAATTCAGCATCCTTTCCACTTCATCTTTCTGAATACAAATGGTCTCAACAATGATTATTTGGCACTTTGTAACCAGAGACTGATAATATAAGCCAATGAAAATGTGAACTGGTTTCCATATTTTGACAGGATATTATGACTCTGGAAAATTGATAATCTGATTTATTTGAGAGGTAGTAGTGAGGGGAGCTATTTATCTTGAGGAGAGGCAGTCTAGTTTCCTTAATAAAGAGTTTGACTGGGAGTCAGGAAGAACTGAGTTCTCTGACATATATTAGGTGTGTGAATTTGGACAAGCTCTCTCTGAGCCCTAGGCAATTAATTCCCTAAGACTTATCTACTAAGTAATAGAAGATTTGCTTTCTGCCTTATACTGGATGGAGTTACTAGACTACTGAAATTACGTATTCTTGAAATATTAATATACTGACTTAGCTTGAGAGCATATCTAACAGCCTCCAGAAGTCTTGCTGACTCTTGGAAAATTCTCCCTTCTTACCTAGATTTTGTGACTTCTCCCAATAGTAGTAAGATTCTCCATGCAGCATCAAGAATGATGTTTGTCTTTTATTCTCATGTAGGAAAAGCATCTCGTCATCTCCTGGATGCTAAGGTCCAACTGATCTCCAGATCTCGCTGTAATGCTCCAAGCCAGTATAACAACTTGATCGATGACACCATGATCTGTGCAGGCAGACAGGGGATTGACTCTTGCCAAGTATGTCACATTTCATTACTCTATTTGGTTGGGAGGGATTGGGAGGTGGGGGTGGTTTTTATTAAATTTTGCAGTACTATAGGTACAATCTGCAGCTAGGTAGCACAATTTATAAGAGTGCCAGATCTAGAGTCAAGAAGACCTAGTTCAAAACCAGCCTCAGACACATAATAGCTGTGTAACTCTGGATAAGTCACTTAACCCTGTTTGTCTCAGTTCCACATATGTGAAAGGAGCTGGAGGAGGAAACGGCAAACCACTCCAAGAAAATCCCAAATGGGGTCATGTAGAGTTGGACGTGATTGAAACAAATGAACAACAGATACAATGAATTCCATAAAGCCCTTGCATTGAGAGACAAAATGGTGATTGTCCTTCTAGGCTAAGCATGCCATTTCAGTTTATAATCTTTGTGTTTCAAGAACATTTGAACACTTTTGAGAATAATTTGAACAATAGTATGTCAGAATCCATATAAAGATGGGCTATGGAATAACCAAGCAAAAATATTTGGAATTAATGACACTGTTCATGTCAGTATTGCAAGTCCCATGAAAATCCACAGGTGTACTAAGCCCTGGGCTGAGAGTTAGAGGGTTACTAACATACTATGTGAACATAAGCAAATTCTCTGTTCTCCTAAACTACAGTTTTTTCCTATGTACAATGAAGGGGTTGGACTAGATTATATCTAAATAGTAATGGAAAGTTTTCAAAGCACTTAAGGTATGGTATTTGACGGGGAAAATGGATTGAACACAATCTAATTCCAAGCCCAGCATCCTGTCTACTAAGGCACATGTCCTTTCAACATTCTATGACTCGAATCTGCCCTGATTATTATTTATTATGATCATCAATTGTTGTCTGCATATGTATGGGTAGCCAACTTTGAATTATCTGTATTTAGAGTCACTTCCAAATGCCACATTGCCTGAATATGGGTAGGGGAAATGAAGCTTCATTAATAAGACTACACTGTGTCTCTAGAAAGGGGCAGCAGTCAGAGGAACTTATGTTTAAAAAAAATAAAAGGACCTGGGAGTCACATATATAAAATTAGCCTATAAACACCTTCTCTAAATTCTTGTTCTCATATTTCTCAGATAATTCTTGAGAATTGTTATCATCTTTATTATTATCTTTCACAGATTTCCATGGATGCCAATTTTGACCCAATTTCTTCTGAATATGATCATTTTTCTTCTCTAGGTCCCAGTTTCTTTGGGGTGGGAATAAAAGGGAGGGGTGTTAGGATAGTGCAGCTCTGTAACTCTACCATTCCACCCTGCCACAACCATCAGCCATGAGCTTTAAATCCTAAAAAATCACCTGCCCATGTTAAAGGGGATAGAAGAGATAATTCAACACCACAGATACTCCACAAACTTCATTCTAACCATTAAAATAATATTCTTCCCTATCAAACTGATAACCAGGCTTCCCCACTATAGCTAAGCTAGTAGTTTAAAATTCTATGCCCTTCCTCTGGCCTTTTCATCTTGGGAAGAGATCTATGAATGTTACCACCCACTTCTGGTAATTCTAATGGATACTGCCAGAAAAAATACAACAAAAAACCAGAAAGCATGGGTAAGAGTTACAAAGCCTTGGACAAGAAATGGAAGACTTTAGAAGGACTGGTGGTGTTTTCATCACTAATACAACTGAAATCAAGGGTTTCAGAAGAGAAAGGCAAATTTGTGGACTAAACATCTTGGTAAGACAACATCTAAGAACAAGATTAAAATATAGGAATGAGAATTTCTTTGGTAGGGATGGAGTTCATCTAACAAGGGCTGTTTGGTTTTTTGTTTTTTATTTAATATATTTGCCAGAAGTCAAGATATGAAATGCAAATAGGACACTTTAGTTATTCAGATATTTTATAGGTCTCTTTATTTCTTCCAAAAGCAAAGAAGCTAATAGTTTCTTGGCTTCTCCTAGTAATGTTTTCATGCTTCAAAAGGTAGAGGAAGCAATTAATGGAACTGTTGTTCCAAACCTATTGTGATAAACAAAGAAAATTAGCTTCTGGGGAGAAAACCAGAACCTTGGGTGGAAGTGACATAAAAGAAGAGGAAACACATGTAGCAAACCAACAAAAAGGAGAAGAGATGGAAATATTCAATGTAGGAGGAAGGGGCAGGCTCACTAATACACTGTTGATAGAGCTGGGAATTGTTCCAACCATTGTGGAAAACTATTTATAATTATGCAGGGGGAAAAGTGATTAAAATTTCCATACCTTCTGACCCAGAGAACCTACTGCTAGGCATATACCCTTAGAAGGTCAAAGACAGAATGAACTATGTCAAATAAAACCCAATATTCATGGCAGTACCTAATGTGGTAGTAAAGAAATAGAAACAAAGTGGGTATCCATTGACTAGGGAATGATTAACCAACGTGTTACATGGATGTAATGGTATATTACTGCACTGAAAAAATGATAAATATGAAGAATTCAAGAAAATATGAAAAGACATAAGAACTGATTCCAGGAAAAATAATGTACACAATAATGTAAACCAAAAGAACTATGAAATGAAACAGAATGTGTATAATTTGAATAATCAAACTTGGTCTGAGGGAAGAGATGAAAAAAAAAAAGTCCCACTCCTTCCACTGGAGAAGGATGGGAGAATGTGGGTATAAAATGTGTGCTCATCCTTCCTTGCAGAAGAAGACCATGCCATCAGAGAAATAATGACATGACTTGCACTTGACTTTGTTTTGAGTGAGGGAGGGCTGTGCAAGGTCACCAGCCTCACTTCTTCTCCAGAGCCATCTGAATTCAGTGACCAGATATCATCAGGATGACTGGAGATGACCCAGGATGAGGCAATTGGGGTTAAGTGACTTGCCCAAGGTCACACAGCTAGTGAGTGTCAAGTGTCTGAGGTGAGATTTGAACTCAGGTCGTCCTGACTCCTGCACTGGTGCTCTATCCACTGCAACCCCTAGCTCCCTGGGTGTAAAATGTACCTAGACCATCAGTCATGGACAATGTATTGGTTAATGGTGCTTTCCTCACATCAACTTTGTGAGACAGATTGTGCAAGTACTATTATTTCCAGGTCAGAAGTGAGGAAACTGAAGGTCATAAAAGTGAAATTTTTCTCGACATAAATAAGTAGTAAAGTAAAAAAACTTCAGCCAAAGTCAAGTATTTACATAAGAATTTTTCCTGTCCTATTGCTATGCTGCGTTTAGTATGAAGCTCTAGAAAACTGATGCTAATGACTAAAGTAGAGTTTTTAGATTGTCCATGATTTTGAATCATCCATTGTATCTCTATCCCCTACTGCCACAGACAGGATGGCCTTATGAAGCTACCAATCCAACCACAGGGATAGTAAAGAAACCTTGACTATCCCTGTGGTTGAGTCTGAAGCAAAGGAAATAGAGAATGGGTGATGGGTAGGGATTAGAACCTAGGGAAAAATATATAGTATTTTCTTTGCTCCTATCCTAAGACTGAGAGGAATCACTACTCATTCCCTTCCTCTTACCTTTGCCATCACCTTAATGGCAGACCCCACCCCCATAAACAATTCTGTTATTACTAAAAGGCTAACTGTTTTACTTTCCTCTAGGGTGATTCTGGTGGCCCTTTGGCCTGTGAAAGGGATGGCAAATACTTCCTCTATGGGATTGTGAGCTGGGGCTTTACATGTGGAAAGAAACCAGGAGTCTATACTCTAGTGACCAAGTACCACAGCTGGATCAAAGACACCATTCGAAGAGAATCTGGATCATGGTAGACAGTGCCTAAGCTAGTAACTGATAAAGGCACAAGTAAAAGTATCTTCATCTCCTTCCTCCTCTTCATCACTTTTGTACCTTGCTGATTGAAACTAACAAGGAAGGTCCAGTCCCAAGAAGCAAACAATCAGAGAGAAGGAGAGAACATTGGACTGATCAAGATTAGTCAAGAAACTTGTGTTCTACTCCTGATCTTTTACTCTCTAGCTGTGTAGGTCATAAGCAAATCACTTCCTTTCTCTGGACTTCAGTTTCCTCATCTGTATAATGGGGGGTAGTTGGATTGTGTGGTCTTCTATGCATAGCCAACCAATTTAAAGAGCTTCACTGGGGCTGAACAGAAATAATCTCCACCTATACCATGCTTATCTTGGCCTCCATGACTCTCTAGACAGCATTTTCACAATAGCCCTCTGTACCCCCTTATAATCTCCTATCATTGCCAAGGGAATGATGGAAGGGACCCTAAATTCTCCAGGATCATTTTCTTCAGTTCATATGTCTTTGTAGTCTAGAAATCATCATTCTGCGAGCACAGCTACAGTCCAAGAACAGTCACAACACGGACCCTTATAGAATGAACAAGAGTGACCCCAGTCATATCTGACCACCTTTATTCAGTACCACACATGGATGAGGTGCTAGACAGAGCCAACATTCAATACAGGTTATTAAAATATTGAATTGAAAATATAAAGATCTACATTTCATTTCGTGGTGACACCATTTTCAAAAACGTTTTAAGTAACAAGGCTGCTTTTCAGAAATGGTGAGGAGAGGGTGGGGGCATTTTTGCACCTTAGGCAATCAGGACTCCTCCTGACCTATTAGGCCAGCCCTCCAAACTTCAAAAATCTAAAATGTGCTTTTTGGGGGGACCTGGGGGATGAGGGGAAGGGTGCTACTTCTATGTCCAGTTTCTTTGTCAAATACTCTGCATGGGGGCTGCTCATTTACAAACTGATGTGCCTTCTTTCGTTTTACGTGCAGAATCTCAGTAGCATCCGGGTTCACATTCCCCTGGTTATTGTCTTTCTCCCCGTAGGGATCGGTCCCTGCCTGTGGAAATGAAAAGACCCCATCTGAGTGAAATCCAAAGCCCTCCAAAGAAGAGTTTAAGATGCCTCAGGAGCTTTTATAATTTCCATTTCTTCCTTCTTTCCTATGTCCCTCCTCCCTTTCCTATGTCCCACCCTCCCACTATGCCACCTCCCCTCAAAAAAACCCCAAAACATAAACCCTTAAGGCGAGAGAAGGGAGAAGGAAAATCCAGCTTCTCATCTGGACAAGATCCCTTTACTCTGAAGAAGACAGAGCTCAAAACAAAAACCATTTCAGTTGTCGAGTCCCTGACCTTTTGGAGCAACATAACTGAACAAGTAGTGGAATCTGAGACACAGGGCAGGCTGCCCTTGCCAGTACTGATGCGGTGATGCCCAGCGTTTCTCTTCAGGACACGAGAGACACTCTGTGGGAGGCTAACCCTGTGGTTCCTATGCTTAGTCATCTCAGACCCAGGAAAATAGGCACCTTATGGGCGGGGTGCCTCATGTTTCATAAGTGATAGCCCAAAATAAACTGAAGGGGAAACCCGGATGAGTTTGAGGTTTGACAACTGCCCCACAGGCTGAGGCAAATTTGAGTCAAAATACTTACATGAGGTCCTGGGCCCCGGGCATTGGCCAATTCAGCTGCCCTTCTAGCCATTTCCACTTTATAGGAACCTGGAGGAGTCCAGCCAATGCCTCTAGTCAAATTCAAGTCAGATTTATACTTGACCTGGATTGGGGGTGGGGATGAGGGGCAAAGTGGAGAAAGAAAGACATCATTGGAGTTTGGGTGATTTTAATAGGTTAGAATTCAGGGGTGGGGAATCTGCAGCCTCAAGGCCACATGGGGTCCTCAAGTGCTACTCTTTGGATTCAGCCAAAGGGACATACTTGAGGACCTAGAGGGCCCCATATGGCCTTGAGGCCACAGGTTCCCTAGTCCTGGATTAGATTGTATATAAAAAAGCAGCTGGGAGTCAAAAATTTTCTTTTTCTGCCAGTGAAGAATTCCATCTTGTATGAAAATATCCCTTACATTCATAGAAGAACACACTGATCTACAGGTTCCTCAAAACACTCTCCCTTCCCTCTTTCCATTGGGGGAAATTATCTATAATAGGGGACAGTGAGAAAGGGTACTGGGCTGGAAGTCAGGAGACCTGAGTTCTAATACTGCCTCTGCCACTAACCAGTCATAGAACTTTGGGTTGTCCCATTTGGGGATTTCATTTCTCCCTCTATAAAATGAGATCTGAATGAGCACTAAAATTCCTCTCAGTGCTCATACCCTGTATGAAATGTTCTTATCCTGGGGCCCAAGGATCCCCAAAGGGTTTGTGAATAGATTTCAGGGGGGCTGTGAACTTGGATGGGGAAAAGTATACTTTTTTCAATAAACTTTTGCTTCCTTTGTAATCCTATATATTTCATTTTATGCATTTTAAAAATGTTATTCTCACGCACATCAATGGGGGAATGGCTGAATAGGTTGTGATATGTAATTGTGATAGAATACTATTGTATTATAAGAAATGGTGAGCAGGATGCTCTCAGAAAAACCTAGAAAGACTGACATGGGTTGATACAAAGTGAAATGTAATGGATACAAAGTAACAGGAATATTACAGGATGATCAGCTGTGAATGACTGAGCCATTCTCAACAGCACAACGATCCGTAACAACTCTGAAGGACTTAAGATGAAAAATGCTATCCATCCACAGATAAAGAACTGATGGTGTCTGAATACAGATTGAAACAATTTTTGTTGTTTTTCCATTTTCTTTATTTTTTTTAAGTTTTTTTGTCTATGTTTTCTTTCATAACATGATTGTTATAGATTTGTTTTGCCTGACTACATATATGTAACCTATACGGAATTGCTTGCCTTCTCAATGCGGAGGGAGGAAGGGAGAGAATTTGGAACTCCAAGATTTAAAAGCAAATGTTAAAATTGCTTTTACATGTAAAAGAGGAAAAATTAAATACTAAATAAATACCAAAAAGTTATTCTGAGAAAGGGGTCCGCAGACTTCAGCAGAAGGGTCCATAATACAAAAAAGGATAAATATTCCTTTTCTATACGTTTCTACATCAGCTCAAGCTTCACACCACCCAGCATCCAGTAGTAAAATATATAGAAGTATATTTCATGTAATATTCCCTTGAAGCATGTCATTTTTCACTAAGAGTGTTAAAACATTGGAAACCAACACTAATAAAATAATTATAAAACGTGATTGAAATGTGGTCCATTGGAATATTATGAAGCCCTGCTATAAAGCCATTTATAGCATAACCTTGTTCATGAAAGAATGATCAGAGCTGATACTGACAGTAGTAGCACCTAAAGCTTTATATTGGCCCTGGCTTCAGAGGCGATGAGTTCAAATCCTGTCTCAAGCACTTACTACCTATGTAACTTTGGGCAAACAATTTAACTTCCTTGAACTTTAATTTCCTACTCTGTAAAATAAGGTTAGACTAAATGATTTCTTACCCTTACTAGCTCTAGACCTAGGACCCTACACCACCAGATCATCTGAAACTCTCAATTATCCCATTTTACACATATGGGAACTGGAGGTGAGAGAGATTGTCGCTTGTCCAACAATTAATTAGTAAGAATCAGAAGCAGCCTTCTTAATACCCAGTCCGGCATTCTGCCCCTCACCCCTGCCCCAAAGCTTTTTCAGCTAGTGCCCTATTGGTAAAGAATGCGTTAATGAAGCTAGGAATTCCTCTGCTACTTCTGGATTTTGAAGATTATGAAAAAAGTGAAAGGGTGAGAGGGCTGAGAGAAGCCTGAAGTCACAGACTTACATCACTCTGCAGTTTGTGGGCCCTCTGGGCATGCTTCAGGTTGAGTTGCTCTGGGTCACAGGTGTATTGGTGCAAGTACTGTCTGTAGTGGACGTCACTGGCCAGCTCCTGGCTCTTCTTTGCATGGATAAACCCAGGCTGGTCCATCCGACTCTGGAAATGTGGCCTACTCTGCATAAATTCCCTTTTGTACTCATTGTCGCTCTGGAGTTTCCCCACGGTGAGAAAGTGCTTTGTCCTTGGGTCGTCATTTACGCTGCGGTACCCGATCTGAAGCCCCCGATCCCTCAGGAAGGCCTCTTTGTACCTGAACTATAGGGAAAAGGGGGAGAGCTCACTGTTTGTTCTTAGGCACACAGGTCTCCTTTGGTGACACCCTTATCTGTCAGACCACCTAAGCGGATCCCCAATCACTATGATGTATGGCAGTGAGTGAGAGAGGCAGAGACAGACAGACAGACAGAGAGAGAGCGACAGAGAGAGACACATACAGAGAGAGACACACACATAGAGAGACACAGAAAGAGATAGAGAGAGAGGAGAGAGAGACGGAGACAGAGAGAACCAGAGACACAGAAACAGAGACACAGAAACAGAGGCAGAGAGGAGACAGAGAGAGTGAGAGACAGAGAGGTGAGAGAGAAAGGAGAGAGGGGAGAGAGAGAGCTTTAGATTGAGATATGTATATATATATATATATATATATATATATATATATATATATATATATATACACACACACACACAAATATATATAGAGAGAGATATAGATATACAGATATGGATAGAGATATAGAGATACATATCTATATCTATATGTCTCTCTATACATATCTATATATATATACACACACAGAAAAGATGTAGCTATATAGAAACATATTTCTATATCTCTATATCTTTATCTTTACATACATAGAAGATATATGTCTAGATCATGTATATAAATACACACGCTGGGCCTGGGGTAAGGAAGAACTTAGTTCAAATCTGACCTCCAACAATTACTAGCAGTGTGACCCTGGGACAAGCCACTTAATTCTGTTTCCTCTGTTTTAGGTAATCTCTGTTTACCTCAGTTTCCTCAACCTGCAAAATGAGGATAACAGTAGCACCTACCTGTCAGGGTGGTTGTGAGAACCAAACAGAGGAGATTGCTTAGCCCAGTGCCTGGCACATAGTAGGTGCTAAATAAATGCCTATTCCTTTTCCCCTCCCTTCTATCTATGTCTCCAGAAGGAAGAGAAATGTGTCTCTTCTCACAATCACCACTTTTCCCAGTCTAGATTTAAATGATCTAACCCAAGGAGTTCCCTTCGAAGGAGGCTTTTTTTTTTGTAAAAAGGTCATGATTCAGTTTCTTGTTAATTGGTTTTGTGTGCCATTTACTTTTAAGCATGTAATTTTCTTTTTACTACATCCCTTCCAAACCACTCCTGGCTAAGGTCTAGAACAGTTTCCATTGAAATATATAACTAGGGAGCAAGTGGGAACTATTTTCCATGGGTCCCAGTTGTCTGTTTCCAAATCATAGTAAAGCTACATAGTCAGGGATAGTGGATGCAGAGGAAGAGGCTTGGACCAGGGTTCCTTACATCACTGGCAATCTCTCGGGAGGCCTTGGCAGTCTGGAAAGGGATGGCATCCAGCCTGAAGTCATAGCCAGCTGCTCGGATCTGTTCCCAAGAGGTCTTATATGTTTTCTAAGGTTAGGAAAGAAAAAGAAAGAGAAAAGAGAATAAGCTGTTTTAAGTGTCACATAAATTTATTTCAAGTACTAAATGCCTTACTTGTGGTTCCTTTAAACAGGACCCTTTAAACACAGACAAGAGTAGTAATCAGTGCTTCATTCGGAGAATTTGTTCACTCCTGAATTCATTCATTCACTGTGCATTTAGGGCAGCCGCTCTGTGGAAAATGTTTTGAAGTTCTGCTTGATAATCAGTAAAACTTTGCACTCAGCATCATATATTTTATATATATATATATGTATATATACATATAAATACACACTATATATATAATTCCATAGTTTATAAAAGTCTTTCACATTTGACCTGTAAAATAGCTGTTTTTAAATGTCCCAAATACTACTCTCCCCCTTTCACAGATGAGAAAACTGAGATTCAGAGATGTGAGTTGATTTGCCCAAGGTCACAGAGTAAAATTGCAGTGAAGACTAGAACCCAGCTCTTAGCCTGGCTTTACCACCCATAACACCCCTCCATGTTGCCTTTTGACACAGCCTCCTGGGTTTTGTGGCATCTGAACATTAGAATGAAAATTTTCAAGGGAAAAAACTCTGACTCTTTAAACCTTTCCAACATCTTGGTCTTAATGTCCCAGCATATGTATTTTCATTAGCTCCTCTGGCTTTATGGAAACCTATTCAGCCTGACTTTGATGGCATACAATACGTTTTTGTTCTGAGGTGCCCTAAATCTAGTTTTCACCCCTGGTGCCAACATCTAGGCAAGAGCCTTCACTTGCATTTAATATACTGTCAAAAACCCTGGTTGAGTATGTCCCCATGCATTTAATATCTTCCTCTATCAGTGTCCTCTTTCATTCTTTCCCTTTTAAGTTGTACTTACACACCCCCCAGGTATTTGTAATCATTTCCTTCAGGAGGTCTTCAGGTAGAGCTCCACATCACCAATATAGGCATCAAACTCTTCAGAACCTTCATGTGTTAAAGAGGTTTTTCTCTCCCAAAAAATAACTGAGGGGATCCATGAAAGGTGTCTCATGGAGATCTCAGTGGATAGCTGTCCTTTATCAATCCACAGAGAAGGGAGGCAGCAGGAGACAGTTGTTAGACCATCAGCCTAGCAGATTGAAAAGCTCTGTCCTCAGCCAGCTCTGTTGATGACTGCTCTGTGAGTCAGGTAGGGCAGGTCACTGGCCTAGGTGGGGCTGGGTGGGGAGGGGGTCTTCAGTTTTGTCCCCTGAAAAATGAGGTTCATCCTAGTGGTTTCTATTTTCCCAGGGGGGCTTAGAGCATTGATCAGAGAAGGTGGCACAGAGAAACAGGGAAAAAATAACATCATTAGGGACCATCCCTAAGTCTTTCGCTGGGTCGATGTATTTGAGATGACCAAACCAATCCAAGCCTGATTTGTATCATAACAACCATTGCCATCAATGACCAGCATTTATTCAGCATCCATTGAGTGACAAAGATTGTGCCAAGCGTTGGAGATATAACCATAAAAATCCATGTGGATCATGCCACAGTTGGCTAAGCATATGTAAAGACAGAATGTTTGAATTTTCTATACTACAGTCTAACTCAAGGTCCAGGGGTCCACAAGAGGTAGAAGGAAAATGACCAACATTCTATATTATACCTCCTGTTCAGATGGTCTGACCAAGGAGGTTCCTGAAAAGAATGGAGGCAAAATGGTTTTCACTTTAGCAAACCTGGAAACTCTTTACCACCATGTCATTATAGAGACAACATGGTGGAATGGATGAAGTGCTGGACTTAGAGTTAGGAAGACCTGGGTTCAAATACCACCTCCTACTAGCTAAGTGACCTTGGGGAAGTCATTTAGTATCTCTCAGCTTCAATTTTCTCACCTGGAACATGCTGACAAAAACAGTAATAAAAAAAACTGTAAATAAATAAAAATAGTAAACTGTAAATTTAAAAAAAAAACAGTAAAAAGTAGTACATATCTCACAGGGTTGATGTGATGATCAAATAAGAATGTGGATGAAGTAACTTGTATAGCCATGGAAAACCATGGAGACGTCATCTGTTATTAATATGCACTGAGCCCAATTGTGTTAGAGTTAGGACTGCAGACCTCATTTAGCGTACTGCCCTCCCTTTACAAATGAAGCAACTGAGTCTTAGGAAAAAGTAATGTTGTCACAGAGATGACACAAGGACTCCTTATCTGCACTCAACATGGCAACTCTTGGCAGAGGGGATGCATTCTGCACGTAATTCCACTTCAGATTGGTTCTAGAGATCCCAGCCTCAGGATGAAACTTCAGGTTCCCATATTTCTAATCTTCCCCAAATCTTGGACTTTTTTTTTTATTAAAGGTTTAAGTTACTAATACCTGCTTAGTTAAAGAGGGTCCAACTATGCTTGCTCCAAATAGGATCAAGAATCCAGCATTTCCAGCGCCCCCCCCCCCCCCCCCCCCCCCCCCCGCCATTCACTTCCCTGGCACCCTTTTCCCCAGGTAACTTCCCTATGTGTACTATTTGCTATGTTGTAACAATGTCCTGCCTCCTCTCTCTCTCTCTCTCTCTCTCTCTCTCTCTCTCTCTCTCTCTCTCTCTCTCTCTCTCTCTCTCTCTCTCTCTCTCTCTCTCTCTTTTAATCTGTTGAGGTTTTTGCCTTGCCACTGGGAGCCTTTACATTACGCGGGTCCTTTGATGGGAACCCTGGGCGTTCTTCCTCTTGATCACAGTATGCACAGTTTTGTCCTCATCCTCACACATTAAAGCCATTTGATTTTTAGTTATTTCTGCTGCCTTACAAATATCAATGGCTTTCTTTGCCCAGGAAGGTCAGTTTCCCTCTACAGTCTTCCGTGTACTGTGCTTGATCCAATTGTACACACCCCACATGCCCTCCCCCAAAAAGTACTCTTTCATAAGAGGTTCACGAGTTCTCCATAGCCACATACCCCAGCTGGTAATTTCAGTTCACCGCCTCTGATGATTGGTAGCGGTGGCTAGAGGCAAATGTTCAAGATCCTGTGCGGGCCTCCCCTTCTTAAGAATCTCCTGCAAAGGGCTGCCTATTTTATCCTGGTTTCCAAACCTGCCACAAGCAGGTGACGAGAAGTCTCCGATGAAGGCACTTCCCACATTTCAGGGAGATTAACAAGAGATGCCTTTTGCCCGAACATTGCCAAAGGAAAGGACTCTTTGACCCAGGGGGAGATGGGCTCACCTAAGCTGCTATTCTAAAATTATCCTTCTCGCTCCCATCAAAAGCTTCAAGTAATGATAATAACTTATATTTATAAAGCACAATTCATTGCAAAGGATCCCATGGTGCTTTACAAACTCCACAAACTGATACACACATAAAATAGAAGATGCATCTTGCCATCCTCTGAGAAGTAGCCACCTCCGGGGTGAGAAGTGACAGCTGCTGAACCACACGGAGCCACGGGACACAATAGGAAGGACAGAGAGAGAAGAATGGCTGAACTCTGGGTGGCCCATTGCTACCACATTTGGACACACTCAGACCATGTTATTCTGATCTGACAGGTTTCTTTTGATTCATCAGCCTCACTACCTGTTATCATAGGATCACAGCCCTTGAGGACAAGCTGCCACCTATTCACTTAGAATCAGTGACTTCAAATCCTTCCTGGTAACAGGGCAGCCTTTAGTATGGCTTAAAAACAAGATTCCTCCGTTATGCACTCACAGGGCATATGTCTAAGGGAAACAAAAAAGGATTTTGGCCACAGGCAGGGGAAATGCGGACTCATATTCATTCATCATTCATCATTCATTCATCCAATCAACAAGTAGTTATTAAAGTCCTACTAGGTGCAATTACAAAGTGATTTCATGGTGAAAGGAGTGACTCTGAGGCCAATACTTTCTCTAGAGTAGGGACTCTTGATCATGTTTTTGTATCATGGACTCCATTGGCAGTGTGATAAAGCCTATGGGATGAACCCTTCTCAGAGCAAGGGTTCTCAGAACCCTTTAAGAGCATAAAATAAAATACATATGACTTCAAAGTAAGCCCATTATATTGAAATACAGCTGTCAAAAAATTTTTTTAAGAAGTTCACAGATTCCATATTAAGAACCCCTGCTCTAAGACTAAATCTACTTATTGCCTTTATAATGACCAGGAAGCTTTATGATAAGGATGTAATTTTTTTTCCCTTCCAAGTATATAGAACTCCTGAAATCTATTTAAAGACTCTTTGGGGATCCATGGATCCCAGGTTAAGAACTCTTATTCTAGAGAAAAGTAGATCTGTTGTAAGCTTGGTAAGTTTCCGCTAGGTGGTACAAAGGTTAAAATACCAGGCCTGGAGTCTGGAAGACTCATCTCTCTGAGTTCAAATCCAGCCTCAGACACTTACTAGCTGTTATCCTGGGCAAGTCACTTAACCTTGTTTGTCTCCGTTTCCTCATCTATAAATAAGCTAGGAAAGGAAATGGCAAAGCACTCCAGTATTTTTGCTAAGAAAACCCCAAATGGGGTCATGATAACTCAGACATAACTGAAACGACTCAGCAACAAAACAAAAATATTCAGTGAAGTGTAGAACTATCACCTCATCAACAAGGTTCAATTTACAAGCAGGGAAAAAAAGTTCTGGATAATAAACAAAGGCAGCATCTATAGATGGTATAAAGCCTACCTGAAGCTGATCCTGGCCTAACATAAGCATAGCAGTGATGGCTTTGAAACCAAATGTAGAATCATAGAATGTTAGAACTGAAAGAGACTTTAAAGGCTCAACCTTTTCATCTTGCAGAGAGGGAAACTGAGGCCCAGAAAAAAGAAAGTGATTTGCTCAAAGCTGCACAGTGAGTGATGGACAAGGACTAAAACAAGGGTCTCCTGATTCCTGGTTCAGGGTTCTTTTCACTGTTCTGCCCTGCCCTTATTCATTATTGCTGATTTGTTTGTTTATCCTGATCAATAAAACCCAGGTTTATGAAACATAAGAGTAGCTAGCTCTATATAGCCCTTTAAGGTTTTGCAGATCACCTTACATGTGTTACCTCATTTGATCACTGAAACACAGAAAGGCAGAACAGGAAGAATGTGTTTATTCACTCACGTCACTAAGATGAAGCGCATTCAAACGAGCTCGGATGAAGTCAGGGTGATCAGGGAGGAGCGTGTATCTGTGCATTGATTCTGAGTCCCCAGCTCTGTAGAGTCGCTGTCAAGCCAAAAGAGGTTCCCGTTTAAATATAGATTATATCTCGTGGTGCTACATTTCCATAGAATTCAGAACATCATAGATAGATCTGTATGAAAATCATTATAATGATACATATATTTCTTTGCATGCCTCAGAGCTTTTGCCAATGTCTTGGCCATGATGGCTACTCAATTGTTTTGCTCAGATAGATGGGTATACAGAAAAATGCTGAGACAGATGGGGCGGATTTTGACAGATCTCTTTAAAGCCATACTTCACCTAGTGTTCTATTACCATGTGTCTATAAAAAGATGAAATAGCCTAAAACACTGACTGATTGACACATACCCATCTGTAATTTCATTATAGATCAATGTCTCATCTATACTTTAAAATTTTAGAGAATTTCCTGGGAGTACTGAGAGAAGACATGACCCTCCTACACTCATTCAGCTTGTTTGTGATAGAGAGGACTTGATCCCACGTCTTTTGGACTCCCTGCCCAGCCCTCCATCTATTATACTCTGCTGCCTTTCAAGCATGTGATAGATATATGTGTTGATTAGAATATTTGAAGGTTTTTTTTAAAGAGGTGATTTATAAATAGTATAAAATTTAAAGATATGGCTATTTTATCTGAAAGGGTTCATTGTCTTATTGGCTTTATAGTGGGAATACAGAGTATGACCAGTTCTAATCCTCTCTCAAATCCAAAGGCAGATTTTCACTATATGTAACAGGAAAAATAAAGTGGTTTTGTCCTTGGGAGTAAATTTTACATCTTTCCCACTTTCCTGATGTCAGGAATATTTTTCTACTTCAGGCTCAATTCAGTGAGTACAGCTCAGTTTTCTAATTAAGAAACAGCCAGAGATGCAGATACGAAGATACAGTGCGTCTGTGTGTGTGTGTGTGTGTGTGTGTGTGTGAGAGAGAGAGAGAGAGAGAGAGAGAGAGAGAGAGAGAGAGAGAGAGAGAGAGAGAGAGAAAGAGAGAGAGAGAGAGACAGACAGACAGACAGACAGACAGACAGAGACAGAGACAGAGAGACAGAGACAGAAAGACAGTGAGACAGAGAATGGAAGGAAAGAGAATGAGAATTAGAGAGAAAAGACTATCGCAAATGTAGAGACTGAAAGCAGAGAGAGACATTTAACTTTTGTGTCCTTTGTCTCCAGTTGAGTTAAATTAAACTTTCATCTCCATTGGACTCCACTGAAAATTAAGGTGTGTTTGAAATGAATGTGGCAGAGAGCCATCTACGAGGAGTGGCTGAGATCAGGAATAGCATCAAACCTACATCACTGCACTGCAGGTAGCTATTCTTGGCATGGACCAGGTCTGGGGAGTCAACCACTGTAGTGAACTTGATACTGTCCGGTTTTTGACGATATTTTGCCTACGAGGAATAAAAACAAAGATTCTCATGAAACAGGAGTCCGACTTTTTGAATGCAGTATTACTACGATCAATCCAGAATCAAATATATCCATTACTTATTTGGAAACATTTCCCCTATTTATGGGCAACTGCAGCAAAAATGCCTTGAGAGTGGAGAAAAACAGATGTTCCTATGTAATAAGAAATAGCTTTGAGACATTTAAGTCTTTTGAAGATAGATGCCATAGCTATGAAGTACAAACTGCCCTATTATCTCATACTAACATACTCACCATTCAACAGAATTCAATATAAAACCAATTATGCCTATTCATACTCTATCATACAAGGATTTAGTTACTGAAGTATTGAGAGGACTTTACTATGTTGGATCACCCACCCATGGGATTTTCCCTCAAGAACAATGGTGAGGCCCTGAAGCATTGTGATTATTCCATTTGGATAAATATATTTTACTCTTTTCCCTGTTCTCATGGTGAGTAAACACTGTGGATAGCAATCATAACTCTTCTCCCAACTCACTAACACATGTCCAAATGTATGGAATAAGTCAAGTATAAACGTATGGAATAGATCATTAGTTCATGTTGCTGGTAAGCCTATGAGTTCTTCAAAATCATATCGTTTAGAAAATGTTTTCAGAATATCTGATCAAACTGTATTACTATATGGAATGGTGATATTCCACTCCCCTGCCTTCATGACTTTGTTGTAATGTTCTCTGTCCCCCTTCCTTGCGTCCCCCACCCCCAACACCTTCTCCGTGTAATAAATATTCGAATGGTAAACGGTTCCTACAGATGTGCCAGGCCATGAAAGATTGATCAGTACCTCACTGATGAGTTCACCAGCCTTCTTTACATTTTCTATCTGTGGGGATCTCAGCGCCAGCCAACCCAGTCCCTTCATGTAGTTTAGGTCTGATTTGTAGCGTGACTGTAGGAAGAAAAATTTTGGCTTTTTATCAGTAGAACATTTGATATCAGTATAACAGCTTTGACTATTAAGACTTTCGAAAGATCCTTGATTGGTAATAATACTTTCTGTAATGATTCCTAACAACATTCCAGGATCTTCCTTCTCTCTGCCCCTTCTTGCCATCAAGTTGGACTGTTTGCCTGGATGCATTCTTACGGAAATTATGTAACGGAAACTTGCTCAGGATAGAAAAAGAGGCCCTACCAGTGAATCTGACTAATTTAGAGCAGAAGATATGAATGGCCTGTGTGAATGATCTGAAATTAAAGCTCAAATTAACTCAAACTAACTCAAACCAGCAAAAAGCCTGCCTGCCTTTGTCATTGTTCAGTTGTCTTAGTCATGTCTGATTCCTTGTGACCCCATTTGGGGTTTTCCTGGCAAAGATACTGGAGTGTTTTGCCATTTCCTTCTACAGTTCATTTTACAGATGAGGAAACTGAGGCAAACAGAGATTAGTGACTTGCTCAACGGC
Organism: Notamacropus eugenii; assembly: GCF_028372415.1. Taxonomy (NCBI): domain Eukaryota; kingdom Metazoa; phylum Chordata; class Mammalia; order Diprotodontia; family Macropodidae; genus Notamacropus; species Notamacropus eugenii. Next base: position 191,981,110 of record NC_092872.1, read on the forward strand.
ACACAGCTAATAAGTATCTGTGGCTAGACTTGAACTCACAAAGTTAGGCCCAACGCTCTATCTACTGAGCCATTTAACTACCAACATCTGCCTTAAAAAGATAATATTGTGCATCATTGTCACTACTTTGAGCTCTAGATTAAAAAATAAATAAATTTCATATACTCAGTGCAAGTCATTTCTCTGAACCTCAATTATCCAAAGTGTAAAAGTAGCAGTCATAACAACAAACATTTTTCCTTTGAGATGAAATAGCACAATTCTCACATTTTATACATGAGAAAAACAAGGAACCAAGAAGTAATGGACATGCCCAAGGTTACAATGTAAGGTGATCTTCTAACTCAGGTCCTCTAATTCCCAAACCATGTTTTGTTTTATTTTGTTTTCTCCGCATTAGATTACTAGAAATCTCTAGTTTCCTTCAAAACTAAGCTCTTGTCCACATGAAACCTTTGTTGATTCCCCTCTAGCTACTACTACTGTATCTTGTGATGCAGGAGATAGAGCATAGGGCTTGAAATCAGGACGACTCATCTCCATGAGTTCAAGTCCAACCTCAGACACTTATTAGCTGTGTGACCCTGGGCAAGTCATTTAACCTCTGTTTGCCTCAGTTTCTTCACCTGTAAAATAGCACCAGCCTCCTACAGTTGTTGTGGGAATAAAATGAGATAATATCTGTAAAAAGTGCTTAGCATATGCCTGGCGCATAGTAGGGGGTATTTAAATGCTTTTTCTTACCTCCTCCTTACCCTTGAAATGACCTTATATTTAATGTGTATGTATCTCATATACTTATTATGTATATCCTGATAGAACATAAGCTCCTTGAGGGCAGGAGCAGTTTCATTTTTATCTTTTTATCTCCAGGACACCTTAAGGCTTAGGAAAAATGCATGTTCATTGATTGACTGATAAAGTATATTGTTTAATTGGGTGCTCTTATATCCTCTTGATATAAAATACCAATTACTTTAGAAAATGCAATAGAATGAGAACTATGTTCACTTTAAAGTCTCATCGGGAAGGACCATAGATACCATCCAAAGCAGGGGTCACCAATCTATCACACTCTGGCCACAAATCTGGGCTATGGAAAAACAGACAGTCCAGATTTGGCAGAGGGACCTCAGCTTGCCAATCCTGATCTAGGTCAACATCCTCATTTTATGTATAAAGAAACTGAGGCTCAGAGAGAGAAGTGATATGTTTAAGGTCATCCAAGCAGTAAAGGAAGAGAGCCTGAATCCCAACCTTCTGCTTCCAAATCAACTCATTCCTACTCTGCCTCTTCTAACTAGGTAATTCTGAGGAGGTCACTTTCATGTATGTGGACATATAACTGAGTTTACCCATACTTTTCAGATTCCTTTCTTTGTCTCTTCTCATGGCCTGCAAGATTATAGCTATAACCAAATGTGTTATCTCTATGTACTCCTGGAAAAAAACAATCCAGGACATTTGGAACAGTAAATGGGACGAAAGACCAGAAGTACAAGATAGTATTATTCCTGCCATATGCCCCTTGCCCCAGGATGGAGGTAAGTTAAGTCCCCTATGTCCTCCCCTTCTTGATGTTCCCAGAATCACCTAAGATAGAAGTGGTTTCAGCAAATTATCTTTATGGAAATTAGGGTTTTGTAAAAAAAAATAATAATAATAACGAAACCTGTAAGGAAATCTAAATTTTGGATCTAAACGAAGCTGATGGCATCCCTTTAATTTAGATAGAAGCTCTGTCATAATGAAAAATGTCACTCCTGAAATCAGGCTTTCTACCGCTCTCATTCCTTTCATTTCAGGGTTTACAGCGTTCCTCACAGTTAGCCACAAAGAAGGCTTCTTTCTGATCTACTGTCTAGTGGTTAATGTCCCTGTGCAAATTCTACTTTGCTACCAAACTGGTTAAGAGAGACATCTAAGGTCTCCCTTAACTCAGGTTCAGGAGCGGGTTTCTATGCCCCATGCCAGTAGCTCGCTTTTTATATTGGGATCTTTCAGTCTATACTGGCAACGCTTTTGCCTTCCACTCTGATAAAGAACAGAGGAAATTGGATAAATTTCTAAGTTAGAGAGAATAATCCAACAGGGACGCTTCACAGCCGGGCGTTGCTCCTTTCATAAAAGACATGAAGTGGGGAGAGCTCTTTCAACTCTCCTTTTGTTGAGCTGAACAGTACGATTGCAGGTAAGTAAGAAAGCAGGATGCTGGCTCCCTAATGCTTTGATTGTGCTTCAGACTCGCTGATAAATGGATGGGCTATTGATATTTCGTCTCCCAGTCCAGCTTCAGCTATTCAGACAGAACCTAATAACAACATGCCTGCATCAGGCTTCATAATAAAAGATGGGAGGGGGAGAGGAGTAACAAGAAATCAACTTCCCCAAGATGGTTTCTAAGCACAATTCCAAAACACTTTTTTGGGGGGTGGGGGAGGAACCACTGAACTTGGTTTCCATATGCCACCCAGAACTGCAGGCAAGAAATGACCATTCTATCCTCTCCAATTATTATTATTGTTGGTAGTGATTATAATAGAAGCTGGCTTCAGATTCACACGCATCGTTCCTTAGAGTTCCACGTAAGCCACCTCTCCTTAATAGCCCCATAGCTTTAAGTACACAAGCCATAAATGAACTGTGACTTTTAGTACTTGAGCATAGTGGGGCAGAAAAATGCAAACAGCTGTGTCCTGAGAACAGTGGAGAATAGGGACATCTGGGTCCTACAGGAGTGGAACTACTTTGAAGATTTTGCTTCTAAACCTTCCTTGGTGCCTTATCAACAAGAAGCCGTCTATGGTTTGCTCTGACCAAAGACACTATTGACATAATCATCCTGAGGCAGCATGATATGATGAAAAAAGCATTGAGGGACCTGGATTCTGGTTCAAGCTCTCCTTAGATGTAGCCCACATGAGCTGTGGGACACTTCATATCCCTGGACTCTGTTTTCTTCATTTGGAAAATGAGGTTATTGGACTAGATAAAATCAATAATCTGATTGGGAACCACCTCTGCCAATTGGAGATGGACAATCCATATATGACTTCATAGATAATTCTTAGAGAGTCTTTTGAGGCATAGGGGGCTTAACTGACTTTCCCAGTGTCATACAGCTGTTAAGCATCAAAAGTGCAATTTAAATATACATCATCTAGATTCTAAACTCAACAGTTTATCCAGTATGAAATACTGCCTATAGAAGAACCTTTCTAGCTTCATATATAATATATACACATATATATTAGATACATATAAAAAGCTATAGATAAATCTATATCTATACCTATCTAGATATTTCTATTCTCCTCCTCCTCTCCCTATATATTATATATACATATGTATACATACAGAGATACATACATACATATGTATGTATGTGAAACTATAATAAACAGCCTAAAGAGGAAAGATGAAGAGATACTATAAATAAATGCTAAGTGAAAAGGTTGTACCAGTTTGGTGACTGATTGCAGGAGGAGGAAAAAGAGTAAAGGAGAGAAAGAAGGGGGAGACAGAGACTGAAAGAACAGATAGAGATAAAGGAGAAGGAAGGAAAGAGGGAAGGAAGGAAAGAGGGAAAGAAGGAAGGAAGGAAGGAAAGAAGGAAGGGAACTTTACCTCACTCTGTAGTGCATGGGCTTTCTTAGCCCAATAGAGCTTCAAGTCCTCAGGAAGTGCTGTAAAGTCATGGTATCTTGTCCTATAATCATGCTCACTCGCCAGGGCCTGAGCCTTGCGAGCATGGACCAGGTTCACCATGTCCATGGGGAGGTGGTACTGAGTATTGCTCCCTGGTGCCTCCTTCCTGTACTGCTGTTCACTCTGAAGCTTCCCCACCCTCAGGCAATGCTGAAGTCTGTGGTCATCCAGAATGCTTCTGGCTCCAATAAGTTTTCCTCTCTCCTTCACAAAGTCATGTCTGTATTGACACTTTGAGTGAAAAGAAAATCAGTCAGTCATTTGCATTTTACTTGCTTAAATTCCAGTTGCTTGAGTTTACTTGAAATCCTACAAAATTAGATTTTTCTTCTTTTGTACAAGGGGGTAATTATTATTGGGGTAAAAATCCCTGAAGTAGAACAGAACACAGGCTAGCTTGATAAAGTGCCTTCCTCCCTGAGGGTGGAAGAACCAAAGAACAGTTCTACTTTGCCTGCTTGATCAGAAGCTGGATATTGAAACCGACAGAAAGAGGCCCTCCTTGACTACTTTGCCTATGACCAAAAGGAATTTATCAAAAACTGCAAATGAGAAAGTTGTGTTTTATCCTGATGCACTAGGCAAAGTGTTAAACCCTAAAAACAAGATCTATGCATTTGAAGTTCCTGTTTTCTATGATTTGTTTATGGGAAAGGAAAAGTCACCTTCATGTCCCCAAACTATGGACTTTATCATCAGAGAGGGTTGAATTGCACTGGACAAAGTGGAAACTAGGATGGGGACGGAAATAGATGAAAATTTGATGACTTGAATTAGTGTAATTTTTCAATCTGATTCAGGGTTGGAGTTACAGGTAAAGAACATTTATTTTTCCAGCACTGTGATTACAAATAAATCAGCCCAGCTCCCCCTGGAAGGTCTTTGACTGTGTTTGGCTTCTGATTAGCAGAGCCTTTTTTCCCTCCTACAAAGACTCTCATTCATAAGTAATATATTCTGCAAGTGACATTCTTGTCTCATATGGTTATAGATTTGCTTTAATTCAGCAAAATTTGCCATAGACATTGTTTTACATGAAGTTAACAGAAATTAGGCAAGATGGAAGGTCATATCATTCAACTCACATCACTGGCGATATCTCGGGAGGCCCTTGCAGTCTGGAAGGGGATCGCTTCCATTGTCAGCTTGTAGCCTTGAGCACATAGATTATGCCAAGACTCCTTGTATTTTGCCTAAAGTGGGAACACATGTAGATTTTCTTCTTTTTCTTTTTTTTAAATACATGAATCAATGAACAAAGAAAAACCCCCTCTCATTTGTAGTTCCGTGTGCATGAATCAATTTCTGACACGCCGAAGCTGTCTATTTTGTGTAGACCATCTCATTAGTGTGCATGCTACCACTCTCTCCACATCTGTACTCAGCACATTTGTAGAAAGATATGGTTAGTGTGGACATCAAGAGGTTACCTATTCTAGTAAGGTTGATCAAATTTACATTCTGAAGATACAGGAGTAAGTATCTTTGGATCAAAACTGAACTGGTGAAAGATAAATTCTGACATCGCTAAGACTGGCTACATACATACATATTAATTTGTTTGCTTACTTATTTATTTATTGCAGAGTTTTACTGATTTTTTTCTCTTTATATCAAAGTCATTTCTGTATTTCGCAGAAACTCAGGATTGAAAGGCACCAGTCAGAGATGTCTATCCTCTTAACCCCATTAAGACAAAGTTAGCCAGTGACCACCTAGCTTCTAAAGACCTCTAGCAACATAACCCATGCCCAACCCAGTGAATCTTCCCCAAAAAGACACAACAGATACAGCATTGAAGAGCATCTGCACTACTCCACATTCACTGCCTCCCTCCGCTCCAAGGAAAGGAGAGAGGTGAATCTCCTCATTTCTCATACCACCAAGTTTGGCCACCACAATAACCCAGGGATTAATACATACCTCACTAAGGTTGGCTGCATTTATTTTTGCCCTGATAAACTCAGGAAGACCCAGTGTTGTTGTGTATTGGTGACTTGTGTCTTTCCCTGCTGCTTTATAGAGGCGCTGGGGGGGAAAAGATTCACAAAAACAGTCATTGCGACCTTTATGTACACCAAAGTACATCTCTTCTGGTAGTATGAATAGTGCAGCGTACTTTCTGAAAGTCTATTTAAGTCCTATGAGGATATAAACAGAAAAGAGACTAGAAGGGACCATGGAGCAAATGAGATGTTATTATTATTAGTTTGCCAAAATACATACATTTTCCATTTATTAAAATATGTAAATTTTGGACTTCATGGTTTTGATACATCAATTCATCATTTCTCTTGCTAAATTATGCCTTTTTGTTATAAAGGTTTTGTTTTCAGTAGGAAGAAATGTAGGAGGGAGAGAAAATAAGACTTATTAAATGGAAAAACAAAATTCAACTTAAAAAGATATATTTCCTCATTTTCATGGGATCATATATTGAGAGCTGGAAGGAATTTTTAAAGATTATGTACTCCAATTTTACATAAGAGGAAAGTAAGACCTAGAGGTGAAATAACTTCCCTAAAGTCACCCAAGTAACAATTAGTTAGATACTGGATTTGACCTCAGATCTTCTCTTTCCAAATGCAATGCATGGTCCACTGTTATTAACATTATAAAAAATGATTTATTGAAAAAGAAAAAAAGAGGAAGGCTATATGGTGGATAGAACACTTTTAGCCTTTTGAGTAAGCTCATGTTTTTTTCACTAAAGGGCAAGTCAAGTCCTAAACAAACCAAGCAAATCACTTATACATACAATCAGGAATAAAGGCGCAATGCAAGATGATGAAAGGAAGAGAAAGAAAAAAGAAAAAAGAAGCAAGGTGGCATTCCCTACCCCACCCCCATGTAGAAAAGGCATAGTAAAATTGCCAAATAGAACTATAGGATTTAGAGTTGGAAGGTACCTTAAAGATAATCTTGTCTAAAGCCCTCATTATACAGATGAGGAAACTGACACCTAGCGAAGAGAACTGACTTACCCAAGGCCACAGAGCTAACAAGGAGCAGAGTTGGAATTCAAACTCTGATCCTCCAGCTCCAGATCCACTGGTCCATAATCCACTGCACCATTTTGTCTCTCCTCATTACGACCATCACCAATGTTTGTCTACTGCTTTACTGTTTATAAAGCATTTCAATAAAAAGCCAGCATTTGTATAGCACTTAAAGGTTTGCAAAATGCCTTAAATATGTTAGCTCATTTGATCTGCATTATTATCCTGGGAGAAGAGTAGGTATTAACCTCATTTTGTTGTTTGTTGTTCAGTTATTTTAGTCCTGCCCAACCCTTTGTGATCCTTCCTGAGGTTTTCTTGGTAAAAATACTGGAGTGGTTTGCCTTTCTTTTTCCAGCTCATTTTTGAAGATGAGGAACCTGAAGCAAGCAGGGTTAAGTGGCTTGATCAGGATCACATAGCTAGTAAGTGTCTGAGGGTGGATTTGAACTCAGGTCTTCCTCAAAGACTCAAAACCAACACTCTACCCACTTCCCTACCTAGCTGCCCATCCTCATTTTATCAAGGAGAAAATGGACTCAGAGGAGTAATTTGACTAAAGTCACATAGCTAATAGGAGACAGAATTGGAAATTAAATCTAAATCTTTTGCCTCTAAATTCAGGACTTTCTCCTGTATCACAGCTGCCTTAGATGATGATGATGATGATTTATAAAACTGCTGTCAATTGCTACATCTTTCCCCATCTCCCAACATTTAATGATTCAAATGTTTGAAAATGGACTAGAAGACTGAAGAAGCTATCTCACAAGGCAAGATCCCAACAGCGATCAGGTCATATGCTCCCTTTATTATTGCCCTGGACTGTCTTTTGTAAATATTAGTCACCACTTGGAGTAAAAAAAAAAAAAAAGATAGATGTATGTATATGTATATATACACTATATAATATACACATATGCACATATACATAAACATACATATATATCCAAATTCTAACTGATTCTAAAAATACATAGAGTCATGGACCAGAATTCTAAATCTAGATACTATTGAAAATCCTTCAAATGTTATTGGTCTTTAGGTAGAAATCCAACCTCCATATCAAAAACAGAGAGGACAACTGAGAGGTGTTCTATTGGGAAAATGGAAAGAGCATTATACTAAAAGGCAAAAAACCTGACAGAATCAAATGAAAAAATGTAAACTGATCCAAGGTAATGGGGTAACATAGAAGGAATGCTCTAATATGTTAAGTATTTTATAAAATTTAAAGTGACATATAAATGTCAACTGGCCATTATTATTCTTAGGATGAGATTCTTTTCTTCCCAAACTTCTGTTGTTGCTTTCCCTGCCCCTTCCTTTTATCAGCACATGGCAATGTGAAAAGTCCACCCCTGATTTCAGTAGATTTTTTTTTTACCTCATTAGTAATCTGATTGCTGAATTTTGCATGAAGGAGTCCTGGTGAGTCTGTCACAGCTGTGTACCTGAAGGACTGGGGCTGCTGGCGATATTTACTCTGAGTTCACAGAAAAAAGAAAGAAAGAAGGAAAGGAAGGAAGGGAAGGAAGGAAGGAAGGAAGGAAGGAAGGAAGGAAGGAAGGAAGGAAGGAAGGAAGGAAGGAAGGAAGGAAGGAAGGAAGGAAGGAAGGAAGGAAGGAGGGAGGGAGGGAGGGAGGGAGGGAGGGAGGAGGGAGGAGGGAGGGAAGGAAGGAGGAAGACTCTATGAGGTGCTAGGTCAGAAGAAGGACCAGCTTCTTGGTCTGACTTCTAACCTTCTAATGCTGGCCATAAAATTATGCTTGACAAAAACAGAGATCTCTCAACCTCTGAGTTCAGTTCTCAGCTTGGACTTGTGAACAATCTAATAAGTTTAGAACTCATTAGTAAAAGAATGCAAATGGATGAAAAAGTATAGGGTTGGACCAGATGCTGCTAAACATGAGAGAGAAGTTTACATTGTTCCTTCCCTGCAAATGTTGAAGGGACACACAAATGAGAGGTTTAAATTTGTTCAGGACTGCTGCTCACTGAAGAGTTTTACTATTTTAAATTTATTTTATTTACTATGCATATATATTTAATTTTTGAGCCATACCATAGCATAATAATGGGAAGCCATGGAAAAAAACTATGAGGATATATAATATCCTATTCCCTTTGAACTCTTTGTGAACTTTTCAATTAATTCAAGGATATGAGTTCCTTGGTGGGGGCACTCTCTCCACTGATACAGATTCCAAGACCTCCATACCTTAGTAAACCATCTACATCAGTTGCTATATGTTAAAAAAAAAAATCATCCCCTAGGAGTCACCCCATCTGAGGGTAGGCTCTCCATACTTTTCAGGATTACACATGTAGACTTCCAAGTTTAGTAGACAGGTTCTGGCTGGTGCTCTGCAGGCACAGTTTTTAAAGATTCAAGGTCACTTGAGCACCATGATGAGACATGAAAAGAGGGCTTCAGTGAAGTAGTTCTCATGTTATCATAAATATTTAAACTGGATCAAAACTCATTTGATTCCAATTGAATCCACTGAAAATGATAGAGATTGTGAGCTCTATCATGTTCCCCCCCACACAGTTACAAAGAGTGAAAGCGCCCATGCTTACTTAGAGTATGGGCCTATGACCCACCCAAGAAATCTAACTGTGATTCTTTTTTAAGTCAAAGGGAAAAGCTTTTTATTCTCCCAATCCCAAGATCAGAATCTAGCATTTTTTTTCTTCAAAGCCCACAGGAAATCACCAGCCTTCAAAGTAATACCAGGAAACCACATCTTACAGGCTAGTAAAATTATTTTTGTTCTGGGTACTGGAAGGTTTGAAATTATCTGCAAAGCTGTCTTAAATGGCACTAAGACTCACATGGGCACATCAATAAAAATGGGTGAAATTAAAGATTAATCTAATGAGTCACCACATCTAAATAACATAGCAATCCAACAATGTGGCAACTATTACTGATAATATTAATACCCAGAAGCAACTAAGTCAACCCCAGGAAAATTGCTGGTTACCTCACTGATGAGCTCAGATGCTTTCTTTCTGCCTTCAATCTCCAAAGTCCCTGGAATAACACAGCCAACCCCTCTCATAAAGTTTAGGTCAGATCTATACAAATTCTGCAGGAAAGAACATGAGAGGGAGAGACAGAAGAATTAGTCAAATATAAGTTTAAATCCCTTTTCATTACATCTCAAAATCAAAGTAAAACAGGAAAGGCCAAATGATTCATTAAAGACCATTTTAAAGACAAAACGACACTCCAAACAGGTTGCCTCACATCTCACTCAAACACTTCCCTCCACCGAGTTAGGTCTTTTCAGATTAATATTCAGTTTCCAACTGAGCTTCATCAATAACCATCCAGTTGGAAGGAGTAGCCATTTAATTTAGCAGAAAAAAAATGTCAACGTCATTCGTTGTAGTAGTTGAGTGACTTCTGAAAGGAAGTCATGCAAATTAAAATAAAAAAATATATGCAAAGTAGGGAGACAAAAGCTGGGTTGGATTGTGCTTAGAAACGACTCAGGGCGAATGTTTACACCATTTAAAGTGCAACCAGAAAGCACCCCAAATCTGTGGAACGACAACAGCAGTTGTCAACGTGTGGGTGGAGGACTCCGGGGGTGCCCAAGACCCTTTCAGGGGTCTGCAAGGGCAAAACGTTTTCATCAAAATATCAAGATGCTTCTATATCTAGTACCACATACGAAGAGATATAAACCAAAGCTCTTTGTGGGGTACGCAATAATTTTTAAGAGGGTCTTTGGATTAGAAATTTTTGTAACCGCTGAGCTACAAGTGAAGTAATGGTTAGCACCAAATACCTCAAGATTCAGAACTTTGTTAACTAAGAGTTCAGAATATTCTGGCCAGGTATGTGTGTGTGTGTGTGTGTGTGTGAATGTGTGTGTGTGTGAGTGTGTGTGAGTGTGTACATAGTTGCTTGTCATTTGTGTTAATGGTTTGGAAGTCCCCAAATTTACTAGATAACTGAACCATACTCTGCTTCTGATGCAGAGGCACCTGTCAGGATTGCTGCTCTCCACATCCACTCATGATGAAAAGAAGAGAAACTAGCCGGGCTTTGGTGCTTGTGTGACAGACCTGCCTCCACTAAGTGAGCACAGCAACTCCCTTGTCAGATGTTCCTACCCCATCTGTGAACTTCCTGGCAGTTTGTGTTACTCAGCAAAGTCTGCAACTAAGTGTGAAACACACACAAATGACAAATCTTCACACACATTCAACAAAGCCCTGTTTTGGGGACACAGTCCCAAATAATCCCAGTGGTCTCTCCCCTCCACGCTTCTCAGATAAATCTTCCTGCCTTAAGAATATGTCAACTGAGGGAATTGATGTTTATAGAAAAAGGGCACCTCCCACCTGATTCATGGAAAGTCTGATCTGAATATACCTAGGAATGGAAAAATCCATGAATACTCTGCCGTATGGTACTTTCCTACTAGAGAGACTAGGAATGACCAGACTAAAAATGTCATCCAGGAACTCTGAACATTTCCAAGATTATAAAGGATTTAGAAGAGTCTCTAGTGAGTCTCAGTTGGTCTGCTTTCTTTCTGTCTTTCCCTTTCCCACTAAATTTTTCTAGTGTCCCCTTTCCAAAGAGAAAATAGTGGGAATGGGGTAAGGCAGGTAGTGGGAAGTAAGGGTGGTGTGTATATAGCTTTACTTCTGAGGCTACCTCCTGAAATAGAACCCAGGGCATGAAGAAGAAGAAGCTGTTTTTTTCCCCTCTCTGGTCCCTGTAGACTGAGGATCTGTCTTTTCTGGTAACAAAGTTGTATGAGGGGAGGGAAAGAATTAAAAGGTCATATTTAGAATGAATGGAGAGGTAGAGGGGAGGGGCTGTGTTCTCCAGGAGCTCCTTGCTATTGCTAATTGATAGAAAATTTAGACATATCAAGGCATTCTGGAGAAAGACAGACAGAGACAGAGAAAGAGATCTATAATCTTTTACATGTTGTCCCCTACCATTAGCATGGGAGCTCTTTGAGGGCAGAATCTATGTTTTTTGTCTTTCTTTGCATCCCTAGTGTTCAGCACAGTGCTTGGTACATAATGCTTATTAAATGGTTGGTGACTGAATGACAGATAAATAACTCTTAAGGGAAACTATATTTAAATGGCCCCTTTCCAGGCTTTCCAACAGCTCTTATATAGAACAGAGATCTATAAGAAGAGATAAATAGTATGTTCTTCACAATTTACTCTATGCTTTCAGAGCCATTAAACACCCCTCAAGGTTCAACATTGACCCAAGGGAGTGTTTATGATCAAACCTAGAAGTAAAATGGCCCAAGGTCTTTCCGCCTTTACCTCACTCTGCAGTTGGTAAGCTTTTTTGGCACAGCGTAACCTCAGGTCTTCTGCCAAGGATGTGTACTGGTGGAACAGTTGTTTGTAGTCCTGGTCACTGGCCAAGCTCTGGGCCTTCTTGGCATGCACCAAGGTTACCATGTCCAACGGCAGATGGAACTGAGTCTTTGAATGTTCAAAGCCTTTCTTGTAGTTCACCTAGAGAGGCAGGAGCACCAACAGTAACAGTTTCAATAGCATTATTACTATATTTATTGGATTCTTCTAAAATCCAAACGTTATGTAATTACCCATTCATTGAGGCCCAGGAGGGATTCTTGGCAAGGTCAATGCTCCTTCATTGCTGCAGCTAATGCTAAGAGAGTATGAATGGTCTCCAGAAAGAGCAAATCATTTCCCCTAGCCCACTGAGGCTGATGACCCAGTTTTTAGACCCACTTTAGTTTTTACGCTTCCCCCAAATGTCAGAGGGTATAGAGGAAGTACCATGCAATTTCTCATCCAATTCTGACAATTCTGCGAAAGGACACACCTGGTAAGCTTTTGCTATTTTTTCCCCACATTTCTCACCAACTCCTTCATGGGTTCAGTTTTCTAGCCATCTGTGATATATATTTTCTGGGAAATCACATTTATATAATTGCTTTATGGGTTCAGTGGGAATTCTTATTTTCTAATAGGCAAAAATTGCAATACAGGTCCAAGGATTACTCCATAACTTCAAAACGCTCAAATTGGACTCAGAGGGAGAGTCACAGCATGAAATAGAGAAAAAGAGCCCTGGAAAAGTCAGAAGACCAAGGTTCAAGTCCTTGGACCATGGTCAAGGTAACTTCCCTGAACTTCATTTTCCCTGTTATTAAAATGGGAAAATAAAAATTCTATCTGTCTCACTATGTTTTGGTGAAAAAAATTGCAAAAACCTTTGAAAATCTTAAAATGAACTTGAATGTTTTGAAATGTACTAGAAAGGTCTTATCATTATGGTGATAAACCCCAAAGCCTTCTACTAACCCTTAATCCTGTGCACCACAGAGGAGTGGAGTAAGGTAGGAGGGAAAGGTAAGCAACAGATATACCTGGCTAGGCCATCCCTAAGACAAAGTGCAAATACTACTGACTGTGTCTTCCCTCCACTGGCAACACTTTAAATCAGGTTAATCACAAAATTGGAAGGGACCTCAGAAATTAGCATATCTAACCTGTATCTGAACAAGAAATACTCTTCACAACTTTCTCTCCAAAGGTGTTTCAAAGACTTCTAGTATCAGGGAATCCACTAACACCCAATGCAACCTGTGCCTTTACTAGACGGTCCAAAATGTTAGAAAGTTGTTTGTTGGTTGGTTGGTTTCTGGTAAGTTATGAAAAAAAAATTTTAAATGCACACATTTATAAATCTGCTCCCTGCAATTTCCATTTATGATCTCAGGCCTGCCCTCTAGAAACTAGACCTGTTATCATGTCTCCAGAAGAGAAGTCTTCTGGAATTTTCTGCCAGTTAAGCTGCCAATCCCCACACACTCTCACCAGTCATCATATGGCATCATGAAATCTAATTAAAATAATCACCTCTGGATAACTTGAAAAAGAAAAAGAGTTCCCTAAGGGGCAACATGCAGGCTGAGGAGGGAGCATATCACAGGCATAAGGAAAGCCAGTTTGTCTCTTTCTGTTTTATGTGTTCATTATAATGATATAAATTTCAGATCATGACTTAGCACCAGATGCCTGGCTCCCTAGGTCTCCCCTTATTGTCCCTGATTGTCTTCCTGCCATCCCAGCTATCTGACTCTTCAAAGCACAGGGTTAGGGTTAGCTGCCTTGACCTGCTATATAGAATATATTGTGCTGAACAACATCTTGAGATCATAGAGCTATGAGTTTTCTTCTACAAAATGACTAATATGGAAATGTTTTACATGATTGCACAGGCATAACCTATACCATCTCAGAGAAGGGAGAGGAGGAAGAAGGAGAGAGGGATAGATAGAATTTGGAACATAAGACTTAAAAAATGAATGTCAAAATTATTTTTACATGTAATTGGAGGGAAATAAAATATTATTTTAAAAAAGATCATAGAGCGATAAAGAGAAGAGACCTTAGTAGTCTCTAGTCCATTTCCCTCATTTCACAGAAAAGAAAACAGAGGTCCTAAGTGACTCGTCCAACATTACACTTGTAATAAGTAGCAGGTCCAGGATTTGAATTTCTAATTTTGATTCCAAATCCAGTGCTCTTGCCACTACACAGTAACACTCTAAACGCATTATAACAAACTTCTTTCCTGGGATCACAAAATCTACTGTAAAATCATCTGGCTGATCACTCATTTGTAGCATGTCATGCTATTTCTACAGTTAGAACTAACTGCCCCCTGTAATGTTATTTCCCCTAACATCGTGTTTCCCTAGAACCAATTAACAACATTAAGCAGAGTATGCCCAATGTTATCTCCTCTAGGGACAGCCTCTCTGAATATGAATCATGGACGAATGAGGCAGACAGAAGTCAAGCCGTGCTTCAGACATGGCTGGCCAAGCTACATGTGTTCCAGAAGAAGAGTCCAACATCCGTGCACACAGATCTACCCCATATGAGATAATGGATGTCACATCACTAGATGAACTAGAAAGCATTCAGTGTAAGGCATAATTATTGTGCTATCTGAAAAACTGTATAAGCCATAGAGTGTTAGAGTTGAAAGGGGCTGTGGAGACAATCTATCCAGCACCCTCATTTTATAGATGAAGAAACAGAGGACCTTGAAAGGGAAACTAGTTAGTGGAAGAATCAGGATCAGAACCCAGGTCTTCTGACTCTAGCACCCTTTTCACTGCCCCTTTCTGTGAATGCTGACATGTTAAAAACTTTTTAAAAAGGTTTTTTTTTTTTCTTTTTGCTGTTAGGGTTTTTTGTTTTGTTTTGTTTTGGAGAAGGGGGTTTGTCTATAGAACCTGAGGCTCAGCCAAGGTTCAGGTGTTTAATAATCTCAAAAATAAATACATAATTTGTTCCAACAAACTATCAGTCTTGAATTCCCTGAGAATATTGCTATGGGTGGGCTGACACATTCATTTACATTTTTTTCAACTTACATCACTTTGGACTGAGGTTGCGTGCACCGAATGTGAGAGGCTGATATCATCTTCCAAGCTTCTAGATCCAAGCATCTGCCCTTTCATTTTCTCAAACGCCTCTTTGTATTTGTACTGAGGGGAGAGAGAGAGGGAAAAAATAATAATACATAGGTGACAAGGGATGCAGAATGGAAGAGGTGGGTATTGGGTGAAAATGTTTTGTTCTTTTGACAGTCACTGAGTGAATGAGTTAAAAGAAAATGTGGTGCAGAAGTCAAGAGGTCTAGTCTTCTTTCATATGCAAGGCTCAGGAAGAGTAAAGGGCTCTGTTCTGTTCAGGGGAATGGCAGTAGATCTTTAGTAAATCAAATTCCAGTCTGGTTCTACCTGCTGGGACCCGGGTTGTCCTGCCTGGAAGAAGAAGGTTCATTGAACTGTTTGCAATTTCTTCCTGGGGGCTTTTTCAAGACAATGATAGATGGATGGTAAATTCCATCTCCTTGGAGCCTGTATTTATACTTAAAGCAATCAAGTGCTTTTCTTTTCTTACAAAAGAGAAAAAAGTGTTTTGGTTTTTTTCTCCCTAAGAGATAAATGTGTTTTGCTAATAACAGAAGGTTCTTGGAACAGGAGAAACAACTTTGAACTTGGAGAGTCTGAGTCCTAATGCTGCAACTTAACCCATCTTACCTTTGATAAGTCAATCATCACATATGATCGCTATAAGCAAAGTCCTTTGTAAACTAAAAAGGTTGGTATATACAAGGGAATACTTGTTATTACTATTATTACTCATTAAGAGTAGGTTCAGAAAGTGAGAGCATCTCTGACTGAGTACAGGTGGGGAGGGGAACCCTATGCATCCATCTCAACTTCTCAGACAAACCTGAAGTTCCAGAGATGGCAGCCAGAAAGAAGCAGTGGCAGAAGTAGATATGGTAACAGCTGAGGGCAGGGGCAGCAATGGAGTGGACCTGGCTCATATGGGAGGGAGGGATTCTGCAGGAAGCCATCTCTGATCCTCCGATTTATGGTTGTTCTTTCTCCCTCTTTCTCAGATTATCTTGTGTATATTTAGTTCTTTACATGTAGATTCCATGAAGGCTGAGGTTCTTTTCAGTTTTGTCTTTGTCTTTATTTTAATTACAATTAAATTGTAATTGTTGCATACCTAACACAGGGTCTTGCAGAGAATAGATGCTTAATAAATGCTTTTTTTTATGAGATTCAATGCATTCTGGATAGAAAAGGTCATCAACTCATCAATTTAGAACATGTGAGAATATCCATAGGTGTAGAAAATGAAGCAAGGATTTGAGAGAAAAGGACAAAAATGTTTTAGGATTGAACAATGACAAAAAAACACAACAAAAACTCACATCACTTATAATTTCACTTGATGCTTTTGCAGCCTGGATTGGAAGGGCATCTAGCCTTAGTTTATAGCCACCATCTCTCAGCTTGCTCCAGGATTCCTTGTATCGTGTCTGGGGGGAACAATGAACACAAATTAATTTCTTCATTTGACCTGAAGGTTTCCCAACCATTAGGTTACTAAAATGAATTTATTAATTTGCTCCTTTATCCATCCAACAAATATTATTGAATGATTGCTGTTCCGTTCAATAAACACTTGCATTGGGAATGTGCTTCCATTGGCTTCCCATTACAGCTATATTTTCCTCAGGATTAAAATAATAAAATCTCTTTATTTTTTTTGTCAGAGAAAAGGTCAATCTCTGATTCCATCAACGTGAGGAACTGCTCTTAAAGATGTAACTTACACAGAATGTTTCCTGGGGCACTAAGTACCTTGCCCACGATCATACAACCAGTAAGTGTCACAAGCAAGCCCTGAATTTGGGTCTCCCTGATACCATGACTGGTTTTCTACTCAATACATCATGCTGCCTGTCAAGAAGGCAAACATTGTCTATATGTAAAGAAGCCTAAATAAGTTAAATATTATCCAATATATGGCCTTGGATCATCTCCTATATTGTCATATATTATTATCCTTTTGTGTTTACCTGTCTTATCTCCCTCTCCAAATCATAAGCATCTTGAAAGCAGAGACCATGTGCTAAATTTTCCTACTCCACCATATGACCCAACCCCCTAGAACAAATAGGGTCTTGCACATACTAATCACTCAAAAACATGGAGACACCCATATTTTCCTTATTATACACCTGCTCTGAAATCATCTCCAAGGCTTTTGATGACTCATTAGCCCATTATCATCAGCATTCTCATTCTCATCAAGTATTTACTAAATGTCCTTTATGTAACAGGCATAGAACAGGGCCTTGCACATACTAGTTACTCAAAACCATAGAAACAATCTTGTTTTCATTGCTATACACCTGCACATTTGCTTCATGGTCATCTCTAAGGCTTTTGATAATTCATTAGCTCATCCTCATCATCATCAATGCCAACCATTTATGAAATGCTTTTTCTGTGCCAGGCCCTGAATTCTGAGAATACAAAGAAATAAAAAAAACTCCCTGCCTTCAAGAGTTTACATTCTGATGAAAGAGATGACATGCAAATATCTATGAATCCAGAAGACATATATGGTGTAAATGGAGGTAATTTCAGAGGTAAGGGACCTGTGATGGGGGGAGGCACTGGGAAAGGTCTCTTGTAAAAGATGGGATGTGAGTGGAATCTTGAAGAAAAGAGGAAAGACATGAAGCAGGAAGGGAATTCTGAGAGGGCAGCATGTTTTCCTATTCTAATTTCCTAGAATTAGCATCCTTCATGCAAAGTGTTCCCTTTATTCAAGTTATTATTATTTTTAAAAATATATGTAAATCTTCTCTTGTTAAAGAGCTGCATCTGTCTCCAAAGTCAACCTCACCTCACTGATGTTCATGGCGTTCAGTTTGGCCAGGAGTACTTCAGGGAGGTCCGTAGTCTGAGTGTAATGATGTTTTATGTCTTCTCCATGCTCTCTGTACAGCCTCTGCAAATAGGGAGCACTTCTGATTAAAACTGGAGTCCATGCCATGCTGCTACTCTAAGCTACCAAGTGACCAAGTCCAAGAGCTGTTGTCATCCAAATGGCTAGTGGTATGCGGATCACAACATCCCACCCCTGTCTCCTTAGATATTCCACAATCTCCCTGGAACATTTTTCTTTCTCATTGCTCAGAACATGCCAGACTGAGAATTCTCCTGCTAAGTTTACTCTCAACTGAAGAAGACAGCGGAAAACATAGAATTTAGAGGTGGAAAAGGCCTCAGAGGTCAGCCAGCCCAACCCCTTCATTTTATAGATGAGGAAGAAGCAGCTCAGAAAGGCTAAATGATTTGCCCAAAGTTACACAGGTGGGAATAGAGCTGAGGTGCAGTACAGGTCTCTGATTCCAAATTAAGGACTCGTTCAATTGTATGACTATAAGATGAGGAAAGAAAAGTAACATATAATGATTGTGTTCGTCCACAAGCTACTAGCAGGTCACAGACTTGAAAAGCCACCATAGAAGATGACCACTTTTTGAATTATTTTAATTTCCTTAAATTGTCAATGCATTTGATTCCATCTGCAATGCCTCCCTTACATCTGCTCTAATCTAGACTATGCTCACGCTGCAATTATGACTAACCTATCAGTAAATGTGGGTACCCTGGAATGGTGTCTGTGGTGTTTCCCGTTTAAGCTGTAAAATATTCTAGGCTGGGCTGGGCTGTCCCAGCCCCCAAATCTGATTTAATGAGTCCATGTTTCTAAATATCACAGCAGTGCCCCCTAGAGTTAGTTAAGTAAAGGATGTGGCAGTTTTCTCAACATAGAAAAGATTCTGTTTCACCATCAACCTTCCCCACTTTTCAATGTTTATTTTCTTTTAGTCTAAAGTAAAGACAGCCACAATTCATTACCTTTACAATTTGAAAGCATTAAAAGGAACCTCAGATTATTCTAGAATGTCAGACCAACAAAGTACAGTCATGACAACAAACATCTGTTCAATTTGGAGATGTAATGAGAAATTTGGCTCCTGCCTAAACTTTCTCAAATTTACCACTTAGTGAGAAATTAAAGTGGTTTGAAAATATTTTAGGCATGTCTACACAGGACATAGTGAAGAAGGCATAGGCAGGCAATCAAACTAGGGTACTGTGCTGTACAGTGAATTTTTACAATTGCAAATTTGGAATTATCCAGCTAGCAGGGGCCTTAAAAATAATCCAGTCCAACCCCATCATTTTGCAAGTGAGCCCCACTAAAGTCCAAAAAACTTCCATGTATGAAGTAAATTGGACAAATGTCAAGTCATCATTTCACTCTGGGCTGTGTAGATAGACACAAAGGCAAATTCTGATTGATTTTGTTTCATTTCTTATTAGAACTCAGAAATGAAGGGGATGGAGAAAGCATTTGAAAATTAAACTTAATATCCTCAGAGCAAGCTCAAATCATTTTCCAGTGTTAATGGTGCCTAGCCTTTGGGTCTTGCTGTAGCACCAGGCATGCCACTCATATGTTATAACTAAAAGACAAACGCAAAAATGAAAACAAAAGGAAAAATTCTTACTCTAAAAACGGTATCTTTAAAAAGGGCATGGGAATTGGTATGGAGAGGGGATGGAGAATGATGGAGCCTCACAAGAGAAGGTAATACAGAGAACACAAATTTGGATGAGGTCTTTATAAGGTGGGGATAGATGCCTGCTTCTCATCATAAAGAAAATAACAGGCTATGTCCATACCAATGAAAAGCCACCCCATTCTTGGTCTCCCTCACTAGTACACAAAACTTTGCTCATCCTTAGGATGAGAGGGAGAGCAAGATTGAGAAATGCTTTGGTTTCCATCAGGTTGTTGAAAGAGGATCCCACTCTATAATAATAATGCATATACATTATAACTTACATCCACTGCTTGGGTATAACTAATTCTAGCCTGGACCATCTCAGGAGTGTCTTTAATACTGGTAAACTTCAAAGCCCACGGATGCTGACGGTACTTCTTCTGTTGAGCAGAAAAAGATCAAAGCTGTGAATTTTGTGTGGTTCTTTCATGCCATTTGAAAGAGAAAAATCATAGGTTGCTTGAGATTAGAGTGAATTTGTGAACATAATTATAATTCCACTTCCTCCATCTTTATGTCCTGGGTGCCTTCGGGTTAATATTTGTTTCAATTTCAGCATAACCTTGTGTCAATTAACATTAAAGTAGTTCTACCCGATACAAAGAGAACACCTCAAAATTAGGTTATCCCAGTAAAACATTATAAGAGCCACACTTAGAAATGGGCTTTTAAAGGCTTCAAATACTATGTAGTGTATTGTTTACATATTTTTAGTTCCTCTAAGCAAAAGAAAAAAATTCTGGAATGGTTACATTTAACATCTGAAGTTTTCTATCCTCTTCCCACGCAGGAACATGGCAGAGTCACTTAACATGCCACATGCCAGTTTACACAGACTGTGTAGTCATTTCTAGGTCCCATTTAGGCCATTCACACAGTAGGCTCTCGTTGACGTTTATGATAATGCGGACAAGAATAATATTGTTATTCAAATGAGGGATCATGACAAAATATAGAACTTAAAACATTCATTCATTCAACAAGTATTTTTAAACACTTGTTACATACAGGGACTTGTGCTGAGGGGGCTATAAATATAAAGAAGACACAAATATAAATGATGATGATTCAATGTTAGGTTGATAAAATGGCATTTACCTGATTTTAAGTGTTTGTTCCTGAAAAACTGAGCATAAACAAATTTAAAAAAACAAACAAGCAAACGATATTTGCAATGAACTAGGCTAATTATTATTTTAAGGAACTTTGAAGTGATGCCTTTTATAACCACCCTATTTACCTTTTCTAAAAGCAAGGCCCACCACAATATTTTTCCCCACTTGGCCAATTTATTTAAAGGGTAATCAAGATAATGGCATCATTTCTCGCACTGTCTATTTCCAGCTACTCACTTGTCCCTGGGCCAAAAAGATTAGAGTGTGCTTTTTCTTCTGCCCAGAAAATTCTTGAGTCAATATGTCCAAGTATATGTGGCTGCCTGTGTGTACTGTGACTCTCACCGGTATTCAGTTTTCATCCTGAAATAGTAGAGATCTGTCCACATGGCACAGATCTAGCTCAGCTCGAAAATCAGAGTGATACGGTAGAAGGGTGTTAGGATCTCTGTTACTATCTATGTGACCTTAGGAAAGTGACTCAACTTTGCTGAACCTTATTTTCTCATCTGTAAAACGAGGGAGTTAGATCAGATGACCTCTGAGACACTTTGCTGCTCTAAATATACTTACAGTCGGAGCATCTGATTAAAAGTGATTGGACTACCTGTCAAATGTGGCAAAAGTTTGATTTTCTTCTTCAAAATCACTTAACTCAATTAAAGATTGGGTTCTTGCAAAGTATTAAAGAAGTTAAGCAAATTCATTTGTTCAGGCTCTAAAATTAGGCAGAGAATTAAAACCGCTATGGTGATTTTTAATTGAATTTTGTCTAAAAAAACCCATGTATATGGAGGGGTGAGGGAGGTTGGAGGAGGTGACATATAGGCAGGCAATTGAAAAAATGTATTTTTAAACAAGAAATTTAAATGATCATAATTGTTCATTTCATTTATATGTGGACAGGCTCTTTGGACTAATTATTATAAATTCTAGAGCTAGAAATAATGTTCCTATAAGATATCCAAGACCCATGTTGTCCCTTTGGCATGGCAATCATTCCCAAGAGTGCCTCCCCTGAATCTCACACACCGTCTTCTGATAGAACCAACAGGTCTTTTGAATGCTTGTGGTCTGTTGGATCATGGACGTGTTAGCCCCTTGTGAACAAGGATTGTGGAGTTTTTTTTTCTTTTTATCCCTAGCACCATAGTAAGTGCTTAATACACGTTTGTTCATTAGGTGAGATAACATATAGCAAGCCAACAAAAGTCATGTGTGCTACAGAAATCCGTTAATCAACAAATTTTCAGTTAGTGCTTACTATATGCCAGATGTGCTCATTAATAGGGATATAAAGAAAAAGCAAAGTAGTTCCTGCCCTCAAGTAATAATGATAAGAACTAACATTTGTATAGTTCTTACTATGTGCCAGATACTGTACTAAGTGCTTTACAATTATTATCTCATCTGATTCTTACAACCATCCTGGGAGGTAAGTGCTATTATTGTCCCCATTTTACAAATGAGAAAACTGAGGCAAACAGAAGTTAAGTGACTTGCCCAGGGTCACATAACTAGTAAATGGCTGAAAGCACATTTGAACTTAGGTCTTCCTGGCCGCAGGCCCAGTGCTCTATCCACTGTACCACCTAGCTGCCAGATATAACAAATTACATAAATCTTTACAATAAAGGAAGGGAAGGAGAAAGGTAAGAAGGAATAAAGGGAAGAAATAAGGGAGAGAAGGACAAAGGAGGGAGGAAGGAGGGAAAGAAGGAAAGAAAGAAGAAGAGAAGAAAGGAGAGAAGGGAAGGAAGGAAGGAAGGAAGGAAGGAAGGAAGGAAGGAAGGAAGGAAGGAAGGAAGGAAGGAAGGAAGGAAGGAAGGAAGGAAGGAAAAGGAGGGAAGGGAAGGAAGCATTCATTTATTAGGTCCTACTATGGAGCAGATAGAAACTAGCCCTAAGCACTAAAATGTACAAGTTGTCATGGTAATTGGGAATCTTTTCCACAGGGCAATATCAACCCCCAGGAAGATGCAGTGTCCCATGGGGTGAAAATGGAAAACATCTTTATGTTTTCACTATATGTTCTTACAGACTAAAATGGCCACTAGGAGTCAGACTGTGTAATTCCCAAAATGGCAGATCAATGTATTTTTCTCTGTTATGATTATCTGCATATGTCTTCTCACCCCTACTAAAGCACTAGCCCTTTGAGGGTAGGAACTAGGTATCTCAGTGCCTAATACAACGTGCTTACGTTTTTGACCTAAGGTCCTAATTAGGTCTATGATGCTAATGTTTTTGTCACTACTAGGCTTGGTTTTGAGTTCTTCAGGCCCTTATGAAAATGCAATTTGCCCCAAGGGCCATCAGACAGATGCCTAAAGGCCCATGAAGGACAGGAGCAGAAAGATCTTGGTTGGGGACCTTCACCAATGTTTAGCCTAAGATGCCCCTGTCCTCATCTCTGCGCTTGGATATTGACCTGCCTTCAAGGCTCAGCTGATTCGAGGCCTTCCCTGACCCCTCTAAGCCATCAGTGTTTTTTCTCCAGTCATTTGGTCTTTATGCCAGCTTTATCCTCCTCCCAAGTGGATGTAAGCTCCCTGAGGACACAGATTGTTACTTTTGCCCTTATTATCCTTAGGACAGTGTCTAGCATATGGTAGGGATAGGGATAAATACCTATGATTTATTTTGAATACTGAGTATCCTGGTGAGGAAACTTCCTTTACCAGCGCAGGCTGGTCCTTTGTCTTTAATGCATATTCTTAGTGAGCTCCTACAGTACTGAATCCCTGTTCAGAGACTTCCTCAGACTCACACAGCCAAAGTGTGTCAGCACGAAGCCAGGTCTTCCGAGCACCACTCTTGATCCACTGTGCCACACTGCTTCTTGACATTTTATAGCTGCTTTTAAATGCTCATTGAACAGAGCTGACCTTAATTCTATCTCCCTGTCTGGTTCCCAAAGATTGGTTCAACTAGGTTGTCCTCAAATGTGAAAGAAACACACTTCCCTCAACTGTAGCGCAATTAGTCCAGAAAACGTGGGGATGCCTTAGGGGACAGTCCGTTCAGTCCAGCTAAACTTGGAGAGCCCCAGTATTAAAATGCAGGTGAGATCCCCAAAGGGCTGAATTATACAGAGTGCTGGGCGCTCCACGGATGTCCAAAGGGTGTTTGGGGAGCAAGGAGAAGAGGGGAAGAATGGAGAAATGTGTGTATAAAGTGGCAAAAGGGCTTTCTGGGCGTAATGAATGTATCTTTTCATCATCTCTCCTATGTTGCTTCATTAAAAAGGTAAGTTAGTGGGTAGCAATTGCGCGCTGTTTGATTGTCATTATTATTCATAATACCATTTGTCACCTACTTTGTTTTTGCAAAGGCTATATGGGCTCCTACTGGCGCGTGTTTGGTATGTGGGTTCCCTCTAATTACCAGTCCTAGTCTGGGTTTGGAGTCCTTTCATGTGGCATTGCCTTTTTCTTTGCCTTTTGAGTGGAAATGATTTTAATTTTATACAGGAATTTTGCACACATAATGCAGCCAGTTCTGTTACATGCTGTCACGAAACCTCACCTCACTAATGAGTTCTCCTGCCTTCTTAGCCTGTTCCACATTTAATGACCCAGTGGCTATCCATCCGGCTCCTTTCATCCAGTTCAAATCGGCTCTATATTGGTTCTGACAAAGAAAAAAAATACACCATTGTTGGTGCTCAGACATTAAAAGCACCATTAAAGGATCCTGACATAGCCCAGAGACCAACTGAGTCAAATTAGCTCCTGCTTTTGTTTTATCTGCTTCTGCACAGTCACAGGTAGAAACCCCCCCCCTTAAAAAATATTAAATTAATTTTTTAAAATTGGAGCCATCCCTGCTTAGGATGACTTTATGTGATACCCAGCAATATGAGGAGGAGGGGAGAACTCAACCTTTTTCCTCATTATTGACTTCAATCCTGACTCCAGCAGCTGAAAGGAGCAGATCTCATTGTCTGTCTTACCAGTTTTCTTCTTTAAAATGACATGCAGGGGAGAAGAAAATGAGAATGCACAACAGAACGCAGGTGGAAAACTATTTGATGGAATTTCACAAGACATTTTATGCTTCCTGTGGTTTCAGTTCCTTCCTACACATCTCCATGGGGCAAAATATTCCTTTACTTGCCATTATACAAGGAGTTTTAATGGGAATGGCCATTTAAATGGATCTCTCGTTGAAACTAGCTCACCTATCTACCGTGGAGTAATCACCCTGGTGAGGATGTGCCTCCCCCCACCCCCACCCCTCACAAAGTGCAATATTCAGCAGCATCTGCCCTGATGCTTTGGTTCATGGCCACTATCAGGTCATATTGAGCTAAATTTAAAAAGTGAAAAATTTTTTAAAAGTACAAGTAGGCGTCAGGAGAGCAAAGAAGTGGGGAAAATAGCTGATAATTTTTACCGTTGAAGCTACCACTTCCTGGAAGAGCAGTATACGTGAAACAATGTGTCATTCAATAAATAAAAATTTATAAAGAGCCTTCTACAAAGCCAGGCCCTTCTCCCAATAGCCCACAAGGCAGAGCCCACTCATTCCAGTATAGACTCTTTTTCTATCATAGTTAAGATGACACAAACAAAATTCCTGCCCACCCCTCCATACACTTCTACGTGGAAAAAATAATTTGAATATGGAAATATTCCATTAATATTTGAAATTGTTGTGAAAATACTCCATGATGAAGAAGAAGATAGTCCCACAACTTCTTTGCTGGTGGGAACTTAAGTTTGTCGAATGCATGAGCAAGAGTGAAATCACTGGGAAACTAAACATTTTGAACTGGATCTATAAACAGGAGCTTCTATGTAATGGCTGTGTAGCCCCTAAGCACACAGTTATTTTGAATGGCCTGGATTCAGGGAATGACATTTAAAACAAGGAACTTACATCGCTCTGCAAACCATAGGCCTTCCTTGCCCATTCCACCTTCATGTCTGTTGGCAGAGCAGTAAACTGATGCTGGGCCGTCTTATATCCTATGTCTGTGGCTAAATGTTGGGCTTTCTGGGCATGGACAAGGTGAATCATATCCATAGGAACATGGCACTGAGTTTTGACATTTTCAAATCTTCTCTTGTATTCCAGATCACTCTGCAGCTTGGACACTTGGAGAGAATGAGCCATCTGAGAATCACCCTGTACGCCCTGGGCTCCAATCAGTTTGCCTCTGGACTTCTCATAGTCCTCCTTATATTTTATCTAATAGGAAGAAAGTATAGAAGGACACATGAGACTTTCTTGGAGAAATGGTTGAGTCTTAGTCTACAATCAATATAGGTTATGAAAGAAACCCCCAGAACATCTGAAACCCAGATCAGACCTGATTGAGTATATTTCCATAAAGCCAATTCAGTGAATGTTTACTGAACACCTACTATACTAGGCCTAAGGGAGATGCAAAGAGGCAAAGACACAATCTTTGCCTTCAAGACAATCCATTAGGGAAGAGAAAACATGTGCTCAAGGAAATATGATACAAAGGAAAATAATAATTGCTTAATTACAAACAAAACACTCTAAGAATTTAGAAGGTTTCCTGTGTAACAGAAGATCTTTCTTAACTGATGGTTGTAAGTCGGATAGGAAAAAATTTACATCTTAAGCTTTGTTAATCTCCAAATGAAATCTAGAATTTCCTTTAATAATTTTAAAAAT
Organism: Notamacropus eugenii; assembly: GCF_028372415.1. Lineage (NCBI taxonomy): Eukaryota > Metazoa > Chordata > Mammalia > Diprotodontia > Macropodidae > Notamacropus > Notamacropus eugenii. The sequence continues at coordinate 192,007,584 of NC_092872.1, forward strand.
ATTGTTCTGAGAAGTAGTTCATAGACTTCATCAGCCTGGGAAAGGGGTCCATGTCAGATAAAAGCGATTATGAACCTTGGCTCTATACCAATTAGGTAAGACGCTCAGTAATATAAAGCAGATCAAAAAAATACATTGTCCAGGAAAAAGCTCTGGAACAGGAGTGGAAGCTAGAGGTATTAAATAAAAGCCTCAGATACTTGCTGTGTGACCCTGGACAAGTCACTTAATCCGGTTTGCCTCAGTTTCCTCAATTGCAAAATGAACTGGAGAAGGAAATGCAAACCACTTCACTGTCTTTGCCAAGAAAATCCCAGCTGGGGTCATGAAGAGTCAGGCACCACTGAAAAATGACTGAATGACAAGTGTAGTGGACAGAACACTAGACTTAGAATCAGGAAGACCTGAGTTCAAATCCCACCTTAGATGTTTGCTACTTTTATGGTTATTGGCAAGTCATTTCATCTCTGTTTGCCTCAGTTTCCTCATCTGTAAAGTGAAGATAATATTAGCACCATCTTCACAGGGTTATTGTGAGGATCAAATGAAAAACACACAAAATATGAAATGCTAAACAAATGTCAGTTGTTTTACATATGTGAAAGCATTTTTAACTTAAAAATATGATATGAAAGAACTGATACTATCTAAATACAGACTGAAGCTTACTGTTTTTCACTTTCATTCTTTTTTTACTCATCTTTTTGTACAAAATGACTAATATTTTACGATTGTACTTGTATAACCTATTTCAGAATTCTTACCTTCTTAGGGAGGGGAAAAGGAGGGAGGAAGAGAGGCATAGAATTTGGAACTCAAAACTTTATTTTGTGTTAAAACATTTTTAACATATAGTTGGGAAAAATAAAATATCATATATAAAAAATGAACAATAAAATAGATCTAGAAAGTACTATATGAATGTAAGGTGATAGACTATTACCTTTATTATTATCAGGGTATTTGGGTTCTAGTTCCAGATTTGACTACTCGCCCTTGGGCAAGTTATTTGAAAGGCGGCATGGTATAATCACAACCACAGTCCATATTTATGTGGTACTTTTTGTAGTCTCATTTGCCCTTCACAAGACTGAGGTATGTGGGTTTTTTGTCTCCATTTTAGAGACAAGGAAACTGAGACTAGAGAAGTTAGTGTCTGAAGCAGAATTCAAACCCAAATCTTCCTGCCTACAAATCCAACATCCTACTGGATTTGAAGTCAAAAAATGTGGGTTCACATTTTGACTATACTTCAGGGGCTCCTGTGTGGCCCTGAGAAAGACCTTTCACACCTCTCTGGGCTTTTGTATTATCTTTGAAGTGAGAGAATGAGACTAAATGATCTCGAAGTCCCTTTTCACTGTAAATCCTAGGCTTTCCCCTCTCTGAGTCTCTGTTTTATCAATTGTTGAAGAAAGACTTCAACTAGATGGTCTCTAAAGCCTCTGGGCACTGTAATAGTCCAAGATTCAATTATCCATTCTAAAACTTAAGTAACCACTCACATCACTTGCTAGGTCCCTCTTGGCCTTGGCTGACAGAAAAGACAAGGCGTCCAAACGAAGTTCAAATCCTTTCGCCTTCTGTTTCTCCCAGCTGCTCTTATACAGTTTCTAAAGACATAACAATTTTAAAAAAAAATTAATCTTTAGGTGCGAGGTTGGCTTCAGACTTCTTAATAGCCTCATTAGGAAGGGAAATTAAATCACTAGATGTCACCTGCCAATACAAAGCTCATTAAAACGATATGAGAAATGAAAGTATTGATACTTAAGTCACCTGGTAGGGAATAACTTACAAGTCTCTAAACTATCCAGTTTCATGCAATTCACAAACACTTATTAGGCGTTTGTGTATTGGGCATTGTGCTAGGTACTGAAAAAAGAATATAAAGTGCACGTAAGACATGGGCCCCTGCTGTCATGGGAGTTAACAATCTTGCAGCAATTAGGACATTTCTCTCACTGGATGATGTATGAATAATTGAGTTAGGTCACCAGATAACTTCTTCTGAGCACTCTTTCCTCAGCCCATCCTCAAGAGCTGATCAGAAATAAAATATAAGTTTCAAGTAGGGCAACCCCCTTATGACTTAGTTACTAAACCACAGACAGGTTGCAATCTTTGTTGTTGAAGGGATTTTCCATGCTGGTAGTTCCCCAAACCACCAGGTCTTTCATGTACTCACAAATGAGTTAGATTAGCATCTAGATCAACCACGTAATACATGTAACTTTACATGGCACTAACACAACATCTATTGTCCACAGAATTTCAAATGAAGCAGGTCTTGTAAAATCTCACGTAAGGAAAAAAAGAGTATGGCATCCAGTCCCTCTCCCAGTACCTCACTGAGATGCTGCGCATTAGCTCTGGCCTGCAGGAAGAGAGGCTCATCTTTGCTGATGGTGTATTGATGAACACAACTCTCATTCCCAGATTTGTAAGCCACCTAGCCAATAAAAGCAAATGTCAACAGGAGAGTCAACTTAATTCAATTCAATTTAATAAGCAGTTAATACACATGTGAAGTTCTGTGTATTGTATTTTCAGGGACATAACAGATATTCATCATCTGTATCACTCCATAACAAAAAGAAGCCAGGAACAGCCATTCAGTAGGACATTGTCCTTCTCTTAGTATCATGGATAGGTGCCTATCTTGTAACTTCTACCCATTGCTCCTGTTTCTACATTCTAGTACTAGGCAAAATAATTTTAATCTTTCTCCCATATAACAGCTCTTCAAATCCTTGAAGCCAGTAGCACCCTATTTTCCCCACCACCACCATCTTTTACCAGTGCCTTCAAGAGATTCCCATGTGGCATGATCTCAATACCTTTTGCCAACAAGGTTGCCCACCTACAGACACTCTTCATTTTATCAATGTCTTTCTTAAAATGTATTACCCTGAACTGAATACAGTATATTTAAGATGTGGCCTGACCAGAATATGAAGGATTTCCCTAACCCTGGGAACTATGTTTCTCTTAATATAGCCTCGGATCACACGTATTTTGTTGGCTGCCATATCATATTTGTTGATCCTGTAGGCCATTAAGATCTCCAGATCTTTTTCAGATGAACTATTGCCTAATCACAGTCATATTATAAAATACTTTGTAAAGTTGATTTTTTTATCCCAACTTTGTATCATTTACAAATGTCATAAATGAGTCTTCTATTTTTTTCCAGTTCATTAATAAAAATATCAAACAGCACAGGCCCAAACAGAGAAAGACCCTGAGCATACAATGAATGATCTCCAAACAAGTTGACTTGGATTAGATATAGTTAAACCCAAGAGAGGAAAAAAAAAACTCAAGGCAACTTCACCAAAACTAAAATCTAGCTTCAGTTGGGGTCTCAAATGCATCCTCATGTGTGTTCCATGAAGATGATAGAGATTAGGGACTCTAGGAAGCTAGTCTTGTAGAGGAGGTTTGAAAGTCACACTGAAAAAAGATAGCCCATTTTCAGCCATGGTTGCTTTCTTAGGCTGCTACTGCACCTGTCCCATGGAGTTCACCAGATTCATGGTAGAAGAGATCAGTGGAGAAGGGAGGCAAGGTGACATAGGTAGTAGAAACAACACTTGACTCTAAGCCTAAATTGAAGTCTCTTTTCTTCTATATACATGGCAAATAATTTCACACACACACACACACACACACACACACACACACACACACACCAGGTTTTCCCACCTAGAAAATGGGCAACATATTTTTGGGGAGAGGTAACATGGTACAGTGGATTGGGTGTAAGCTATGTGGGCTTTGGCAAGTCATTCAATATCCTTTTGCCTCAGTTTCTTCATCTATAATATGAGGAAGTTGGACTTAATGACCTTTCAGGTCCCTACCAGCTCTCAGTCTATGAGACTGACCCCTAAGGTCCCTCCAGCTCTAATCTTCCTATTCCAAGGGACAAACTCTGTACTTACATTACTCTGCATCTCCTGGCTTTTCTTGGCATGTTCCATCTGGGAACTATCAGTAACACTGGTGAACTTCAGAGCGTCAGCTCTCTGCCTGTACCTTTTCTGTTAAAAAAAAAAAAAGGAAAATACCATGACACAAAGATACTACTGAACATATGTATGTATATATTCCTTCATTTCATTTAACCAAATACTTAGTGGCTATTCCTCACAACTTATTATAGGACAGGAGTACTGCTGCACACAGTGCTTAGCATAGTGTCTGGCACACAGTAGGTGCTTAATAAATGTTGATGGATTAATTGATTCATAAATTTAAATATTACCCTCAACTACTTGCATATTATAGGAGGTTCACAAAGGGAAGGAGGTTCCCCTTCTGGGTCTAGGATTCACCATTGTTAAAGGGGACATTTTACCTTTACATGGAAAGGGTCCCCAAATCTAATTGTATACCCCAGGTTATGTTCATCTTAGAAATAATGGAACTGGTATAGAAAAGGAAATTGGAGGGGGGGGTAAAGATTAGGATTTTATTTTTACTACCTCTGAGAACATTTCAACCTCCGGGCTACAAGCAGGACTTAGTCAGAAGCATCTAAGCCGCATAGGGAATCTAACCGTCACTTTGTGGTTTTTAGCATGTTTCATAATGAACTGAGTTACAAAGGCCCAAGTGGGTGTTTTTCTTCTCTCTTCCCTCTTCTGTGTACATGAGTTGTCCAATATATCTCTACCCCAAGATAATGGTCAGTACTGTGGGCAGTTTTCAGTACAAGGAATTCTCAGTCTAGAACACCCTCTACTTATCCAGACCAGCAATTCACCTGCATTTGAAAAGTTATAGGGTTTCCTGGGGTTATGTGATTTGCCCACACTCTCAACAGCACGTGTCAGAGCCATAGCTTGGACTCTGATCTTCCTGACTTTCTATCTACTCTGCCCTGCTAACTATCCTTGTTGGAGATAAGAAGGAACAAAGTCCGACCCAAGTTAAAGCTTTTGGAGAAGGCCTGCATTCAACCCTCTTGGCCCAGGAACATGAATCTCTTAAGATTTCAGTGTCCCCTAAAGCCTGGCAGAGGCCTGACAAGTTTCCTAATGCAAAAGTTCCTTGCAAAAGTCTTTTATTACCTTGTCTTCTTTACTTGTTTTACCGAGGTTTAAATTTCTGACACTCCAAGTAAAAAAGAAATTTGTTTGTTGCTAAGGTAAGAAACAAATCTCTTATGTGAACTTCAAAGAACTTTAGTGACCTGTATAATATAAATCTTTTAAGTGGAATTAGAATTCAAAGGCAGCTTTTATTTAAAAGGGGAGGGGGAATAAAATTTCATTGACTTTATGTAGGATGTATCCCAAGGAATCTAAATACATTAGCAGGGTGAAACTCAGTACAATATGTTATAGGTTCAAATCCTTTCATTCATCTCCTTTCCAAGGAGTACTCCTGATTCTCTTGGGCTTTCTCTGCCATGCCATAGAAACCTGATAACCCTGAATTTCACACATTAGAACTTCCTTCTGCCTCTTTGACCTCTCCTTGTGATTGGCTAGTTCCCTCCAGAACGTCCATTTTAAGGAGGATACCCACATCAGCCATATCTTCATTCCTTTCCAGGCTATAACCCTGACTCTCTGGACTTTCTCTACCATACCCTTCCCTACATACCTTTATTTCTTCCCTTCCTAATTCCTCACATTTTGGGTTGCATTATTTCCCCCCATACTTCTTGAAAGTAGGTAGGGCCTATCTTCTTCTCTTATTTGTATTCCCAGTAAGTAGCATAGTATCAAGCACACAGCTAGCACTTAATAAATGTTTGTTGACTTAACTTGATGACAAATGAATGGTGCAGAGTCTTTTATTCATCCTATGTAAAAATCAATGGAGGGAGTTCAGGGAAATTAAGAGATTTCATCAGATCTCTCTTAATGTCTCCAGGACTGAACATGGTCTGAGAGACCAAAGGAATTGCATTTTGGTTACCTCACTAATCAGCTCTCCAGCCTTCTTGGCTTGTTCTATATTGAGACTCCCTTCTGCCATCCACCCAACTCCCTTCATCCATGTCAGGTCTGACTTATACTGCAACTGCAAGAGAAATTGAAACAGATACCAGAAAATCACCAGAAAACTGAAAAAGCCCCATGCCCTATATGTGCCTTCCACTTAAAGCAAACAAACAAAAAATCTTGGGTCCTACTCAAGCAATAAGACAATTGGACTAACCTTGGGTCCAAACCAGGTATTTAGCTTGTGCTGCCCCACAGGGGTCCTATCTGAATATGCGATGCTCTTTTGCCAAAGGACCTCTCCCCTTGCTATGACTAAATTCCCAGTCTTTACCCCATCTAATATTCCATCGCTAATACCTCTTTCTTTGCCTTCCTAATATCTCCAGGTATCAACTGTCCCAAATGCTATTCCATTCTCTCAAGTAGGGTCAGCATCTTCAAGTTCTCTTTATTTTCTATCTTTTTTTTTTCCTATCTAGAGTCATCCTAACTACTTTTTACCTTCCAATACTCTGGGTGAATCACAGAAGACCCCAAAGGGAGTTTTTAGACTTTCTACTTGGAGGAACCAATCCTCTGCTGTCACATACTCATGCCTTTGTAATTCTAAAAGAATTAAAAACTAAGAATTACTCAAGACTAAAACAAAGTAAGAATTATATAAGACAAAGACTAAGGATTATCTAAGGAGTCTGAGATTCCTGTGTGTAGAGATAAGATTGGGGATGCCTGGAAACAGGATGGATGGAGACTTCACCTCACTCTGAAGCTTATAGGCTTTTTTGGCCCAGTTAGTTTTTATGTCCTCGGGGAGCACTGTATAGACATGCAGTTTCTTTCTGTAATCCAGGTCGCTGGCTAGAGCCTGAGCCTTCTTGGCGTGCCGGATGTTGACCATATCCATAGGCAAGTGGAAATGAGTCTTACTCTCCTCAAACCTTTTCTTGTATTCAACCTTAGGTGCACACACAAACACACAAAAATATTTTTGACTTAAAACACAGCTGTAGAGAAGTAGAACAAGTAGGTACAGAAATAATTAAAAATCATTAAAAGAAATTAAACATCTTCTAGGAGTTATCAGTTCCTAGAACACTGCTTGGCACATGGGAGGAGCTTAGCAGGCAGGTAGGTGGTAAAGTGGATAGAGTATTGGACTTGGAGTCAGAAAGACCTAGTTCAAATCTAGCCTCAGAGATTTACTAGCTGTGTGACCCTGTGCAAATCACTTCACCTTGTTTCCCTCAGTTTTCTCATCTGTAAAATGAGCTGGAGAAGGAGATGGCAAACCTCTCTAGTATCTTTGCCTAGAAAACCCCAAAAAAGGAGATCATGAAGAGTCAGACACAACTCAAAAAAGACTGAGCCACAAGAGTAGTAGTGGTGATGGTAGTAGTAGTAGTAGTAGTAGTAGTAGTCGACTAAAAAAGACTGAGCCACAAGAGTAGTAGTGGTGGTGGTGGTAGTAGTAGTAGTAGTAGTAGTAGTAGTGTAGCAAATATTTGTTGATTAGGAGATATTATGATATTAACGCTAACTGATATTCTTGGAGTTCTTAGGTTTACAAAATGAGGATCTCATCTAATCCTCATAACAACTCTGTGTGTTTTGCACCATAGGGAAATGAGTTCAGAAGTTAAGTGCATTCATAGTCACATGGCTCATCAGGTGTCAGGCATGGGATTTGAACCCAGATTCCTCTTGATTCCAAGTCCACTCTCTTACTTTTCCAACAAAAGTGAAAGTCTTCTCAAACTCCATTCTATCATGTAACTGAACATCCTGGGCTTCATTTATTGATTATTTCTCTCTCCAGAACCATCCCTGAGCTATGCTGAAATTACAATAACTAGTTATGACTAATGAACAAAGGTTGCACCCCTCCAACTTCTCCCACAGGTCAGTCAAGGAAGAGGCTTCAAGCAGGAGTTTCTAACTGGCTCATGGCCTCAGGGTGACCAATAAAGAAGGCTCACTGAAGAAATTTTCCCTAAAATACCTTCTAAGTAACAGGAAGAAATAGTTTACCTCACTGCTCATCTTGGCCACCTGCAGGGAGTGCAAAAGCCTCGAATCTTTGGTTCCCATGGCTCTCCCTTTTGTTTTTTCATAGTCTTCTTTGTATTTAATCTTAAGAAAAAGAAGAAAGTCTCCCATGAGTGGGGAGAATGAGGGGGAGAAGTGCGCCAACCAAAGAGGCCAGGTTGTTCCAAGTGCAAGGCAAAGGATCCCAGAGAAGAAAAATTTTTAAAGCATCTCCCAATGTTTATCAAATTCAGAATAAGATGAAAGTATTAGAAGTTCTGCAACTTTAAAATGCAACCTAGCAATCATTATTTTCCCCACATGACCACCAGCATCTCATCAGAACAATTTCTTATGCATTTACAAGTTAATGAGGTAAAACCTACATTGCTGGCAAGCTCCCCTGAGGCTTTGGCAGCCAACAAAGGCATGGCATCCAGCTTCATCTCAAACCCTCGGCCTTTTGTCTTCTCCCAACCTTCTTTGTACTTAACCTGATAAAGGAAACACCAGGTGAATAAGAGAAGCTATTGGCAGCACTGCTCAAAGTCAAAGTGAAAAAGTGAAAAGAAAAGAAAGCCTCTATCTTCCCCAAGATACAGAAAAATGGGCTATCAGGAGCAGAACTTTTACTGTTGTACCCTCATTATTATTTTTATCATCATTAAGAGTTCATGACAACAGGGGCCATGCATTTAAATAAAGACAACTAAATTGAATATTATCAATAGGATGTATACAGTATTAATGATGTGAATATTATGAATGTTGGTAACATAAAGACAACTAAGTTTAATATTATTGAAGATAGATGAATACAATCAATCATATAAATGTTGTAAATATTGATTATATGTAAATAATGGTGATTCATATTATTGATACTATGCAAATAGTATCAATAATGCAGATATTATGAATATTGATAACATAGAAACAACCAAATTTCATATTGTTGATGATATGTGAATATAATCCATTGTATAAATGTTGCAAATATTTATAATATATAAATAATGGTGGCTATTGATATGTGAATTATATCAATAATGTGGATATTATGGATATTTATAACGTGTAAATGCAGGCAGGTAAATTTAATAATATGTGAATGGGAATTCTCGCAGTATGTGCCTTGGAGTGAAGAAAATCTTGGTTTCAAATCCTGCTTCATGCACATATGAGCGATGTGATTATGATCAAGGCATCACTCTAAGATTAAAAGTTATATAGAAACTGCTGAACTGCACAGATTAAGGGAGTTTGCACATCAGAACCACCCTAAGCCAATGAAAGCACAGTTCAAGGACAGTTTCAAAGCCAAATGAAATAACAATAATATGTCAATACTTGAAAAGATCTATAATATCATTGAGTCTTGCTATTCCATCTACTGATGCCAATGCAAACCCTTCATACTATAGGAAATAATTGTAAGGTTATACCTTAAACCTCAGCACTTCGTTATTACTGTGTCACCTACCTTATTGTGAACTCTGAAATTTCCCTCTGTGATCATTATGTGTCCTGTCCTTCCATATCTCTCCTTGCCTCAGTCCTCCCAAACCTCTTCATCCTTACTGTATCCTCTAGTGACTTTCTCCCTGCCACCCCATTCTCCCAATCGATCCCTCCTACTCTAGCTTAATTTTCCTCCTTTAACAGTCTTGATCTCCAGTAGTTAACCAGTTTACTTGCATATTGGCCTCCACCCTTTACTTTCTTTCCTTCTTCCTTGTCCCTACTGTCCTTACCCCCCAGAAGATCACATTCTGCTATCACTCTCACCACCTGCTTTCTCCATGCACACTGTGCTACTGAATGGCACTGGAGGAAGTCTTACCACTGTGTTGTGTAAATTCATTCCCAGATCTCATTTGGGCCTTGAGTGCTACACCACAATCTTCTCATTCTTTCCTGATTCTTTTATTTCCTTTAAAATATGGAATGTTTCACGAATTTGTGCCATCCTTTCCCATGGACCATGCTAACCTTCTCTGTATCATTACAATTTTAGTACCCATCCTGCCCAAGTGAGCACCCTCACTGACTCTTTCTTCCACATTCCTTAGTGGTTGTTTATAACCTTCTCTTCTTTCCCTAAGGTTCCCATGCCTCCCCAACCCTTCCTCTCATAGCAAATATCCTCACTTCCCACTTAACTGAGAAAATGGAGGCAGAAGTCATAAGTTCCCTCACCATCCTCACTCCATATCCAGTCAGTTCATAAAGCTTTCTTGATCTAATTTCCACAAAATCTCTCACAACCATCCTTCTCTCTCCATTTACACAGCCACTCCCCTAATTCCAGCCTTTCTTGCCTTTTACTTAAGTTATTACAAGAGCCTCCTAATTGTTCTCTTTGCTTCTAGTCTCTCACCTCTCCGATCCATCCTCCTTGTATCTGCCAAAATAAGCTTCCAAAGCCATAGCTCTAACATGCCAGATATCATTCCCTGCTCCACAACTCTGCCTTGGGTTAAAATGCTAATCGTTCAAATCTGACAATTAAGACCTGCCACAGTGCAACTCTCGATGACCCTTCCAGCCACTCCCCTTCACAAATTCTACATTCCAGCCACACTCAACTACTGACTATTCCCCAAACTTGTCATTTTATATCCTATAGTCACACAAGTCATCCACCATGCCTAGAATATACTTCATTTTCATTTCTGCCCTCATCTCAAAATCCTTTTTTCAAGGCCCTTCTCAGGTGCCTCCTGCTCCATGAAGTTCTCTATGATTCCCCCCAGCCCCAATGACCAAGTCACTCTGCCTCCCCAATTTTCTTTAGACTATACTTATTTGCATATACATTCTAGTCCCCCAATAGGATGCAATAAGTTCCTTGCACTTCATTTGTCTCTTGTATTCCTAGCATCTAGCAAAGTTATGTGCACACAGCAGGAATTTAATATACATTTATTAAATTGAACTGAACCATCCCCCATTTATGCAACTAACAAATGAAATTAACGCGTTTGTTGACTTGAGTGAACCAGCTCCCATTCAGGCACATTGTTTGCTTACCTCACTGAACAGCTCAGCATTGGCTCTTGCTTTTACTAACTGAGGTACATCTTGTGGCAGGGTATAATTCAACTTGTTTTTCTCATAATCTGCCCGGTAATTCACCTGTTAGGATGTCAGATACAAACTTCTAAATACAGGATTTCTAAGCAGGCCAAATGCAAACATGTGCCCTTAATTTAGACAAAAAGAAAAATGCTACAGGCATTCTCTTCCAATTCAAATCAAATTACTAATCCTGGAGTGGGGCAAGAAGGAAAAGGAGAAGAAGGAAAAGGAGGAAGAGGGGGGGAAAGGTAGAGGAGAAAGAAGAGGGCAATTCCAATATGACTATAATTTGGCGAACGATGATGCTTTTAAAAGGGCAGAATAGAGAAGCCAGATGGTAACTACAACTACCAAAAAATGAACATAGAAGGTTCAGATTAGAAACTTTAGAGACCATTATGTTCCACCTGTTCAGTTTACAGATCAGGATTCTGAGTCTCAGAGAAGTAAAAGTAGTTTGCCCAAGGTCAGTCGGAAAATTGGACGATGACAAACAGAGCTGGGACATGAAGCTAGACCTACTGGGCTCCCCAGGCCTGCACCAAAGAAACTGGAGGAGTAAAAATTTAAAGAACTTCTCATGATTAGAAAGTCTCCATTGCTGCTCGAAAGTCCTGCGAGGAAAGAAGCAGCCCCATAGTGAAAGGCACACTGGGATTGGAACCAGATGATCTCAGTTTGGGTCCCAGCTCTCAGATGTTTTAGCCAAGTGACTATGGACAAATGACTCTACCTCTCTGACTCTGTTTCTCTACCTTAAAAACAGATTTGAAAATCCTTGCATCACCTATTCCATAGACTATTGTGAGAATCAAACGAGACAGTGACTCCCAAAAAAGACTTTATAAAGTAAACCTCAAGGCATTATATAAATATAAGCTGTGGGTTTTTAACGTTATTGTTCATTATTTTTATCACTGGCACAAAGAAAGTGCTATAAAATGTTAGTTATTAGTTATTATCATCATTAAGTAACAATTTCTCTATTTATTGAAATGTTTTATATAATCATCACCCCTACTTACCTCTTAGGAAGGTTGGGAGAGGGACTCTTTGTAAAACATTCAAGCAAGATACAAATGTGAGGTCTTATTATACTTTTATATTTACATGGCACCTAGTATTTTACTAGGCACAAAGTAAGTATTTATATATCCCCTACTATGTGTCAGGCACACTGCTAAACATTTAATGATAATAATGGTTAATACTTATATAGTGCTTACTATGTGCCAGGTACAATGTTAAGCATTTAATAATAAAAATAATAAGTGATTTTAATGTAATATTACAGTATATGCCGTGCTAGGCATAGTGCTAAACATTTAATAATATGAATAATGGCTAATATATGTACCAGGCACAATGCTAAGCATTTAATACTAACAATAATAGCTAATACTTCTATAGTGCTTACTGTCTGTCTGGTTTGTCCTTCATGGAATAAGAAGACCATGACATCAGAGAAATGATGGCACAACTTGCACTTGACTTTGATTTGAGTGAGGGAGGGAGGGCTGTGCAAGGTCACCAACCTCGCTTTCTCCTCCTGAGCCATCTGGGTCCAGTGACCAGAGATATTCATCAGGATGACTGGTGATGGCCCAGGATACAATGGGAGACCTTGGCCTTTTCAGGCTGACCTTTTCAGGTACTCACTTAGAGGAGTTAATGCCCATTGAGTGAATAGTCCTCTTTAAGAAGTAGTCAGGGAATGACCCTTTTAATGAACAAAAGAGAAGGCATAAGGCTAATCATTTAATAATAACAATAACTAATCTTCATGTAGTATTTACTATGTGTGCCAGGCACTGTGCTAAAGAGGTTTACTAAAATTATCTGATTCGATTCTCACAACAGCCCTGCAAGGTCAGTGCTATTATCTTCTCCATTTTACAGTGGAGGAAACCAAGGCAAACAGGGTTAAGCAATTTGCCCAGAGTCACATACCAAGTAAGTATATGAGATCAGATTTGAACTCAGGTCTTCCCAACTCTAGGCCCCATGCTCAACCCAATGAGCCACCAGCTGTCTCTAGAACATATTGAATTGATTGTGTGATTTGATTGATTTTTACCAAAAAAAAGAAAAAAAACCCAGAATCATTCCTTCAATGGAAGCATAAAAGATAAAGCACTGAGCTTAGAGTCAGGATCAGCCAGGGACAAATCATATCTCAGACAGCTACTACTCATGTGACCCAGAGCAAATTATAACCTTCTGAAGATCCTTCTTCATCTGTAAAATGGGGATACTAATTGCATCTCCTTCACAGAATTACTGTTATGATCAAATTAGAAAACATTATATAAAGTACTCTGCAAACATGAAAGCAATATAAAAAATGGGAGCTGTATGAGTCTGTGAAAAGCAACATGACATCACTTTCTCCATGTTCACATGGCTGATCATCAAGGGAGAATCTCATGGTGGCCAAAAGCCCAGTGGATAAAAAGGAGTAAAATGGAGGTGATCACAATGTTCCCAGATGGCCTCCAAGAGCCAGGAATAACTCAGTGGTCAGCAGCATCCCCCTTACATGACTGAGTTGTTGTGCGTTGATCTTGGCTTGAACGATCTGCGGAGTATTTGTCACAGAACTGTACTTCAACTTGTCAATGCTCTGTCTATAGTTGACCTAGGTCAAAAGGAGACATCCAAGAAGTCAGCTTATTCTCATATAAAGTGGACAACGTTTACTTAATTGTAGGATGGTAGTCTTAAATATTAACTCAATGACTTGCTAAAATGAGGCATGGGTAATTTTTGGAGACAGAACACAAGATTCAAAGTAGATTTTGTAAAATGTTAAAAACCTGTGTGCGCTGAAAAGAGAAAAAAATCACAACAAATGAACATAATTGACATGACTTTTTACAAAGGGGAATGAAGTATCGATTGCTTTCTTTGGGGACATTTCTAATTTCTCTTCCCCTTACATCCACTGAATCATCCCAGAATCATTTCTCAGCATTCTTCTTGGTCTATGAATAAATCTATGAACCTGCTTTCAGGGATAGGTGTTATGGTCTGCCAACCAACTGGACTAATCAACTCCTACTATTGCTGCCTTGTATCTGGGGTTGGTTCAGTTGGCTAAAGCAAAAGACAAACAAGGTTACTGACAACCCAGTGGGGTAAATGGGGTGACTCAGGACAACTTGAAGGTACCTACAGAGACAGGCAAGAAGAGTGGAGGAAGGAAGGCTGAAGAATGCCTAATTTATTTAATATATTTAATGCCTATTTAAAAATCTTGCCAAGGTCTGTCCTTGGAACCAAGAAACAAGGAGGAATGGCCTTCCTTGTCACCATCTCCTTTCTGTGTGGCAAGTATAGTTCGTGCTTCTAGTATGCTAATGCCACAGTTCACATGCTTCAAGAGGCTGTTGTGGGTTGGTCTAGGCATCTAGGAAAACTGTGTTCAATGTTCCAAACAACCAGCTTGCAAAGGAACTTCTAGAACACATCTCACTTGTAAGGTGGCAATACCTGTACTAGAAATAATTCAAAGTATATGCCAATCTAGCAATGGTCTAGGAATAGTCTTGTGCCACCTTTGTAAGTGAATGAAAGAATTACTATTAGACATTTAGGTAATGATTCAGAATAAAGTTTTTGCATGGTCTGAAATTGGGATAGAGGGAAAAGTAGAAAAAAAAATGAAGTTATTTCAATGTCAACCACTAATGAGATTAGTGTATGCTAGCTTCCTAATGTATTAATTCAGTAGCAGAAATGATCATCTCATAAGAAGTAAATTAGGATTCTGAGTTACGCAAGATTAAATGTAATGAAAAATATATTTTTAAGCTGCATATGCCTGCCAGATAACTAGGCATTAAATACGGAGTAGAACACAATTATTTTTCACTGTGGGACATAATTAACAGTCAGCACAGTTAATCACCTCCTTGCGACATCAGAAATTCTTGTATATTGCTGCAGTCTAGGTTCTGAAGGCGCTTTTTGCCATAGAATGAAGTCTAATTTTAATGACATTTAATGCTGACAAAATTCTTCTAAATGGAATTCCCTTTAACTAAATACCTCTATTTCACCCCCATTTCTGCTCCATTAGCCTGCCTTCATAGTTCTGGGACAGAGACAGAGCAGGGACGAGATGTTGGTACTTACTAGGCAAAATTGTAACCCCCTAAATTTGAAAATTGAGTTCCTTGTCTGATGCTGCCTGCATGAAGCTTTGAGTCTCCTCCATAATACACACAGAGCTAGCAAACTGTGTGTCGTGGAAAGACAGATTTTTCTGGCATTAAAATATATACATTTTTTAAAAGGAATCACAAGAAGTATTCTTTGCTGGGCTCCTTGAGTGTTATACCTGAGGCAGCTGCCTGGCTTGTCTACTCCTAATTCTGACCACAGCTGAGAGAATGAAAATGCAAAAAAGGTAGTTTTTCATATTTTTGTCCAGAAAGCCCCTATAATGCTAGCATTGGGAGACAGAAATAGGATGATAGGATCATGGATTTAGATCTGGAAAGGACTTTAAAGGTCATTAAATCCAACCTCTTCATTTTACAGATGGGGAAACTGAGGTTGAGAGTAGCTGACTTGCCAGGGTCACACAAAGCATAAATCTCTGAGGCAAGAATGAACCCAGGTCTTCCTAATTCCAAGTTTAGTCCTATATCTGTGGCACTACCTACCTCTATACAAATTGATAATAAGAAACATGTTCCAGGTTTACTATTATATCAAATGTCCCCAACACAAAGCAGGTAGATTTGTGAGGTATGACCTGACTGAGATTTCTGTTTGTATCCAAATCCACATAACAACAAGCCTTGTTATTTTGTGGTCTGACTATCTAAAACCTGAAGCCCTCCATTCGGGATTTTCATATGTCCAAATAAACCTGCTAATTTTGAAGGATTCTGCCCCACAAGGGACATGCTAAAAGTACCCAACCGATTTTGAAGGATTCTGCCCCACAAGGGACATGCTAAAAGTACCCAACCTTTTCTAAGTAATTTTGCGGCAAAAAAAGTCATCCATTTCCAGCACATAAATTAAAGTCATCTGTTTCCAGAAGATAAATTAAAATGTTGAACAGACAAAGAAACAGTGAGAACATAAGACAGTGGGGTAAAGTCACAATAAGACGGTAAAAATACCCTCCAGATACCAACTTTCTGATATTTATAAACTTTTACATTTTCTTCTTTTAGCTGACTGCCTTAAAACATTCAGTTTTGTTGCTTTCTCTCATCTCCATTAGGGCAGTAGTAAGCTAGGTGGCACAGTGAACAGAGTGCTGGACCTGGAGTCAAAAAGACATGAGTCTTCCTAAGTTGAAATTCAGCCTCAGACACTTACTAGCTGGGCAACCCTGAGCAAGTCACTTAACCCTGTTTGTCTCGGTTCCCTCATCTGTGAAATGAGCTAGAGAAGGAAATGGCAAACACTCCACTAACTTTGCCAAGAAACCCTCCAAAAGGGGGTCACAAGAGTAGGACACAACTGAAAAATGACTAAACAACGAAACAAGCAAGAAAGCAAAAGGAAATCTTAGAAATCAACTTACATCCTTCAAGGGAACGAGCTTCATGGTTGTCTGATAGGAAGGAGTAAGAGTGGCTGGGTAGTTGTAATCAATATTGTCGTGTTTATAATCAGATTTGTAGGCTATCTGAAATACACAGAAAGCAAGAGCAGCAAATGTGGGGAGTGGAGAAAGCCTTAGTCGAGTGATTTGACTATGAGTCATAGCAGAAACCACCATCAAAGTCAGTTCAAGGTTAACACTCGGTAAGAAAATTGAATTATTATTTTATTTCTTCTATTCAGTTGACATAATATCAGTTCACTTTTACATCTAATATAGCAGAAAGAGCACTGCCTCTGGAGTCAAAGGATTGAGATAAAAAGCCAACCTCTGATATATACTATGTAACCTTGGGAATGTCATAAGTTTTCTGAGCCTCAATTTCCTCACCATAAAATGAGGGAAATGGGCTAGATGATCTCTATGATCCCTTCCAGTTATAAACCTATAACTGCAATTCCAAGTTCAATCCTATATCTGTGGCACTACCTATCTCTATACAAATTGATAATAAGAAACATGTTCTAGGTTTCCTAGTATATCAGATGTTCCCCCCCTCTTACCCTACCCCCAGCTTAGCACCACATGCATAATAATTTAATAATAGCTTATTTTATTGAATACCAGTATTATTATGCTTCCTGTATTAGTCATTTTGATGAACTGAAAGCTAAATAAATTAATAAAAATCCTTTGGAAAACAGAATCGATAACAAATTCTAGGGGTTAGTACATTTTAAAGCTCTGGTGTTCAAATTCATCATCTGTGTAAAAGAAAATTGGTCAAGATTTCCTTCCCCCCTTTCATGAAGCATCACCTGTTTTTCTGGGTTGCCTGGTTTGGCCTCCAAAAAAAAAAAAAAAAACTTACATTGCTTGCCAAATTTGCGACCTTCATGGCATGTAGAGTACGCCGGTCCATGCCAACCCCTTCATAGTGGCCTTTCAGCTGGTTCTGGTAATTTTCCTTGTATTTATTCTGCAAAGAGGCACCCATCATTCAATTTCATCATTCTCTTACACAAACAGTACAAGAAAAATAATCTTCACTTTTTTGGTCTCAAAATCAAAAGAGAAATGATGAAATATAACTTTGTTAAGGTGTTTACTATACTAAGCTGTTATGCTAATGCACTAAAAACTTGTTAAGCATTTTTTCAAAGTTCCAATAAAACACCAGAGCATTGGTTGACTACATTCTGGCAAGCATATAGGAAAAAAAATATAGGTTCTTTAAAGCCAAGAAAAATGGATTTTTTAAGCCTCATCTGAAAATATAGCGATTTTTCAATTCTCTTCTGATGTAAAAGACTGTAGCATTTTAATCAGATTATGGTCACTCAGCTGAGTCAATATTTATAGATACCTACTGTGTGTAAGATCCTGTTCCAAGCACTGAAACAAGGCTTTATAAACCACTTCTTTTCTCAACGTTTGAATTTTTTTAAAAGTACAGATAAACGTGTGTGCATGTACACAGGTATTTTGGTATCTACACATCATATATTATATATGTGTGTCTGTATGTGTGTACAAAACCAAGTATACACACAAACTATATATATTATATGTAGATGTGTGTATATACATACACACACACACAAATCAAGTTTGGAGATAGCTAGCTAGCTAGCTAGCTGCTTATCCCTATACATAATGTGTGTATCTTCATATCTATATATAGACATATACAGATATCTATCTAGATCTCTTCTTTATACAGATATCTATCAGTCCAGATCTCTATCTACATATCTCTATTTATACATCTCTAACTATATTATACATATATATATACATACATGTATATATATATATCCAAATTTTATTTTTAATCAGGAACTTTGGATTTTGACAAATTCAATTCAATCCAACACAATTTACTGCTAAATATGTATTATGCGGCATTCATATAACATGCTAGATATTGGGGATACAATGACCAAAAAAAGGCCCAGTCCTTAAGAAGCTTCCATTCTACTAGGGGAAACAACATATTTGCAGATAAGTAGATATAAATATATACAAAATACATATAAAATATTTTCTGGGGAAAGAACATTAACAATTGAATGAATAAGGAGCTGCGTCTTGAAGAGAGTTGGGGTTCCCAAACACAGGAGAGACAGAGAGCATGACATGTATGAGAGTCAGCCTGGGCAAAGGCATCAAGATGGGGGACAGAGCATCCTACATGAGGATATCAAGCAAGTCAGTTTGGGGAGAACATAAAAGTGCTTGACAAGGAGTATTATGCAGTCAGCCTGAGAGGACAGGGTAGAAACAGACTGTGAAATGCTTTAAATTCTGGACGAGGAGTTTGTATTCAATCCTACAGAGAGCAAAATGTCAGTGAAGTTTCTTAAACACAAAAGTGTCATGGTCAGACTTGCACAACAAATACACATGGCCCAAACACATCGAGTTAGGTAAACGATCTTGGTCTATTTCCCTGGAGGGCAGGAACCGTATCTTTCCTAATCACTGTCTATAGTGTGAATATAAGTAGGTATCTGTGAAATCTTTAGGATATTAATGATCACTGCTTATAGTAACACATTTTGCTTTTCAGAATAGTCTAATAAAAAATAAATTTTCCTATTACACTTTAAACTATTTTCCAATTTAACTCTATTAGAATCAGTGGGCAGAATAAGGTAAACCAGAGCCAGTGGGAAGAGAGGAAAGGTAGACCAGATCTAACGATGTTACAAAAAGAAAGATTCTGGTTCAGTATAAATAAGAATTTACTAATGAATACAGTCATTGGTTGGTGGAATAAGCTGTCCTGATAGGCATCAAGTTCCCTTTCTCTGAAGGCATTAAAAAAGGCGGCTCTCTGTCAAAAATACTGTGGTAAGGTTTACTCAATAAGTAGATCAAACTAGATTATTTCTAAGGTGTCTTCTAACTCTGAAGTCCATGATTTAAGTGAAATAAAGTGATAGCATAAAACCATGTATCAGACTGAGGTATACATCACATCTTTTCACATGAGTCAGGAATATATTGTACACAAAGCCAAAACTAGGGCAAGGCAACTGGAAATTTACTTTCAAGAATGGAAATTTAGATTAATTTAAATAATTTAAATTTAAAATTTAAGTAATAAGTTTAAAAGACTGTGCAACTTAAAAAACCATTTTATTTTCATTTTTATAGGGTTTTTATTACATTAGCCTCATGTGAGTTACCAAGAATAATTAATTAAACTAGGAAATTATCAGATAGTGAGTTTCCCCCAGTCATACACAAGGAGAGCTCATTCCCCACTCAGCATTGCCTTGTTCCTTCTCCAAACAGGGCTTCCCCAGCAGTGACCGCAAGAGGGTTTCTCCTTGATCCCAAAAGAGGTCTTCCCTTATCACCACTGATTTTACTGCTACTTGACCAGAGCATCAAAATAGCTAGTTATCACTCTAATCTAACTATACATAATCCATTTTGTCAGTAGTGACTACTACATTCAAAAGCTACTGATGTTCCCACTATCCTGATCTGAAACATACACACCCATTAACATGAATGGAAGGATATTAGTAGTCCTAGAAGATGGGAAGACAAGAGCTATGAGGCCTGCACATAAAAACATTAACAACTTACATCACTGGTGAATTTGGAGATTTTGCTGACATTCCTGAACTGAGGAGTCTCACAGTAGTTAATACTGTGGCCTTTACTATTTTCCAGATCTTTCCTATACTCCACCTTAGAAACCAAAATATCATGAGGTACAATATAACCAAACCCCAAATCAGTCTCTAAAACCTCTGAAGGAATTAAGAATGACTTAGAAAATTTTCAACCCAAAAGTTAAAGAATTTGAAAAGAATTTTTAAATAAGCATGCTTTCCTCCCCCACTGTCATAGTAATATAGTTCTAATCAAACCTCTCCAATTTTTATCTAGTTCAAACAATACAATGAAAAATTTGCAGTCATTTAACAGATAATCATTGAAGACACCACAAATAGATGAGGAGAGTTCCTTCTAATTTATGACTGCTTGAGAAACCCTGGATGGCAGAATGGGAAATGCTATGACCCCAAATCACTACGTAGTGGAGATGCCACTGGAGAGGTCAATTGAAGTCCTATTACCATTAATGGAGTCTTAGCTGATCTGTCTCCACAGATAAACATATGGTCAAAAGTAATTTGAAGACTCCCTGGTGCCCTTCTCTTACAAATGGAAATGTAGCTCCATTCCATGTGACATCTTATAAAATACATGTTTATGATTTGTCCTTTTTTAAAGAGCTTTAAGCATAATCTTGGAAAAATCGTCCCCAAAATTTTGCAGTGTCTTTTTCCTGTGTTCTAAATATATGGAGGTTAACGATTTAACAGTATCTTGAAGCTAAATCTAATGAGAGGCATTGTAGAGGAGTAGAAAGAAAGAGTATCAGATCAAAAGTCACATCTCCACAGAGAGCATCTCTGTCACTATCTGTGTGACCTTGGACAATCTCTTCTCTTTTCTAAACTATTAGATGAGGGGGTTGGACTACATGGTCTCTAAGGTCACTTCCAGTTCTATGTGTTTATAAAACACTTTCTTATGAAAGTAATAGTCCCTGGAAGCTAGAGATGGATAGAAGCCTCCAGGAGAGTTTCAAGTCTTTTTCTTTTTTTCCGAATTAATACCCACCAAGATTATAAGTACCTTCAACACCTTTTCTTACTTCAGATAAAAGGTGACTACAACTAAGTCCTTATGAATGTGAATAAAGAATCTTCTGAAGTGGTTGAATTATTTGAATTCCCACTGCATATTTTCATTGGGCTGGAACCAACGATCACATTTAACATAATTATAACTTCAAAAAGTCCAAATCTGAGCACATAGGACTATTTCTGGGGATTCATTATTTGCACTTGTTGGGATCTATGTAGTCATTGAGAATGTGATCATTTTCTTACTTCTGAGTTTTAGTGCAGATCAGTATTTGGAATTTGGTTGTCTTGTCTTTGAAAGCCATCATATACTAAATCAACAAATGACAGGAAAACTTTGCATGTGTGACATCTAGAAACCTCAATAAGCATCCCATGTGGCATTTCTCCTACATCTACAGTCCAACGGTAACTGGTACTTGTAATAGTAATCTTGAGGTATCTCTGCATAGCACCTTCTGAACCATCAATGAATCAATTACGTGTACAAGAGTTTTACTGTTGGACATACTGCATCTTATTCTGCTTTTGAAAGTTTGCTAATCTATGTATAATGATTATCCATCAACCAGAATATTTGATCATCAGAATATCTTTCCCTGCCCCTGCCACATAACAGCATCCCTGGTAAGCCCATAAACACAAGTAAGCCCCTCCTCACTCTTACCTCACTGACAAGTTTGTTCACACTCTGGGCACGTTTTAGGACCAAGTTGTCTTGGGCTGAAAGTGAGTGGTAGTGAGCTGCTCCTTTCATCTTATTGAAATCCTGCCTGTACTTTATCTGAAAGAAATGATGAACAAAGCATGTCTGAGATCACTACTTTCATGGGCCATGTCTGAAAGTGCCCCATAATTAGTTTATAGCAAAATTTTTCTCTACTGAATCTGACACAAAGCTACACAGTATGCGTTCAGTTTTAGATTATCAATGAACTATTGACCTTTCTCTTTTCTCTTTGAGTATTTTCTATATATATTCAGTCAACCTATACCAACTGGGCATACAGATGGAAGGTTTCCACCCAACAAGGAAAAAAATCCCCTTGGGATCAATGAGTGGCCTGACTAAGAGATTTGAATTTCACCTCTTCTCCCTTTACCAGAAGAGAGGCAGAGTAAGGGTCACATAGCCAATGATCATATAAGCAAGGAGGCTCAATATTTGGAGCTCCTCTTCATCTTTAATAAACAATAGACTTTACTAAGATTTGACATCCTGAGAATTCTCTCAAAAGGAAGATATGAAAGATGAAAATAGAGATGATCTGCCTCTGATTTTCTTTTGCATTTAGAGATTTATATTGAGTGTTTCATTGGGTGTTGGACAAGATGTAGTTTAATTATAGCCTATCTTTCGAGGAATGCCAGCTAGCTGAAACTCCATGAGGCAGAGTCAGGTTACTGACTAGGCTCTATCAGCACAATCAGATGTGTTTACCCACAGTGCTGAATTTCTACATAGGCTTCCATTTTATATGAAGCCATATCATGTCTGCATGCATGTTTCAACATCTGCATGAGCCCAAATTGACCAGAAGCACAATTATCCTGTTTGTTTATACAAATCTCTACTGCAGCAGGAAACTACCAATAATCTCCAAAAACCAAATAATGCTCAAAGTGTCCTCGGGTGCACAATAGGAACTGGGGACTAGGTATCTACATTACTTCAGTTTCTTAGAATTGGAGAGTGCTAGATCTGGAAGAGGCCTTTGAGATCATATAATCTATCCTTTTAAAATTTTTACAGGTGAGGAAACTGAGGCTCACCAAAGTCTAGTGATTGGTCCAAGATTACAAAAGGAGTTGGTGAAAGGGCCAAGATTAGAACCTTAGACTCCCACAGTCCAGTCCAAGGCACCTTCCTTTTCCCTGTCATTTTCAACATTGACATTATATAAGGTTCTTTAAGGACATTGGTGGAAAAAGTCCATTTCATCATTGATTCTTTTGCCCTTCGGTCTCCTCCACTTTATACTTACATCACTTGCCAGTTCGTTGGCTTTCTTCGCATTCAGATAAGCAGGCGTGATCATAGCGGGAAAGCTACCTTTTCCTCTGCTCTCTTCAAATTCTTCTGAATAGTCCTGCTGAGACATGCAGGAAGTTTAATTGTTAACGCTAACTTCACAGAATGAGTGGGTGATGAAAGACCATTATCAAAACCCATACTAACTCTGTACTTACAAAAAAAAAATCACTGAAAGAAAATATCCTTGAGATAATATTAGATAAATATTATTATCTAATTCAATGAAATCCAACAAGCTTTCTTTAAGTACTCACTAGGTGCCAGCAACTATGGTGGGTGCTTAGGTATAAAGCCAAAAGTGAAACTGTCTCTGCCCTCAAGGAGCTTATATTCTGCTGGGGGGGGGGGGTGGTATGCATACCACGAGCATCCAAAATTTTATATCTAGGGCCAATGGGTAGATAATATATCTTCAATATTCTCACAGGTCCTGATTGTTATGTTCTCATGTCCTTTTCCAAAGCCTTAAGTCTTACTATGGATTCTGCATTATTATTGGGTTATTATCTTTTTACTTCCATCTAGATATGAGTTATTACTGGGATACACTGTTAGACTCATTAATAACTTTATTCCAAGTATGTTTGCTATGTATACTCAATCATTAGTAGAGCCACAGAGATTTATATATTGACATTTGGCCTCTACACTCATTGATTTCTATCATTAATTATATAAGAATAACAACAGTAACAGTTATTAGAACAACAGCTCACATTTATATAACACTTTATGATTACAAAAATTCTTACATACATTAGCTCAATAATCTTCAGATAATAGTTATCATTATTGGTAGCTAACAACAGGGGGAACACTCCAGAATAGGGACTGAAGACAATACCATTAAAACATCATCCCACTATCCCTCAAGGCTATCTCCTAGAAGCCTGAGGGGAGGGTGTAGCAAGTCTCCCCAAGAGAATCATCATTATACTTGTATAAAATATATGGTTACATTGCTGTGGTGTTGTTCCAGTCATGTCCCATTCTTCCTGACCCCATTTGGGGTTTTCTTTGTAAAGATCCTGAGATGGTTTGCCATTTCCTTCTCCAGATCATTTTACAGATAAGGAAATGGAGGCAAACAGGGTTAAGTGACTTGCCCAGGGTCACATAGCTAGTAAGTGTCTGAGGGTAGATTTGAACTCAAGAAGAGGAGTCTTCTTGAGCCTAAGCCCAGTGTTCTATCCAATGAGTCACTTGGCTGCCCATACATACCTCTGTCTTAATTTCCTCATCTGTAAAAACAGAGATATTAATGGTACCTGCCCCATAGGTTGTGATAAAGATCAAGTGAGCAAGTGCTTCACAAACCTTAAAGTTATGTAAGTACTAGCTTTCATTATTACTTCTGTTAATCACATTATCCTCGTTTTATAGATGAAGCAAGTGAGGCTGAGAGGTTCAGGTGTATGGACATGGTCACATAGCTAACAAATGGTACAGTCAAGATTCACATTTAGATATTAGCATTCCTCAGTATACCACACTACATTGCCTCCCAAAAGAAAATCCACATCATGCAGCTATATTCAAATTTTGGTACGTGTTTATGAAAAGGCAACTTCAAGTTGGCAGATGATTATCTGAAATGTAATCCAATGGATATTTTAGGCAGAGTATTTGACCCTACCCTTTCCCCTAGACTTTTCTTTTATAGACATTCTGTCAATGCATGAATTATGTAAACCACACTAGCCATTTTATATAAGTGCCAACACCTCACTTGTTGTGTGCCATATTTGGTCAGATTAAGATACCCACTTACGCCTTAGAGAAAGGAGTGAATAATGGGACATGGTAAGTGTTTGAGATATGTATAGCTTCTCTCTCTCCATGTATCTTTTATCCTGGCTCTTGTGAAGCGGTGAAATACGGTAAATCATACCATGTCACACAGTAAAAGGGATTACACTATCCTGAGAGCCCTCAACAGCTGGATGTGGATGATGACTCTGTCAATCAGGGCTTCCTCTGGTTCCTGTATATGTTATAATGAGTCCTTGAGAAGCCCATCTAAAAAGACTAAATTACCATGATTGCTAGGAGACAAAAACTGTATTTCACATGTGTGTGTGTGAGTGTGTGTGTGTGTGTATGTGTATGTGTGTACAGGAATTTTATCAGAAAACTACTGGTTTGCAGTTTCCAACTCTTTAAATATCTAGGGAATCTTGTTCACCATCCCAAAATCCTAATTCACATAGATTCATTAGTGTTGAACCAGTGCTTTTCTCCTGTCTCAATTCTTTGTATATGCATTCTTTTCAGACATAGTAAACAAAAAACTCACAACAAAGTGTGTGTGTGTGTGTGTGTGTGTATGCATACTGAGTCCCAGAGAGAAATGACTTGTCCAAGTAGATATATATATATATATATACATACACACACATATATATACATATAGTACATATGAAGTATATTTTACTTCCTATGATAGGTAAGACCAGCAAAGAAGTAGCTAAATCACTTGATTCAAATCTTCTTAAAATACATTTAAATAAAAGGTTTTTTTTTAATCTCCTACTTTCTAAAAAGAAAATTTATTTTTAAATACATTTTTTCATTGAGCTAAAGACAGTGACACTTCTATTAACTTATTCTTGAACTTCTGTTTTGGAATTCATTAAAATTACTTGGGTATAAGAAAAACATAATTGAAACTGGTTTTTTAAGTGTTGAATTCAGCATTTTTCTCTGCACTTCACCGAATCTCATCTATCAATTTTCAGATACCTGAACACTTACAAATAGACCCTAACATGTACATATCCACACACTTCAATAGCATGGACAAACTCTAAAAATGACTGAGAAGTCTTTATCAATCAAAGAGGAATGATTTGTTTGTGGTTTTCCCTTTCTATTTCCTTTTTTATACCTATGCCAAGAAGATTGATACCAAAACCATGCAGTACTGGCTAATTAAGAAGCATCCATCAAACCTCTTTTTATAAGCCTCTCTCCCTCCTCTTCCTAAATCTCTTTCTCCCTTACTCCTTCCTTCTCTCTCACTTCCTCTCTCCTTTTCTCTCTCCTTAACTATCTCTGCCACTTTACAAATCAAAAATATAACCTTCCAAAAACAGCCGTGCACTTTGCCAGAAGAAGAAAATATAGGATGTTAGAAAAACAGGGGTGATCTTTCAAATGGCATCCCAATTGTTGCAATCACTGCACAGATTCAGTTCATGTATAGAGTGAGGCTGGGTAAAAAATCTGAATAATTCATCCTTTACGCAGTGCTTTATGCAGTGCTGTTCTTTGCCCAAGGAATGATCCCCAGTGCACCTGAATTATAGACTAAGTTTAAAGAAATGTAGTTTTATTACTGTCAAGTGCATATTTCTAGGCTAGCTGGTGTTGGTAATTAGCACTTCTTGGAAGCTGCCTTAATGAATAGATAAGAATAATTTATATTTAACAAATTTGTTATATTTGCAGATTTTATAAATGTCTTTCAAATAGCTTGTTCTCTTAAGTAGGTTAAATATATCCTCTGTGATTATGTTTTCATCAACTATTGATTTAGCAAACCTTTCTTTCAAAGAGTAGATCGTTACCTATCCTAATGACTAAGTACCTCAAACAAGAAGCCAATTAGAGTTCTTAAGGTATTAACAAACCAACCTCCAATAAGGAATCATGATTACATACCTGGCCAAACTGACCTCCATATTCCTTTGCCCAAGGGCCCTCAGCTCCAGCAGCTGCAGGGCTGACTTTCCCCTTCATCTCCTTATGGTATTGCTGGTGGTATCTAACCTGCACCAAGGTAACGTGAACAAGTCAGAGGAATTTAGTTAACTATATACCAGGCTTAAGGTTTTATCATGAAATTGTCTCCTGATGACCCTTCTGGCTTCAAGTACAGGAAAGTGTCATGGACACTGAAGAGTCAGATTCCCAACATAGCCAAGTTCATCCATTCAATGAACACTCTTGAGTGCTGACTGGACAATAGTTTGTGTTAGATAATGGGGGTGTTACAAAGATAAACAATTAATTTCCCCTTCCCCTTAATCTACCCTTGCAGAGCTTATGATCCAATGGGAGAGAGAAGACATGTAAACAGATACACTTAAAAAAAAAAAAACAGATCTGTGATCTCATTTATGAAGGAAACACCTGGCACAGAAATTTCTTCCACCAAATACAATGCTGCATCTCAAAGTCTTTAAAAAAAACCCAACCACTTAGGGCATGAGAGGTTAAGTGACTTTTATCCAGAGCCATACAACTAGCAAGTGTCAGAAACAGGTTATGAGTCTAGGTTTTCTTGACTCCAAAGGTTAATTCTTTATCCACTGCCCAATGTTGCCTCCGAGAGACAAAATAAAATGTAGTAAATATGGCTTAATAACCATGAAATTAAGATGCTTCCTGGCTCTGGGTTCCATAGACTAGAAATCAATCAGTTGCATTTAGTCTTAAAAAGGTGACTTTTATGGTTGCATATTGAATTATTAGCATGATGCTTAGCACATAGTAAGCATCTAATAAATACTTATTGATTTGTTGGGTTTTGAGTATGGTGATGCCATTTTAACACAAAAAATATTTTTGTGGACTCCACTCCTTCTCCCCTTATGATAGTAGCCATATATTAGTAGCTATCTGGGTGAGAAGGTACAGTTATTCTTTCCACATCATGACTCTCCTCATTGCAGTTTCGCTATATTACAGGTCAGCATAAGAAATTGAAGGAGTTTTGCAGATGGCACAGGAAGATCAGTAGACGACACAGAGCCTATGATCAGATAATTAACCCAAATTTTACAATAGGGTACTGTACATACCCTATAAAAGAATAGGGTACTGTACATACCATACAATAGGGTACTGTACATACCCATATCTTTTCTAGATATGAAGTGAGAGCCAAAATGTTTTATATGGATTTTCCAGATCACAGGGGCAGCATACTTCTAACCCCCACCATGTGGAAGGGATAACTGTATTCACTACAGAAGGTCAGATTTCATTCTAAAGGACAAAGAAACAATTGTTCCTAGTAGGTACAAGTGAAGCATCAATAATACAAGCATTACTATTATAATTTATTGATGCTAAATAAAGACAAAAATGACAATATATGGCATACCTATAGATTCACAGACCCATGGCAATAATCCCAAACCCACAAGGCAAGAGTCATTGCCTTGGTTCTTAGAGCAAGCGTAACCCCTGGCTGTGAGTCCCTGACATCAAAACATTCATTTGGATACTTACATCACTGGCTAACTCGTTGGCTCTTTTTGCAATCTGGTAAGCTGGAGTGATCATGGCAGGGAAGCTACCTTTTCCTCTCTGCAGCTCGTAATCTTCCACGTACTGCACCTAGTACAACAAACATTTATTGAGCACTTACTGTGGACGTAGCACTGGGCTAGATACCAAGGGTGACACGAAGTTCAGATAAGAAAAAAAGCAAGAGAATCCAGGGGTCACTTGCTGCTATCTCATTTTCTGCTAGGTATGGATTTGGAGGACATGAACCTCAGTCTCAGATCTGGATCAAGGCTAAAGTAAAAGCAGAGTTGTAAAGCTGAGCCTGGGGTTTGTCTTGCAATAATACTGATTACAACGGGCATCCTTGTTTTATACTTGATCTTACTGCAAAGGTCTCCAGTCTTATTCATAGCCTAATACAATTATCTGGGTAATTACATCATGAAGAAGGAAGGCTGTGCAAAAAAGAATTTTTTTCTAGAAAAAATGTTCAATAATTTGTAGCATCAAAGAGAGATTTTTTTTAAAGACAGTGAGATAGACTATGATAAGAGTAACTCCTAGGCTAACTAAATGTCACTCCTTGGAAGTTTGTTTTAATGAATAAATAAGAATAATTTATATTTATTGAGTATGTTACGTGTGCAGATGTTATAGTAACAGTGTGGTTTAGTGTAAAACTATCCAGACAGCTAGGTGGCTCAATGGATAGAGCACTGAGCCTAGAGTCAGGAAGACTCAAGTTCAAATCTGGCCTCAGACATTCATTAGCTGTGTGACCCTGGGCAAGTCACTTAACCTCTGTTTGCCTTAATCC
This sequence comes from Notamacropus eugenii, assembly GCF_028372415.1. NCBI lineage: Eukaryota > Metazoa > Chordata > Mammalia > Diprotodontia > Macropodidae > Notamacropus > Notamacropus eugenii. Next base: position 192,036,988 of record NC_092872.1, read on the forward strand.
ACTGGAGAATGAAATGTCAAACCACTCACAGTATCTTTGCCAAGATAAACTCCCCAAAAAGAAGTCAAGAGGGACATGATTGAACGAGAAAAATAGTGGAAAATTCTCACCTTATAGTCAAAAGACCAACATCAAAGTTCTAACTCCAAAACTTACTAGTTTGTGAACCTAAGCAATCATTCAGAACCTGTATTTCATCATAGACACAGATATATTTTCAATGAATTAGTATTTATTTTCTTTCCTCACCTTCCCCAAATCATTAAGAAAAATCAATGAGTATATACATAATATGCATATAGATTTATATATATGTATGTGAAATTTTAGATATGCTATATTATACATAACATATATAATATGTTATGAATGTGTGGAATTACATGTGTAATATATGTTTTATAACATATGCAATACATGTTATAAATGTACATGTAATATGTATGTGGTGTGTGTATACATGTGTGTATATATGTGCATGTATGTGGAATATGAATATTTACTTATTCCAATGTGGTATTTTATGTGAAACATTTTGTAAACCTAAAAGTGTTACATGAATGAGAACAACCATGATCCTATCACATTTTTCTAGAGCTCCATAGTCACAAAGCACATTCGCACATATAACCTCATTTCATCTTTACATAGAAAAGCACTCACAGGTTCTCATCCACATATGCCATGTGTGGAAGAAAACATAATCACCACTATCTTTGTTTTACAGATGTGGAAACTGAGGCCCAGAGGGATTAGGATCAATCCAAAATCACAAAGCCAACAACTGACAGAGCTGAGACTTGAACCCAGGTTTCCTCTCTCTTGGATCAGTACTCTTTTACTGTATTATGTTGTTCTAAACTCACTCTACCTGGAGTTTTGTCTATAAGAATCCTATGATAAGAGGCCAAAAAAATGATGAAAAGGATGGTTTCAGAGAAGCCTGGGGAGACTTACATGAACTTGTGCAAGGTAAAGCAAACAGGACCAGGAGAACAACATATCCAATGATAACAACATTGTGCAAATGAACAATTTTAAAGACTAAGAACCTAAATCAATGCAATGACCAACCATGATTCCAGCGACAGATAATAAAGAAAGCTCCCACCTCCTTGACAAAAAGGTGATAAACACAAGGTTGGAATGAGATGTACATTTTTGGACATAACCACTCATCTTTGTTGCAAGAGTTTGTTTTTCTATTTTTTACCCCAATGAGTTGGGAAAGGTAAGGAGAAAAAAATAAATGCTTATTAATTGAAAATAGAAGTTTTTGAAAAAATATTCAGCAAATTGAAATGACAGATAAAATCTCTGACTGTGGAAACAAATATGTTAGTAGATTAAGAAAATTCTCACCATATAAGCACAGTTATTGAATCACAGAATTAGAAGAGACCTTAGAGACCACTGGACTCGTCTCTTTTATTTTACAGATGGGGACACTGAGGCACAGAGAGTTTTGTTTTTATTGTTGTTGTTTTGTTTTAAGTGATTTGCTCATATCACATGGTCTTATAATCTGACATGGCCCTATATTAAAGCCCTATTTTAATGATTTATCATGACATAGAAGGAACTCTGGGGTCTAAAAGGCAATGCCAAAAGACCACAAGCTCTGGTGGGTCTAACAGCTAGAAAAGCTGTGTGTAAGGACCTGGTGGAAGACCAAACTGGCTAAGCTAGAGAAAGCCCATCACTGGTGGGTTGGCCAACAGATAATGATTTGTTTTTTATCAGAACAATTCCTGGAGTGCATTGGCTAAGGTGCAGAGGAATTGGGAACTGCATTGGTGTAGGGTCTGAGCATCCAAACTCTCAGATTTTCATAAGGATTGAAATAGAGTTTAAGTTTTATGTATTAAGTTTTCACCTGCTTTATTGCTCTTCCCTCTTTGAGGTGAGACAGGGAAAATAAACTGTAAATATGAATAAATGTGTCTTAGTCTCTAGTCCTTACATCACTTTGAAGCTGTCCACTAGCCTTGGCATGCAGGAGATCAGGTGTATCTGCCACTGTGGTGAACCTGGAAACACGTTCATCATGACCACGTTTATAATGTACCTGATGGAAGAAGAAGACACAGAGCTTAGGTGGTGCCCATTTCTCAAATTTCTGGTAGCACTCATTTGTCACATGTGGCTGGTAGGAAAGGAGCTAAATAGATGGAACATGCCTAATGGTGTTGCCTTGAATACAATGGCTCTGACCAGTCCTCTACGAGTCTGACATGATTATTTAAGCTACTGGAAAAAACTGTGCCAAACCCTTAAAGTCTACTCAACAGAGGTTCACCAGGTCTAATGTATTTAATAGACTCACAGGTTTAGAAAAGATCACATCTCTTTCTAGACATGACACAAGGAAGCCATGCTTGTCTCAATTTTATGATTTTCTGGATAAGGCAACTAGAATCCAGAAAAGTAAGAGATTTGTTCAAGACTGAGTCTCCTACCTCTTAATTTAGTACCCATGAAGCAGTACTATGTTTCTAGTATTCATCCACCATTTTAGGATTATCTCAGTGGCACTGAGAATAAATGAATCCATGTTAAATATAGGTGAGCTATTTTTTAGACACACTAAAATGTGTGTGGCACTTAAAACCCTCTTAGAAATATATGAATCACAGAGAATAATGGGGTATAATCTGCATCACTGGAGGGAATTTCCTGCATTGATGGGATCACATATCTATTGAAGTACATTAAAAAAATATAGAGGAACTTACCTGGCTAGCCAGTTCATTGGCTTTCTTAGCTCGTTGGTAAGCAGGTGTGATCATAGCTGGAAAACTGCCTTTTCCTCTCTGCTCTTCGTAGGCTTCTGCATACTTGGATTAAACAGAGGCAATGTCAAATGACAGCTAATTAAAATGTGTAATAACACAGATACCACATTTTTTTCTACCTCTGTGCCCATGCTAACTCTATTTGCTATTCCTGGGATGCCATCACCTTCCTCTACCTCTGCCCAGCTATACCTCTTGACATCCTGTATGTTATCCATATTCATACTCAACTGTTATCCAAGTTGGTGATTCCACCAACTGAAAATTGTCATTCCTTCCTTAGATCTCACAGAAAACACTTGGTTTCTATTGCGTTTGTGCATTTACCATATTCTGTTTTGCAATGTAGAATTATGGGATCACAGATTCAGAGCTGGATGGAGCCCTAGAGGTCAGCTAAATTAATTCCCTAATTTTGGAGACAAAGAACCAGAGGACAAAAGAGGTCAAGGTCAAACAAGTAGGAAGTGACAGATCCAAGATTTCAATCTCAATCTTCTAACTCCAAATCCAACATTCTTTCTACTATGCCACACTTATTTGCCACTTGAGCATTTTCATTTAATAATATTTATTTATATGCAGGCTATACTTCCCTCTTCCCCTCCTCATTAGATTATATATAAACTCTCTGAGGCCTGAGATCCCATCTTATTTAATCTTTGCCTTTTTCCTAGTATCTTTCTCCCACAATAGTTTCCATAGAGTATATAATTAATAAATACCTTTTGAATATATGAATGGAAGTATTCATGGATGGATACCATAAAGAAAAATTACTGTGACAAGTAAAACTGTTCTTGTAAAGCAATGGGAAATTGGAAATGCTATCCAAAGGACAAGTAATAAGAAGGATGTAAGAACTAGGAATACTACAGCATTGATGAAACCGTTACCTTTGGAATGCTGCTCTTTTTTATATGTTACATATATATGTAATTATATTATATAATATATATTAAAGAAGTACACATAACCAAGTCCTTAATAATATATAATTATATTGAATAATATTACATAAAATGAACGCCAACTGAAAATCTGCTCTGGAAAACTGCTCTGAGCTAAGTTTCAGCCTTGGGCTCACTTAAATGTCTGTAGGATGACTGATAGCAAAACAAGGGTCCACTCATTTTGTGCAATAAGAATATATCCAAGGCAAGAAGTAAAAAGTGTTGATAAGTTCCTCTCTAAACTCATTTATGTTGCAACTCTTTGTGCTGAGCATTGCAGAAGTTTCCTCTCCATGATGAGACTCTCCTTCTGTGTGTATATGTATATGTATGTATGTGTGTATCGGTATATACACACTATATACCTATACATACATACACATGTGTGAATGTATATATGTATTTACATACATATATACATATATATGTCACTGTAAGTAATGTCCAATGTAGAAAGCTTTTCTCTTCTCCTCTGTGGGACTTTCTGTTGGAGAATCTAGGATAAGTGTTCATCTTTAGTAAATTTTCTCTTTTATGTCATGATTTAAATGGAAAATACCAATGCAGAGAAGATGGATGCCATCATGGACAGCAAACTTTTGCAATACTCAGCACAAAGAGTTTTGATATTAATGAGTTTAAAGGAAATATATACATATATGTATGTGTGTGTTTGTTTTCCGTAAACACTTGCCTAGGCGCCTAGTAGAAAGCATCATCCAAATAGAAAGTGGAGGTTTCTAACCTGCTTACCTCATTTAAAGACTTCTGTGCTTCAACCATTCTCACAATGTCAGGGTCTGGGAGAGTTCTGGGGGACCAAGAACTTCCCTCACCATATGTAGCCCAATAAGCTTTCTAAAAGGAAAAGCATAGCTAGCATTTATACGGTGCTTTAAAATTTGCAAAGTACTTCACAAATATTATCTCATTTTGCCCTCACAACAACCTTGAGAAATAGGTGTTATTCTTATCCACCATTTTACAGGAACTGAGGCAGATTAGGTGAAGTGCCTTGCCCAAGGTCACACAGCTAGTAAGTGTCTCAATCAGGTCTTCCTGACTTTAGGCCCAGTGTTCTACCCACAAGGCCACCTAACTGCCTCAAAAGTGGAGCTTTTAAAAATCAAATAAACTCTTTCTTTCTCTTTCCACTCTCCAGCTCATTTTTTCATTTTATCAATATAACATAGAAATGAAGGCAACTCAGTTGAATCCCCATTCATCTGTAGTAGTCAAATGTTGGAGTAGTCTAAAATAATTTCATATTCTGGTTTGCTAAGTAGCACAAGATATCCACATGTGACATATCCAATGTGTCATTTTTTTAATAGAGAGCAAAAAACAGTAATTATACTGGACACAACTTAATATTTCTTTTCTTTTTTTCAGAATGTTTGTGGTCATATCACAGAGCTTCAGGGCCACTGGTAGGAACCACCAATATCTGCACAGCATTGTAGAAAAACATATTCCTAATGGTATAAATACTATAGAGCAGGGCAGCTAGGTGGTACAGTGGACAGAGTGCCAGTCCTGAAGTCAGGAAAACTCATCTTCTTGAGTTCAAATTCACTTAACCAAAGTCACTTAACTCTGTTTACCACAGTTTCCTCATAAGTAAAGCAAGCCAGAAAAGGAAATGGGAAATTGCTCTATTATCTCTGCCAAGAAAACCCCAAATGTGGTCATGAGTCAGACATGACTGAAAATAACTAAACAACACAACAGCTGTAGGGTGAATACACAAGTAGAGTGGTCCCTACCCTCAAGGAGCTCAGAAACCTGGTGGGGAAATTAAGTTAACCGGGGAAAACATGGTATCAAGAAGCACTATTGCATACAAGAGGCTGGTGAGCCGATATGGGAGGCAACAAATCTGTGTTCAGCTTCTGTCTCTGATACCTATTAACTCTTTAACACCATTGGTTAGAGATGAGTTGCCAATATACCCTGGTGGAGGGAATTTCCATAATGGAAATCGTGACATCTTTGCAAGGAAGTTCATAAATGTATAAACAAACAAGCCCACCTTCTATAGACTATCCAAACAATGCCTCACATATAGACCAATCAATAAACATTTGTTAAGTGCCTACTATGTGTCAGGCACTATACTAAGTGCAAAGACTACAAAAGGAGTCAAAAGATAGGTATACTATTTTTTCCAAATGTAGGCAGCTATTATTAAAAACATTACTAAATTCATAGGTGCTCTTTTCATTGTGAACTTTCTCCATCAAGAGATAATAATTATTACTATTCTCAAGAAAAGAGGTCTACAAAAATGATGGATGTTTAAAAGAAATCTTCATATTTAAAAAAAGAATGAGAACCACTCATGTAGTGGGAAAGGTTTTGGAGTAGGATTAAAGATACTTGGGTTCTAATTCCAGTTGTGCCACCAACTATCTCTGCGACCTGGAGCAAATCATTTAACCTGTCTCTGCATCTTCTTTTCTTTATCTTACAGATGAGGAAGTAGGATAAGACGACCTTTATAATCACTGATGAGTTCCGTTTTGGACATGTTGAGTTTAACATGGTAGTGGACATCCAAACGAAGATGTGTAAAAACTAATTGCTATAATAACAACAACTAATATCGGAAAATAAGCCCACAGAAATCATTAGCTTTTTTTCTGCATCACCAACAAAACCTTGCAGGAAGAGATATCACATTTAAAATAATGGCAGACAACGTAAAATACCTGGGAATATACCTGCCAAGACAAACACAGGAAATACATGAAAAAAATCATAAGGCACTTTTTATACAAATAAAGTCAGATTTAAATAATTGGATAAATGTTAATTGTTCATGGGTGGACAGAACCAGTATAATAAGAAATGACAATTCTATCTAAATTAAGTTACTTATTCAGTGTCATCCCAATTAAAATAGCAAAAATTATTTTACTGAGTTGGAAAAAATAATAACAAATTCACTTGGAAGAATTAAATGTCAAGAATATCAAAGGAATTAATGAAAAAAATATATAAAGGAAGGATGTTTAGCAGTACCAGGTCTCATAGTACATTATAAGGCAGTAATTACCAAAACTATCAAAAACTATCTGATACTGACGAAGAAACAGAAAGGTCAATCAGGGGAACTGAATAGACATATGATACACAGTAATAAATTATTATAGTAACCTTGTGTTTGAAAATATAAAGATTTAAACTTTTGGGAGAAGAATTCGCTATTTGGTTAAAACAAATTTTGAGAAAGCTGTAAAGCAGTCTGGTGGAAACCGGGTATAGATCAAAAAATATCTTACATCATTGTCCAAGAAAAGGTCAAATTGGATACATCCCCCACATATAAAGGGGGATATAGAAGAACATAGAACATATTATCTATCAGATTTACAAATAGGAGAATTTATTAATAAACATGAGATAACATTGTGAGATGTAAAATGGATGATTCTGATTACAATAAATTAAAAAGATTTTGTACAAATAAAACCAATGTAGTCAAGATTATGAAGAAAGCAGAAAATTGAGAGGAAATTTTATAGACAGTTTTTTCAAATAAAGGTTTCATATCTCAAATATATAGAGAACTTTGTTGAATTTATAAGAATATGGGAAAACTGGTCAAATGATATGAACAGGCAGTTTCTCAATGAAGAAATCAAACTACATATAGTCATATAAAAATGATCTAGATCATTATTGTTTAGAGAAATGTCGATTAAAAAAACTTTGAGATAGCTTCTCACCCCTATTAGATTGGCTAAAATGATAGAAGGGGAAAATGACAAATGCTGGAGGAAATGTGGAAAAATTAGGATACTAATTCATGGTTGATGGAACTGTGAACTGATCCAACCATTTTGAAGAGCAATCTAGAATTATGCCCAGAGTTATAAAACTATGTGTACCCTCTGACTGAGCAATACCACTTTTAGGTCTGTTTCCCAAGGTGATCAGGTAAAAAGGAAAAGAACCTATTTTATTTATTTTAAAATATTTATAGCAGCTCTCTCTGTGGTGGCAAAGAACTGGAAATTGAGAGAATACCCATCATTTGGAGAATACCTAAACAAATTGTGGTAAATTATTTTGATGGAATATTATTATGCTTTAAGAATTGATGAGCAGTTTGGTTGTAGAAAAACATGGAAAGAATTGCACGTGAAATGAAGAAGGCCAAGAGAACATTATATACACTAGCAACTATATTGTTCAAATAATAACTGTGAATAGCAAAATTATTCTGAGTATTATAAGTATTCAAATCAACTATGAAGGATCTATGAAGGAAGATGCTATCTACCTCCAGAGAAAGCACTAAAAAATACAAGTATACATACATGTGTATGTGTGTGTATACGATGTACATGGTGGGGAGGGAGGGAGACAGTTCAAAACTTAAAATGTAACAAAACATTAATTTAATTAAAAAAAATAACTGACATCAGAATAGCACATCTGACTCTTTCAAAGCCCTATCATCTCTATTATCTTACCTCATTGACCAGTTCTGGCATCTTATGTGTGGTGTTCTCATCTTTGGATTTCATGTCCCAGTGAAAAACAGATTTAAACCGTTCTCCATCTTCTCCATAATTCATCTAATTGTTGTCAGAAAGGTTCCCAAGAGAGAAGAAAAAAATCATTAGTTCATAGCCCAAGTTATAGGGTCATAGTAAGACCACTCATTCAACAAACATTTATTAAGCATAAATTACATTCGATACATCATGCTAGATTCTGGAAGAGCAAAAGGAGAAGAAGACATGGTCACTGACCTCATGGATTTTCTAATCTGGTAAGAATAAGAATGTAGAAGAAAGAATACAAATTAAGGTGAAGTTCAGGCCAGGGGCAAAAAGTACTATGAGATTTATAGGAGCCAAATCACTTCCTAGGGGAGGAATTTGGGAAGGAGTCAAGAAAAAGTAGTTGACTTGGCTAGATTTCTCTTAAACTATGATGCCTTTTACTATAGAAGACATATTTCAAGGAGCCATAGTTTTGCTGGCTGGGTTGTCTCATCCCAGATAAAGATCAGAGTCCCTCTGTGTCTTAGTGGACAACCTTCATGAGTTGCTATCTTCTTGAAAAATTCAGCACTTTGTGGCCACTTTCTGGTGATATGTCCCTTCGGACCCAGCTAGGCCAGTTCATGTAAAATAGACTATGTGGCTCATCTGTAGGCACCTGCTTCCTAAAAACTTTCCTGTTTTAAAGACTTCAAGTAGGACCTGACAAAACTTGTGCTCCAAATCCTTTGAGAACCTAGGGTTACTTCCAAACAGTAATAAGGAGGAGGACTTTAGTGGAAGTGAAAAAGAATCCCAAACTATAAATAGGACCTTCCATATTTATCCAGTCAACACTGCTTGAGCACCCACTATGTTTAGAGCACTAAGTGAAGTTGTAATCTAAGAACAGTCTCATGTAACAAAATTTACTCTAGTTTGGTATTAGGATTACCTCTGAAAACTTTGATATTTTTTCAGGACCTATAAGTACAGAAAGATAAGAACATACATTCTCTATCTGAAAAGACATGACTACTAAGTGACACCAAAGCATTAAAAACATTTGAACAAAGTAAAGTCTAGTCCTGTTCAAATCAGGTTTTTTTCATGGTTCATTTTCACAATATAAAGCTATCACCTGTCTTTAGTTGGAGAATGACTAAACAAATTGAGGTAAATGATTGTGATGGAATATTACTGTGCTTTAAGAATTGGTGAAGTCACCTGTCTTCCCCCTAAAAACTTCTTGGGAGGATGCCAAGGAGAACCACTCCTAAATGCTAGAATTAAGGCAACTTCATTAAAGCCCATTTCAGATCAGAACAGGGAACTAGATTAATATTCTTCTTAATAAGTTTATCTTTTATTTCATTGATCAGAGAATATTAAACAAGTTGTGGCTGAATATGGTGAATTTAGGATAAGTATGGGAAGAATTAGATGAACTGATGCAAAGTAAAGAATGTAGAACCAGGGAAACAATAAGCAAAATTTCTGTAATCATGTAAATGGAAAAACTAACAACTACAAAACAATGAAAACTGAATGCTGTGAAACAATAACAACCATACGTTGTCCCAATGGAGAGAAATGAGAAGTCACTTCCTCCACTTCTTTGCAGAGGTATGAGATTATGGGTGAAGAACATGGCATACAACATTAAATTTTTTCAATGTGTTGATTAGTTTTGCTTAACTTTTTTTTTTTTTATTCTTTGTTATAAGGAATATCTTTCTGAGAGGAGAAAGGGAGTACATCAGGAAATAGAAATGATGTAAAGATTAAAAGATATCAATAAAAATTATGTTTTTAAACTATACCTGTACCTACCAAAGAGATTTAAGGAAAGCATTCTGTCCTGTAAATGTTTTTCTGGGTTTTTTTTTTAAAGAAGAAAGTGAGGAAATTGTACTGAATGATGTTCTGATATTCTATGACTTTAAACACCTTTAAAGATAAAATAAAAACCTGACTCGAATCATAACTCATATTATCAATCCTTCCCAAAATTGTATCAACAACCACCTCAAAGTCTCTCAAAGGTGTAAAAAACTTAAACCATCCTCTATCCCAAGGTGCAGAAAAATCTAAATATTCAGGCACTCCAAAGGGACTGAGTTGTTGAATATTGTTTGTTTTTCTCTTGGAAATGATCTCAACAGCCCTTTGTTCAGTTTACACCCACCTCTCCTGAAGTTCTCAGATTGCAGCCTGTGAGTGGAAATAGAACCTGCAGTCATTTCTATTTCATTCCAGTACAGTCTGTCATACACCATTAAAAGAAAGTGAAGCCATCACTACCTTAAAGGATAGCAAATAATGCATGATTTTTTGCAGATCATGACGGAGAACTGAATTGTCTGCTCCAGTGAGGAAGAAAAAATATGCTGTCAAGATTATTTTTCCCTCCTCTGAAAAATGTAAAAAGTAAAAATAGTAAGATGACTTTAAAAATACATGTCTAAGTTTTAAAGATGTATACATTATAAAATGCTATTGTTGTCTTTGTTACTGGAATGTTTGTATTTTTTGATGGTTAAGTTCATAATGAAAAGAAAACAAAAAATTTTTAAAAGATGTTAAAATGCACAAAGATTAAGTTTTTGAAATTTTAAAATATTAATGGTAAAAAAGGACACATTGACTATAAAGATATATCTTCAACTTCTAAAAAATTGTAAAGCACTGGAGATAGATTGACTTTTTTTTCAACTGAATATTTGGGCATCTTTTCACTAATCCAAATTCTGTCTTGTGTAACTATCCTTGAATATCAACAGCCAAATCTACAGATGTACCAGGGCTATTTTTCTTCATGAGTTTTTGTGTAAAATGTTCTACGATGTCAAAATCCTGAATTGAGAAATAAATTACACAGAACAACTCATAAAACTATTTTTGAAACACTTTATAATAGGGTGCTGTGCTATTCCATATGGACAGATCAGTAGGTGAGCTCAGTAACTCTTCTATAATACCCTGTTCTCAAGGAGAGTAGGTGGCATTCAGGTAAATCAGTCTCAGGTCCAGGACAATATTTGGAAGGAATTCAGAGCAAGTCTTTATCCACAATTTTCTACTTTTAGATCATTCTCCTGTTTGGGAACTAGGATAAGGAACAGCTAAATACCATAAAGTAATTAATTAAAAAGTAACTACGTGGCCCAGTGACTACAGCAGTGAGCCTGGAGTTATGACAGACCTGAATTCAAATCTGGGTTCAGTTTCTTACTAGCTGTGTGACCTTAGGTAAGTCACTCAACTCTGCTTTCCTCTACTGGAGAAGAAAATGGCACACCACTATCTTTGCCAAGAAAACTCCATGGACAGTATGGTCCACAGGGTCATGAAGAGTTAGACACAACTCAACAACAATTAGTTATTTAGGGAAATGTGAAATAAATTTTATTCTTTAGCTATAATAATTATTATAATTGTGATGCCTCATATTTACATTTCCTTAGGGTTTCCAAAATATTTTTCATACATTATCTCATCTGATCCTCACAACAACCTCATGAGGGAAGTACTATTACCGACCCCAACCTTTTCATTCTAGTATCTTTACTCTCTTAACTATTCCCTATCTATCTTGCATGCAGTTTGCTTTGTATATATTTCTTTGCTTATTGTCTCCCCATCAGACTGCAAGCTCCTTGAGGGAAGGGATGGTCTTTTGCCTCTTTTTTATCCCCAGAACTTAGCACAGCACCTGGCACATAGTAGGTCCTTCAAAAACGTTTATTGATTGATTGACCCCATTTTACAAATACAAAAACTGAAGGTCAAAGATGTTAAATGAGTCACACAACTAGTAAGTACTCAAATTGTAGAGACTTTCTATAGAGAAATATAAAATTCTAGAACTGAGAAGGCAGGAGTGGGGAACCTGCATCTTCAAGGCCACATGCAGACTTCTAGGTCTTTGGGGGTGGCATTTTGACTGAGTCCAAATTTTATAGAACAAATAGTTTTACTAAGGGGATTTGTTCTGTGAAGTTTGGGTTCAGTGAAAGGGCTACACTTGAGGACCTAGAGGAACACATGTGGTCTTGAGGTTGCAAGTTCCCCACCCCTGCCTTGGAGATCACATAGTTAAGTATTCTCATTAGAGATGAGGAAATTAAGGTCTAGAAAAGTGTAGTAAATCAGTTTTGCACAGCTCATTAATGAGATAACTTGGATTAGAATGCAGAGATGTCAATTCCAAGACTAGTATTTCCAACCCACTCTGTAGCACTGTCAATAATATTTTTTTAAAAGGTTTTTTTAAAAACTCACTGAAATATAAGCCCGACCTACAAGCATGTCACCCTGTGGCACAAAATAAGTACTTAGTAGATTTTTGTTGATTGATTGAAGGATCATTATTAAAAAAAAAAAATCAATCAAGCCATGGGATGGGTATAGAAGGTCTCAAACATTTCTACCCTGAGCTCTAAATACAGAGTTGGACCTTCAACATAGCTAATAGTCTTCAGGCTAGGGAATTACAGATTTAAAGTTATCTGAATGATCTCCCAAAGTGAGCACACACACACACACACACACACACACACACACACACACACACACACACCCCAAATCTTGTTGATGAGAAGTCAAACTACATGTTTTTTGTTTAATTCAATGAACAATTCCATTTAACAAGTATTAAGCACTAAAGAACGCTCACTACACTGAATAAATGCTTTATCCAATTAGCTAAAAGGATATGAAACCAGTTAAACCACTTCTGTTGTACAGAAGCCTAAATAATATTTATTCTTTATCGCTCAATAGCTAAGCATACTGAATATTTGCCATGAAGTTGGGGGGAAGGAGAAGTAGCAACAAATAGAAAGTTTAATACTTATGCAAGAAATACATAAATATGTTAGAGTGGAGAAAAGATATGAGATCAAATTTAAGTAAAGATTCCCAAAAGCAGAGTAAATTTAAATACAGAGGGCATTCTCTTTTAACGATTTCCAAAGAATCAAGTAACTTACCTCATTACCTGCTTCCAATTGTTTTTTCAAACTTATATTTAACGGACTCTGATATACACTAGTGAATGTGTTGTTCTTGGGGTTATGTCTATAAAATGCAAAAGAAATATGATGGGAAGTTAGAAAAGTGTTAATCTCTCAGCAAATCACTTTGGCCCAACACTACTGATCATGAAGAATCTAAATGTACAGTTCCTGTCTGAGGCAGTAAATTAATATCTTGAAGTTAGATTCATTTTAATTTAGGCTTTAACTATAGAATTTCAGAAACTTTGAGCTGGAAGGGACAAAGGGATCATTTCAAATATCCCACCTCTCTCCATTTTACAGATGAGGAAACTGAAGCCCAAACAGAAATGACAACCAGGAATTAGGCAGGGCAGGATTCCAACCCAGGTCTTCCAAGTCCAGTGCTCTTTAAATAACACTGAGTTCTCATGTGCCCTATTTTTTAAAACCTGTGTTTAACGTTAAGGGAATGGCCATTACAAAATGAAAACTTTCTGGGAAAAAAATACATTTTCAAAAACTTTTCCCCCAAACTCTAGCCCTCATAATTTATGACCATTATGTGTTTGCCCATTTCTGCCGCTCAGACTTAGGAGTTACATTTATAATTAGAAGGGACTTCAGATGTCTGTCATCTGGTTCAACCCTCTCATTTGAGATGAGGAAACCAGTGCCTAGGGACATAAAGTGACATGGTCAAGGTCACACAAGTATGAAGTTTCAGAGCTAAGGCACTATGCTGCCCTTTATCTGGTTAATTTGATCTTTTGCTTTCTAAAATATTTAAACTTGAGACTTTAGCTTCTTATTTATTTATGTTTTAGTTTTCAACATTTAGTTTTACAAGATTTTGAGTTCCAAATTCTACCCCCTTACCCAAGACAGCAAGCGATCTGATATAGGCTATACATATACAATCATATCAAACATATTTCCACATTAGAACTTGGGATCTCTTTTCGTGCATGAAACTGTACATCCTGAGATGTGTCCCAGGTTATATTTACGAGAGTATTTTTTGAAAGACTATGCCTTTCTTTAGAACTGGTATCATTTCTTTAAGTGGTTTCTTAGTGATTTTCAAAAAATATATATATTCAAACGGATGTTAAAAAAAAAAAAGGATAGGGGTGAGCAGAGAGGAGAAAGTCACAAATACACTTACGCATGACAATAAGGCTTCTTTTGGTGACTCACAAAATTATTGACAGTTAGCATCATCTTGCAGACCTCACAGTGAAAACAAGCTTTGTGCCACGTCTAGAAACCACACAAAAAAAGAGAAAGGGAGATTGTGCAATTTCCAAATACTTAGATATGACTCAGAGTAAAACTCAGTTATTAAGCTTCAGTCACCTTGGGGTTTGGGCAAGAGAAAGGGTTAAAAAAACAAAATTACCTTGTAATTAAATTACCTTGTAGTTAAAAAGACTACCATCTTTTCTTTCAAGATGATATAGACAGTTATATTTCTGCCCTAGAAACAGACATAAGCAAAAAAAAGGGGGGGGGGAATCCATCTTCTTCAAAAGTTATCATTTCAAAATGCACAGAAGTGTTTACTCTGGTAAAATAAATAAATTTCACATCCCTGGTGTTTTCCTCAAAGACCAAAGAAATATCTACTGACCTGATCTATACAGTTGATCTTTTCGGCAGGATAAACCCCGTACCCACACCGAGAACAAGCCTGCACATTCATCTTAGCGTCAGAAGAAAGGGAGAAAAGATAAGTAACAGACAAGAAATCCAAGGATAACTCCTTCGTCAAGCTGGCCAACTCCTCTGTGTACCCAGGCCCCTTACTGAATCTCCTTGTTGTCTTTCGTGGTCACCAGCCTGTGTTAACCTTCTCTATCCAACCACCTCCTTTGCTTTCTTGACTTTCTGGTCTGAAATCAGCAGCTGGATGACTTATAAAGCTGCCACTTACTCAGAGGGTCTATTTTGGCACCTCTGTCAACACACATGCTGGGGGAAGGGATAGTAGAGGCATTTCTAGCTGACATGGTTCTCTAAATAGAAAAGTGAACTCATGAACGGCATCATGCCTGTCTGGATGACCAAATCCTGGGAGGTGACCATTCTGCATTCACTCTTGGTTGTTTAATGCTAGCTGTGATCATTAGCTAAGAAAAGAACTTTTAAAGAGATAACACTCTATCTTCATAAGCCCATTGAGGAAGAAAAGTTACTCATAGTCTACTCCCAGATTGTGTACTTTCAATATAGTAAGTAACTCAGTGGGGCAGAAACATAAAGTTAAAAGAACAAATAAATTCTGGCTTCATCACTGAATATTTTTGTCCTATAACTGACATTGAATAAACTAGGGGTGAAATTATGGAGAGTGATGCACTTGATATTGTGGGTTTGAATCCTACTTCTGATAGCTTTCTGTGTCTTCATAGACCAGTCATTTTCCTTTCTGAGCTTCTGGCTGCTCATCTGCAAAATAGGGATTATGATACTCTAGCATCTTTCTCACAGGGTTGTTTTGAGGTTCAAATGAGATAATACACGTAAAGTGCTTTGTCAACCTTAATATACTATATAAATGCCAGGTATAATAATTGATTCGGAATCTTAGATTCACTCTCCTTCGGGAATCATGAAGACCTGAATAATTGTTGTGTTTAGAGTGTAAATTTCTCAAAGACAGACTGGTTGGAGTTTTGTTGTTGGGTTTTTCATTTGTTTTCTCTTTGGAATCTTAAGGCTTATCGCAGAACATAATGGCCCTCTTGTAAATGTTTATTGAACTGAATTAAAATAAATATGGTCTTTTAAAAATTTGTTTTTAAACTATCATAAATTCTATTTTTAAAACCCCTCATAAAATTGAGACATGGTCTAAGTGGATTTACTGCCATCATTAGAGCAAAAACACATTTAGATAGCAACTTACTTTTTAAAAAAAAAAACATTTATTGATATCTTTTGTTTTTTACATTACTTTTCCTCCATCCTCTCCTTGAAAGCTATCCCTTAGAGGAAATAAAAAAGGATTTTTAAAAAATTGTTTATCAAAACTTAAAAAAAAAGTCAACTTCAGTCAACATTGTTCCACACATACAATAGTGTTCCACATCTATTATCTCTATAAAGAAGGGAGAGAGGTATATTCTTACAGCTTTTCTTTAGAGATAAGCTTGTTCATTTAATTTTTCAGTATTCAGTTTTATATTTGTTGCTATTTTTCTATTTAAACTATTAGAGTTATTATCTAAATTTTTTCTTGATTCTGCCTACTTCACTTTGCATTCATTTATTTGCAACTTTTTTTTTTTTTTTACTGCACAGTTATGTTCAATTACATTCGTATACCAAAGTTTGTTTAGTCGTTCCAAAACTGGTAGACTTTTGCTTTGTTCCCAGTTCTTTGATACTATAAAAAGTGTTTTTGGTATCTTTAAGACTTTATCACTGACTTACTTGGGATCTGTAAGTGAAAAGCTATGGATATTTTAGTCAATTTCTTAGCATAATTTCAAATTGTTTTGCAGAACAGTTGGACCAGTTCCCAGCTCCAACATGTCAATTTTTTTTACTAGTGTACTAGCAATTTTCCACACTCTCTTCCTCAACACTGACTATTTCCATCTTTTGTCATCTCTGCCAATTTTCCAGGTGTGAGATGAAGAACCTCAAAGTTGCTTTGCATTTCTCTCAAATGCACCCCTGATTTGCAATAGCCTTCAATATGGTTGTCAATAACTTACAGTTTCTTATGAGAACCATTTGTTCATATCCTTTGATGGGTTTTTGTTGTTGTATATTTCAGTCAGTTTCCAATATATCTTCAGTCACAGCTTTATCAGAAATATTTGACACAAAGATTTTTTTTCTTTGCTTATCAACCACTTCCTTTATCAACTTGGTTGCATCGATTTTGTTTATGCAAAAGCTTTTCACTTTCATGTAACTGAAACTTAACTGGTTATGATCACCCTTATCTGGTTAAGAATTCTCTCTCTAGTTATAGAAACAAAAGGTACATGACCTGGTTCTTTTCTAGTTTTTATTTTTTATGGTGTGAGTTTTCATATTTAAGCATGAATCCATTTTGAGCTTATATCACCTAAGACGTTGATCTAAACCTAACTTGTGCTGAAATGCTTTCAGTTTTCCAATAAGTCCTATCAAATAGGAAGTAATTTAGTACCAAGTAATTTATATTTTTCATTTGATTGAACACTGGCTCACTGAGTTCAATTACTTCTAATTCTTCCTTATCTAGTTCATTCCATTGATGTATTTTTCAAAATAAAATAGGCTTGATAATTATTGTTTAATATTATAGTTTGAGGTATGTAAATGCTATTTCCCCTTTATTCCTACTTTTTATTTTTATGATTTCCTTTAAGATTCTAGTTTCTTTGTTCCTACAAATGATTACTTATTAGTTTGTTTAGCCACAATTTTTTTAATTAATTAATTTGTTTTCAGTTTTCTACAATCACTTCCATATATCTTAGATTTTCCCCCCTTCCTTCCCCTCCTCCTCTCCCTCTCCACTTTCTCCCAAAGATGAGATGGCATGCAATCTTATGTAGGTTTGCATTCTTATTAAATACATTTTCACCTTTATCATGTTGCATAGAAGAATTAAAATGAATGGGAGAAACCATAAAACAAAACAAAACATAACACAAGAAAAAGTGGTCTGCTTCATTCTGCAATCCAATTCCATAGCTCTTTCTCTGAATGTGGAAGGCATTTTGCCTCAAGAGTCCACTGGAAATTTTTTAGGTCCTTGCATTGCTGTGAAGGGCTAAGTCTACCATAAAAATTCCCCACACACTGTAGTTGTTGCTGTGCACAAAGTTCTCCTTGTTCTGCTCCTTTGGTCAGCATCAGTTCATATAAGTCCTTCCAAGCCTCTCTGAAGTCTTCCTGTTCATCATTTCTTATAGCACAATAGTATTCCATTATATTCGTATACCACAACTTGTTCAGCCATTCCTCAGTTGAAGGGTATCCCCTCAATTTCCAGTTCTTGGTCACCACAAAGAGAGCTGCTATAAATTTTTTTGTACATGTGGTACCCTTTCCCATTTTTATGATCTCTTTGGGATACAGTCCTAGAAGAGATATTGCTGGGTCACAGGATATGCACATTTTTGTAGCCCATTGGGCATAATTCCAAATTACTCTCCAGAATGGTTGGATCAGTTCACAGCTCCACCAACAATGAATAAGTGTTCCAACTCTCCCACATCTTATTCAACATTTATCAGCTTCCTGTTTGGTCATGTTAGCCAGTCTGATAGGTGTGATGTGGTACCTCAGAGTTGTTTTGATTTGCATCTCTCTAATCAATGTGTAGCCACAATTTACATTTCACATACTTGGTTCCCCTGCACCACCATCACCACCAAGACTTCTCTTTTCAAGGTAAGCTTCTCAATTTATTCAAACATTTTTATATACTAAGATTTATAGATTCTTTTTTATTTTAGTCACCTTTGTTTATATACGCTCTTTGTCAATGCCCCCTTTAAACTGGAGTACCCTGAACTAAAAACAACACTATAGATGCAGTCTAACCAAAACAGAAAAGAGTGGAAATATTACCTTTAAAAAAATAATGTTAATTAATGAATTCTAAGATTTAATTAGGATATTTTGGGCTTTTTTTTAGTAACCACATCACACTGTTAGTTCATACTAAACTTCCATTCAACCAAAATACCTATATCATTGCCAGATTTTCTCCATCTTGCATTTGTATTGATGTTTTGAATCTAAACTTTGAACTTATAAACTTTATCTTCATTAATTTGGGTCTCTCTTTTAAGCCTATCAAAATCAATTTTAATCTTAATTCTGTCATTTATCAGTCCATCTCAGGTTTTCATTGACTATGCATTTGACAAGCATACCTTCTAGATCTTCATCCAAATCTTTAACAAAAAATATCAAATAAAACAGAAACAAGCATTAGAGACAAGTAGCATGGCAATGAGAACAATTTTTGCTGACTGGTATGGAACCATTGATAAACACTCTTTGGATCCTGCCATTCAGTCAACTATGAACATGACTTACTCTACTAATACTCAATATATTTCCCACCACACCAACTACTAAAAGTGACCTTTAACTTCTAGAACTTAAGAAGTTCAGTAGGGATTCTTCTCATCCTTCTATTAGTATCAGAAGAGGGTGTTGATACAGTGTTCCAGGTAGGAGTGTACATAGTAAAGCAGAGACCAGTCGCATACAAAATGACTGTCCGTGGATGGCTGGAGTTGTATCTGATGGGCTCTTAGCCTTCTTATTGGAAGGACCCTATCCCTCAATCTGTTAGCTTTTTCAAGGATCTGTTGGGAAGGATGGAGTTGCACAGAGAGTCCTGAGCAAATGTTTAATAGTTAGAGATTTCTTGATAGGTTTTTTTCAATTCAGAGGTCTTTTCACTCTAATTCTTTCTAGATCATACATCATGGAATTTTAGATCTGGAAAGCTCAGAGATGGTAGAGACCTTTCAGTTCAACTCTCTCATTTTACAGATGAGGAGACTATAAAGTTGAAGTGACAAGTCCAAGTCCAAGGTCACCCCAGCTTCCAGCCAATATGTTTTGTTGTGTCACTGAGAGCTGTTTGGAAGGGAAGTCTGTGAGAGGAGTAATGTGTACATGGATAAAAGTGGTGGTTGGAATGAGAATGGAAAGAGACTGGTGAAATTTTTTAACTGACAACTATTAGCTTGGGGAAGTAGATTCAGGAAGTTGGGATCATGGTATAGCTTCATTCTGTTGTACCTTTATATTATTCAACCTGATTTTTTAAAAACGTGTTCAGGAGATGTTACAAAGGTGAAATCAGTAGGCCCTAGCAACAGATTAGATGTAGGGGTGAGAGATAGTGAGAAGTTCAGGATAATTGTGAGCCTGCAGAATTGGGAGGATGATGTTACCCTCTACAGTAATAAGGAAGGAAGGGAGGGTTTAAAAGGAAAGATAATAAATTCTGTTTTGGACACGTTGAATTTAAGATGCCAACTGGACATCGAATTGGAGATGTCAGGAAAGCAGTTGGAGATTCAAGACAGGAAGTCAGCAGAGAATTTTGGGCAGGATAGGCAGACCTTCAAATCAGCAGCAAAGAGATGGTAATTAAATCTATGGGAGATGATAACTAGTTTAGAGGGAGAAAAGAACTCAGGATGGAATGCAGAGGGATAACTACAGTTAGAGGGCATGCTCTGGAGGAGGATCCAGCAAAAGAGACAGAGAAGGAATGATCAAATAGATGGAAGGAAAACCAGGAGAGAGTCCCAAACACCTAGAAAGAAAAGACTATCAAGGAGGAGTCATCAAAAGTGTCAAGGGCTGCAAAGATGCCAAAGAGAATGAGGATTGAAAAGTGCGTTTGGATTTGACAATCAGTGGGAGTCAATTTGAGCTGTCTCTTAGCATGCTCCTGAAGGAGTAGGCCTTTAGGACAATCTAGAACCTGAGGAGCCATAATTTTCAACCATCCCAGCCCCAAAATGTACAGCTCAGGACACGGAGACCCAGAGAGAGCCAATAACTTACCCACAGTCACATAGTTTTAGTAAGTAGTAGAGACAGATTTAGAGTGCAGATCCAGACTCTTAAGTTTAGCACTCTTTCCACAACACCATGTAAAACTGACCTAAGACTTTGGGACACTGCATATCAGAATCCATCAACTCTTAATTAAATCAAGATGGAGTCTGTGGCCTTGTGCTACATATGTGCATTATACACAACAGATGCAAAATAAATGGATGTTGAATGAATATTTAACAAGCAAATATGAGATTTCATGTATCCAACCCCAAGAATTGGCAGAGGTGACCCCCAATCTTCTTGACTTTTTTCTCCAGGCCCTTTTGTAGGAGTAAAGGTGGGAAGACATGTGGAATATGGCAATGGTTGAAAAATAGCCCATTGCCTAGAATGCTGTCAGATTAGGGTAGAAAGGTCTGAGCACCAGTTGCTGATAGAAAAGGGAGTGTATACGAACCTTATGGGACAAGGAGAAGAGCTGTCATATTATGGGGAATAAGGGGTCTCTGGATGAGGAGCACCCCTCCCCCCAATAAAAATGTAAATACTCCTAGGAGTTCTGTTATCCATCAATTACATCTCAAAGTAAATGCTTGTATTAGACCGACTATTTTGACCAGGCAGAGAGGACAAAGAAAGGACGAGCAATGCCTTTTTAGCCTGGTTTTTAAGGTCTTCCACAATCTTCCTCCAAGTTACTTTTGCAACTTTGTATCTCAACTTCTTATACTCCAGTTAAGCCAAATTGCATCTTTCACCACTCTATCTCACCTGCCTTTCCACCCTCTATGCTAGTGATCACATGGTCTTTCATGAAGGCAATGGCCTTCCTCACTCTCATCTCTGCTGTCAATTCAGGTACAAAAAGCACAGAATTCATCAAGAGAGAAGGGGTACTGCCAGCACCACTCTGAATGAGTCCCATCCTGTCTGGGCCAGTTTGTCTTTAAAATGAGGAGATTAAGCTTGATTTTCTCCAAGATACAAATCCCTTTGATCTGTTTATGTCCCCTATCTTTTTTTTCCCCACTGTTTCTTCCCCATTAGAATCTAAGTTTCTTGGGACAGAGTTTTGTCTTCCTCCAGCTCCCTGCACTTAATACAGTACCAGGTATATAGTGAGCTCTTAAGAGATGCTTGTTGACAAACTGTCTTTAGAGAGGTCTTCCTCCAATCTTTCCAGGATCCCTCCAGTTAATTAGAGCTTTCTTTTCCTGAATTTAAAGTCCTCGATTTTTTGCACTTTCTCATATTCTAAAACTTATTCTAAGTTTTTCTAAGGTTCCACGCCCCTGGAGGGCTAAGTAGGGGTCTCCTTCATTTTTAAACAGGTACTGGAAAACTGGAAATCAAGGAGATGCCCATCAACTGGAGAATGGCTGAACAAGTTGTGGTATATGAATATAATGGAATACTATTGTGCTATAAGAAATGAGGAGTAGGAAGACTTCAGAGAGGCCTGGAAGGACTTATGTGAACTGATGCTGAATGAAAGGAGCAGAACCAGGAGAACTTTGTACGCAGCAACAACCACAGTGTGTGAGGAATTTTTCTGATAGACTTAGTCCTTCACAGCAAAGCAAGGACCTAAAAAATTCCCAAGGGACCCTTGAAGCAAAATGCCTTCCACATTCAGAGAAAGAACTATGGAATTGGATCCCAAAACGAAGTGGACCATTTTCTCTTGTGTTGTGTTTTTTATGGTGTCTCCCATTCATTTTCGTTCTTCTGTGCAACATGACTAAGGTAAAAATGCATTTAATAAAAATCTATGTCTAGAACCTATATAAGACTGCACGCCCTCTTGTCTTTGCGAGGAAGTAGAGAGGGAGGGGGAAGGAGGGGAAGGGAGAGGGAAAAACTAAGATATAAACTAAGATAAAACTAAGAGATGATTGGAGAAAACTGAAAACAAATCAAATAATTTTAAAAAATAAACAGGTACTGGATGGAGTTGCTGGCTTGGGGGATGGGGGGCGGGAAATAGAAGCTGGATTAGGAACTAAAAGCCGCAGCCAGGAGGACTGGGGATCCAGTTCTTAACAGTCTTTCAAAGTCAAGGAGCACCAGACTTTGGACTCCTAACGTGGGAAATCCAGGAGCGAGCCGGGGAGCCTCGCCTCTTCCAGGAATTGAACGAGGCAGGGAAGAAAACCTGGCTAAGTCCAACGCAAAGACATCTCCAGGCGGCCGGGGCCCAGAACCCGGAACATCTCGGTAGCGGGCCGGGCCGGTCCCTCCCCGCCCACGGGATGTGGGCGGTCTCCGGGGCAGTGCTCGCTCCGCCCTTCCAAGGTCCCTTTGGGCCCCGGGGGAGCCGGGTCCGCCTCCAGGCCGGCCTAGGCTCCGCCCCTCTGCTCTTTCTCGTCTCGGCGCCCTGAGCGCAGTGTAACCCAGCCCCCAGTGAGTGTGTAGCCCGGCCCGCAGCGTGTAGCCCGGCCCGCAGCGTAGCCCGCAGTGTGTAGCCCAGCCCGCAGCGTGTAGCCCGGCCCGGCTGGCGCCGCAGAGCCGTGTGTTTGCAGCGTCTCCCTCCACCCGCTCCAGGATCCCCGGTGCTCACGGTAACCCCAGCAGCCCTCCCTCCCTCCCCCCACACTGTCTCTTTTCTCTACTGTATGGGCTTCCCGCCTGGCAGCCTGCCCTGCCTCGCTGACCTCCCAATCCTGGGGCCACCGGGCCTCTGTCCCCAGCCCCGCTTCTAACGTAGCACCCCCCCTTTTCTCCACGATAGCCTTCCGCGGCTTTCCTGGGACTGCCTGGCCTTTGGCTGTCTGATGGAGTTAGTCCCTGTTGGTGACGGTGGCATTTTTGTAACCTCCTGGAGGGTATGGGCTGGGATGAAATTGACACTGTATCCCTACCAGGGAAGGCTTTCTTTCACGGAGATACATCTTGATACACTTTTGCTAAGTTTCATAGTATATATAATCATAGCTAGCCTTTATGGCCGTATTTTAAGGCTTGCAAAGCGCTTTACATATGTTAATTAGAGCCTCACTATAACCCTGGGAGATGGGTGATATTCTTATCCTTTTACATATAATAATAGATAGTAGATATTCACAGAGCTCTTTGAAGGTTTGCAGAATGTTTTACAAACCTTTCATTTGAGCCTCACCACAGTCCTGGGTGGTAGGTGCCATTATTATCCCCACTTTACAGAAGAGGAACATGAACTGTAACAAAGATTACAGTGATTGGCCATGCAGATAGTGTCAGAGCAGAATTCTAACTGATAGTCGACTTACCTAGTCAGGACAGGAAGAGATCTTAGAAACTTGAAACAGAAAGAACATGAGAGATCATAGGATAAAGATTCAGAACTGGGAAGTAGCTTGGGCATCTGGGGAGACCAGCCTGCTTATTTTTTACAAATGAAGAAATTCAGGCCCATCATGGAATTGACTCTCCTAAATTCACCCAAACAATATGTAATAGAGCTCCTTACACTCAGCCTTTACAAATGATTTAGTTTCACTGTATGACAGATAAGAAAACTGAGACTCAGAGGACCATAGGATTATTAGAGCTGAATTTTAGACATGGAAAGAATTTTGGATTTGGAGTTGAAGGACCTGGGTGGGAATCCTGGCTCTACCCAGGGAGGGGCAGCTAGATAGAGTGCTGAGCCTGGAGTTTAGAAGACTTGAGTTCAAATTTGGCCTGAGACACTTACTAGCAGTATGACCCTGGGCAAGTCACTTGACCCTATTTGCCTCAGTTTCCTCATCTGTAAAATGAGCTGGAGAAGGAAATGGCAAGTCACTGCAGTATCTGTCCCAAGAAAATCCCAAATGGGGTCACAAAGAATCAGATGCGACTGAAAAACAACTTACAACAGTCTATCATGTAATTCAAGTGTGACTTTGGCCAAGTCACTGGGCCCACTCCTTGGGCCTCAGTTCTCCATCTGTAAAATGAGGAGGTTGGACTCCATGACCTCTGAGATCCCTTATAACTAAATCTATAGTACTTTGACCTTAAACAATCAACAAAGGAACATTTGTTAAGCATCTGCTTTGTATTAGGCCAAGCACAGAGGTATGTGCTGTGGATACAGAGACTACCAAAAAAAAAAAAATAGCCCCCTACCGCTACCCTTCAAGAAACTTACCTGACTGGTATGGACAAGGGGGTTGGACAACTGGAATGTAGGGTACTAGACCAGTGATATTACTGTACAGAGAATTCCCCTCTAAGGAGTCTCTACCAATGCAGGCTGGCATCTTCTCTGAAATTTACAGTCTTAGAAATTAGCTCAGGGCATGAGAAGTTAAATCCTTTCCCTGTGGTCACACAGCCTGTGTGGATCAAGAGCAGGACTTAAAATGTAGGTCTTCCTATTTGTGAGGCCTACTCCACTGTACCATGTTTCCTCTGCATGTATAAGTAAATACAGTATATATGTAGGTGTATATGCACATATATTTGTTGTTCAGTGGTATCCGACTCTTTGTGACTCCATCCTGCTATTGTATCTTTTAGCATTTTAATACTGTCCATGGGGGTTTTCTTGGCAAAGATACTGGAGTGGTATGGTATATTCTTTCACGGTAGGCAGGCTTTAGGCATGGGTTCTAGTGATAGCTTTGTTTCTGTTCATAGGCACCATATTCAGGAAAGCTTATGTAAGAAGGTTCTCCTTTCCCAGGATATCTTTTTGGCTGTTGCAAGGTGCGAAGCCAGGTGGAGTTGGAAATAAGATGAGACTGAAATATGTATAGGTGGAGTCCCACACAGATGAAATCATAAAGCTTAGAAGTATTGTAGCTTGTCTAATCTAAACAGTAATAACTTATCTTTATATAGCAAAATCATCATTCTAGTACTTTCCTCATGACAACTGTGTGAAGTAATTAGGGCAAGTATCTTTATTCTACAGAAGGGGAAACTGAGACTTGGAAGTGAAGGCACATGCCCAGAGTCACCCAGCCAGTAATTCATAGAGCCATGACTTAATCCCAGGTCTTGTCTCCAAAATCCCCTTTTAACTTATTGATTAAACACCAGTTATTCCCTAAAATTAATTGCTAATTCATATATACAAAGTATTTTTGTGTTACATTAACTTATTTGAGCCCTGAAATCACCCAGTGAGGTAGATAGGGCAAAAACTGCTACCTTTTTGTAGCTGAGGGAACTCAGGCTCAGCCACTCCCCTAATAAAGAGGCAGCTGTAATCTCTTCTGACTTTTTCTTTCACTAACTTCCAGTAGACTATTCCGCCCGAGGATCCGGGAATTTCTTGGCATTGCAAATTTAAGAGCCCTCCTGCCACAAGGAAGCTCCTTCCAGAATGTGGGGCTTGTCTTGGTGAGTCAGACACCAAGAGTTCCATGGAAGCTTGTAAAGACCCCTTAGTCAGGTGCACGTGACCTGGACCCCTCCTTTTATTGAGCATGAATTCATCATGAGCACCTCCCAAGGAAGCCAAACTCGGCATTAGGAATGGAGGAGCCTGGTGTCGGTTGAGTCAGGAGGAGCAGTCTGCTCCCCTCCTTTCTGGATAGTGGAGGCCATCTGTTCAGTTGTTGTAGAAAAGGAGTCTTACCAAGCTTTGACTTCCTTTTCCTTCCTGTGGCAAACCCAGATATATTTTGTTTGTGTATTTACCCTTAAGTTTATTCTTTAAAACCACGGGACTTCTTGAACCTGCATTCTTGGACATGGAGCCTGTTCAGAAATTCCCTTGCTCTCATTAAGGATAGGAAAATTGATTTTTTTTTTTAACCCCATGTGCCTAAGCATCAACCAGATGATGGTTTCCTAGATGAATTTGAATCCAGTTCAGCAGACATTTATTAAACACAAAACATTCAGAGCACCATGGAGGAGGTATGCCGGGTAATACAGTATGCAGAGAGACTCAAGTCTACCTGTCCAACCTTGGGAAAGCCTCATCACTTCTCTGGGCCTCAGATTCCTCCTCTATAAAATGAAGGGGTTTCTCTGGGTGACCTCTAAGGTTCCAGCTGTAATTCTGTTATTTTTTGAAATAATAACAATAGCCTTTATTTACGTATTTTCACTGATGAAAACATATTTTCCTTACTTCCAACAAACCTCTGAGGTATATAATAACAGGAGATCCTTGTTTTCATGAAGCATACATACTGGTAAAGCCAGCTACAATAGATCTCATTGGGTAGAGACAGAAAAAGTAGCTAGATGGTGCCATAGTGGCTTGGAGTCAGGAAGACTCATCTTCCTGAGTTCAAATCTAGCCTCAGACATTTACTAGCTATGTGATCTTGGTCAAGTCACTTTACCTGTTTGCCTCAGTTTCCCCATCTGTAAAATGAGCTGGAGAAGGAAATGGCAAACCACTCTAGTATCTTTGCCAAGAAAACCCCAAATGGGGTCACAAAGAGTCAGACATGACTGAAAATGACTGAATAATAAAAATAGAAATGGTCACCAGAATTATTTTTCTTCTACTTTCTACAAAACTATTGAATTTTTAATCAGCTAACATGGAAGCCCTTTGAGTCAAGTACAGTATTTTATTACTTTGTGAGTACTAACTAGCTAGGGAACCAAAGGACCTGAGTTCAAATATGGTTTCTAAAGAGAGAATCATGTGATATTGGATAAGGCTTTTAATTTCTTTGACCATCAGCTTTCTTATCTAGAAACATTAAAAAGTTGGACCAAATGGCCTCTGAGGCCCTACCCAACTGGTGATTTATCATCCTGTGACCCCATTTAAAAACAATAGCTCACACCAGGCCCCAGAAGTCATTTTTTTCACCCTCTGGTACCTTTATACATAAAATGTCATTCAGATCACTGAAACATCTTAATACAGTTTTTAGTCAGCACCATTAAACGGTACTTTGGGGACTGTTTGATAGTATGGGAAGGCACTGGATCTGGAGTCAGAAGATCTGAGTTCAGATCCCACCACTGACACTTAATCTCTGTGACCTTGGGCAAATCATTTCATTTCTCTGGAGTCGGTAAGGGAGTGATGATCCAGAAGGTCCTCGGAAGCCCAGAATCTTTGTGATATCCCTGGACTTAAGTGTTCATGGGGATAGCGTACAGAGGAAATAGACATACACTATCTAGTTGATAACTTGTAAGGTGCAAGGTCCATTTATTTTAAAGTATCTGTTTCATTTCCTTTGTAGAGGTTTGAAGCTAGGAATAGGCAAGAAAAGCCATTGCCTGGGGCCTGGCACTGTTTCCGCAACACTTTGTAATATTGTGTAATCACAATTATTTTAATACAATGGGAATATTCTCCTGCCTGTAACATGTGAATGTTTATCTGCGACATAAGGCATGAGTATGCTGCAGTTTATTTTTAAAACTTGGACCGGAATGGTTTGTCCCAGTTCTGCCTGGGTGTGGTGAAATGCCTTATAATGTTGGGATCAGGTTTATCAACTCTGCATTGTGGCAAGTCCCAGAGGTGTTGTGTTTAGTGGTTTCTTAGGAAGGTGATGTGTGAGGATACTGTAATTGCTAATTCCTCAGTAGAGAGGAAGCCTCAGGCAGTGACATGTATTAAAAGTGTGACCTCTGGCAAATAACTCGAATTCTCAGTACTCTGGACTAGTGAATCTCTTAAGTATGAACTGAGAATCCTTAGGAGATCATTTTAAGAACTCCACAAGGTCAAAAACTATTTTCGTAATAATTCCAAGGCATTATTCATCTTCACATTTTTTACTCTCATTCTCATGATTATATAAGCTACATTTCCTGTGGATTAAAGATTTAGCTACAAACACAAAAACTGAGCCAGTATATCTCATCTGCAGAATTCTCCTTTTGCTTTACACGTGGACAAATCTACACACTTGGTTGGGCTTGCTGTTTTGCTTAGATTTGTCCAGCATCGGCACCAGATAATGGTCATAGTCTTTTTTTGGGGGAATACTTGGCCACAAACACAAACGCAAGCACGTGCTAAGTATTCACAGTGTTGAATGATTTTTTTAATCTCCTGGTGTATCCTGGCACAACTGTGTTGATACTCATGGTGCAGAAGCAATTGATAGGTCAGCCCGTTGGCTTGTTAGTATGAATCATGTCAGTGGCACCAGACTGGACTACATCATTGTAGTCCTCAGAGGCAGTTAAAAAAAAAACAAAACCAGCTTCACTTAAGAGTATCTCTGATACAGCAATAAAAATGATCAGTTTTATTAAATCTTGTCTCTCAGATACCTAACTTTTTAACATTCTGTGTGATGGAATGAGAAGTACACATAAAGTACTTCTTTTGCACACTGGAGTATCATGGTTGTCAGGAAGAAACAGATTTGCTTGACTGCTTGAGCTGTGACATGAATCAGTGGATTTTTTTCATGGGACAATTATCCCATTAGATTGTTAAGTTCCTCGAGGGCAGGGACCAGTGCCAGGTGCTTAATAAATGTTTATTGATTAATTGCTTTGATTGTTGAGTTTAAAATGGCCAAGGATCATTATAGTAAAATTTCAAAACGACATAATCAGAAAACAAACCTTGCAGTGGGCAAAGCAAAACACAGAGCAACCAAAAACCCCAAAGATCTTCAAATTCCAAGGAGAGATGAGTGAAATATCATATGATTATTCTGTATGTAAAAGAAATCAAAGAAAAACCTGGAATATCATCTTAGAACAAAAAGGACCTTAACACACACACACACACACACACACACACACACACATACACACATCAGTCAGTAAAAAAGAAGGATTTAAGTCATCTTTTCAAAAGAACCACCAGTGTGGAAGAAAGAACCCTGGATTCTAGTACTGCACTAATGAATGCAGACTTGGGTCTAGATCCAAGGTGACTTTCTGGTATCTGAGATGCACCAGAAAATGCTTCAACTTAACCAAGCAATCCAATCTGCTTCCTGCTTTCTTTTGGAGTATTACCGTATTTGTGTCTGTCACCCTTGCTTGTCTGTATAGTCCATTCCAGCAATTGCATCTTCTGCAGATCCTACCTTAGTTCAAGAAGTCTCAGAGGCTGGCTCAACTACTCATGTCAGCATTGCCTCTGTCATCATCTCCATTTCTCCTCATCTGTGGATGTCACTTCCCATGCACATGTGACTTACTTCCCTCTTCTAAACAAGCTGCCTCTCTTCCCTCTCTGTTCTTCCCTTCCACCTTCCTCTAAAACAGTTACTGCTTGATACCTTTTTCACATGCCCCTTTGATTCCCCTGCATTTTGGAAAACACATAATTTTTCAATAGTAACCATGGCATTTGGACTCATGGAGTTCATTCTTATCACAACTGAGTATGTTTGTTTTGCATGAATCTGCTTGGTGCAAGGAGTGCTGGCCAACTGTTCAGGGTGCACAGACAAGCCGTCGTTACCACCCACTAGATTGCTGTATTTCCTATGTGCATTTTTATGTCCATGATTAGATTTTTAATCTCCTCAGATACTTGGGCCTTGTTACTTTCCTTGACGTCCTTGCCGGCCTCTATAGTATTTGGCATAGGGAACACTGTGGGTGGTCAATACATGCTTGTAGAAAAATGGAAAGGAGGGAAGAGATTTACAGATTAGTTGTGTAATCTGTAGCAATGGAGGAGAATTTCTACTCCAGCCATTCTGTGCGTGGTAAAAATAATGACTGGAGACAATAATAATAATAGAATTATTTTTAATTCTGTAACCTACTTCCTAAACCCTACCACTGTGACCCTGAAGGCTGGATATGGTTAACACTATGACTAGTGTTAACCCAAGGCACTAAGTTATCTCTTCTCCCTCCCCATTTCAATTAATATATTTGAATAGTGGTTTTCATTTTTGTGTTCATTTGTTTGGTCATCTCTGACTTGTTGTGACCCCCATGAACCACAGCAGGCCCAGCGCTTCCTTCCTCCACCATCTCCAGCAGTCTGTTCAGACTCATTGTTGTTGCTTCCATGACATTATCTCACCATCTCCATCCAATGCCATCTGTTTTTTCAATGCCTTCTGTCTCTCCCAATGTCAGGGTCTTTTCCAGTGAGTCCCATCTTCTCATTATGTGGCCAAATACTTAAGCTTCAGCTACAGTATTTATTTGTCCTTCCAGTGAATTGTCTGAATTGCTTTCTCTAAGTATTGACTGATTTGATCCCCTTGCCGTCCAAGGGATTCTCAATAGTCTTCTAGCACCACAATTCAAAAGCAACAATTCTGTGGCACTCTGCTTTCCTTATAATCTAACTCTCATAGATATACATTGTTACTGGAAAAATCATAGCTTTGACTATACATCATGTTCTGCTTTTCAGTATGCTGTCCAGGTTTGCCACAGCTTTCCTTCCAAGTGGTTTTTACTACTACTGTGTACTAACTCACTTTGGATGGCCCCAAAAATGACGTTAAAGCCATCAGCCTTCAGAATGCAAAGACACCTGGCATAGTGCATGTAACGCTGGAGTTGGCATTAAGACAGCCTGAATTCAAAGCTATTTCTGACATACACTGCTAGTTTATGTGACCTTGGACAAGTCACTAGTAATTCCATAGGATTTACCAACTGAGTAGTGGACTGGTTGGGATCGCTTGGTAGAGACAGTTCCCATTTTGGGAGTTCTCTGCTAGGACAGCATCACTGTTCCTTTGTGTATTTGAGTATAGAAAGTGTGGCTTCATGGCAAGGATGTACTAGAGGGCCTACAGGAGATGGTTAAATGTCCAGTGACAGCATTTCTTGTTAATGTGGTTCAGTCATTTTAATCATATCTGACTCTTTGTGACCTCATTTGGAGTTTTCTTGGCAAAGATGCTAGAGTGGTTTGTCATTTCCTACTCCACCTCATTGCACAGATGAGGAAACTGAGGCAAACAGGGTTAAAGGGACTTGTGCTAGCAAGTGTCTCAGGTCAGTTTTGAATTCAGGTTTCCTTGACTCCAGGCCCAGCTCTCTATCTGCTGCGCCACCTAGCTGCATTGTACTAACATTTACACCTCAAAAATCTGCAAAGACTATAAGTAGGGGTTTGATTTATTGTTTCATTGATTGTCTGGACTTAAGAGAGTGATGGAGAAAATATTAATAACATAGATTTAACCTAAAAGTGTGTCATTCAAGTCAATTTAATTCATTAAACATTTATTAAGTGCCTACTTTATGCTAGGCGCTGTGCTAAGCCCTGGGGATGTGAAAGACAGTTCCTGTCTTCAAGAAGCTACATTGCTTTTTTCTATAAAGACAATTGTAAACATTTACCAGCACCTCGCCTTCTCTATAGCAATGTGACGTACTCCTAGCTGCCCCCAGTCCCAAAACGTCTAAAAATATTGTTTGAAGGTCACTTCTGAGCCCCTCTTTGCTTTCATGGGACACGTAGGGTTAAATGCTTACCGACCCACATGCTGTAACAAAGCAGTTCACAAAGAATTAGTTCTGGAAGAAATCTTAAAAATGATCTAGTCCAACCCCCTTATTTTGTAGATGAAAACCAATCCACAAGCGTTTATTAAATATGTACAATGTTCCAGGCACCATATGAAGTACTAAAAACTATAAGGACAAAAATAAAACATTCTCTATTGTCAAGGAATTTATGTTCTCTCAGGGAATACACCATATACATTTCTAATTATGTGGAGAATAATTCCATCGTGGGGAAGGAGTGTGCCAGTAGTAGGGAGATCAGGACAAGTTTAATGTTGGTGATGATTTTTGAGCTGAGGGATTCTGAGGGGTGCTGATGAGGAAGGAGTTCATTCCAGGCATGTGGAACTGCTAGGATAAAAGCAAAAAGATACAAGATGAAGGTTAGAAAGGAGAGAGAGAAGGCTAATTTGGTTGGTCCATAGAGTTATAATGAGACTTAGTTATATGGCAAAGTAGATAGAGTGTTGGACTTGGAGTCAGGAAGACCAGAGTGCAAATCGAGCCCCAGACACTTTGTAGCTCTGTGACCCTGGGCAAATCACTTACACTCTTTTTGCCTCAGTTTCCTCATCTGTTAAATGAGGATAATAATAGCACCTATCTCCCAGGGTTATTGTGAAGATCAAACAGGAGAATATTTGTAAAGTGCCTTGTAAACCTTTAAGCATTATATAAATGTTATAATTATTATAATAATTATAATTGTTATATATTATACTTTATTATTATATCATTAATATATTATATATATTATTATGTATTATAATATAACATTATAACCATATATAATATTATATCACTGTTGTAGTTATTAATGAGGCCAGGAAGATAGGTTGGGGTCAGATTGGCTTTAAAAAACATAACACAAGGATTTATGTTAGGTGTTAGAGGCAATAGGGCGACACCGGAATTTACTGAATTGGGGAGTGACTTAGGTGGGGGAGATCAATTCAGAGTCCATTGAAATAAAGAGAAGGGTCAAATATGTGATGCCAAGTTTTGGTAATTGATCTGAGTACGAGAAGTGAGGAGTCAAGGATTATGCCAAGGTTGTGAATTTGGGAGACTTGAAGAACGGTGATGCCCTTGTCAGAAATAGGGAAATTTGATATAGGGGTAGATTGTGTATGGAGGGGAACAAGGAGAGGGAAAGTAATGGATTCCCTTTTGTATGGGTTGAGTTTGAGACTTCTCTAGGGCATCTAGTTTGAAATGTCCAATAGAAAACTGGTGATGTGATATGGAGGCTCAGGAGAGGTACTGGAACTGGCAATATAGATTGAGTGATAAGGTCAGAAGCCAAGGTTGAGGAATGAGTAATAAGTGAGGACGTTGGAGTAAGAAGTATAGGTAACTTTTTTCTAAGAGTTTGGCCGAGAAAGGGAGGAGAGATTGAGCTGATAATGGGGTCTAGTGAAGGATTTCTTTTGAAGATGGAGGTTTGGGGCATGTTTGAAAACCTAATAGATAGGAGAGATTAAAAACTGGAGAGAGAAGGGAAGTGATTGTGGGGGCAATGTGCTGGAGATGAGAGGAGGAAATGGGTTCATTAGTATATGGAGAGGGGCTGTCCTTGGTAATAAGAGCCTCCTCCTCAGAGACTGGAGGAAAGGAGTGAGAGGTGATGGCAAGGAGGAGCTCATACTGAACGGTCTCAGTTTTTTTAGTAAAGGAAGAGGGAAAAGTAAGTAAGAGGGAAAATCCTCAGAGGGTGTGATCCCTAGCCCAGTCTTTCTAGCAGCAGGTGAGTAAGAGAGATGGCAGGGAGTGGTGAGAGTAATCCTAGGTTGGGTTTTGGCAGGGTAGGTTTCTATCAGACAAGAAGGCAAGTGATTCAACAATTCGGAGATGAATTCAAATCCAAACAATTGATTTTGGCCAAAGGGCCACACTTGAGGACTTAGAGGTCCATATGTGACCTCAAGGCCACAGGTTCCCCATCCCTGTAATTAACCATAGTATTAAGATTGGGAAGGAAGGAATTTAAAGCCAGAGAAGGGGCAATAGCTTGAGAAAATAATGAAGAATTGTAGGTCTTGGTGCCAGTAAACAATATATTTAGTCCAGTCTTCTTGTACAAAATGACTAATATGGAAATGTTTCACATGATTGCTAGTTTATAACCTAGATCGGATTATTTACCATCTCAGGGAGCAAGAGGGAAGAAGGGATAGAATTTGGAACTCAAAACTTTTTTTAAAAATGTTAAACATTGTATTAACATGTAATTGGCAGAAAAATAATTTTTTTTAAAAAAAAAGAAAGTTCATGGTGCTAATGGGACATCCAAAGTAGAGATACACAGCAGGCAGTGTGTAGAGTGGAAACAGGGCTCAGAGGAATTTGAGTTTTCAGGGTATATGACTGATAATAGAAGCGCTGTGAGTAGATTAGTATTGTCAATCAATAAACATTTATTAAGCACCTATAATATGCCAGACATTGTGTCTAACACTGGATTAAGAAAGAGAGAAAGACAGATACTTATGAGACTGAAAGCAGTAGATGAACACGAAAAGAAGACTGGAAAGAGATATTCAGGTAGTCAACAATATGCTATGCTTACGTGTGTCATTTCATTTAATCTTCCCAACAACTCTGCTTTTAATGTACGTATCACAAGCATAATAGACCCATTTTACAGATGAGTGAACTGAGACCCAGAAAGGTTAAGTGACTTGCCTAAGGTCACACAGCTAGTCAGCATCAGGAGTAGTTTTTGAATGCTCATCTTCCTGACTTCAAATTCAGTATTCTATACCCTCCACAAAATAGGATAAAGGAGCAAGTGAAAAATGTCGCAGATGAGAGTGAAGGAAATATTAAGAAGGAAGAGATATACAAGAGTGTTTGTTGTTCAGTCACGTCTACCTCTTCATAACCCCATTTTGAGGTTTTCTTGGCAAAGATACCAGAGTGGCTTGCCATTTCTTTCTCTAGTTCATTTTATAGATGAGGAAACTGAGGCAAACAAAATACGTGACTTGCCCAGAGTCACACAGCTGGTCGGTGTCCGAGGCCAGATTTGAACTCAGGAAGATGAGACTTCCTTACTCCAGACCCACTGTGAGGGTTACATGTTATAAAAACTGCAGATAGAAGAAACATGGAAAATTAGAATAAATTTGGATGAATTTAAAATGTAGTGAACCATATACCATCTCTTGTTTGGAGTAGTACATAATAATCTATGATCTTCCCCCTGTGTTGTTTTGTATAATTTTCTCACCTTTTTGTCTTTCCTTTTTTTGAGTAATATCAGCAAGGATACGTTTTAGGGGGAAATTCTAACTTCCTGATGATTTCATAGTGTAATTAGTCTTTCTCTTCCAAATTAATGGCAGGAAAAATTGCATTCAAAAGCAGAACTTAAATTCCAATTGATCTCCACTAGAAATAATACTAATGAAAGCCACTTGAATTTTCCTATGCTGCTTTTATTTTGAAAACCCCTATTTTTCTTAAAGTGACCATGCAAAACAAAGTAATTGAGACAGGTAATTTAGAAGATTGGTACCTAATAAATATTATTGAATACCTTTCCTTAAAAAAAGAATAAATTTCAGAGGAATAAAGTATAGGAGAGATGATAGGAGTTTATGGTGGCAAGATAGGAGAATGTTAGATTCATGATTCAATAAATGCTTGTTGATCGATTCATGAATAGGCCCGACCCATGCAATAGGACCAGATCTCAGTCAGCACACCCACTGCTAACTACTCAATGCTTTCTTCCTTCCTCCCACTCTGAAGCCTTTGTCCCACTCATCCATCTCTAGTTTAACAAGGCCAGTCATTCTCTTCTGGCAAATGGTTTAACCACTGGAAAGTCTCATATGTAAACAGTCATTTGTAAAGTACCTGCCGTTAGTAGAAGTATTTTTGAAAATACAGTTTCAAGGGACAGGGGGATTTTTTTAAAGTGCCCAGATGGGGACACCCTGCCAAAGGGCTTACTGTTCTCAGAATCGTCCTTGAAATTCAAGAGATGTGATCTAGCATGGGCAGGAGCATAATCCACTCCATGTTGCTTCCACCAGTGTCTGAAGCCATGTACAGGGCATTGTTTTACTGCTGCAGGAGTGTGGAGAAACTTGGGCGTAAGGTGGGAAAGGGGGATTACTCAGGGACTATTCAATCTTGGCATAAGAAGGGACTCACTCTGTCTACTCCATTCAAGAATGTTCTCTACAGTACGCCTAACACATGGCCATTTGGCCTCCACTTAAGCACTGCCAGTGACAGGGAACTCATTCCCTCATGAAGTAGCCATTGTTGGATAGCTTTAATAATTAGAAAATTGATTTTTGTGTTTAGTTAAAATCTGAATTTTTTACCCATTGAACTCCAAAATTCCTTTGCTAATAGCTAGCCTTTAAAGTTTGCAAAGCACCTTACAAATATCTCATTTTACCTTCACAACAACTTTTGTTGTACATAGGTGTTATTATCATATCCACTTTACAGAAGAGGAAACTGAGGCAGACAGGTTAAGTTACTTGCCCAAGGTCACACAGCCATAATCTAACCTGGACCCTCAGTGCAGGGAGGCAAACATTCTATTCCTCCCTAACGGATTCTCTATCCCACTTTCTATAGTGGTTGTTCCAAATCAGACTTCTTTTGGGGCCCCATGACAACCCCTTATCCTACCCTCAACTTCATACTTTGCACCCCCAAAATTAAGTTCTTTACTTATCCCACATAACCAGTTCATCACCAAATCTTGTCATTTCTACCTTCACAACATTTCACACATGTATACAAATATACATACATGTGTACATGTGCATATATAGGTATGTATGTGTGTATATATCACCTTCTCTCCATTCATACATGCATACATACATACATACAGCCACAATCCTAACCTAGAGTACTACAATAGCCTTCTAATTGGTCTCCCTGCCTGAAGTCCCTCCCTACTCCAATCCTTCTTTCTTTCCTTCTTCCTACCTACCTTCTTTTTCTCTTTTCCTTCCTTGCTTTCCTGCATCCTCCCTTCTCTTCTCCCTCCCTCCTTGTCTTCTTCCTTTTCCTCCTCCCTCCCTCCCTTCCTTCCTCCCTTCCTCCCTTCCTTCCTTCCTTCCTCTCCCCTCACCCTTAGAGACCAGGACTTTCCTATAACTCTCACTTGTCTACATGGCACTTGGCATATGTTACCCTGTATAATCATTTCTTTCTTTATGTCTACAATCTACCTCTCCATCTAGACTGTATGTATGTCAAAGGCAGGAACCATTTTTTACATATTTATTTCCCCATTGCTTAGTATAAGATCCTGCAGCAAGGAGGTACTAAGCAAATATTTGTGATTTTAGATGGTGAGCAAAATAGGGAAAGGTCATTAATAGAATTACAGAACAGGAAAAGATCTCAGTAACATTCTGATTTTTCCTGATGAGGAAACTGAGACCCAGCAAAAGAAAGTGATTCACCCAAAATTGTACATCAAGATAAGAGTAAAATTGGGATCTAAATCCAAGTCTCCTAAAGGAGACTAGTACTTTCTTTGCTAAACACAGTCAAGAGCAAATATGGTGTGTATTGGACTAAGATTGAAGATTTGAAAAGACCAGTTTGAGGCCAGATTATAAAGTACCCCAAAAGCCAGAGAGAAGAGTTTGGACTGGATTCTTTAGGCAATATATAGTTATTAAAGGTTCTTAAGTAGAAAAATAACATGATAAAAGTAATAATATTAGGGGAAGATTAGGATGGTAGTGCTCTACAGAATAACTCATCGCTCTGGTTATTGGTTCTAAATAGGACTTGAGTGGAGATGGTGTGCACTTAGTACTAATAGAAGCTTAGTTTAGTGATGAGAGTCAGAAGGCTTGAGTTCCATTTCTGATATTTATCTGTTGTGTGATCCTAGGCAAGTCACTAAAACTCTGTGCTTTAAGGTCTTCATTTGTAAAATGGGATAAAGATGAACTATGTCCCTCACAGAGTAGTTCTAAGAAAAATGCATTGTGAACACCAGCACTTTATGTACGTGTGAGTTGTTTATTACATGATGCTGTGGTTTTGATTTGGTGTTTGTACGTGTTTGTGTATCTATCTGTCTATCTATCCATGCACTTATTTGTCCACATAGATGGCCGATGAGCTGGAGTCACGACAGGGAGCCGGAGATGTAGGAGAAGAAGACTATGATGACGACCTTGTAGATGCCAAGCCTGATCGATCCTCCTTTATATCAGTGCTCAGGTAAAGTGTTTTATTCTCTGGAGTGGAACCAGCTCTCTTTTTCTCAGGGATCTCCCTGGGTCCCATGAGTTCAGTTATCTCTAGGAAGATGACTCCCACAATTATATATCCCACTCCATTCCCACATCCCCTACTGTCTGCTGTATGTATCCAACTGAATGTCCCACAGACCTCTCAAAAGAAGGGTTAGACTAAATCATCTCTAAATTAGGTTTCTTCTTACTCCAGGTTTTTCATCCTGTGAAGTAAACATGTCCAATATGGAACTCATTGTCCTTCCCCCAAAAATCTGTCTGTCCTTCAAACTTCCCTGGTTTGTTGACTGGTGACCTGCTAGTCACCAAGGGTTCCTCCATTGAGTCCATCTTCAGCTGTTTCTCTCCTTGACGTACGCATCCAATTACTTGCCGAATCTCATTCAGACACATAGTCAGAATGATATGATCCATCACATGTCACAGTAATCTTGCAGTGCATGTCTTTGCTGATGTCCATCTCTGTTGCCCAACAGTACATTAATGTCCTAATTTTCCCACCTTCCCCCCCAACATTTGTCATTTTCGTTTTCTGCCATATTAGCCAATCTGATGGGTGTGAGGTGGTATCTCAGAGTTGTTTTATTTTGCATTTCTCTAATCAATAGTGATTTAGAGAATTTTTTCATATGATTATTGTCTCCTCTGGTGGAATGTTAGCTCCTTAAAAGTAAGGATTGTTTCATTTAAAACAAAATTCACATATCCAGTTTCTACCTAGCATAGTACCTGGCACGTAGTAAGAGCTTAATAAATGCTTGCTGAGTGTATTAACCAATTTGTATTATTGATACAATCATCCAGGTATAAGCAGTTCACAGAAATCAATCCTCCCATATAGAAACCAGGGTGAATGCCAAGCAGTATTGCCACTGCCCAATATTCAGTAGATCTGGTGTAAGAATCTGTGATAGCTCCCAAGTGGACTCTGTCATTAGAAGATGTGTTCAAAAGGGGAATAATTCACTCTCATGCACCAGAGGTCCTAAGTCCCAGGTAGCCAGAAATGGAAGTGGGCCTGTACTATAAAGGAGACTCAGATCATGTGCAGATTTGTTGGAGACCTGAGCTAGAAGGACTAGAGGACCGTCATTTGTAGTGTCTCAGAAATGAGGAACTGAAGGCTTGCTACCTATCTTAGGTATCTTTTGTTTGATGTCCACCTTTCTTTCTTAAGGAGTTCAATGACTGGCTCATGGTCTTTCTGCTTTCATAATTGGAACACTTTGTAGGCATGTTTTTTTTTTAAGTTTTATATATTTTTTTCCAATTATATATAAAAATAATTTTAACATATTTTATTTTATTTTTAATTTATGGAATAAAACAAGCATTTCCACAGCATAACACAATAAAAATTTTGAGTTCCAAATTTC
Source organism: Notamacropus eugenii (assembly GCF_028372415.1). Classification (NCBI taxonomy): domain Eukaryota; kingdom Metazoa; phylum Chordata; class Mammalia; order Diprotodontia; family Macropodidae; genus Notamacropus; species Notamacropus eugenii. Next base: position 192,076,762 of record NC_092872.1, read on the forward strand.
CTTTCTCCCTAATTCCCCTCTCTTCACCTCGAGAAGGCAAGCCATTTGACATAGATTATATATATATATACAGTCATGCAAAACATTATTTCCATATTAGCCCTGTTGTGAAAGAAAACACAGATAAAAATAGGTAACAGGAAAAAGAAAGTTTTAAAAAGTGTGCTTTCATAGCATTCAGACTCTACCAGTTCTTTCTTTGGAGATGGATAGCATTTTTCATCTAAGTCCTTCAGAATTGTCTTGGATCTTTGTTTTACTGAGTATAGGTAAGTCATTCACAGCTGATCGTCATACAATATTGCTGTTACTGTGTACAGCGTTTTGGTTCTACTCACCTCATTTTGCATCAGTTCATATAATTCTTCCCAGTTTTTTCTGAAATCATCCTGCTCTTCATTTCTTATAGCACAATCATGTTCCATTACAATAATATACCACAATTTGTTCAACCATTCACTGATTGGTGGGCATCCCTTCAATTTCCAATTCTTTGCCACCACAAAAAAGAGCTGCTATAAATATTTTTGCACAAATAAATCATTTTCCCTTTCCTTTGATGTCTTTGGGATAGAGACTTAGTAAAAGTATTCCTGGGTCAGAGGATTTGCACTGTTTTATAGCCCTTAGGGTATAGTTCCAAATCGCTATCCAGAATTGTTAGATTAGTTCACAACTCTACCAACAGTACATTAGTGTCCTGATTTTCCCACATCTCCTCCAACATTTGTCATTTTCTTTTTCTGTCATATTAGCCAATCTGATAGGTATGAGGTGGTACCCCAGAGTTGTTTTACTTTGCATTTCTTCAATCAATAGTGATTTAGAGCATTTTTTCATATAACTATAGATAACTTTGATTTCTTCATCTGAAAACTGTATATTTATATCCTTTCACCATTTATATTGTAGACACATTAATATCCTCTGCTACTCCAGTCAGAGATTCCCACTTCATCAGCCTCCTCAGATCCTCTTCACTCCAGCTTAGTCATCCACAATTTGGGATCATATTGTGGATCTCACTGTCATCCCTACAATGCTACCTCCATAACCTCAAACTCTGAAAATTCCCTTTCTAATCCCAACCCTCCTTCCTGTCATCTCTCCCACTGCCTCATCCTTTCTCCTGTTCTTCATCTCCACCATGGCCTTCCAACTCTGCACTCTCGATTCATCACCTCTTCCCTGGCTTTACTTCCATCTCTTCACAGTCTTTCCACAGTGGGCCAGATCAGTTATACACCTTGCCCTCCTTTAAATTCCTTCCTTTCCTTGTGCTGTAGCCCTCACACTCTGCCCATCTTCAAGACTGGATTATCCCCGCCATTTTCCCTAAGAAAGAGTATTCTATACTTTCTGAACTCCCATTACTTACGCCTCCTTGCCACCCATTTACTTATCAACCCCTTACGTTTAATCTGTATGACTTCTGCCCTACTTTCTTCAAGGTTACCATCCTTTCTGAATAGGCAACATTCCACCCGCCATCATAGATTCAGAGTTAGAAGGGATGTTAGACATCATCTGGTCCAATTCCTTAGTTTTATAGATGAGGAAACTGAATCTCAGAGAGGTTAATAACCTGTCAAAGGCCACCCAAGTGGCAGCCCTGATTTGAACACAAGTCCTTGACTCTGACTCTGTCCCCACAACTTCTTCAATGAAAGGAAGGTGATACATTTCTTGTCTCTTCCTTGGGATCAAGATTGGCCAGTTGGACATTATAATTAAGTAGAATGAGAAGAAAAGAAGGCCTGGTGGAGAGCCCTGACATCCATGCTCAGGAAGTGAAAGGTAGGCGATGAAATAGAGGCCATGTGCCATAGTGGATAGAGAGCCAGTCAGCAATTGAGAAAGACCTAAATTCACATCCTTACTCTTTGACACTCAACAGCTGTGACTGTGATCAAGTCACTTAATCTCTTGGTGTCTGTGGCAACTTTCTAAGATTATTAGTTGTAGAGATCCGTTGATAAAGGAACTTTACTACACTGATTGTTCCCTATGACAATTAAATCATAGGGCTGGTCCAAAATAATAATAATTAAAATAATTATTAAGTGTTCAAATTAATTTTATATTTGTTTATAATATTACAGTCTTTATATGTATGGTTTTCCTTAAAATACTTTTTAGCTCGTAGAATTTTATACAAATCATATTCATTCACATAAGTCTTCCTGTGTTTCTTTAAGTTCCTGTTGTTGTTAGCGTTCGGTCATTCAGTTGTGTCTGACTTTCCATGACCTCGTGGACCATAGTATGTCAGGCCCTTCTATCCTCCGCTATCTCTCAAAGTCTATGAAAGTTCATATTTGTTATTAAGGGTTTGGGTAAATGGTGCTCAGAGCAAATTTATCTTCTTTCCCTTGTTTCCCAGAGAATGGAGTCCTCCTGTAGGGTTGCTCTGTTTTTTTGTTGTTATTATTTGGTATTTCAATTGTATCTTACTCTTCATGACCCCATGAACCATATAGCACATGAATCCTTCTATCCTCCATTATCTTCCCAAATCTGTCCAAGCTCATATTTGTTACCTTCATGACACTATCTGTCCATCTCATTCTCTGCCATCCCCTTCTCCTTTTGCCTTTCATCTTCCCCAACATCAGGGTCTTTTCTCCTGTCTTCTCACTACGTGTTAAGTATTTAAGCTTCAGCTTCAGTATTTGACCTTTCAGTAAATAGTCTGAATTACAATTTCTTTAAGTATTGACTGATTTGATCTCCTTGCCTTCCAAGGGATTCTTGAAAGTCTTCTCTAGCACCACAATTTGAATGCACCAATTCTGCGACTTAGAGTCAACTTTCCTTATAGTCCAGCTCTCATAGTCTTATATTACTTTGGGAAGAACCATAGCTTTGACTATACCTACTTTATCCACAAGGTGATGTCTTGGCTTTTTAGTAAGCTGTCCAGATTTGCCATAGCTTTCCTTCTAAGGAGCAAGTGTCTTTTAATTTCATGGCTGCAGTCACCGTCTACAGTGATGTTTGAGCCCAAGAATATAAAACCTGACACTATTTCCATTTCTTTGCCCTCTATTTGCCAGGAAGTGATGGGGCCAGTTCCCAAGATTTTAGTTTTTTTGGATATTAAGCTTCAGGTTCCTAGGGTTTATCATTTCTAACAGTGTGACTATTCCACTACATTGATGTACCTGTTTGTTAGCCTTTCCCTGGTTAGTCTCTCCTTCTGGAGCTTCCATGATGTTTTTCCTGGTTCCCTGCTGTGTGTAGCTATTGCTTCTCTATCTCTCAGGCTATTTCATCATCCATCCTCCTGAATATGATGTCCTTCATGACTCTTCTCTGGGCCTTTTCTCATCTCATTCTACCTGTTGACTCATCAAGCCTGTGAATTCAATTACCACCTCTGTGGAAGTGATTCCCAGATTGATAGGCCTGGCATCTGTCTTCCCTCTCAAATGACAACCAAACATCACCTACTGCCTGGGGTAGACATGTTTGTTGGCCAGTTGAACTGAAAACCCATGCTAGATTCGCATTTTCTTCTGGATTTCTATTAAATGGGGAGTTTGAGTGACATCCAAATGATAGATTAAGAGTAGTTCATTTCTCATTTAAAGCCCTATCACTTCCATCCGTCTCATCCTTCCTTATGCCCATCATTGAATCAATGACTTGTTCCACTCGCCATGCTCCTCTTCATATTTTTGGATGTTGTATGGAATTATTAACCTTGTTACATTGTATCTATTTTCTGTGAAGTGATATTCTATTTTAAAAATTGTTTGTTTATTGCCCAGTCCTATCTACAAATGAATAAGTTCTCTGACTACCCTCTTGAAGGGTTCTCTCCAGGGTCTAAAAGGATATTTGCTTACTTAGCATGTAGGGAAAAGTATAGATTGGGATCTCCTGGTAGATCTGAAGCCGTACCTGGTAGATCTTCAAGGTCCCTGCATCTCCCACAGCCCTACCCACTCTGTTTGTGTCTTCACTCTGCTAGGATTCCCAGCAGAGAGGGCTGAATCCACCAACAGCATCAGAAACCACTTTCCCTGTTCCCTCGGGGACTTCACTGCCAACCCTCTCCTCTTCATTCCTCTCCCCTGACCAGATTCCAGATGAAAAGTAGCTGCTGAAGAAAAGGTTGTAGGAAGCCCTGGAAGAAGGAAACTTTCCAAGTCCTAGAAAGGGTCCTGTTTCTTACAGTTAAGAAGATGAGTGCAGATAGGCAAAGAGTATGTGCTTTGAAGCTAGAGGGAGGACCTAGGTTCAGATCAAGAGCTGCTACTCAGAAGCTTTGTGACTTAGGACAAACCAGTTCACTGCTGGCTCTCTGTAAACCCTCACTTGTAGCTCAAAATCTAAAGCTGTGACCCTAATAGCTTTTTTGTCTCATTTCCACTAGGTGGCAGGAAAACATCATTTTATTTCATTTGGCAGCTGAGAACTGAATCATTTGGGAAGGCTGCTTTATTACTTGAGTATTTGAGTTTAAAAAAAAAACTACTTAGAAAAAATAAATGTGCTTATAATCTGGCTTAATTGTGGACTTATGAGTTCTAAAAATAAAGTCTGCTTTCTGAGATCTGGGTTATAGAGGTATATATGTATATAGTATGATAATATCACACATATGCTGTGTATGCATATATGCATACTGCTATATGCACACCTGCATATATATATGTATACACTTCTATGAGTATGAATGTATATATGGAATTATATGTACATATGCATATATACACACATGCATATATAGTATGTACATATACACATATGTGAGTGTGTATATAGTATGTTTTAGTTGTTCTGCAGTTGTGTGTGACTCTTCATTACCCCACCTGGGAATTTCTTGGAAAAATACCAGTGTATTTTAATTTTGCTAATGCCTTCTGAGTAATGAATGCAGTGCATTACAGTGGTGATATTAAACTACTTTTGTTGTATTTGCCCTTGTAGATTAGTGTATGTCAGATGGAGTGGGGGGGTGGAGTTGGGAAGCCTCATTCCTGCATGGTGCAGGGTTAAGGCAGAGCCCAGAGGCAGTGAAACAGACGTGCTTACCCATATCTACCCTGACTGGTTTTTGGGTTTTTTTTTTATTCTGTGCTACACTGGAATTCTGAGCTTCCAAAGAAAAGAGTTTTGAGCCCTAGCTCTGGATTCCTCCAATGCTACTCATCTTCTTGGAAGGTCATCTTTGCCCCCACATTAAGTCTCCTGGTCACCTCTCTCCCTCATAAATACGTTCCATGGGGAGGAATAACGTCTAACAACTATATCTAAGTCTAAGTGGAACAGATAAATGATTTATGCAGAAAATCTGGTCAGTGTTATGGTCCAGTGTGACTAGTGTAGGGCAAAGTTAAGTGAGTCTCAAGTTTAAAAAAAAAAATGACCCGGGAGCATTATGTTAACTTGGCTTCACTTTACTTTGGCACACATCCCTGTTGGTCCCGGAACACCTTTTTGACCTTCTTTTTTCCTCTGTGAATAATATTAGTGAAGAATTATTTCATGAGGAAAAGGGCAGCTAGGTGATGCAGTGGATAGAACACTAGGCCTGGAGTCAGGAAGATTTATCCTGAGTTCAAATTTGGCCTCAGATACTCACTAGTTATGTAACCCTGGCAAGTCACCTAAGCCTGTTTGCCTCAGTTTCCTCATCTGTAAAATGAACTGGAGAAGGAAGTGACAAACCACTTCAGTATCTTTGCCAAGACAACCCCAAATGGGGTCACAAAGAGTCAGACATGACTGACACAACCAAACAACAACGTTCCATGAGGACTTGTTATGTTCTCAACTCTACTAGGTTCTATACTGAATCCTAAAGCCAAAGGCACGGTCTTTGTTCTCAAGGAACTCACCATCTAGCTCAAGGATGAGCTTTGAAACTAGATAACAATGTAAAATAAGGATTAAGCTGTATGGAGGCACCCTAGTAGAGCAGACAGAGGGGCTGCTTTCCTAGCATGAATTCATGCTCCACCTCTGATGGTAACTGGCTCTATGACCTTGGGCAAGTCACAAGCTCTCAGTACTTCAGGTATTTCTCTAGACTGTGAATTACAGAGTTGTTGATGTGCCCCTGTGGGGTATGTACCCAAAGTTCTCTGTACCAAGGAAATCATAGGTCTAGACCAAAAAAGAAGAAAAAAGTATAGTGAAGGCTGCGTGGTGAGAGGTCAGGGGAGGTAGTCAGTTTTGGTTGACAAGGAAGACTTCCCAGAGGTTGTGGGATTTGAAGAATGGGTTGCATTTAGGCTAGAGCACAGTCCATGATGGGATGGATAATATATTGGACTTGGAGTCAGGAAGACCTGGGTTTGAATCCGGGCTCAGTCACATAAAGACCTCAGCAATAATCATATTACTGATAGCCATATAGATCCTACTGTATGCCAGGCACCATGCTAAGTGCTTTCCAGATATCCCATTTGATTCTCACAACAACCATGGAAGGTAGGTGGTATTATTATTTCTGTTTTACAGTTGAGGAAACTGAGGCAAACAGAAGTTAAATGGCTTGCCCAGAATCATATAGCTAGTAAATTTCTAAGGCTGGATTTCAGCTTGAGTCTCCTTGATCCCAGGCCCAGAGTTCTAGTTACCTAACTACCTGTGTAGTTGTATGGTGCCTAACATGTTGTTGAGTTGTGTCTGACTCTGTGACACCGTTTGGGGTTTTCTTGGCAAAAATACTGGAGTGATTTGCCGTTTCTTGCTCCAGCTCATTTTACAGATGAGGGAATTGAGATAAACATGTTAAGTAACTTGCCCAGAGTCCCATAGCCAGTGTCTGAGGTCACATTTTTAGCTCAGGTCTTCCTGACTCCATGCCCACTGTGCCACCTGGCTGCTGCCCACATGGCAGATGCTTAATAAGTGCTTGTTTATTTATCCTCAGTTTCCTTTTCTGTAAAGTGAAAGGGTTGGGACCAGTAGTCTCTAGAGTGTCTCCCACCTCTAAATCTATGACCCTCTTATCTAACATGAATAAAAATGGGTATATCCTGATATGTATGGGGCAAACAAATTAGGCCAAGCTAATTAGAACAGAGGATGGGTGTTGCAGATCGGAGAGGGCTAAGGTTGACTAGGCAGGGTTTTGTTAAATTAGGAGGGACCTCAAAAGTCAGGCAGCTGAGTTGAAACTTGACTAGGTAGGTGGTGGAGAGCTATTCTAAGTACAAACCTTACCTCACAATTCAGGATGAAATAGGTAGATTTGGAAATCAGAATTCTCCTGTCTAAGCCTGAGCTCAAGGTTAGAAAGAAACAAAACGGAACAAAAATGAATTGATTTGTGCAATTTAAGGTTCCCACAGGAACTGAGTTTATTCTTCTGGTCCCCCAGAGCTGAGGACAAGAGGGAAGGTCGACAGGAGAAAGAAGATTCCTTTCCAAAATGTACAAATTCCCTGTTTTTCAGGTTCTGTTATTTCAAATCAAGAACTCCTTTTTTGTCCCCAGCATCATTTGGGGGTGGGGAGGGTCCTTTGTTCTACCCCTCATACCCCTAGGGTTGCTTGTGAAATGCCACTGCATTTTCTTGTGTGCTGTAATTTTGATTCTCCCAGCTAGGATGTGTTAGATGTAAACAAATCCTTATAGAAAATATGTTATTTGTATAATGATATGAGAGATCCAGGTGGTCTACCTTTTTCTTCAGCAAGAAAAAAATTAGCTTTTATGAAGAAATAATACCATTAGAGCTGGAGAAAAAAAAAGAACAAAGAGGAGAGATGATGTAAACTTTCCCTAGCTGTGATATTTGACACTTCCCTGTATCAGATTGTGGAAATGTACCTGAGAATGCCAACGTTGATTTGTGATGGGCTGGCTGGTACTGATGACCGTGTCACATAAAGAGACCATTTTCATTCTGTCTAGGGAAATATGAATGTAAAAGCAAATTTGGTTACCTTTATTACTCAAAACCAACATCTTGGAAGTTGAAGTATATTTTTTTTTCCTTCTTTTCTGGAGGCAATCAGGGTTAAGTGACTCGCCCAGGGTCATATAGCTAGTAAGTGTCTGAGGACAGATTTGAACTCAACTCCTAACTCCAGGACTGGTGCTCCATTCACTGTGCCACCTAGCTGCCCCAAGTCTATTGTTTTAAAACACCAGTTGATAATGATTTAAGTGAGAGGCAGAGTGGATATTGAAGGGAAGGCTCTCTTGGGAAGATTTAGTTTTCAATCCTGTCTCTGACTTCAATTAATTGTGTGACTTTGGGTAAGACTTTTTTTGGGTAAGACTCTTAAGTCTCTAAAACTTGTCATATCTGTATGAGTTCAAGAACTTTCCACACCAGAAGTACTCACCCTGTGATGAAATCACAGTTCTGGGCCACACCAAAACAAACTCAAAAAAGCTTCTCCTTTCACCTCCAAACTTAATTATGTCTGATTTGATGGAGAAGTCATTTTAAAGACTATAGCGGCTCTGGCTCTTATTAAGTTTCTTGGGACTGGATCTTAACAGCCTTTGTAATTAAGGACAGCAAGACAGTCCTCTCTACTCTCCTTCCCTCCAGCACTGTCCCCTTGAATTTTGAATTCCATGTGAAGTATGAAAAATCAAAATTAGTAAGAATAAGGGGATGTCCAAGAATTAAGCAGTCTAGGCTTATAGTTCTGCTTAGCTACCATAAATACACACTCAGTATATTCAGTTACCCAGAGCCCATGTGTTGGAGATGCTTCTCTGCCCCAAGTGTTTGGTGCTTTAATGTTGTTCCATCAGATCTACAACAAACTTCCACATCAATTTTCAAGCTGAGGGTAGGGTAGAAGATGAAAGGAAATAATTCATCAGAAGTTCATTGAGTACAAAGCAAAGCACTGTGCCAGTCTTGTAAGGTAGATTCCATTCAATTCAAAAAATATTTATTAATATTATTACTGTGTGCACCATGCTAATTTCTAGGGATACAGATTCCCCAAAGTGAAATAACCAGGGTGGGGGGGGGGGGTGTTTCAGCAGTCGGAGGATTTGAGTTCACATTCTACCAATGATGGCCACTACCTACATGACCTTGGACTTGTCATTTTAACTTTTCTGGGTTTTGGTTTTCCCATCTATAATATGAAGGGCATGGACAAGATGGAGCCTTGGGTCCTATCTAGTTCTGGTCTGTGATCAGAGGGCTTGTGTTTCTACTGAGAAACATATAATATGGTCAGAGATAAAGATTTAGTATATACAAAATAATTACAAAGCTGCTTAGGGGTGGATAGAGATCACTAACAATTAGGGGTATCAGGAAAGACCTTGGATAAGAGATGGGACCTGAGCTGAGCCTTGAGAGGAAGCCAGGGGTTCAAAAGACAGACATAAAAATACACTCTAGGCATGGGAGAGAGCCTATGAAAAGGCATAGGAGTGGGATATAATAGGTATCAAGAGCCAATATTCATTAAGCATATATGAGGAGTGAAGTCAAGATGGCAGAATGAGAGTCAGTGTTTTTGCCTCTACCTACCCATATACCCCCTGCACAACAGCCTAGAAAATGTGCCTATCCAAATTCTGATCAGAAAAACCAAGAAAAAGTCATAGTGAGTTATTTTTCCAGCTCAGGGCAGCTTAGGAAGACAGAGAGGTCCACAGACATTGGGAGAAGAGGGGGCTTCTCCTATAATATCTATATTATAAAAATGACTGTACATTAAACAATTTTTAAAACTTTATAAACTGATGAAGAGTGCGATGATTCACAGTTTATTCAATAAATATATATATTATGTGCCAGGTGTTCTTCTAGATTCTAGGAGTACAAAGAAGATGTAAAAAGTCTCTATCCCCAAAGAACTTACTTTCTAATGAGGGAGAAAACCTATGAGTGAGAAGACTTGAACCTTCCAAAGTCAGTACAATGTAACTTTAGAGGGGAAGGCCCCAGAAGATAGGAGAAACAGGAAAGGCCTCCTGCAGAAAAAGATGCCTAGGGTAAAGTCTTTTGTTGATATTGATTTGTTTGTGGTTTCTTTTGGAGGCAGTCAAGGTTAAGTGACTTGCCCAGAGTCACATAGCTAGTAAGTACCAGAGGCCAGATTTGAACTCGGGTCCTCCTGACTCATGCTTTATCCACTGTGCCACTTAGCTATCCACTTAGGCTAAGTCTTAGAGGAAAAAAGAATTTCTACCCGGTAGATGTAAGGAGGAGAGCATTCTGGGCATGAGGGATCACCTACAAAGGTACAGAGATGCAAGATGAAATACTGTGTATGAGATCAGTGGGACTATTGGAAGGGAGTTACTTGTAAGAAGACTGGAAAGATAGGAAGGGGGCAGATTCTAAAGAGCTCAAAGTACCAGAGGAGGGACTTTATACCAGACGAGGGACTTTGTATTCTATCCTAAAGGTAACAGAGCCATTCAAGACCTTTGGAGCTGACCTGGTCAGCCCTGTGCTTTAGGCGTCTTAACTTGGCACTTGTGTGAAGGGTGGATTAGAGAAGAGACTCTCCACATACACAAATAACTGTAAAAGAGTAATAGCACCTAAGTATTTAATGAGGAAAGGGCCATGAGTCAGTCCTCAAGACAATAAACATGAAGCACCTACTGTGTGCTGAGGAGAAACTGCCTGGGATCTTTTTTTGAGGCTAGAGAGAAACGTGATTTGGGGATTGAGGTCCTAGCACCCCATCAGTGGGTCATTGTGTTCATCCAGAGTTAAGAAGACTTTCAAAGTTTTCCAAAACATGGCTGTTACTAAGAATAAATTGTTTCAGTTCTTCCCACTTCATAGGCATCATGTAAAGTTATGAAGATGGAAAGATCACTTTTGTGTAAGGATATCCAGGCAGGCACTAGTGGGCCTTCCTTTGGAGTATTTATACTACTTTTAGTTATAAACAATACACACAGCCAGGCTCCTCAACTTTTGTGTGTGTTGTGGACCCCTTTGGCATTCTGGTGAAGCCTGTTATTCTCAGAATAATGTTTTTAAATGTATAAAACACAGGATTAAAAAGGAAAAACCAATCATACTAACATAGTTTTCAAAACATTTAAAAAATCAGTTCACAGACCTTGGATTAAGAACCCTCCCATCCCATAGATTCCTTCGTCTAAAAAATGTGAACATGAAAGAATTCCATAAGCCTCTCCTATCTCTCTCTCTCTTCCTGTCTCTTAAAGACCAGTATTCTTTCATGTGGGCCAGTGATGGGGGATGCTGTGCTGTGACTTTTCTGCTTGTCAGCAGAAGTAGCTGCCCAGCCCTTTGTGACCCCAGTAGCTCATTAGAGCTGATAGTTTGAATAATCCTATGGAAAACTCCAGCATGTCTCTTTAGGTCTCTGTCTCTCACTGTGTCTCTCTGTCTCTCTCACTCACATGCATACATACATACACACATACACATGCACACGCACACACACACACACGCACACACACACACACACACACACACACACACACACACACACACACACACACCCCGCTGATTCAGTCTCTTTGTCAAGCCTGGATGAACAGTGTCAGGTTTCCTGCCCAAGCCTAACCCTGAATATGCTAGGTCTCTGATACCATCAGCAAAGAAGATACCTTGCCATCCCACACTGGGTGAATTCTGTTTCCAATGCAGAGTGGAGTGCTTTTGGACGAAGAGCCTAGGTACTGAATTAATGACCCTCTTTCTCTCTGTCTTCTCTCCTTTCTTCCATTCGGGTGGTAGGTAGGTCTTTGGGAATGTCATCCTTTGGAATGTCAACAGCCAAGGATGAATCATCCCCAAAGAATTTGAACGAAAAGCTGACTGGGGAAACCAGAGTTTTGGTTCCATGTGAAATAGTTCTGGGGAAAATTGTGCCTGGTGCTGTATTTACTTTCATACTAATGAAAGACTGAAAACAGGCATGGCTTCTAGGAAGGAGCTGTAGAGGATAAATGGGAATTTACCAGTTTAGTTTACTGTCTGATACAGAAAAGCATCGTGTAGATCAGAGAGCACTCATTGAATAGCGCAGCGGAAATCTGTAAGAGGATAAAATCTGCATTGATGATCTCTTTTGATGAGGAAATTGTGCTCATGCCTGAACCTTTATGTGTAAATGTATTTTGCTGAGCACCCAGGAATGGAACTTGATGTCTTTGTTTTTATACCCCCCCACCTCTATGCCAGCTATCTCACCATTTGAGAGGCAGAGTGGTAGAGTGGGTAGAGAGTTGGCCTCAGATCTAGGAAGACCCAGGTTCCAATTCTGCCTCTGACATACATAATGACTGTGAGCCTGGGCAAGTCAATAACATCTCAGTGCTCTAGACTCTTCTCCAAGACTGCAGACTGACTATAAGCTGACTTTGACAGGAGTTTCCTCTTCTGGCAACTCCCTATACCAAGAAAATTAAAGATGCAGTCTCTGTCTTATCATTTGGAAAATGAACGTGTTCCACTTTTGTGATGTATTTTGGCATGATTATTATTCGTGTACTAGTAATAATATATTTTGTAAATAATAATATTTATTATATATTGGGAAGGGATTTTTTATGAGTTAGTCTTAATAGGTCAGAGTTTTTTATACTTCTCTTAGTTTTTTGGCTAGCTATCATTATTATTACTAATCCAACACAAGATTGAGTCTGTTCAACATACATGCTTTCAAGGGTCAGAAACACTGACATTTCTGGATAGGTGACTAGTTTGGAAGTAAATGGAACCTAGAGTTCTTCCTAGATACCTCAAATTGGCCCTGTGTGAATTTCATAGTCTTGTAGGTCCTCTGATAGCATCTAGGAAATGAGAGTAACAGTGAGCAGGTACTCATATTTATGCCCAAGGTGAGGTTGTGAAAGCAATAATCATACTGAAGCCTTCCCTTTAACTAGGCTTGTGACGTTGGGCAGGCAGGTCCTTATGGAAAGTGCACTAACTCTGGTGCCAAATTGGATTGCTTCCAGTCCCACCCCTTACTACCTCTGTGATCTTGGGCGTGTAACTTAATTATTCCCCTTGGACCTCAGTTTCCTAATCTGCAAAATGAGGAGGTTAGACCAGATGGCCTCTGAAATACCTTTCAACTCTAGGTCTGTAATCCTGTGATTAAAATCTCTAAGACAACTGAATGGCTCAATGGATCTGGAGTCAGGAAAATCTGAGTTCAAATCTAGCCTTGGATGCGTTATTGGTTCTGTGACTCTAGGCAAGTTACTTAATTGCTTTGTGTCTCAATTTCCTCATCTATAAAATGCGGGTAATAATAGCCCCTACTTCCCAAGGTTGACGTGAAAAAAAGTATTTATATAGATCTTTGCTAACTTTAAAGCGTTATATAGATGCTAGCCATTGTTATTATTAATATTATTTCTTAAATCTAAATGAATCTCATTTAGAAGTCAGGAACCTATAGGTATTAGATCATATGAGAACCTTGTTCAACAGTGAACATATTAACATGCCCTTAGAATAAGTTAAAAGCCCTTTAAATAATATCACTATATAAATGCACTAAGAAATCACAATTTAGGGGGAATCTTACCTGAGATCGCTAATAGTGGAGGGAGCTGTCCATGGTTCCGGAAGGCCTGGGTTCAAATGCCACTTGTGACACCTACTGACTGCGTGATCCTGGACAGGTCACTGTCTGTGCTCTTTGCAATTCTCTAAGAGTCTTATGTTGTAGGGAAGATAGCAACCTGCACTGGTAGAAGGATTTTCCTTACTGCCCCAGTTTCTTTCCCATTTAATGTACCCAGTAAAAGCACAATGAAAAGGAAAAATAGTTAAGTATTGACAAAATTTCTTTCCTTTTTTCCTCCAAATTAATAATAAGCAATTCCAAACTGCATGAGCTTGGGAAGGGCCCAGAGCTTTAAATATGAAGCTCTGGTTTATTATGACCCCTCCATTTAATCTCCTGACCATTTCCCTCCTCCCATCCCCACCTCTCCTAATGGGATGACCTTGGCAAAGATTTTTCCTTTAAAGTGCAAGGCAGGCAAGATATGAGCTGGTTTTACTGGCAGAAAATAGAGGTAGACTAGGAAGGAAAATCTGCATCTAGATCAAATATACACTGGTATTAAAAGACCATTTCCTCTTGCTTGCATTTTTCATGACTATCTCTCTCTTGCTCATGTCTGTAAAAAACAAATGAGATGATGGCTATCCGAGCACTTGCAGAATGATCTTAGAGTGCTCTTCATATGTAAGAGATTAGTATGGGGAAGTGGAAATATAATTTTAAGAAATGCCGTAATGAGGCCTCCACCACTTTTAGCGTCTGTAACAGCACTTGAAAGGCAAACGCAGCCTTTGTTTTAATTAGTTTCTGTGTGTACAAAGTAAGTTTGGTAGGAAATCCAAACACCAAGCTGGGCCAAAATACCTGTTTTTGTTTTTGTTTTTGTTTCAATCCATGTCTGTCCTAGAAGACAAAGTTCTGTGACTGAAGAAGGTTATTACCTGGGTCTTTGAAAGCTGCTTATTTCATGCCGTCAGAAGCCTGCTGTGCTCTGCGGTTCAGAACACAGTCATCCTTCTGCAGCCAACTAATTAATCAGTACTATCTCCTTGGAAGTCTCTGATGCTTTCTCCTTAGAAGTCTCTGAGGCTGTTGCTGACCAGTAGAGAGAGAGTTCATCCGATTATCTGCTCAGCCACCCTAGTTAATTACCAAACAGATCATAATTCTTTATTAGCAAATGGGAGTGGTTAATCCCCTGTTCTCCTGACTGCATTTATCTTCTCTGCCTTATTGAAAGTGAAAATGATTCACCCCTAAAGACTACCTGCCATCTTTTAAGGGAAGCGCCAGATGGTATGGTTGTGGGATGGTTAGTGGCATCACCAGACCTGGATATGGCACTCACTAAATGGTTGCTTGGAAACAAGATGAAATGATGATTACATTTCAGGCATGGCAGTGTTTTTTGGGTTTTTTCAAAACATTCCAGTGGTGTCATTAAAGTAATTTCATTTACATGTTACATTAGGATGCCCCCACAAGAAAAATATTTAGTATGGAATATTCTCTTTCATAAATCCCTTATACACTCACTCAAACTAATTTGCCCTTGCCACAAAAGTTACTTTATTTGTCTTTAATTTTCAACAATCACTTCCATAAGTTTTAAATTTTCTCCCCCTTCCTCCTTGAGACAGCTTGCAATCATATATGGGTTCTATATATACATTCTTATTAGACACATTTTCACATTAGCTCACAAAAACTTTTTTTTAAATCCTGTCCCAATGGATCTTCCAAACAACATTCTTGATTGATGAGTTTATGGAGTGAACTGAGGACATTAGACAGTGTGATCTTCATCTCTCTCCAGGCTGCACTGCTGACTCATCTCTATAGGACTTCTATCATTCCCCTACACTGGGTATCTTCTCCACCTGCCTCCCTTTTCCCCTACCCAAGTTGTTGTTCATTCGTTTCAGTTGTGTCCAACTCTTTGTGACCTCATTTGGGATTTTCTTGGCAAAGATACTAGAGTAGATTGCCATTTTTTTCTCCAGCTCAATTTACGGAGGAGGAAATTGAGGAAGCAGAATTAAGGGACTTGCCCAGGATCATATATCTAGTAAGTGTCTGAGACTAAATCTGAACTCAGGCCTTCCAGGTACCAGACCCAGCACTCTGTCCACTGCACCACATAGCTGCCCCAGTGTTTTGTATATATTTTGTATTTATGGTGGTTTCCCTCTTTGTCCCCAGTAAAATATAAGTTCCTTAAGGACAGGTGTAGTTTCATGGGGTTTTTTTATTATTATTATTGCCATCTTTAAATTTCAAGTGCCTAGCATTTAAAGCCTGACAATGTTTTCCCTGCCTACCCACTCCCTCAGATTTGTGATTCATAGATATAGGGACTTTTGCATAGGAAAATTCCCACTCTGAAGGAAGTCAGGGAAACTAAGAGGTGGAGATGAGGAGATGGAGAGTCCCAAGAATGATGCACATGCAGTGAAAAGGAAGAGCATTGTGTATGAAGTATCATGTGTGAGGAACATGTAGGAAGCCAGTGTCACTGGTTTGTAGAGGATGTGTAAGAAAACTGGAAATGGGGGGGGAGGGGGAGTATTAGGTTGTGAAGGGCTTAAAGCCAAACACAGGGTTTTATATTAGATCCAAGAGGCTATAGGGAGTCACTGAAATTGATTAAATTGGGGGGCAGGAGGAGTAACATGGTCAGATATACACTTTAGATTAATTTGGCCATAGAATGGAGGAAGGTCAGGGGTGGGCAAAGGCTTCAGGAAGGGAGACTAACCAGCAGGCCATTATAGTAGTCCTGATGTAAGATGATGAAGGTCTCCACCAGGGAGGTTGCAGCATAGAAGGAGAGAAATATATATGTATATGTATATATGTGTGTATGTGTATACACATATACATGTATATACATGTGTGTATGTGTATATGATCACATAATACATGTGCGTGCATACATGTGTATACACACGTGTGCATATGCATATGAGAAATGTTAAGAATATAGAAAAGACAGAACTTGGTAACTGATTGTATGTGGAGGAGGGGTGAGAGAGAATGAGGAGGCAAGGATGACACCTAGATTGGGAATTTGGGTGACTGGGGAAAAAGTGGTATCTTTGACAGACAGGAAAATTAGGTGGGTTTGGGGGAAAGATCGTTAATTCAGTTTTGGACATGTTGAACTTAAGATGTTGATGAGACATCTAATTCAAGATGTCCATGAGACATCTAGCTCACCATGTCCAGTAGGTAGCCAAGATGGCAGAGAAAAGGCATGTGCCTTCAAACAACTTTAAATAATGCTTCAAAACAAAAGTTTTGGAGTGGCAGAACCCATAAAAGGGATGGGGTGGAATAATCTTCCAGCACAAGACAACTTGGAAGGTTTACAGGAAAGGTCTATCACAGCTGGTTGAGAGTGGAGCACAGTCCAGTGCTGGCAGTAGACCACACCCCTGCAAACCAGCAGCAGGCTTTGGGAGTGATTGAATCAGCAGCAGCAGTGGCTGTTTCCAGAGCTCTCAGCCTACAGACAGTAAGAAGGTTGGACAACTGGTCAGAAGGACATTACAAAGGTCTATAGACCTTAACGCAGGGGTAAAGTCTGCTGAATTGCCTATATGTGTCCTAGGTTACAGTCCCAGGGTGAGGACGTGTAGCACACCAGAGCTTGTAGACAAAGGGGAGTGGGAATCGTGTTACAGTTCCAGGGCAGAAAAGAGTGCTTGTGGTCACTGACAGACAAGAACACAGTCTAGGAGAGTAGTGATCATACCTCTCCTTAGATTATACCACCTTAGAAGAACTGAAAACTTGCAGACCCCCCAGAACTAGGTGCACAAAAAATCTGAACCATGGGATGGTACTTCTTCTACTCTAGGAGCAGGGTCCAATAATATAAAGTTTAAAAGTCAAGAAATAGGCTGGGAGAATGGACAAACAACAACAAAGAGTATATTGACCATAGAAAGTTACTTATGGTGATAGGGAAGACCAACACATAAACTCAGAAAAATACAACGAAATCAAAACTACTTCATCCAGACCCTCAAAGAAAAATGTGAATTGGTCTCAGGACCAAAAAAAATTCCTTGAAGAACTCAAAAAGTATTTTAAAAGTCAAATAAGAGAGGTAGAAGGAAATGACAGTAATGCAAGAAAATCATGAAAAAAGAGTCAACAGTTTGGTACATAGGGCACAAAAATAATACTTAAGAAAAGAGCAGCTTTGAAAAACAGAATAGGCCAAATAGCAAAAAAGACACAAAAATCCAGTGAAGAAAAGAATGCTTTGAAAAGCAGAATTGGCCACATGGAAAAAAATGTGCAAAAATTCATTAAAGAACTCCTTGAAAAGCAGAAGTGGCCAAATGGAAGACAAGGTACAAAAGCTCAGTGAAGAAAATGATTCCTTAAAAACTAGAATTGGGCAAGTGGAAGCTAATGACTGTGTGAGACATCAAGAAGCAATAAAACGGAATCAAAAGAATGAGAAAAATAGAGGAAAATGTGAACTGTCTCTTTGGAAAAACAACTGATCAGGCGTATAGATTGAGAAGAGATAATTTAAGAATTATTGGACTACCTGAAAGCCATGATCACAAAAGTCTAGACATAATTTTTAAAGAAATTATCAAGAATGCCCTGATATACTAGAACCAGAGGGTAAATTAGAAACTAAAAGAATCCACCAGTCACCTCCTGAACGAAATCCCAAAATGAAAACTGACACTAATATTTTAGCCAAATTCCAGCGCTCCCAAGTCAAGGAGAAAATATTGCAAGCAGCTAGAAAGAAACAATTCAAATATTATGGAATCATAATGTGGATAACACAAGATTTAGCAACTTCCACATTAAAGCATCTGAGGGCTTGGAATATGATATTCATCCAGAACAAAGGAGCTTGAATTACAACCAAGAATTAACTATCCAGCAAAACTGAATGTAATCCTTCAGGGGGAAAAATGGATATTCAACGAAATAGAGGACTTTCAAGCATTCCTAATGAAAATACCAGAGCTGAATAGAAAATTTGACTCTCCAACACAAGACTCAAGAAAAGCATAAAAGTAAACAGGAAAAAGAAATCCTAGGGCATTAAGGATAAGCGATTTACATTCATACATGGGAAGATGATAACTTCGAACTTCGAAGAATGTGTTCATTATAGACAGAGAGTACATGAGCATGCCATGAATATCATGGGATGATTATCTAAAAAAAAAAATTAAATTAAAGGGTGAGGAAGAGGAATGCGCTAGGATAAGGGGAAAGAGAAAAGCAAAACAGGGTAGATTATCTCACATAAGAGGCCCCAAAGAGCTTTTACAATGGAGGGGAAAATGAGGGAAGTAGGAGGGAACAGGTGGGTAGTTAAGAGGGAACCTTACCCTCATTAGAATTGGCTCAAAGAGGGAATAGCTTACATACTCTGCTGCACATAAAAATGTGCCTTATCCTATAAGAAAGTAGGAGAGGAAGGGGATTGGTAGGAAGAAGTGTGGATTGGGAGGGCAAGTAGTCAAAAACAAAACACCTTTGAGGATGGGCATGGTAAAAGTAAAAAGAGAGTAGGATAAATGGGGGAAATTAGTATAGTTAGGAATTGTAAGTGTGAAAAAATGTTACAGCAAGTTTCTCTGATAAAACCTCATTTCTCAGAAATTTAGAGAACTGAGTCAAATTTATAAAAAATAAGAGCCATTCCCCAATTGATATATGGCCAAAGGATATGAACAGGAAGCTTTCAGACAAAGCAATCAAAACTATATCTATGATTATATGAAAAAAATGCTCTATGTTAGTATTGATTAGGGAAATGCAAATTAAAACAACTTTGAGGTACCACCTTGCACCTATCAGATTGGCTAATATGACAGAAAAGGAAAACAACAAGTGTTGGAGGGGATGTGGGAAAATTTAGACACTAATACATTGTTGGTAGAGCTGTGAACTGATCCGACCATTCTGGAGAGTAATTTTGAACTCCCAAAGGGCTATAAAACCATGCATATCCTCTGACCTACTAGATCTGTATCTCAGAGAGATTTTTTTGAAAAAGGAAAAGGGACTTATATGTACAAAAATATTTATAGCAGCTCTTTTGTGATGGCCAAGAATTAGAAGTTGAGGAGCGTTGAACGAACCATGGCATACAATTGTGATGGAATCCTATTATGCTATAAGAAATGATGAGCTGGATGCTCTCTGTAAAACCTGGAAAGATTTGCATGAACTGATATAAAGTGAAATGATCAGAACCAGGAGAACTTTGTACAGAGTAACAGTAACATTATATGATAATCAACTGTGAATAACTTAGCTCTTCTTAGCAATTCAATGATCCAAGAAAATTCTGAAGGATTATAATGAAAAATAATGTCCATCTTCAGAGAAAGAAGTGATGGAGTCCGAATGCAAATCGAAACATACTTTTTCAAACTTTATTTTTCTTGAGGGCTTTTTTGTCTGTATTTTTTTTTTTTTACAATATGACTAATATGGAAATATGTTTTGCATGACTGGACAGGTATAATCTATATCAAATTGCTTTTCTTCTCAGTGAGCGGGAAGGGGAAATGAGAAAGGGAGGGAGAGAAATTGGAACTCAAAATTTTAAAAAATGAAGTTTTAAAATTGTTTTTACATGTAATTAGAGGGAAAATAAAATATGAAATCATTTTTTAAAAGTCGCATAAGAGTGGTTAGGGCTGGACAAATAAACCTGAAAATCATCTGTACAGAGATTATAGTTAAAATCATGAGAGCTAATAAAATGACTAAGTGAAATAGTATGGAAGGAGAAGAAGAAAAAACCTAGATAGAACCATAATGGACATCCATAATTAATAGGCCATAGCGTGACCTGACTGAAAATTCAGCTAAGGAAACTGATCATTTTTCATCAGACATATAGGAATTACCTCATAAAGAAAACAGCACAATTAAATTGGAATCAGATGCCACAAGCCCTCTTAGTTTTGGATTGTTTTTACTTATAAGGAATTATAAATTAAGAAAAGAAAGGAGACACTGAGGACAGAATAGAATGAAGTCTTTGATGCCTTGGTTTCCCCATCTGTAAAATGGAGGTTATAATAGCTACCTATCACACAGTGTTGTTGTGAAGATAAACTGAAATAACATCTGTAAAAGTACTTTGAAAACCTTAAAGTACTACGTAAGTGCTAGTTTGTTGTTTTCTTTTTTAATTACGTGCTTCTTTTATAAGAACTAGAAGAGACTGAAGAATTCACCTAGTCAGACCCCTTCTCTTTATAGATAAGGAAACAAAAACCCAGAAAAATAAAATGAATGGATTCAAATTTCTCCTCTAGTCACTAGATACCACATCTCTAAATTCCCAATCTAGTGCCACTGTCTCTGTACCATCCTGCTAACTCACTTAAATATTAGTTATTGAGATGGGGAGGAACAAAGAATACTAAAAGGTAGAAGAGGAAAAAGGAAGGGGATGGAGAATTCCCTGGGATTAAGTGGAAGGCTGTCAAGTAAGCAATGGTAAAAACCAGGATATTTTCTTTTTATTCTTCACCACTATTTAGGTTTCTGTTTTGGTAAAAAGTCCCTTTCCTCCCCCTCGGCCTTACTTCTCGGTAGTACAGGCAAACAAACATATTGACATTACCTAAACTGCCAAGATATTATGCAAATCATGAGTGGACACCTGGTTTTAAAATTCCCTACCTTAGAAGTGCCCTATTAATTGGCTTAAATGACAATAGAAGGTTAAATAGGAAGGGGGAAGAAAGGGGAAAACTAATCAGTACGGACAATGCTGCTAGGTAGCGTTGTGTTTTAGAAAAAAAATTCAAAAGCCAAACAGCCTTAATGTCTACTAAATAAAAGAAGTAACAATTATTCTTAGGATAAAGTGGCTTCCTAATGTTTCCCCCCCCTCCCCCTTCCTAGACAGGCTTACTGCTTATATATTGGGTCTTATGTAATATTGCTACAGCTAACAATTAGCAAAATTAAACATTATGATCTCTAAAGAGCCTTCTAGATTGAACAGAGTGTGATTTCTTGTGAATTTCCCTGTCAGAATATTGACTGTCAGACCTCTGACGGAACCTCACAAGCTAGACAGGGGAAGGACTCTGAAGGTGCTGTCAAGGCTGCAGCTGTCACTGATCCTGTGGAAGCATCGTCATGGTCCATTCTTTCATTATACGTTGTGCCTTAAGACATCCAGCAGCCTGCAGTGCGGACCAGTGCCTGAAACAGCAGGGGAGTGGCAGGAGAGAGGGAGGAGGAACTACACAACATGAGGGAAGCTAAACATCGACACACAATACAGAAAACCACGTGGGTAACCCAGCTCTCCAGAGCTGTATTGATGTGCCACAAAGCAGGGCTCATCAGGCGTTCTTGTTCTCATTTCCTCTCAACATAGTCGGTTCTGCAGTGGCCTGGGTTATGAAGATTGGCCCAGAAACCTGGGCTAGCTCTCTTTTTATAACCTGGCAGTTTGACATCGATGTTGCGGCAACTTTTCTTCACTGAATAGCACTTGCCTTGCCTAATTATGGTAACACACACCTTAGAAAGGAAAACATCTTTGAAATTAGTGTCTGGCTCAGTTAAAGTTTTATGCTTAGGAAGAGTTTATGAGCTTGGCCTGAGCTGATCCAAAGCATGTTGAACCAGTACCTGCATTTGGGCCAACCCAAGCATCAGTAAGCCAAAGAGTGGTTCTGCCCCGTAAATCCATCAGATTGCATCATTTCAAGTTAGGTCATCTTGGACCAATCCTTGAACGCTTTGCCTAGGCCAAAAGCATTAAGTTTACCAGGGATAATTATAAAAAGATTCCTTTTTTTCTTCCTTATTTTTTTTTAATTTAATTTTATTTTTTAAATTTATTTTTAATACAGTTTATAACAGATAAAGCAATTCATACTTTTAGTCAGGTGATACATCTTTTTAAAGCATTTACAGTATGGACCACAAAAGAATTTGGTTTTTTTAACATTAACCAACTGAGACACAGATAATGTTTATGTTGCTAACTTTACAATCTCTTGACCTAATTGTCTCCACAGTATTACTAAGAATTAAAGGACCCTAACTTATTGTTGTTGGTCTAAAGTCCTATGCCTAATAGCTTAATTTTATACAACCTCGGGTGTTCCCCTACCCATAATCTATAATTGAATAGATATGGTATTAAGTTTACAAACCTTTTGACTATAGGAAATTGCCGCCAATAGTAAGGACATTGTAGGGATACAATATCTCCCCAACTTCATGTCAATTCCAGGCAGAATTAGATTATCCACTTGCATTCAGTCAGGCTTAAAGTCTGCCAGGTGTCAGTGGGGAAATTGAGTCAGGAGAATCCTACCTCAGCCCATGCTGAACAGCTGCTCTCCCACCCTTCCCTTGAGATCACCTGTGCAGTTCATACCAACATCTCATCAGCTTACTGGCATCATGTGTTGGAGACTTGGATCGCCTTTCTTGCTTCCCATACCTGGAGTTAGACTCAGAAGAACAGTCACTTAGTAGTCCCATAGCATCTAAAAATGGCAAGTTCCTATAACCAGGTTTCAAATATGATTATAGTTTCATTTTGGCTAAGGAACATCTTTTGAGGCAAGTCTTAAGTGGTTTACATGTCTTTCTATACATGTTCTAGTTCCTGATTAAATGACTTAGTTCCCTCCGGGGGTTTACGAGGAGACCTTCAATAATGGATCCGAGCTCCTGTCTGCCTTGGGAGCCCTTGTCTGCTGCTGCCTCTACTGCTGCCTCCTGAGGGGGCCTGAGTCATGGGGACACCCCGCTCCCCTCTCGGCCAGGCAAAAAGACCCTCTCACTGACCTTTGGTGCCTGTGGGTTGAGGGACCTGCACTACAGCTGGAGATTCCGTCCCTGAATCCTGCTCAGATCTGCTCCCCTTGGTGCCACGTGACCTAGACAAGTCTGGGCTCTGTTCCGCGTCCGGTGCACGACAGACCTTTTCTGTCAGTTTTTCAGGTCTTTCTGGAACAGAAATCTCCTCTACTGTGTTGTTCTGTGGCTTCCGCTGCACCAGAATTTGTTGAGAGTTCTTCCTTACAGGTATTTTATGGGCTGTGGGTTAGGAGCTAGCATATGTGTGTCTTTCTATGCTGCCATCTTGGCTCCTCCCCCCCTTTTTTTCTTTCTGAAATGAACTCTATGTCATAGAAAAAAGTAAAGGAGTAGCCTTTTTTCTTTCCTTTTTTTTTTTTTTTTGCCTTGAATTCAGGCTCAATGAACAGCCCTTCTGTATAGTCCAACCCATGTTCACCACAGGATAGCAAGCCCTCCTCTTTCTGCTAAATGACCCTGGACCAAGCCAGTAGGGAACAGGTCAGTGTGCTGGTGGTATCCAGTGGACATTTTTCCCCAGAAATTGTTTCTAGGCACACATAAAGTTCAGTGGAACAGATAGACTGCTACATGACACCACCTCTACTAAAGATAGGATTATATTCTATCATTTTGTGTTAAAATCCCTAAACTCATTCTATTTATATGGAACTGAGGCCTCCAGAATGGGATCTGTTGTCAGTCAACAGGACTTCATCAAATGCCCTATCTCTCCCCTAAGGGAACTTAAAATTTATAGTGAATTTGGAACCAACTGAAATGACCTAACGCAAAGAATATCAGCAAAAGCAACCACATCTCAAGAGAGATCTCTGTTGGAATGTTCCATGAATCTGTTTTTACCAGTTTTTTTAGTGACTTGGCTGAAAGCTAGATTATTCTTAAATAAATCTGTCCATGACCTCAAGCTAAGGAGGTACAGCTTATAATGAAAGGATATGGATCTAATAATAATAATTACTCCCATTTTTATGTTTAGTAGTTTACAAAGAGGGTAATAGATTTAAAACTGGAAGGTTCCTCATCGATCTAGTCCAGAAGCGTCAAACGTGGCCCACAACAGTGTGCAGATCAAAATGTAATAGGGAAATGTTTAGCCAAATAAATATAATAAAAATACTACAAAGCATAAAAATACAATAAAATACAAATAATATTACATTTTAAAACTAAGTCAATGAGTGGCCCTCAGGGATCCTTGTATATGGCTACCATTTCTATTTGAGTTAGACATCACCGATCCAGTCTAGCCCAGGAAGGTCTAAGTTCCTTGCCCAAGGTCCTTCACATGGGCAGTAAGTGGCACATCAAGAATTCAAACCCAGGTTTTCAGACTTCAAATCTGGGCCCCTTTTCACTGTATCGTGCTGCCTCATTATAATCTTGTGAAGAGATAGTAAAAACAATATTTTATTGACTTTAAAGATGAGGAAACTAACATTTAGAGGTATTAAGTGACTTGCCCAAAATTGCTCATGACTTCTACAGCTGGGTCTTTGAGAGGCTAGAATAATAGATCAACTCAAATAAGATAAAATTTAACAACAATTCTAACAATAGATATGAATTCCTATACTTGGGATCAAAAAATAAACTGTACAAGTATAGGATGGGAGGAGGCATGGCTAGACACTGATACGTGTGAAAAGTTCTAGTGGTCATATTAGACCACCAGCTCAACATGAGTCAATAATGTGAGATGCCAACTTTAGAAAACAACTAATAAGATCTTAGAATCTTAGAAGCATTATGTCCAGAACAAAGGAAGTGATTATGAAACTGTGTTCTGGTTAGATACATCTGGAGTATTGTATTTAGTTCTGGGCCTTGGGTTTTAAGGAAAACATTGACAAGTTGGAATGCAATCATAGGGTGGGACAAAGACCAGAAATCAGAGCCTAGGAAAACCAGTTGAAGAACTTGCAATCTTTGGGAGATGGCATGTTTAATTCAGGGAACCATGCACAGAATCATCAATTTTAGAGCCAGAAGAATCATTAGAGACTATCCATTCCAGGCCAATCTGATTTAAACTGAGAGTACATATAGAGAAGTAAATGATTGAACTACATACCCTTGAAGGTCCCACCTATCCTGGGGTTCTGTGGTTGTAATCTAGTGATTTTAATAGGAATAGGAACCAGACCTGTGATTTCGTTAGTATGGGGAGCTCTGAAATGAGAAAACTTTCTCTACCAAAGAAGGTCAGCATCTCCTCTGCAACTGAAAGTCTTAAAGATCAGCCTAGAGCACAGAAAGGTTAGGTTATTTGCCCAAGATCACACAGCGAACGTGTGTCAGAGATGGAATTTGAACCCAGGTTTTCCTGGCTCTAAGGCCAGCTATCCATCTATTATTCCATACTGCCTCTCTAATAATTTTAATATTAGGACAGTTATACTGTCTAGACTTTGAGTCTGATAGAATGCACTTATGTAGAATGGGTCTTGATTTTAGTACTTCAAATCTTTCCTGTTGGAGATTTGTTTTTCCATTTGCCTTCACTTATTTTTGCTTCACATTTGTCTCAGAGAGTGAAGAATGTTAGTGCTTGGAGGTTTAGAGAACATTTTGTCCAACTCTCTACTTTTACAGATGAGGAAACTGGAGCAAGGAGAAGGGAACTGAAATCCAAGGTCACATTGACCTTGGAACAGCTAAATCCCAGGTCTTCTTAATCCTAATCCAGTGCTTGCTGAGCAAAATCCTGCTATCAGTTATTACTCCCCAAAAAGTTCTGCGCCATCAGCTATAAATTAAACCCGAAAAATGAACCTTTATGTGTTGTCTCCCCCAATTAGAAAATGAGCTCCTTGAGAGGAGGGAATGTCTCTCAATTTTCTGTTTGAATCTTCAAGTACTTGGCACAGAATTAGCATATAATCTGTGCTTTTCCATTCTCTGACTATTTGTGTGAAGCTTGGCTTCAGGATTTCCTCTCCCAGTTAAAAATGGTATCTCCCCTAAGAGTTTTTCTTCTGAGAAAAGGATTGATTAGGAAGGATAAATTCTGACTACCACTGCCTCCCAGCCCGCACTGGTGAAGTTGGAAGAAATGGTTGTCCATTGAGATTTCATTTGATTTTAAGGAAGGTCTTTGACTTTCAGTTATAGAATGAGGAAATACATTAGGTTCCTGTATAAAGAGTAGGAGTTTTGTTTGGAGGTGGGATAGGTAAAGTTCCCTTTATCTGTCTTTTGAGACTTACCTGGGAAAGAGCATTATGTTTCATCTTTAAAACAAAACAAAACCAAAAACCACACACCCTTTTTGTAATAGTGGAAACTTAAGCTATTTCCTTAAATAATATCTGTATTCTTTCCCCATTATATTTATTTCTGGCCACTTGATGAAATAAGTGTTCTAATAAAAAGCACAGCCTTTTCTTTTTCATGGTAATCATGTCTGAGCATGTTTTTCAGTAACAGATACTTTTAGGCTTTGTTTAAATTGAAGTTCAGTGGGTACTAGTTGGCAGCTTCCTTTTAATTATAGACCAAATTCTATTTAAATGCCTAATGCAATTTCTTTAAAAAAAAATCATTGAAGATGCAAAGGGTGACTCATCTTCTTTCTCACACACATGCAGAGATTCTTTTTTCCCTTAACCATCTTTTGGCTCTCTAAAATACTTCGATTATCATTAATTTATTACATAAATTATAATCTTCCAGGGACCACGTTAGGATTATAAAATTGGGACAGCTGCTTTTTGGGGGGTCTGGGAACAGCTCTGGTCAGCCACAGGGGCCCCACTGTGTGCCCTGGGAAGTGTTAGAGCCTACTTGAGCAAAAAAAAAAAATGGCTTCCAATCAATCCTGCTCGACAACAGTTGATTTTAAGTGTCTGCTGTGTGCAAGGCATTGTGTTAGGGAATGGGCTTACAAAGGCAAAAATAAACAGCCCCTGCTCTCAGGGAGCTTACATTCTACTGGAAGCACATAACATGAACACGTATAAGTATAGTATAAGGGAGGGAATGAAAACTCGAAACTGGAGAGATCAGGAAAGGCTTCATGGAGGAAATGCTACTGGAGCTGAGCCTTAGAGGAAGACCCAGATGCTGAGAGGTATTGTTTTGGGGAGGGGGATGCATTTCAGGTATAGGGGAAGGCAAGTGCTGCCCAGAGGTAGAAGATGGAGTCTCCAGTTCAAAGAGCAGCTAATAGGCTGATTTGGCTAGAATGTAGTTCATGAAAGGGGATAGTGTAAAAGCCAGATTAAGTAGGGTCTTAAAAGCCAGGCTAATAGAATGCCAGACTTTGAGTCAGGAAGGCCTGGGTTCAAATTCTGTTTCATACACTTAGTAGTTGTGTGAGTCTAGACATATCATTTAACCCTGAAAGATCAGCCTCACCTTCCTTCATCTGTAAAATGGAAATGATAATAGCCCTTATCTCACAGGATAGGACCAGATGAGAAATAAGAATATAATGCACTTTGCTTAACATGCTACATAACTCTTCACTGTTACTGTTATTATTTATCTGATAAGCTCAGGGGAGAACCATGGGTGAGTTTCAAGTGAGGGAATGATATGGTCAGACCTATGCCTTAGGAAGATTTTTCTTGGCCACTGTGTAGGGGATGAAGTAGTGAAGGCAGAGAATAAAAGTAAGGAGTTCAGTCAGGAGACTATTTTTATACTCCTAATAAGTCCTTAAAATAGTATGGTGGTTACATGAATGGAGAGAAGACAGCAGATTTTGGAGGTTGAAATGAGAAAATATGGCAACTGATTGAATAACCCATATTTTGGGGGGTTGGGGGTGTTGAAGAAGAGGAAGGATCAAGGATGACTCTGAAGTTACAGACCTAGTTAGATGGGTAACTCTACAGAAATAGAAAAATTGAAGGAATGGTCAGGTTCTCAGGGGAAGATGACTTTGGTATTGGAAGTAATGAGTTTGAGATGCTGACAGGATATCCAGAGAGAAATATTCCTCAGGCAATTGATAATGGACCAGTTTCTCCGCCATTCAGAATGAGGTCCCTAGTACATTGAGGGACACATTATTGTTGTTGTTTGTTCTTGTGACATAGGAGGTGATGCCATGACATTCAAGTGAATTGGATTTAAGTGAGGCAGAGCTGTGAAAAGTCACCAGCCTCACTTTGTCCTCCAGAGCCATCTGGGCCCAGTGGCAAGATACAGATCAGAACGACTGGAGATTACCCTGGTTGCAATGTGCAACCTTGGATGAACCCCTGAGGAAGATTTTGGGGAGAACGTGGATGCATGTTGCCCAGAATGACAGAACATAGATAGGATGTAATTTGCATCATTTCCATATCAATGAGATAACAGATCTATCAAAATGTCTTTGCTAAGAGGTTCAGGACAGATTATATGGTACAGTTTTTTTCTTAAAATGTTTTCAATTGGGACAGCTGGGTGGTGCAGTGAATAAAATGCCAGCCCTAAAATCAGAAAGACCTGAATTCAAATGTGGCATCGGACACTTGACACTTACTAGCTGTGTGATCTTGGGCAAGTCACTTAACCCCAATGGCCTTGCCTTCTCTCCTCCAAAAATTTTTTTTTTCAATAAACAAGCATTCATTTTTCTTCCCTCTCCTCTCCCCACCCACTAAAAAAGAAAAGAGAAAAATAAACCCCCATTAAACCAATATACATAATATATGTCTTGATCTGTACCTCTCTGTCAGGAAGATTCATGTTTTATCATGGGTTCTCTGGAATCAAGTTTATCGTTTCACTCATCAGAATTATTAAGTCTTTCAAAGTTATATGTCTTTATAGTATTGTTATTATGCAAATTGTTCTCCTGGTTCTCCTCACTTCACTCTGCATCAGTTCATTCATACAAGTTCTATTCATATATCATCATTTGTTCGGCTATTGCCTGATGGATGGGCAAGCTCTTAGTTCCCAGTTCTTTGCCACTAGAAAAAAAGTGCTATCAAATACTTTGGTTTGTGAGTCCTTTTTCCTCACTTTCTTTGATTTTTTTTTTTTTTTTGAGTCATAGAGGCCTGGCATTGCTGAGTCAGAGGGTATGCAGTTTAGTTATTTTAGAGACATGGTTCCAAATTCTTTCCAGAATTCAGACCTCCTTTAACAATGCTTCAACGTGCCCATTTTTCCTACAGT
The DNA here is from genome assembly GCF_028372415.1 of Notamacropus eugenii. Classification (NCBI taxonomy): domain Eukaryota; kingdom Metazoa; phylum Chordata; class Mammalia; order Diprotodontia; family Macropodidae; genus Notamacropus; species Notamacropus eugenii. Next base: position 192,106,206 of record NC_092872.1, read on the forward strand.
TCCTTCAATAATTATCTTTCTTTTTTTTTGTCAACTTGCTAGTCTGATGGGTATGAGAGGTAGAACCTCAGAGTTGGTTTAATTTGCATTTTTCTGGTGCTGGAGGATGCCCTTTTTTAAAAAAATATGATTATTGATAGTTTGGACTACTTCCTTTGAAAGCTGACTTGATATCCTTTGATCACTTATCAGTTAGAGAATATGAAATGTTAGCCCTCGGTGGAACTCTGGATCACAACAACTCTGGATCTTCAAACCAGGAGACTCAGAGGTAAAATGGGTTGTCCAGTATCTCAGAGATAAAGTAAATGGCACAGACAGAATTAGGCTTTGAAATCACCCTGCCTTCCATTCAGTGTGTTCATCCGTCACTGCCAAAGAAGATCATGCCGTCAGAGAAATGGTGACATGACCTATACTTAACTTTGTTTTCAGTGAAGGAGGGCTGTGCAGGTCACCAGTCTCACTTCTCCTCCAGAGCCATCTGAATCCAGTGACCAGATAGTCATCAGGATGACTGGAGATGACCCAGGATGAGGCAACTGGGGTTAAGTGACTTGCCCAAGGTCATACAACTAGTGAGTGTCAAGTGTCTGAGATGAGATTTGAACTCAGGTCCTCCTGACTCCTGCACTGGTGCTCTATCCACTGCACTTCCATGCAGTATATCATACAACAAAGGACAGACAGCCACAATAGCTATGATTGCCACCTTAACCTGAACAGAGGACATTAAGGAAAAATGAGTTTATTGACTAAGCAACAAGGAAGTACATTATTACCTCCGCTCCCCTTTGCCCTGGCTTATAGCAACACAATCTTCATAAGAACACCTCCTGGTGTTCTTAGGACTTTGACTAAAATCAAGATGGAGCTTGAGTTGAGCAGCTGAATGTTCTCTACTGCTGTGAGCACCTTTGGTTGCTGAGCTTGTAATCCTAACTGGTCCTTTTTAACATTAGGTGCAGAAAACAATGTGCTGAAACCCCAAATATCCTAACATGTGACATAGGAAAGAAACAATAGGAAAGAGTAGCCTAGATGTGCAAGTGAATTAGTTTGACAAGGAGAGCGTGCTCTTTTTTTTCTTGTCTATGTTGTTTTGTTTTGTTTTTTAAGAAAATGTCTGATATCCCATAAGAATGAGTACAATCATACAAAACCAGTGAAGTTGTGTTGAGGATAATGAATTGAATCTTTGATTTCATTGATATAGAAAGCTCCTTCTTTGCAATTTATTCCTTAAGACATTTTCCTAGAGCACTTAGAGAGTAAGTGACTTTCTCACAAACAGATAGCCGGTATATATGAGACAGGAGACTTGACCCTGAGACTTCCTGTCTCTGAGTCTGGCTCTAACCACTATACCCCAAGCAGTGAAATTATTAAAAAAAAAAAAAGAAAGAAATCTAAGGGTTAGCTTGCAAGCCTCATCCAACCAGTCCCCACACACAATGCCTCACATATAATGGACACTTAATAAAGGTTTATTGAACTGAAGCTAAATTCAGTTCTTGGCTTGGTCCCAGAGCAGTGGTGGACTATAAGATTCTGAGATGCTCAGTACTTTTAAGGATGGAAATCTTATCAGGGTAGGTGTGTCCTGACTTCACTGATACAGATTACAGCTTCCTTATAACTTGACACAATATCTTTGACAGTTGCTGCTACCAAAAGCTTCTTTGACCTACAGCCAACCTGTTGTCAGGCATCTCAGAATTTAACTAGACTAGGCCTTGCACAATAGCTATACAGTATTAGGCCAGGCCTGAACGGCTATTAAGGGGTAATCAGAATTTACAGAATTAAATATAAAAAGCACAAAAATTGTCAAGATCAAATCATCTGTATAAAATGACACATTTTATATGACAAGATATAACAGGGAAGAAATATGGCATGGGGAGAGGTTGGACTGGAGTCACAAGATCTGGGTCTAATCCTGGCACCTTTACTTGCTAGCTGTGGGTAAACTACATAACTATATAAACTCCCTGAGCTTCAGTTCACCCATCTCTAGAATACCCTACCTGCCTCACAGGATTGGTCTGAGGAAAGTTTTGTAAACCTTAAAACACTACATTAAAAATATTATCATTTTTATTATTTTCCTCATACTTTTTTGTGAGGTTCAAATGAAACAATGTGTTCTTTGTAAACGTAAGGAAGGGAGGGAGCAGGATGACGTGAATGGAAAGCCTTCTTCAAAGTCAGGGAAACCTGTGTGACTCTGGGAAATTCACGTAATTTCTCAGTGCCCTAGATTAGAAGTTACAAACTTTTAGGCTCTAATACTCCCATGCCCAGAAGAAGATTAGAATGCATTTGGAAAATATTTAACAAAATAAATGAAAATACAGTAAAACATAAATAACTTTACATTTTAAAACTAAGTCAATATGTAATCCAGTGGGATCCTGGTGGATGGACTAGCAGTCCCTGTTTCTATTTGAGTTTAGCACCACTGCCTTAGACAACTTCATTTTCTTTGGTAGACTAAGTTCCTTATACCGATGAAATCACAAATCCAGACCAAAAACAAAGCAGAAAAAAAATCGGTAAGGGAGTTGGTTACATAGCCAGATGGTCATTTTGATCCTCTGACATATCGCTGGGTAAAAGACATGAATATTTATCTACATCCATATAACAAATCATAAATGCCAAAACATATGGAAAAATCAGTGGCCTGAGAGTCGGAAGACTTCATCAACTCTGGGATTTGGGGCAGGAGGTTTAGTTTTCTTTTATTTTGTGTGTAGTTCTGTCACTAGCTACTAACTTGTCCTCCTCCCAGGAAAGGTAAACACATCAGCATTTCTAAGAAGGTCCATCTTAACCTGTACTTCTAGTCCAAGGCAGGAGGCATGCTTTATGAACACTCTTGTGAAACCATAAGCTGTCCTTGTGTTGATCTAAGTTGGAAGTATTTGAAAGTTGCTTTCTGTCTTTGTTTTCTCATCTGTAAAATAAATGGGTGGACCAGATGTCTTCTAAATTTCCTTCCAGTTCTGATTTTTGATGTTTCTCTCTGTCATAAAATTTAATTCAGTTTTAAAATGTCATCAAATACTTAAGACATGCAAGGCATATAAAGGTAAGGAACCACACCGTTTCTGTCCTCGCAGAGCTAAAATGGGACCTAGTGTGTACAAAATTGAGTGCAATCCAACATGGGTATGATCAGGATAAAGGAAAGAAATTTCTCAGCTTATGGAAATCTTAGCCTAAAGAGGAAGAAAATTAACACATACAGATGAGTATTCTAAACATTTGTGATTGCTTAGAAAGAGGAGACATTGAGATCAAGTGGCTAGTAGGAGATTAGAATGTAGAATTCTTGAAGGGGAAATAGACTTGAAAGGTAGGTTGAAACCAAATTGTAGAAGGATTTAAATCCCAGTTTAAGAAATCTGCGTTTTATAGGAGGTGATAGGGAGCCACTGAAAGCTTTTGAATGGAATAGCATGGTTAGACCCTATGCATTAGGAAGATGATTTTACCATCTGTAGAAAGGGTGACCTGGAAGATGGCAATCCCTGAAGCCAAAAGAAGAGTACTTTAATCACTAAGAAATGAGGAGGGCCTGAACTAAGGTAGTAACCATGAAAGTGGAGAAGGGAGAGTGGATTTTAAATGGAATCTAAAAGACTTGGCAACTAATTGTAAATGTGGGGAGGGAAGAGGAACAGGATTGACTCTAAAGGTTTCAGATTTGGGTGACTGGGTGCCATCAGCAGAAATAAGGAAGTTATAAGGAAGGATGAAGTGGGTTTATAAGATAAAATGATGAATTTGGGGTGCTGTCAAAATCCAGGTAGAAATGTTCAGCAGGCAGTTAGAATGGGGGCTGGTGCTGTAGGGAAACATCGAGCCTATACAGGCAGATTTGAGAGTTGTCAACATAAAATGATGATAATTGAACCCAAGGGGACAGGTAAGATCACTGTGTGGGAGAGTGTAGAGAGAGAAGAGCAGAGGGCTTGCACATCAACTTAGGAAATGCTCATCGTTGGTGATTGGAGGATGGGGGTGGGAGGAGAAAAAGGGAATCAGGGAAGGAACTGAGGAGTAGTCAGAGAGGTAGGAGAATGAGGAGAGAACAGTTTCATGGAAACCTTGGAAAAAGTTTATTCATGAGGATGGGCTGGTCCACAGTTTCATATGCTAAAGATTTCTCATATACCTGTGATTATTCTATGTTTTGAATGGTTATAGAACCAGAAAGCATCCTGGAGTTGAATTTCATTTTATTTTATTTGTAATATCTTTTCATCCTTTTAATATGTTAATTAGGGATCAATCAACAACTCTTAGGCTCCTATTGTTTTCTAGGCACTGTACTAGATGCTAAGGATATAAGACCAAGAATGAACCATGAAACAGTGAGCTCCTTGAGATCAGGGACTGTCTTTTGCCTTTCTTGTATCCTCAGAGTTTAACACAATGCCTGGCACTTAGGAAATGCTTGTTGAGTATCAGGTGGAGCAACTATCTTCACACTCAAGTTAATTTTCTGAACAGATAGACATGTTGGTCAGCTGAAGGTCCTTCCTACAGGCAGACGGTAAAGAAGGGAGCCATGGAGGTCACATCTTTTTCTTTTCATAGCCCCTAATTGGCTTTTTGTTTTTGTTTATTCCCTAGGAAAAAGAAAAATGTACCAGAGAAGTCAGACCCAAATGACCACAAGCGAGTAGTTGTGCCCAAATTCCAATATAATATGAATTACAAGAAGGTTGGCAAATGCATCATAATAAACAACAAACACTTTGATGATGCAACGCGTAAGTTCTACTTCAAATCAAAGCCATAGGAAGATTGGATAAAGAAATTGAGAATGTCTAATGTGCAGAAGACTTAAAGAAATAGTAAAGAGAAAGCCAAATGAGTTAATATTTGTTTTTTTCTTTTTGGAGAGGGGAAAGTGACTTGCCCAAGGTCACACAGCTAGTAAGTGTCAAGAATCTGAGGCCAGATTTGAACTCAAGTCCTCCTGACTCTAGGGCCAGTGCTCTATTCATTGTACCACCTAGCTGCCCCATGAGTTGATATTTTTAAAGCATTTTGCAAAATTTAAAGCACTCTGTAAATGTTATCACCATCATCATTATCATCATTATTAGATCTGGGTTCAAATTCCAGTGCAGACACAATAGTTTTATGCCCCTAGACAAGTCTCTTAACTTTTCTGGGGCTCAGTTTCTTCATCTGTACAATGAGAACATTGACCTAGATCAGGAGTGGGAAACCTATGGCCTCAAGACCACATGTGGCCCTCTAGATCCTCAAGTGTAACCCTCTAGGTCCTCAAGTGTGGCTCTTTTGACCTCAAGTCTGCAGTTTCCCCACCCCTGACCTAGTTGGTCTTTGAGATATTGAACCTGGATTTCTCTGAAGAGAAATAATAAACAGTAAATTCCAGCTTGTGGTCTTCCCCTGTCTAATAGCCAACAGTTGGCATAGAGTACACAAGATTTCTAAAGTGCTTTGCTTAGATTCTCTCCTTTGGTCTATAAAACAATCCAGGAAATTAGATCATACACATGTGATTGTGTCCATTTTGTAGATGGACAAGCAGATTCAATAATTTGGCCAAGATTATAAGGCTAGTAGATGATGAGGGGCAGCTAGGTGGTGCAGTGGATAGAGCATCAGTGCAGGAGTCAGGAGGACATGAGTTCAAATCTTACCTCAGATACTTGACACTCACTAGCTGTATGAGCTTGGGAAAGTCACTTAACCCCAATTGCCTCCTCCTGGGTCATCTCCAGTCATCCTGATGAATATCTGGTCACTGGATTCAGATGGCTCTGGAGAAGTGAGGCTGGTGACCTGCACAGCCTTCCCTCAGTAAAAATAAAGCCAAGTGCAAGTCATGTCATTATTTCTCAGATGGCGTGGTCTTCTTTGGCAACAAAGGACGAACACACAGTAGATGATAAAACAAGAACTTCAGTCCACATCTTCTAACCCTCAAGTCAAATATTTTACCTATTATGTTGGCTAACTCTTAGTTATTTGAGGGAGTTATTTACCGTTTTTTAAGGGAAAGGGTCTTAGGTTAAGATACCCAATATACAAGATACTCCAGCTTGATCACAAACCCCCTCTAATGGCCTGTGTGAGATTGATCAAAAGGCCCATACAAGTAGGTTTTTATTACAGAACTACTCAGTTAAGACCAGAATGTGGATTCAAAGGGATTGTCTCACCTTGGTTGGTTTGAAAGTGCTTTCAGGTTTGGTTTTTTATTTTTCTCGGTTTTTGTTTTTGAAGTTTGGCCTTTCAAGGCACCAAAGGAGGAAGTGAAATTGAAAATGAATGGTGTGAAGTGTTGGATGGCCTCTAACTGGATTTCATATTCCTGCCAAACTTGAGGCTCTTGGGAAATGTTTGCTGATTGATTTGTTGGCTAACTAATTTATTGATTGGTTCCTCTCCCACTCCAGGCATGGGTACAAGAAATGGGACAGATAAAGATGCTGAAGGACTATACAGATGCTTCAAAAACTTAGGCTTTGATGTGACCGTCTATAACAACCGCTCTTGTTCTGACATGCAGAACCTGCTCAAACAAGGTAACACGTGTCTTTTTCTCCAGTGAGCCAGTGTTAATGCAGGTGAATGGTACAGAGCATGAGCAGTATTTAAGGTCTCTTAGCCAAGTGCGTGTGTCCGTGTGTGTTTGTATCAAGGTTATTATGGAAATGTGTTTTGGATGACTTCACATGTATGACTGATGATATATTGCTGATGGGAGAACAATGGGAGAGAATTTGGAGATCAAAATTGTAAAAGATGAACGTTAGAAATTTTAAAAGATGATATTGGGAAAAATTTGATGAAATAAAAAAAAAGACCTCTTAGCTGGACAGAGAGTGATGCACTACAGAACTCCTACAAGGGTGCCTGTTTGACCACTGTGATAGTGCTGGACTTAGAATTGGCAATACCTGCGTTCATATCCCACCTCAAACACTAGCTGTTTGACCATTGTATAAATGTACAAGGCACTTCTGCCTCTTCTGGCACTCTTGAAAAGGACTAGCGGAATAGCTGTAAAGCAATAAGATATAGATTAAAAGTCAGAAGTAAGCAAATTCATTCCATTTTAGAGTGATCTTTTTGAGAGAAATTTGGGGATATAGAGAAAGGCAAGAAAATGGGTAAATGTGGAATGCCTGTCTTTGATGGACTTGGGGAAGGGATTAAAGATCTTTGTGGGAAACCTTCAAGTGACAGGGTTCAGCCTTCTTTTTAACTTGCAGCAATCACATTGAGCTTCTCTGACTATACTCAGCAACAGCCATGTGGGCTGGTAGGGAAGTCACTGGAGCAGCTAAGTGGCACAGTGGATAGAATTCCAGGCCTGGAGTCAGAAAGACTCATCTTCAGGAGTTCAAATCAGACATTTACTAGATGTGTGACCCTGGACAAGTCACATGATCCTGTTTGCCTCAGTTTCCTCATTTGTAAAATGAGCTAGAGAAAGAAATGACAAACCACTCCAGTATCTTCACCAAAAAAAAACAAAACCCAAACCAAGCGAGGTGACAAAGAGTTGGACATGAGTGAGAACAACAGAGAAATCATTGCTGATGTTTCTGTAGCTGTTGGGAAAACCAACAGCCCTTCCTAGGTTATGAGGGATAAGACCATAGGTCACAATGAAGTTGTAGGCAAATCATTTAGGGAATTAAATCTGTTATTTATTCAGACCAGTGTAGTGTTCTGAATGGTTTTCCTTATGGCATTTGATACACCCCCAAGAAAATTGGAATAGATAATATGTAATATTATAATAATATAATGTGATAACAGGTAAGAGTTCTCTCTTATTGGCATATCAGATTGACAGTAGTTCTGCCATTATCTTTGACTGCATTGGTGGTAGCACTGACAGCAAGATGTCTCTGAACTGATTTAACTCGTCTTTCTTTATCTAATCTTAAAATGGTATTGGAAAAAAAAATATTCTGAGTGCTATCATCTATCACTACCAACCCACATTTCCTCCAGCTATACAAAGAACTTTGAGAGTCCAAGGTATCAGGTAATTATAATGGGAAAGGCTCTGTCTCTTGTCCAGACCCTGTTAGACAGTATGTGGTGTTTCCTGGTAGAACCTGGACAGGGACAAGAGGATGAGAATGAAGAAGACCCAACTATCCCCTTCTTCCAGCACTTTTCACACCCCCTTTTCTCAGTATGCCCACTCACTCAACAGAAAATACTAGATCTAAGGAAATCATCTTCTCTCATCTTCTCATAGTGAATCACTTATTAATTACAGTTTCTCAAGAGGACCATAGCGACTCAGCCTGCTTTGCCTGTATCCTTCTGAGCCATGGAGAAGAGGACCTAATTTACGGGACAGATGGAGTCACCCCAATAAGAGATCTGACTATCCATGTTAGGGGAGATCGATGCAAGACCCTATTAGGGAAACCCAAATTATTTTTCATTCAGGTAATGACTTTTCAAAGTCAACAGAGTTAGAGAAAAGACTGCCCCACAGAGATACTTGGACTGTGTTATATCCCAGTGTTCACATATTTGCTTTGTTTGGGTTTTAAAAGGCAAGTGAGTTTTTTTCCCCTTTGTCTTCAGAGGTTATTAGTACATGAGGTCCCTGACTGTGTACTTTGTGGAAATAGCTTGCAACACTTCCATTTTCTGTATTCACCATAACTTCATAGGAGGTCAACATACTAGTTTTAATCTCAAACTCTGTTGGATGGACCCTGCTTTGGTTTTTAGGCTTGCCGAGGTTCTGAGTTTGATGACGGGATCCAGACGGACTCCGGACCTATAAATGATACATATGCTAATGCTGGATGCAAGATACCAGTTGAAGCTGATTTTCTCTTTGCCTATTCCACGGTTCCAGGTATAAATCTAAATGTACTATTCCAGGGCAAAATGCCAGGTTTAAAAGTATTTTCACTGAGATCTATTAATATTTATATAAATAGATATACTTCCCTTGGGGTCTTTTGTTTTGTTGTGTTTTGAAGTTTGTGAGCATCAAGTGCATGAATTCAAGTAACATGTGCCCAGGTGTATTTATCAGGATTTACGATAGATGAAAAGAGCAAGGTTTCCACTCTTAGCTTCCCGTTGGTGTTCACTGCCCTTTACCGCCACTCCTCCTTTAGCCAAGGACAGAAATAGCCAAGAACAAGTAAGTATGGAAAAGAACAAAAACTCCAGCAATCTGCAAGCACACTTGTTTGTCATTAGGAGAACCTTTACTGATCTTGTGGAATGAAAGCCTTTATTGTAGTTCTAATGAAAACAGCCTACCTGAGTTAAAGTTCTTATAACTCTAAGGGCAGCCTTGGCAAGTGTTGGCTGTGGAGGAGATGCTGACGGCCAATGAATACTTAGGAAGAGATTAAGTTACCTGCAGTTGCATTGCTGTAGGGAATACCTGAATGAAGAAAACTCCCTCTACCCGTACAGGTTTTCTGTAATTTAGAGAGTTGCTTGGAGCACCAAGAGGTTAAATTGTTAAGGTAGCCCGGGGTAACCCAGCTGGGTTCATTTTCCTCATATGTAAAATGAGGGGGTTGAACTAGCCCTAAAGTTATTTCTAGCTCTACATTTAGATTTTCCTCATTATCATCTCCTCCCTTTTTCTAATCTTCAACATCTATCTATTCCTTCCTTCCCTACTGCTTATAAGCAAACCCATATCTTCCCCATCCTTCAAAAATACTAACTCAGTCCTTCCATCCTCCCTAGTCTTTGTCCTACACCACTCCTCTCTTTCTCTGATAAAGTCCTCCAAAAACTGTCTATACTCATTGCCTTCACTTTCTCATTTTCTTCCAAGCTCTCTGCATTCTGGCTTCCAACCCAATCACTCAGCTGCCCACTCCAGAGTTATGTATGATCTCCACATTGTCCACTCTAATGTGTTTTTTTCTCAGTCCTCATCCTTCTTGACATCTCTGCAGCATAGTACTGTTGACTGTTCTGTCCCGGATACTCTTTCTTCTCTGAGTTTTTATAAGCACTCTTCTTCCTTCCTTGAGTCTTTCTTCCAGTCTGACTACTCTTTCTCCTGGGATGGATCCTCATCCATATCACACCCATCCTACCATATCTTGCTACATCCTTCATGGCTAGTGGGGAAAGGGAAGAGGAGGTGATTAAATCATAAGATCACTTTATTATGAGATTCAGAGTTCAAAAGGATCCTGTTGTTTACCCCCAAGTCTAGGTCCTCTTTTCTTTCTGTGCATTCTCACTTGGTCATCTCAACCTTCATGGGTTTAACTATAATTTCTATAAACATAACTCTCATATCTATATAAATAGATCTATAGATAGAGACATTTCCATCTGTAGTTCCTTTTAGCTCCAGTCTCCCTTCACCAACTGTCTATTGAACATTTCAAACTGTTGTCTAGGCATATCAAATTTAACCTATCAAAAAAAAAAAACCCACTCTTTTCCCCACCAAAAAAAAACCAAACCTCACTCCTTTTCTCAACTTACCTATTACCTACATCAACAGTTTTCAGAGTATGGTCTGTTGACTCCTGGGACTCCCCAAAATCCATTCATAAGGTCCTACAAAAAACACAAATTTCATAATCACACTCAGACACAATTACATATCTTTGTGAGGCTGGATTTTCTTCTTATATCTACTTCAGTCAAAACAACATATTGCAACAGATTGAATGCAGAAGCAGATAGAAAAATCCAGCTACCTTCTATTAAGCCAGACATTTAAGAGATTTGCAAAAATATATATATATGTAAAACTGCTAATCTTCTCACTAGATTTTTTTCATTTTTGAAAATTAGTTATTTTTCATAAACTTTTTATTTATGTTAACATGTAATGAGTTTATTATTATTTTAAAATGAATTGATAAATATTTTTATACTTAGCACTTTTAATTTTTAGTACAGTAAATGTCGATTGACATAACCCACATAAATGAAAGCTCTTTGGGGTACTTGGTCATTTTCAAGAGCATCAGGGGGTGCTGAAGCCAAAAAGTTTGAGAATAGCTTACTTAGAAGGTTTCACCATCCTTCCAGTCACTCAGGTTCACATCTCTTCATCTTCACTTGCTCCACATTATAAAATTATCACCAGATCTTGCTGTTTCTATCTCCATCTCTCATCTACACCCCCTTCCTATGAAGTGGAAAAATCGGTTGGGGAGGGAAGCAGAGATTTTGTAACCCAGGCATTTTTAAGCTATGAAACTGATCAACGAGAGAAGAGTTGAGGTCGACTGAGGTCTATTAGTAGACCCCTGTACCTCTTCTAAGTATGTTACAGGATTTAGAATTTAGACCAGTTAGTCATGTTACAGGTGAAGAAATAGGCCTGGACAGTTGGGGTGACTTACCTGGGGTTAATGTCAGCCAGTTGGCAATGGAGCCAAGACGTTTACCTGGGTCAGAGCTTCTTGCTCCAAACCCAGGGTCCTTTTCACAATTCTTTCATTAGCAAGCATTTATTAAGTCCCTACTATATTGCAAGCATTATGCTAGGCACTTGGAATAAGAGACAAAATCAAAGTAACCCCTGCCCATAAGGAGCTTATATTCTGTTATAAAGAAACAGCATGCTGCAAAGTCAATACAAAATTATTTTCTTATGGGGGGTACAGGTAGAGGGAGGGTGAGAGCACAGGGAAAGAAAGCCACTAGCAAATTAGGTAATTTAGAATAATTATTTTTCAGTGTATACTTTTTTTAATTTGCAAGGAGATTGCTTATTAGTGGGGCCACTTGTATTCTGCAGTAATACCTACTTCTTGAGGTTAAGAAAATCAAGTGAGCAGTAGTACAGAGTAGTACTTGGAAGACCAGAAAATACAATACAAGTCTTAGGAAGAGAGTCTTTCCCGTTAGGCAAGGACAGCCATGGGATTTTTTTTCTGACAGTGGCTGATGCTATGTCCTCTCAGAGGGAACTCTGAAAAGCACCATATAACCTATAAGCAAACAGATAATTATTCCTGATTTACTTGAGGTCAGAACATTTAACCAATGAAGGTTGTCATTGTAGGCTCAGTAATATACAAGAGTTGAGTCTATTTCTTCTCTTTCGTTAATCTATCGCTAGTAGCCCTTGACCTGTTTCACAGTGGTAAGCATAAGAACTGTCCTGTCCTAATAATAATTAGGAAAAACTGTAACCCCATATGCCATGCCATACTATAATAATGGTATTTACATAGGTTTTTAAAATTTGCAAAACTCTTTATGTATGTTATCCCATCTGATCTTCAAAGTATCGCTATTATTAACCCCATTTTATAGATAAGAAAACAGAGATTTTGGGACTTGCTCAGAATCACACAGTTAATAAGTGTATTAGGCAGGATTTGAACTTAGTTCTTTCTGATTCTAAGTCCAACGCTAGACTTGGAGTCAGGGAGAGTTGAGTTCAAGTCCCACCTCAGATACTTTAGAACCTCAGACAAGTCACTTAAATTTTCTGAGCCTTGGTTTCCTTATCTATAAAATAAGGAGATTGGCCTCTGAGGTCTTTTCTATTTCTAAATCTGTTATCCTGTAATCAGGAAATCTAATCAGTAGTGACTCACACAAGCATAATTAGGAGTGCTTAAGAGTATTTCTGAAAAACAGATCCAAAGCCCTTTCTAATATGTGAAAGCTTATCTCTTCACAATGACTCTTAAAGAAGCAGCTGCCAAAGTCATCCCTTTGATCTCTTTTCTCCCCTCTCTGAAGGCTATTATTCATGGAGGAATCCAGGAAAGGGCTCTTGGTTTGTGCAGGCCCTCTGCTCAGTCCTGAATGAGGATGGGAAGAGCCTGGAGATCATGCAGATCCTCACTCGAGTGAACTATAGAGTGGCCATGGACTTTGAGTCTCAGTCCGACAACCCATCTTTCAATGAGAAGAAACAGATTCCATGCATGGTCTCCATGCTCACCAAAGAACTCTACTTTTGACGGCGAACCCAACTACAGCAAGGAGATTTTAATCGGAAACTATCGATCTTTCTAATTTTTTTTTTAAAAACTTCTAATTTGTTTTGATGTTACAATCGATGATCTTAAATCTCCAAAGGTGTTTAATTGCAGGGAAAACCATCAATCCAGTGGAGAACACTTCCGTTGTCCCTTGGTGCTTTTGTGAATTTTCAAAGGGACTATAGTTTTTTAATTATAGTTTTGTTTCATGACTATTTGTAATTATCTCAGTATTCAGAGATTAAGAGGGCAAAGAATTTGTTGGTGATTTCTTTTGAATCTTTATGGAATGTGATGCAGACAACAAAAGTGACCTCTCAGTTGGATGCTCAGGGTGTGCCTCTTGATTGTTAATGGATGTGGGAAGAAATACACATCTACATCACCAAATAAAATTGCTGCTGTCAGTCTTGGAAAGAGTCATTCATCTATATTTGGCTAAGACAGGTAGAAGCACTTGGCATTTAATGGTAATTCAGAACAGTTTTCACACATACATGTATCACATACCCTAATAGAGAAACTGTTGAAAAAGTGATTCTGATGCGGACTTAAGAATACAACTTCCCCATACCATTCCCTGAGTGCTTTGGCTCCAAGCAGTTGATTAACCAGTATTTATTAAGCAACCTTACTATTGCAGGCACAAGGTCCAGAGGACAGAATTTAAGGGTTAGAACCTCACAGGCCATATAGTTCAGCCTGTACCTGCAGAAGAATCCCTTCTGTTTTCAAATAATTGCTAGTTGACTTTTATTGCAGAAGATTTTTCCTTGAAGTATGTGCCAATACTCATTAAATAGTTTATGTTAATTGCTTTCAGTTAACAAGGATATTTTCTCTTTCTCTCACCTTGTCTTCTCCTAAGGAAAAAAAAAGAAAAATTAGATCCTTATAATCACACACACACACACACACACACACACACACACACACACACAATTCCCACTTTGTTATTTCCAAAAATGTGCATCTCTCTCAATCTGTATATTTAATCTGTTACCTCTAGATCAGGAGGTGGGTAACACTCATTGTCACAGGTCTGCTGGAATCATGGTTGGTTATTTGCATTGATCAGAGTTCTTAGCTCTTTTAAAGTTCTTTTTAGAGGAAATCATGTGTTCAGTATAAAAGGGACAAGGGGGCCACTGAGGTTCCTTCCAACTCTGTAATCCCATTATGAACAACAAATAGTCTTCCAGTTTTTGCCCACTACCTCCTGAGGCATCTCTTACTGTTAGGAAGTATCTCCCTTGCATTGAACCTAAATGTACCTGTACAACCTCCAACCATTGGTCCTACTTTGTAGTAAATGCTGCAGCAGAAAACAAATTTCATTCCTTTTCCACATGCTAGTCTTCAAATACTTGGAGACAGCCATCGTGTCTCTTCTCCAGAAGAAAATTTAAAACAGAAAGACATTACAGAAAACCTTTTGCTGACGTTGGGTGTAACCAGCATTAATTGGTAACTCTATCGCTCATACCTAGCTCTGGGTCAAAGTTCCAGGGTGGAGAGAAGGACATCTGGTCATTCACAAGGGAGCAGGAGACTCGGTCACAGTTCTAAGGCCGAGAGGAGTACTAGCACTTGCAGCTGGAGGGGAGCAGGGGCCTTTCCTGGGTAAGAAAAATTCCTAAAAACTAATCATAGTGACTCCTTTATTTGAGGTCAGTTTTGGTGGCTAACTTCTGGAGTTTAGAGAAGAATCTATGATAAGTATCATCCATGTGACTGTGACTTCAGAGTAGGTTTTGTTTTCTAGATTCTTGATCCTTCTCACTCCTGCCTTAAGTAACTGGCTACCCAGCAAATTTTCATACTTAACCAAACAATCAAGAAGAGCTCCATTCCCCCACCTCCTCCATTCTCTTACCTATTCCTCCTTTCTACTTGCCCCTCTTTCCCTTTGAGTTTGAGTGTCCATTTTATCACTCCATGGAATTGAAAAGGTCCTACTGACTTACATCCAACATGGAAAAAATAGGAGATTCATAAAATGAGAAAGTAAAAATTCACTTGGGAAATGAAGTTTTCCCAAAGAGAGCTAACCAACTTACTAGGCTTTTTGTAATGAACAACCATGTTTGAAGGCATTGATAGAATCAGATACTGGCAAGTAGCCTCTTTTATCAGTTTATTCAGAGCAGTTTATTATACCCATCCCTAGTTGCCTGCCATCTAAAATATACTGACTGTTAAAACATATATGAAGATGAAATCAAGACTCCAAAAACATCTGACCTGCCATTCCCAGAATTCACAGGGCAGTCCTCTTTGGAAGATGTGATCTTCTATTGAATTTCCTTATTGCATAGAAAGAAATGTGCCTCTTCGAATTGTAATTGGAAACAGAAATAGTAATAATAGGTTCAACTGCTTCGCAAGCTACATTTATAAACAGAAGAATTACCCAAGACCTCGGAGTTAAAATGGTTTCTGGTTTGCTGAGATTAGGGATAGCCTAACAGCACAAGTAAGTACAGAACTCAAGGGAATGAAGATGTCTTTTAAAAGGTATGTTATATCTTGCATGACTTCATAGGTATAATGGGTATGATACTTCTTGCCCTCTCAGTGGGTTGGGAAGGCAGAATTTTGGAATGAAAATAAAAGTTAAAAATTCTATATTTAGCAGAGTTTAACACAGTGAATATTGATTGATTGATTGTGGGGGGGGAAGGTATGTTTACGAGCAGCACCGTGCATCAGGATTGAGGACTCGATTTGAAGCCAGGAAGACCAGAATTCAAATCATGCCGCCGACTTTAGCAACAGTATGATCATGGGCAAATTGCTTAATATCTCTAAACCTTGTGGCTCTGTGTTACACTTTAAGTTGGTTACAGGTGGTTTGGGTTCTCTGACAAAAATCAGAAGTCCTTGAACCTTTGCTAACATGCAATGCAGCCAGCATTAATCGGCTGCTCGTATCTAGTTATGGGTCAAAGTTTCAGGGTGGAGAGAAATATTTTGGAGATCATACGATCATAATTATGGAGCAGACTTGGAGACTGTCTGTTTAAAGCCTTTATTTCCCAGGTGAGGGAAGCAAGGTCAGGCAGTTCCAAGGAATTCTCTTTGGTGTATTACGGACTATGGTAATCAATTACTACTCCCTACCTCAGACTGGCTGCTATCTGGTGTTGCTGCCTGCTGGTTGTCTTCTTACTGGAGTCTTCCCAGTGGTTTGGATTATACCCACATGCCTGAGCATTCTCATTCTCTAGGGGAAGACTGATGACTGGGTACCACCAAAAGAGAAGTCAGGCACTTATCCAACACCAGCTAAATGCTAGGCTCTGTCCTAAGTGCTAAACATAGAAAAGCAAAAACAGTCCCTTCGTTAAAGAGCTTATGTTTATAGGAGGAACACAACTCGGACTCACATGGTAAATGCAAAATGTATGTGAAATAAATACACACTAATATCATATGTGGGGTGGGCACAAAGAACTAGGGGATGTAGCAAGAGGCATTGGAGCCAAGCCTTCAGGGAAGCTAGAGTCTTTAATTATCATTTGTTATCTTCCATCAAAAGAGTTCCAACTCCCAGGCAGAAAGAATCCATCCTGATCATAGTAAACACCTGTACCACAGATATCAAATTTGACTCAACATATTCACTGAATTCTTATTATATAAATGCTTTAAGAATAGTCTAGAGTCATTAGGCTAGGCTATTTAGGATAAATAAGCTTATTATATTTTGCATGACTTCATATGTACAATGGGTATGATATTTCTTGCCTTCTCAATGGGTTGGAGAAGGTAGAATTTCGGAGTGAAAATAAGAATAGATTCATTAGAGTCATTGAGTGTTAAATTGCAAGGGTTCTTAAAGACCATCTAGTTCAACTCCACCCCTCCCCCCACCTTACAGATCAGGAAACAGGCCCAGAGTGGATAAACAGGTTGCTAAAAGTTTCATAATTAGTATCAGATTTGGGATTCCCAAAAATCTAAGTCTCCTGAGTCCCAGCCAAGCATTTTTCATTGTCTTTCAAGAAGGTTAAAGTCGGGGGGGGGGGGGGGGGGGAAGGGAGAAGCCAAGATGGCAGAGTAGAAGGACTGACCTGCTTTAGTTCTTCCCCCATAACCCATAAAATACCTGTAAAAATTCACTCTAAACAAATTCTAGAGCAGCAGAAGCCACAAAATGTGAGTCAAACAGATTTTCAGTCCGAGACAGCCTTTAAGGCCAACAGAAAGAGTCTGTTACACTGGGCTCAGAGTGGAACACTGCCTAGCCTGGGCCATGCCACACGGACAGGCTAGAGCAGGCTTCAAGGCACAGAATCATGGGAAGTAGCTGTGGTTCTCAGATTTCTCAATCCACAAAAGCCAAAGACAGCTTAAAAGCTCTTTCACCTGGGTGAGAGGGGAGCATGATCCAGCCTCAGCCCTGGTCTGAGGGCAGGGGTAGCCACTACAGCAACAGCATCTACTTTTGGAGCCTTCAGCCTAAAGACCCTGGGGGAATTGAGCAGCTCTCAGTCTTGAGTGATGGTACTGGGGTGCGGAAGAACACTGGTGTGGTGAAACTGATGGTGGCTGTGGAGAGGAAATCCAACTCCCAGTTCCAGGGCAGAAAAGAGTGCTTGTGGTTGCTCCCAGATCAGAGCTCAGACAAGGAGAGAAGTAAACTCCTCTTCCTTTATTGTGCCACCTTGGAGGCACTGAGATCTTACAGGTCCCTAGAGTATACCCTCCACTTGAAAAAGGACTCAAAAGTCAAGCAACTGGCTGGGGAAATGCCCAAAAAAGGATAAAAATAAGACTATAGAAGGTTACTTTCTTGGTGAAAAAGTATTTTCTTCCATCCTTTTGGATGAAGAAGAACAAAGCATACCATCAAAGAAAGACATAAAAGTCAAGACTTCTGCATCCAAAGCCTCCAAAAAAATATGCAATGATCTAAGGCCATGGAAGAGCTCAAGAAGGATTTTGAAAATCAAGTTAGAGAGGTGGAGGAAAAATTGGGAATAGAAATGAGAGAGATGCAAGAAAATCATGAAAGGTGAGTCAACAGCTTGCTAAAGGAGACCCAAAAAATGCTGAAGAAAATAACACCTTTAAAAATAGACTAACTCAATTGGCAAAAGAGGTCCAAAAAGCCCATGAGGAGAAGAATGCTTTAAAAAACAAAATTGGCCAAATGGAAAAGGATGTTTAAAAGCTCACTGAAGAAAATAGTTCTTTAAAAATTAGAATGGAGCAGATAGAAGCTAATGACTTTATGAGAAACCAAGAAATTATAAAACAAAACCAAAACAAAGAAAAAATAAAAGACAATGTGAACTATTTCATTGGAAAAACAACTGACCTGAAAAATAGATCCAGGAGAGATAATTTAAAAATTATTGGTCTACCTGAAAACCATGATCAAACAAAGAGCCTAGACATCATTTTCCAAAAAATTATCAAGGAAAACTACCTTGATATTCTAGAACCAGAGGATAAAATAGAAATGAAAAGAATTCACTGATCACCTCCTGAAAGAGATCCCAAAAAGGAAAACTCCTAGGAATATTGTAGCCAAATTTCCAGAGTTCCCAGGTCAAGGAGAAAATATCACAAGCAGCCAGAAAGAAACAATTCAAGTATTGTGGAAGTACAATCAGGATAATACAGAATTTAATACAGAATTTAGCAGCTTCTACACTAAGGGATCGAAGGGCTTGGACTATGATATTCCAGAGGTCAAAGGAACTAGAATTACAATCAAGAGTCACCTACCCAGAAAAACTGAGTATACTACTTCAGGGGAAAAAATGGAATTTCAATGAAATAGAGGACTTCTAAGCATTTTTGTTGAAAAGACCAGAGCTAAATAGAAAATTTGACTTTCAAATAAAAGAATCAAAAGAAACATGAAAAGGTAAACAGGAAAGAGAAAGGAACTCATTAAAGTTGAGTTGTCTACATTCCTACATGGAAAGATGTTATTTGTAACTCATGAAATCTTTTTCAGTATTAGGGTAGTTAGAGTATATATATATGTAGCTGTATGTGAGTACATATGTATTTGTATATTATATATATTTAGGTATATATAGGTACATGGGTATATGTATGTATAGTATGCGTATATGTATATATGTGTGTATATACACGTAGAGGGCACAGGATGAACTGAATATGAAGGGAGAATACCTAAAAAAAATAAAATTTACTGTTGAATGGAATGTACTAGGAGTAAGAAAGGAAGAGGTAGAATGTAGCAAATCATCTCACATAAAAGAGGGAAGAAAGAGCTTTTACAATGGAGATGAAGAGGGACAAGATGAAAGGAAATAAATGAGTCTTACTCTTGTGGGATTTGGCTTAAGGAGGAAATAACACACTCAACTGGGTATGGTAATCTATTTTACCCTGCAGGAAGGCAAGGGGGAAGGGGATAGGAGAGGGAAGATAATAGAAGGGACAGCAAATTGGAGAAAGGGATAATCAGAAGCAAACGCTATTGGGGGAGGACAGGTCAAGGGAGAGAATGGAATAAATGAAGGGTAAGACAGGACAGAGGGAAATGTGGTTAGTCTTTTACAACATAACTATTATGGAAGTGCTTTGCATTATTACACATGTATGACCTACAGTGAACTGCTTGTTTTCTCAATAAGGGTGGGTGGGGAAGGAGAAAATGTGGAACTCAGCACTTTGATAATGAATGTTAAAAATTGTTTTAGCATGCAACTGGAAATGAAGATATACAGGCAATGGAATATAGAAATCTATTTTGCCCTACAGGAAAATAGAAGGGAAGGAGGATGGGAAAAGGTTAGGTAATAGAAGGGAGGACAGACTGGAGGAAAAGGTGGATAGAGTGCATGCTGTCCTGGGGTGGGGGGGTGGGGAGAAATGGGGAGAAAATTTTGAATTCAAATTCTTGTGGTAGTAAATGTTGAAAACTGAAAAATAAATAAATTATATATTAAAAAGAAAAAAAGGTTAAAGTCTATTGGAAGAATAGAGAAAGGAAAATATGCATACACATCGTAAGCACCAACATGTTAGCCAATAGACCTGGGCTCAAACTCTGATTCTGTCATTTACTGTCTTTATGGCCCTGGGCAATGACCTACCAGGGCATTTGTTTTCTCTGATGGTTTAGTAGATAAAATGCCTGTCCTAGAGTCAGGAAGACTCTCCCTGAGTTCAAACTTGGTCTCAGATACTTACTAGCTATGTGATTCTGGGCAAGTTATTTAACCCTGTTTGCCTCATTTCATCATCTGTAAAATGAGATGGAGAAGGGTATGGCAAACCATTTCTGTATCTTTGCGAAGAATGCCCCAAATGGAATCGCAAAGAGTCAGACACAATTGAGAAAACGACTTATCAACAACAAAATGAATGCCTGGGATTTATTGTGCCTTCCAACTTTGAATCCTGCGGAAACTCTGAAGGAGCTACAATGTAAGCTAGAATGTGATAAGTTCATTAAAGAGGTTCAAAGTCCCATAAGAAGACAAAAGAGAGAGGAAAGAGAATTACCTGGGACCGTCAGGGAAGGCCTCAGAGAGGAAGTAACATTGGAGCTGGACCTCAAAGTGGGATAGTAATCCAATTCTGATCAATGGAATGCGGACAGATGGCAGTATCTTGCGCCAGAAGCAATGGAGCCACTATGGGTCCATCAAAATAGAAATTTAATTTTAATATAACTCATTTGAGAACATGATCCAGAAGATTATGCTATTGAGCTGGGTCTTTGCTTTGTTTCTCTAGGGCAAAGTTCAGCTACTCTTTAAGTAGATAACTTGTGATTTAAAGCCCCCTTATGATTAGAGAATGGTATGAGTAAAGACAGGGGCCTGAAAAAGACATTATGACAGTTTGGAGTGAAAAAAACAGCCAAATGTCTTAGGTACTCCAGAAATGAATCACTAACCTCTAGGGTTTTGGTTGAGCTCAGACCAACTAGAACTGTCACCTAACTGTCCCACTGCCTAACACCTCAGTTGGATTATAAGGACAGTAGGATTTTGAGCTTTAAGAATCCTTAGTAATAATTTAATCCAACTTTCTCATTCCAATATCTTTTCCAGGCAACCTCTGATGGCTTGAACCAAGAGAGTGTTTTAAAGTAATTAGTAATAACCCCTGGATAGCTATTGTGGCTTAATAGCTACAAACAGTGTAAACAACCACAAAACTCTTAGACATTTGTGGTCCTTAGAAGTTCTTCAAAAACAGAGATCATAAAATCTTCAAAAAGAGTTCAAATACCTTTCATGCCTTCTTGCCTCAAAGCCTAAACTTCCTTGCCTGACTTTCAAAGCCTCCTACAATCTGTCTCCAACTTATCTTTACAGCCTACCCTCCTCCTACTGCTCCCCAATCTACTTAAAGACTATACTACTTGCTTCCCTACCACCTCTCATTGTGCAATGTCCCCCTTTCCACATCTGACTGTTGAAATCGTCCTGTTCATTCTTCAAAATCTGCTTCATGATGCCCCTTCCTCATTCCTACATGTCAGGTGATCATTTGCATATTTACCTTTGTACATCTCCTAGACCAAGCATATCCTCCTTAACTTAATACAGTACTTTGAACAACCAATATGCTCCAACAATATTTAGCATTGATGAATGAATTTTGACACTTTCAAGAAAGGTATGTGTTTAAATGAAGGAAATCTTCAGCATAAATTTTTATATGATATCCCAACTCCATTTTCCAGAAAACCTCTTGCAGTTGTTCAATCATTTTTCAGTTGTACCCAATTCTTCATGACCGCATTTGGGGTTTTCTTGGCAAAGATGTTGGAGTGTTTTGTCATTTCCTTCCCCAGATCATTTTTTCAGATGAGGAAACAAACAAGCAGGTTAAGTGACTTACCCAGGATTATACAGTTTCTGAGAACAGTTCTGAACTCAGGTTTTCCTGATTCTGGGCCTGTGGTTCTTTCCATTGCACCTCCTAGCTGCTGAATAACAATCTGAATGCTCTTGTGAAACCACTAAATGCGTTGGGTATCAGCCTTGAAAATGTCTAAATAAGCAGAATAGGACAAGCATGGTGCAGTGTTTCCTCATTTGTAAAATGAAGGGATTTGCACTAAAGGTCTCTTCCAGTTCTAAATCTTTGATCCTACTATATGTTCATGAGTTTAGTTCTACCTGTCCATGCACAAAAGCTAAAAACGTCTATAGTGGTGACTGAAACCTTTGTAAATGTATTCCTGGTGGTTTAGAATTAATGATTTATGAATCAGTTATTTAAGAGACACCCAAAAGAAACACTTGTCATTGAGTCCAAAATAAAATCCCAAATTATATTTCGAGAAAGACTAGAGAACTTAAGGCATTTTGTAAGAGAGGAGAAAATAAGCATGAAATATTACCAGTAATAGGATTAAAGATTTAGAGCTAACAGATTAATATATAAATATTACTTCTGTATAGAAAATGTGTGTGCATTTTCTGCAATAAATAGAATGGTGCCCAGAAGAAAATGTTTCAAGGGATTTATGGTGGAAAGGCACAAAGGGGAAAAAATTCACCAAAGACCAGAACATACTTGCAGTTTTGATGTTCTAACCCAGAAATAGAGGTGTGTGGATAAAGTATCTATAGGAGTAAAAAAAGAGGCACGTAACTCTATCTTCCCAACTCTCCTTTCCTCTTGAGTAGACGTTGTCCCTCAAAGTACAGTCGTGTATTGGGGCTTATGCCAGAATGTCGAATACTCTCACATTCAGTCTCAAACCGGGGACTGTGGTTGAAGCAGCAGGCAAGTTGATCCCAAGGCTTAAGTAGGACAAGATGGTCCTTTTTAAATCCTCCATCACAGGGAAATCAAGCAGACCCTGAAGCAAGACTTCCAAGTGCTTGTCCAAGGATTTAAGCACCTTTATAAAGTCACCTTATTGAAGCAATTATAAAGGTCTCATCAAAGGGCAAGAATTAAACTATTGGCACACGTGCATGCACACACACACTAAAAGCTAATAATAATGGTAATGGCTCACATTTACAGGGCACTTTTCAAAGCACTTTCCTCACAATTATATGAGAGTCTAGTCAGTGTTACACCCCCATTTTACAGATAGAGAAGCTGGGATTAAGAAAAGTTACTTTGCCCATAGTCACATGACTAGTAAAGCTAGTAAATGGAAGAGGTTGAATCCAAGTCTATCATATGCTATATACATTACAACACATGCATATCGTCAGACAACTCCATACCTTTCCACTCCCATAAAGAGCATTCTCAGGGGGTAGGTCTAACAGGGCTGGGGTCTGAGTTTGGGGGAGAGCAAATATAAACTAAAAAATCAAATCCACTCAGCAACTCAGATCCAGAGGACTGAGATTTGAGATACACTGGTTACCAAGACAGAAATTTAGGCTAACAAGTCCACCCAAGCTTAGAAAGCAAACTGCAGAGAGTGGGAATTAGCCATTTGTCTGGTTCAACTAGCTTCTTCAAATTTGTTGTTTGATTTTTTTTTAATATTTTGAGACCTATATTTCAATATAATTCATTTTTGTTATAATCCTATGTTTTTTATTTTACACATTTTAAAGCACTTTCCCCAAGATGGTTTCCAAGTCTTTAATGGGGACTGGTGATGTTTGCCACCACCACCCTCCCCCTTCATTGATGTATAAATGTGATGGGATAGGTAGAGATGGGAGCTGCCATGCCCTTTCTTGATTCAATAGCCGCCCCCACCCACCCCAGTTAGACTGGGACTGAATGAGATCTTACTTCAAATTCAGTGCTCCTTGTGTAAGACTATGAGAGCTCCTTGAGAGTGGAGATTGCTGTTGGCTTTTCTTTGTATCCCCAGCATTTAGCACATATCTGACACATGGTAAGAGCCTAGTCAATGTCTGTTGACTTGACTTTTTCTTTTCTACCTCACCGCTTCTCAAGCAGAACCAGCTCCAAAGTGAAGAGCAAAGGACCTTAGGGCTAGTGCCCACTCCTCCAGAAACTTTGGGGTGGATCCTCTGATATACTGTGCCCAGAGCAACTCACTGGGAAACTTCAGGGAAGTGAGAAATGATTCACGGGCAATGGGGCTCAGATTTATTGACTGAAGCAGCGATGTGCTGGAGCAAGCTCACAGCTTGTGAGAACCAACTGTTACATTTTCAGTGTGAGCATTTATTTATACCTTAGAAATGAGCAAACACTACAAATCAGGATTTGAGTTTTTTTTTTCTCGTTGTTGTTGGTTGTCTCCTCTTAAAGTGATGGAGAAAATGTTAAGAGTGCAGATGAAATATAAAAATGTGTCAATATAGAGTAAGCACTTAATAAATGCTTATTAACTAACAGTATAACTGGGTGGCTCAGCGAACAGAGCGCTAGGTCTGGAGTTAGGAATGAGCACGGTTCAAATTTGGCCTCTGATACTAACTGTGTGACTCTGGGTAAGTCACACAGGTAACCACAGGTCACCACAGAGGTAACCACTGTTTGCCTCAGTTTCCTCATCTGTAAAATGGGACCCAGGGCTGTGATGAGGATCAAATGAGATATTTTTAGTGCTTTGTATACTTCCTGGTACATAATAAGTGCTCTATGTAGTATAAATGCTAGGTTGTTGGGGGGGGGGGGGGCTTCCAGAGAGCTGGTTATTAAACGTATACTAGCATATCTCTGAATTCTCAAGCCTTGTCCAACTTTTCTCCTTCACCCTTTAAATCATACAACCATGTATGTTAGAACTAGAAGAAAACTTGGAGATGATTTGTTCTAATCCCTCATTTTAAGATTAAGAAACAGAGGCCCAGAAAGGTAACCGCAGGTAAGTCATAAAATGGGAGGCTTAGGCTGGAGCTTAGTACAATAAATACGATAACACTTCCTTTTTAAAAATGTAAAAATCATTCTTCAATCGTCAATCCTACAAATACAAGTGGCAGGCTGCATCGGTCTTTCAGGGTCATCATTTGCTATACCCTGAGACTATAGTATCAAGAAGGTTCCTTCCTTCCCCTTCAAGACCTTATGTTGCTTATAATGATTTTTCTAGGTCACAGAGTCAGCAAGTGAACCCAGGAGTCTCCTGACCTCAGTCCTTTTCCATTATGTTGTTTGTCTTATGTTTCCAAAGAGGGTCAGTGATGTCATGCACTGATGTCTAGACTTGTGCACGAGTTGGATTTAAGCGAGGCAGAATTGTACAGTCGTTGGATTTAAGCGAGGCAGAATTGTACAGTCATCAGCCCCACTCTCTCTTCAAGAGTCACTGAAGTCCAGGGGCAAGACAAAAGACAGGATGACTAACAATGGCTGGGATGCAGGGGGATCTTGGGGCTCTTCAACGTCTGACCAAGCTCTAAGCCCTCCACAGTGCCTGCTTCAACCATACTCATCAGTTCATTCGACATGCTTAGGGTAGACATCTAACTCACTTGAGGCCTGTTGGTTACTCTTAAGCTGGTTTAGTCCATCTACCAGGATGGTTTACTGGGGTGTGGCCATTGTGCATGCTACAGCTTCTTGGAGTCACAGGTGAAATTTGAATGCCAGGAGACACCAGAGGTGGATGAGCAGCCCTGAAAAGGACTCTGCATGCCTTCACACCAGAGGTGCTAATCCTGCTGAACACCCCATCCACCCCACAGCTACGTCTACATAACAGTTCAACTCCTTATTCTCCCTACTTCCGTCACTGGCCAGTTGGTAACCCACAGTTGTATCACATTGCCCTAAACAATGCCCTTGAGGTTTAAATAGTCTTTTCTTATGCTTCAGGGGCTACATGCATCTAGACCAGGAGTGGAGAACCTGGAACCATAAGGTCTTTAACTGAAGCCTCAGTCAAAAGGCCACACTTAAGGACCTAGACCTTCTCCAAAAGCCTCATGAACATTAATTAACTTCTCAATTAATGCTGACCCAATTAATTTTGCTAAGTAGAGAAGTAGGGGGACAAATCAAGTGGGTATTTCGTATCCCAGGCTGTACAATCAACTCTTAAAAGCTTAGAAAATCCGCTTTTGCAAATTCTCTTTGCTAAAGCCTCTAGCAGTATTAAGTGCACTGGGTTTCAGATGAAAGAGAAAAATCCATTTTTATTTGTACAGTTAATTACAATACTGTTTGATATGGTTTGGCTCCATAAAGCCCTGCTTTCCTTTGAGATAGTTGCCAGCCAGAGACTTTCTTCCACAAATATTTACAAGCTGTTAAAGTATACAACACAGATCACTTACACCAAAAAGATAGGGAGCATTATTTGTAAACAGACTCCCCAACAAAACACTCCAGTTGGAGAGTGCCACAGAACCAGTAGAAACCACTTATTTCTTCCTTGCTCTCTCTCTCGTTTGGAGAACAGCTTCTCTGGACAGATCTGTATTGGTCCTGTTGTCATTTAGCTTCATTTACCCTCTCCATGGGCTCAGAGAGGGATGGAAGGTTTTTCAGCGTAGGAAGAAAGATCTCCAAGAATCTGTCTGCCTCTTCTGGACTCCTGTACCATACAGCATCTTTATCTCCAAAAGCCTGAAGAGGTTTATCCATTAGTTGGGCTAAATCCCAAAGTCTTGGGTACTGCTGGATGTAGCAAGCAGGGGAGCTTGGGCAGAGTCATAATCTCTCAAGAGTCCTCACCTAAGGTGATCACCTGTGGCTCATTAAGGAAAGTTTTTAAAAGATGAGTAAGAGACAAAGGAGAGGGAGGGAAGCAGAGAGTCATTTGCAGATAGAAATCTACTCTTATTATCTTTATTTTACATATGACAAAACTGAGTCTGACAGTAAAATGATTTGCCCACATAACCACAGATACTAAGTTCCAGAGACAGAATTTTGAATTCAGGTCTTCCTGATTCCAAGCCCTGAGTTCTTTCTTCTTCAATATCTGTGTCTATGGAACTAGGGGAGCTAGCTGTAAAGTAAGGATTTTTAATTTAGGGTCTAAGAACTTGGGTTTCTGTGTTTGTTTTTATATTTCAATGCCAGTATTTCATTATAATTAATTTCCTCTACAAACCTATGTGTTTTATTTTTGTGCATTGGAAAGCATTTTTTTTCTGAGAAGAGGTTCATAGGCTTCATGAGCCTGCCAAAGGAATTCATGACTCAAAAGAGGTCTTTTTACCTTCTTTTTACCTTTACCTTCTGTAAAAGCATCTCCAAAGGACTCCTTTATTAAAGTGATTTTATAAAGTAAGTAACCACACACCCCTCACTAATCCATCCACTTCATATTTTTCTATGTGGGTTTTAAGATGAAGGCCCCCTGTCTTTGGGGTTACAGTGAGTGTGTTGTTTTATATTCAGCTTTGCAAATATCAGAGTGAAAGCAAGCCGAAGTAGGGGCAGCCCCATTCATGCAACCACAAGAAAGACCTGTCTGAAAGAGACTGCAAGGCAACAGAGCAAACAGGTTAAGGCCCTCACCTATGGCCATTTTCCTTTTGGATTCTCAGTGCTGCCATGAGTATCAAGTTCTAGAATCATAGAAACCTCTGGAGTCACAGATGTGGAGCTGGGAGAGACCTTACAATATACCTAGTTGAACTCCTTTATTTTACATATAAGGAAAGTGAGACCTGGAAGAGCTAAGTAACTTGTCTAATGTCATACAGATAGGCAAGTGGCAGATTTGGGATTTAAAACCCCCCATCCTCCCTCTCTAAGCCTAGTGTTTTTCTCCCTGCACCATGCTGTTTCCATCATAAAATGTTTGTTGGTGTTTATTATTAGAAACTAGTCTTCTCCTCTACTAAACCAGTTCTCTCTAAGTTGGATTTTAGGCAAATGAATGAGTCTGGGAGATAAAGCCCTATTGAGCGTAGATATTTTGCATCTGTCCATCATGGAATCAGTAAAAGAATACTTCAATTTCCTGAAAGCAATTCAGTAAGCTTTCTTCTTCCTCTTCAAGTCCAGGCCCAGTTCATTGTCCATCTGCAATTTTTTCCTGGGATATGACAAACACTTTTGTTATTGTTGCTTTCAGTTGTCTCAGTTGCGTCTGACTCTTCGTGATCCCTCTTGGGGTTTTCTTGGCAGAGAGACTGGAGTGGCTTGCCATTTTCTTCTCCAACTCATTTTACAGATGAGGAAACTGAGGGAAACAGAGTTATGTGACTTGCCAAGGGTCACGTGGCTCCTAAGTGTCTGAGGCCAGATCTGAACTTAGGTCCTCCTTACTCCAGATGACACTCTATCCATTGTGCCAACTAGCTGTCATCTATCTATCTGTCTGTCTGTCTGTCTGTCTGTCTATCTATCTATTTTCTATCTATTTGTCTATCATGTAGAGAGAGAGGTTGAGGGAGAGACGGGAGTGAAGAGGGAAAGGAAATTCATGGTAGTGCTTAATAGGTACCAAATTTTTTTTAAATGTCTTGATCTTTAGAGCAAAAAGTATGAGTTGTTATGCGTAAAAGAAACTATCTACCCCCACCAAATAAGACAGAAGGCACAAAAATTAAAACTCTTTAGGTGACAGGCAGAAAATTGTAAATAAATCACTGTATTTTCTATTTTTAAAAATTCAGAATTTTACTTTCCATTTTCAGTAACTAAGAGGGAAGCCCTGAAACTATAAACTAGATCATGACACAATAAGTTGTCAGAGTGGGACTTTGTGTAAAAGCTTTCTAATTTCATTATAATCAATATATTCTCTTTTGTCTTTCATGAACTTTTATCCAATATCATTAAGAATTGTCCTTCAATTCATAACTAGAAAAATATAACTTTCTACTCTAACATTTTTATGTTATAACTTTTAATATTGAGATTCTTTATAATTTTCATTATGGTATCAGCAGCCTTACTTGCCTATGCTGTTCCACTAATCCACTTTTCTGCATTTTATCCATTTGCAAACTGTTTGGTGGTATAGTTGGAAACCTGGTAGTTGCAAGCTTTCTTTAGCCTATATTTTTTTCCATTATATCTTTTGATACTGTTGACTTTTTACTCCTCTAAATGAATTTGGTTATTTTGTTTAATTTCATAAAATGTCCCTTTGGCAATTTCATTAGTATGGTACTCAATCTTTTGAGTAATTTGGGGAACCCGTTCATGTGGATGATGTGGGCATTGTTGTTCAGTTGTTTTTCAATTACTTCCAACTCTTTGTGACCCCTTTTGGGGTTTTCTTGGCAAAGATACTGGAGTGGGTTGCCATTTCCTTCTCTGGCTCATTTTACAGATTAGGAGACTGAGGCAAGCAGGGTTAAGTGACTTGCCTAGGATCACATAGATAGCAAGTGTCTGAGGCTGGATTTGAACTCAGGAAGATGACTCTATCTATTGCACCCCGCCAAATGCCCTAATATTGGCATCATCCAGCCATAAACATTGACTTTCTCTCCACTGATGTAGTTCTCCCATCATTTCTGTAAAAATTATTTCGTAGTTATGTTTATTTAGGTCTCATGTGTATATTAGGAAGGTAATTCCAGCATAGTTTAATTCATTTTGCTATTATATTAAATGGAACTTCTCTTCCTATTTCTTCATCCTGGGTTTTGTCAGTATTAAACAGCAAGGCTAATGATTCCTACAGGTTTATTTTGTTTTCTTATACATTACTGGTATCATTATTATGATTCATTTTTTCATTGACTCTACAGTTCTCTAACTAAGCCACAGAGATGGTTTATTTTCACATTGTTTGTAAACTAGAGATAATTTTGTCATTTTTATTTATGCTTATTCAATTCATTTTTACTTTCTTATTGATAGGGTTAGCATGTCTAACACTATGCCAAGTAACAGTAGAAGCAGGCAGTAGGGATCCTTGCTTAATACCTGATTCTATTGCAATAGCTTCCAGTGTTTCACTTTAATAAATAATGCTAGATTTGGGTTTTGGGACAGCTAGGTGGTGCAGTGGATAGAGCACCAGGGCAGGAGGACCTGTGTTCAAATGTCACCTCAGACACTTGACACTCACTAGTTGTGTGACCTTGGGCAAGTGACTTAACCCCAATTGCCTCATCCTGGGTCATCTCCAGTCATCCTGATGAATATCTGGTCACTGGATTCAGATGGCTCTGGAGGAGAAGTGAGGCTGGTGACCTGCACAGCCCTCATTGAAAACAAAGTCAAGTGCAAGTCATGTCATCATTTCTCTGATAGCATGGTCTTCTTTGGCAACAAAAGATGAACATACAGATTTGGGTTTTAGACAGATGCTTTTGGTCATATAAATCAAAGTTCCTTTTACTCTTGGTTTTCAATGTGTTATCATAAACAAGTGATATAATTATTCTGAGGCTTTTCCTGTGTCTATCGATCTAATAGTATGATTTTTGTTATTATGTTTTTAGTATATTTGCTTATAGTTGTCCAATATTAATCCATTCTTACATTCACGTTATAAACCCAATCTGGTCTCAATGAATAATTTTTGTGTATATTTTTAAAATATGTTTCCTAATGTATTTATGACCTTTGATATCTTCCTGTGCTTTAATTCTCCCTGATTTGTGTGACCTTTAGCCAAGTGACTTCTTCTCCATCTCAGTTTCAGTTTCCTTATCCACAAAATGTATGGATTGGACTAGATAACTTCCAAGACTCCTTCCAGTTCTAACTGTATGATCCTTTTATCAAAGAAAGCATAAGATCACTGGTCAGTGTAGATAGGAAAATAATAATGGATGACAAAGAGAAGGAAGAACTACTCAATTCTTATTTTGCTGCTATTATAAAAGAGCAAATAGATTCTTAAAACTCTAGTGAAGTAAAAATTGATTTTGATGCATGGGAAAATTCCAAAATATATTACTCAGTGGGAATGATCTTTGTACTAGGAAGGACAAAACAAAAATGGTTGATAGAGAATTGAAACCCAGGATAAACAAAGAGATAGTAAGAGTCTATAACCCTTAATGAATTCAAGTCAGTATTCCCAGGCAAATTACACCTGTCATATCTATAGCATTAAAATCAGATCCTAGTAGGGCATAGCCTAGGGAATTGAAAATAAAAGCACCAGGTGAGCCCACACCAAAGACCCTCCAGAAGGTCTGAAACTAACCTGATTTCTGATATCTGGTCAAGGATTCTAGTGGCCACAGCAGAGAATAAAGCCAACTCCCATTTGGCAGTTGCACAAGAACACACAGACAGGGCCAGGGCAAGCACCTGCATTGAGTCACCAGACAGAAGCAGTAGGCAGACAATTCAGGGGAGGGCAAGGCTTTGATCTCAGCTACCCCATCCAGAACTATGGCAGGGCAACAACAGTGACCTAGATTACATTGGGATAGGGCCTGGAAGGACCTGCCTATGCCATCCAAGAATGTAAGAAGAAGTCAAGCTTTACCCTAGCTCAATATCTCAATCCAGGAATTAAGACTGGAGGGGGGAAAAAGGAAACCAAAGAAAACTACAAAGAAACTGAAGAAATAGTGTAAGTCAGAAAAAGTCCAAAGGGTAAATCCAGAAAGGAATAACTCAAAAATAAGCATAAGGAGAACCTCATTAAAAGGAATGGTCTGGGGACAAGGACAATGAAGTGTGAGCTTTTGAGGAAAAAATAGAAAGGAGAATAGTTTAGAACAGGAGATAGAAAACATGACCTAAGTAGTAGACTACTTGAAAAACAGAATAAAACAAACAATTCAATGATTCAGTGAGACAACAAGAAATATTAGAATAAAATCAAAAGACTGAAAAGTTAGAAGAATATGTAAGGTTATTGAAATTTGTACCTTAAGTGACCCTGACTTGTCCTCCGCAGTGTGTACTTACTAAAAGTTAATTAGCCTCTTAGGAGAGGCATCAACCAATCTGTACATATTTTGATCCTATTTCCCTATTCTTTTTATTATCTTTATTCAGCACATAGTTACATGAGCTTTCATCCCATGTTGCTTGCCTTTAATCTCATTTCCCATGATGTGGCAATGGGGGATGACCTGAGACCCAATAACCCCTACCCATTTATAGACAAAGACCTATCAGAATTGT
The DNA here is from genome assembly GCF_028372415.1 of Notamacropus eugenii. NCBI lineage: Eukaryota > Metazoa > Chordata > Mammalia > Diprotodontia > Macropodidae > Notamacropus > Notamacropus eugenii. Next base: position 192,138,101 of record NC_092872.1, read on the forward strand.
CCTCCTCTTATTACCAAAATGTTATCTTTAAAAGCAGCTAGGAGTTTGAAGCCTGCATTGGTCCCTTGTGGTTGTCCCTCCAATTAGTCTCAGCCTTGCTGTTTTTAAATAAACTTCTTTTCATTTTCTGTACCTGAGTTTGCTTCATTTTTCAAGGCCTGAACAAAGATTTTCTTTTAACAAAGTGCCCACCATCAAAAACAAACAACCTGTAAAACAGTTTGAGGAGAGGTTATTCAAGAATGACTGAACCCCTGAAAACTGACCATACAAAAAACCTGGATACTATATTTCAAGAAATCATAAAACAAAATGAAAGCTATTAGCTCCAGAGGGCAAAGTAAATTTTGAAAGAATACACCAGTCACCTTATTGAAAGGAAACCCCAAATTGCCAAGAATGTCACAGCTGAAATCTAGAGCTTGCACTTCTAAAAAAAATACTGGAAAGAAAGCAGGAAAAAATAAAATTCAAGTAACAAACAGCCACAGTCAGTATCACAGAGGACTATGTTAAAAGTACTAGAAAGAAGAGGAATTCTTGGAATATACAGTGGAGAAGGGCAAAATATAAAGGCTTCTAGGGAAGAAAAATGTAACTTCTAAAACTGTATGAACCTATAGGGAGAAATTGACCTCTAATTAGAATAAAGGACTTTCAAGAATTCCTAAAGAAAAGGCCAGAGCTGAGTAGAAGCTTTGCAATTTCTTGCAAATGCAAGAAACAAGAGAAATGTAGTATTTACATTTTCATAGAGTGGAAAGAGACAAATGTCACTTTAGAACCCCATGGAGCAGAGCAGTCACAAAGGCACAAAAAGAATAAAGAAAGAAAAATTCAGGCCCTGAGTATGGTTTTATTCTGCTTTATTTTTAAGAGAGTTAAGAGAAGGTAGGGGAAAAGAAGTACATTAGGGGAGAAATGAAAGAGGAATCGGAAAAAACTTACTGTTCCTACTAATTGGGATATGCCAGGAGAAGAGTAAACAAATTTGGAAGAAGGAAAGGGGCCAATTGGGTGTCTCATGAACCTCTGTTATCTGAAATGGGCAAAGGAAGTTTGAACATGTACTATCACCCTAAGCCATCCCACTCTGGACTGGGTAAAGAAAAGAGAGATGAATAGAATGAGACTATTTCAATTTTACATCACTAGAGTTAATCCCATCCCTTACCTCTCCTTTCTTTGTAAAGACACATTCCAGGAGCAAAAAAAGGAAAAATTATGAAGATATAGCTGAGGAGAAAAGACAACAATCACAATTAAGAATTTGATGCCAATTAACATCCATCAGATTGAAAGAGGTAGCAGAATAGATTAAAAGTCAGAATCCAACAATGTGTCGTTTACAAGAAATGCATCTGAAATATTCACACAATTAAGAGGATTGGAACAAAATTTATTATGCCTCAGGCAATCCAAAAATACTAAGGTGATAATCATGATCTCAAAAAGATCAACAGTAAAAAGATAGACATTATAAAAAGAGAAAATCAGGGAAGATATTAGACTAATAAATAAAATTAGAAGCTTTACAAAAACTAATAAACAACATTAGCTAATTTTATTTTAAAAGAGGAAAACACAATTACAATATGCTGAAAAGAAAATTCTTCTTCAAACTAGATGAAGAATTAATAACAGACATTATTAGAAATGTTTGCCTAATTCTATACCAACAAAACTGATATATAAATGCATAAATATTTACAAAAAATAAAAATGCTCATATTGTGTTCATCCTTCATTTTCAAAAAGGACCTTGACATCAGAGAAATGATGACACGACTTGCACTTGACTTTGTTTTGAGGGAGGGAGGGAGGGCTGTGCAAGGTCATCAGCCTCACTTTCTTCTCCTCAACCATCTGGATCCAGTGACCAGATGTTCATCAGGATGACTGGAGATGGCCCAGGCTGCAATGGGAGACCTTGGCCTTTTAGGCTAAGGCCTTTTCAGGTGCTCACTTAAAGTGAAGTATTGGTTATTCAGTGAATAGGCCTCTTTAAAAAGTAGTCAGGGGGATGACCCCTTTAAAAGAAAAGAAAAAAATTAGATAAATCAGGGTGGGAGGGGCAGGAGCCTTAGGGTTGTTGTTTTGAAGAGAAATTTTTACTATTGAGTTTCACTCTGAGCCAGAAGGGTCCAAAAGTAGCCATTGAGTGGAGACTGGACAGGGACCCATTGTTGTTCAATCCATGAGCTTCAGAGTGCACTGGGTCTAAGGTTTTAGCGGAAGAAAGCAAGAAAGGAAAGGAAAGGAAAGGAAAGGAAAGGAAAGGAAAGGAAAGGAAAGGAAAGGAAAGGAAAGGAAAGGAAAGGAAAGGAAAGGAAAGGAAAGGAAAGGAAAGGAAAGGAAAGGAAAGGAAAGGAAAGGAAAGGAAAGGAAAGGAAAAGAAGAAGGGAGGAAGGGAAGGGAAGGGAAGGAACTTAGTCAATGTACCCCAAGTACTCCAAGTTAACTGGACAGCTTCTGGTCATCAAAATTTACCTTCCTTTGAAGAGGAGAAGGAAAGGAAGAAGGCTAGGTTGAGAGAGAGGCTGAGCTGAGTTACCCAGCCAGCTGAGTCCCCATTTAGGCAGCTCCATCTACTCACAGGTTTTGTTGGTTCTTCATTTTTGAAGAAGACCATGATATCAGAGAAATGATGACACGACTTGCACTTGACTTTGTTTTGAGTGAGGGAGGGCTGTGCAGATCACCAGCTTCATTTTTCCTCCTGAGTCATTTCTCATATTAACAGAACAAGAAATATGGGGCTTAAATAACTCAATCTCAGAAAAAGTAATTGAACAAGCTATAAATAGGAAAAAAAACTTCAGGCCCAGATGAATTTACAATTGAATTCTTTCTAATATTCAAAAAACAGTTGATTCTAATATTACATAAATTGTTTACAAAAATAAAGGAATCCTACAAAACTACTTACATGAGACAAATGTGATTCTGATACCTAAACCAGGAAGAGATGAAGACAGAGGAAACTATATACCAACATCTCTAACAAATATTGATGCAAAAGTATTGGATAAAATATTAGCAAAAAGGCCACAACATATTAAAAAGATAATACGTGATGACCAGATTGGTTTTATGCTAGGAATGCAGGGTTAGGTCAACATTAGGAAAACCGTGCTCATAATAGATCATACCAATAATCACAAAATTAAAACCCCATCATTATATCAGTAGATGCAGAAAAGACTTTTGGTGAAAGATAAAACCTATTTATTTTGAGAACATTTAAAAGCATAGTAATAAATGGAACTTTTTAAAACAGAGTAAACAGTGTCTATTTAAAACAAAGAGCTAGCATTCATTATCTGCACTGGAGAAATCCTAAAGGCTGCCCAATGAGATTAGAGATAAAGCAAGGATGCCCATTATCACTAATATTATTTGATATAGTTCTCAAAAAGAGAGGAATTGCAATGCAGCAAGGGAGGGGATAACCAAAGGCAAAGAAATAAAACTATCACTGCTTCAGATAAAATAATGGTATACTTAAGAAAACCTAGAGCCAACTGACACTGCAGTGGTTTGCCATTTCCTTCTCCAGCTTATTTTACAGATGAAGAAACTGAAGCAAACAGGGTAAAGTGGCATACCTCTAGATCACACCTCTGATGTCTGAGGCCACATTTGAACTTACATCCTCCTGACTCCAGGGACTGTGTTCTATTACTGCATCACCAAGTTGCCCCAGTAGCACCAGGAGTCTACAGAGTGGTCTAAACTCAAAGACATCCATTACTGTGATGCTATCTATTTGAAAAATCTGCTAATAGAAAGGGAAAGCAGTCTGTCAGAAATTAAATTTAAGCCAATACCTCACATCTTATAGCACAATAAACTCCTAAAAATATGTCATATCATAATCTAAAGAAGTAGGAATGGATATATTTTTCTTTTTGGAGGGATGGGGGGAAGGTAAGGTAATTGGGGTTAAGTGACTTGCCCAAGGTCACATAGCTAGTAAATGTGTCAAGTGTCTGAGGTCAGATTTGAACTCAGGTCCTAAGGATATGTTTTTCATAACTACAGCTAGTAGAAGAGTCTTGACTAAACAAGGAATAGAGTTAATTATAAAAGATAAAACAAACAATTTTGAATATATAATATTGAAAAGTTTTTGCATAAGCAAAACCAATATGTATATAGGACCAACAAAACCCAGCAAGGAGAGATTGAAAAAGAAATTCCATTTAAAATAACTGCAAACAGTATAAAATACTTGGGACTCTACCTCCCAAGACAAACACTGGAACTATATGAACACAATTTCAAAACATTTTTCACACAAATAAAGACAGACAAAAAATTGGAAAAATATTAATTTCTCATAGGTAGGCTGAGTCAATATAATAGAAATGACAATTCTGCCCAAATTGATTTATTTATTCCATACCATACCAATCAAACAGCAAAGTTCAACCACAGTTCCAAAGGATTCATGATGCAAGATGCTATCTCCCTCCAGATATAAAACTGCTGGACTTGGAGTATAGATTAAAGCATTTTTTCTTTATTTACTTTTCTTGTTTTTGTTTTTAGAAGATGACTAGTGTGAAAATATGTTTTGCATGACGTGATATGTATGATGGATATGGTATTTCTTGCCTTCTCAATAGGTGGAAGAGGAAGAGAATTTGGAACTGAAAATAAAAATAAAATTTAAAAATAAAAATAATTTTTAAAAAATCCATGTGGTTAGAATTAGAAAGGAATTTAGCTGGCAGAGGAAATATTTATGGGAAATTTCTCTAATAGAGGTCTGATATACAACATGTATAAGGAACTGACAGAAATATTTGACAAAATAGCCTTTCCTCAATAGATAAATCACCTAAGGGTATGAATAAGCAGCTCTCAAAAGAAAACAAGAAAGCTATCAAGAGCATTTTTTTCTAAACAATAATAAAAAAGTTTATTAAAATTATTAAATTATATAAAATTGTTAAAATTAAAACAACTCTGATTCCTAGCCCCACCTCCACCAGTCATTTGTTGTGTGACCTTGGGCACATCTTTTGCCATTGGTAAGATATCACCTTTGAATAAGCTGATGTCTTAAAGCCCTATCCAGCTCTAATACCCTTTAACTCTGCAATCTGTCAGGCTGAGTTAAAAGATAGACAGGGGACTTCCTTTCAAATCACTGGCAAGATGATAGAATCTGGAAATGGTGATAGCCTCATTCTGAAAAGGAGGTTCTCCTGGATCATAGTGTTGACTCCCATCTTTGAGAATTTCTGAAGTCCAAACAAAAGGAAATTGTTCCTGCTCAGGGTTAAGGTCATTAGACAAGATGTTTCCTGAACAAAATAGAAATGCATTCCTTTGTTGTTTCAGATATCTGAAGATAGGCTGGTGCCTACTTGGGTGTAGAGATATGCCAGTTAGAAATAAAAAAAAATTTTCTGGAAATGGTAAGAGTTGATATTCCTGCCAACTTGGCAAGTGAAACAGGAAAATTCTTATCATCTTAAAGAGGTCATAATGATTGTATTGATCCCAGGAACAGTCAATCTGTGTCAGAGGGAGCCAGGGCACTAAAACTATCTCTTGGTTTAGCTTTGTGTATTTTTCAGGTCAGGTCTAAAAAAGAAACAGAAGTATCTGCAGAACCTTAGCACGGATGAGTTTATAGAGGCAATATCTTTTCTGAACAAGATCAGGAAGTGGCTGAAGCTTTCCTTCAGCTTCCTGGATCTCTCTGATCCAAATTTTCTTCCTCTGCCAATGGTTCATTGGTACTGCTTCCCCTGTTTCCCCTCATGACCCTCCCCCATGTTCAACCTCAGATCTCTTCCCATACTAAATGTTAAGACAATGACCCAGAGTTATTTGGCTTCTGGATAGCTAAGTAGTACAGTAGTACATCAGAGTTCAAATCTGGCCTCAGACACTTACTAGCTGTGTGACCCTGGACAAGTCACTTAACCCTGTTTGCCTCAGTCTCCTCATCTGTAAAATGAACTGGAGAAGCAAATGTCCAATCACTCCAGTATCTTTGTCAAGAAAACCCCAGATGGGGTCACGAAGAGTTAGACATGACTGAACAACAACAAATATGCCAGACACTGTGCTAAACGCTGGCGATGCAAAAAGACTCTAGAATTAGGAACAAGGTTCATACCACAGTTTCTTGACATCAGTTTCAATGCTCCTTCCATTTCACCCAACTCCCTCTACAAGAGATGGTCTTGGAGAGTTGCTGCAGCCAAAAATAATTCATTATCCTGAAGAAAATCTAGCAATAAGTAATGAATTTAGCTAGCTAGTCTGGTTGTTGGACAACAGATGTACAGTAGGGCCATCACTAGGTCCATTCTTCATGAAATTACAGAGAAAAAGAGAGAAGTAACAGAGTCACATTTGTAGGTTAGGTCTTCATGGGACAAGCAACCCAGGTTCAAGGTCATCTGTGGGCTACCCACTCCTCAAGCCATAGCTCAGCAGCCTCTACCTGTCTGCCTACCTTTATTCTAGTCAACCACAACATGCAATTAAACAACCCAAAAATGTCAAGGCAAAGTCTTTTACTGAAATAGCACAATAAAAACAGCAGCAATGCAACATCTCCCCCATAAACCTGGCACACTGTCCCACAAAGACACCATGACATTGAAAAAACTCAACATATCTAGAGTTCACAAGTGGAAAGGCACACATATAGGAGCCAAGGCCCATGGAAGGAAGGACAACTGCCACTGAAGCAGCAGAGTCCTTGATGGCCTTACACTTCTTCTAAGACTCTACTCAACTGCATTGTACTAGATGCTCCCCTGATGGATGCTTGTTCTTTGACTTCCGATTTGGATATAGCTGAAATCCTGGCCTAGCCTGGCCTGCTTCTTTGCACTTTCAGAAAGAACAAGAGGTCTTATCTGAGAACGATTAAGAGTCTCAGCTTTGGGATCATTTCCCAAACAGGATCCCAGTTCCAGGTGCCAAATTTGTAACACCTTTCTTTGATTTGAGGACTCCTTGCCATGCGCCTCTATTGTAAGACACCTGATAAGGGTGGGGATCTGTTCCACTCGCCAAGAGATGCAAAGTAAAAGGTAAAGGGCAACCTTTAATGGTGGAGCCCTTCTTTTATATCGTGTCAAATGACACCACAAACCAATTCCTCTACTCTTAAATTCTCACTGTGGCAAGCACAGAGGCCAAGGCCAAAATTCTTGTTTCTGTCATCTCTGGCTGAGTATTCTGGCCCTTTTGAATGCAGCTGGTCTAATCAAAATCTGAAAGAGACATATCTATACAAAGTAAAAATAGGACAAAGTCTGAAAGATGAAACACTATATTCCATTGTACCCTGCTACCTTTCATTCTGTAATTTTATCAAGTAGATTTGGGATTCTCAGTTGTTTCAGGACCCCTGATACAACTCCTACTATGCCTTCACCGGGTTAGGTCTGTACATCTTTCCCAAAAGTGGTATACTGAATCAATTAACTAGATAATGAAAGTCAAAATGGATTACTGTCCAAACTAGCTGGATCTCTTGCTGTTCTTTGCCAAGAAATAAATAGATAGAGAATGTTTCTTCAATCTAATTAAAAAGTTACATCTTAGATCTAGAGAAATAATCATAGAACCTTATCCCAGGGATGTTTTCATTTCCTTTTAAATTAGAAAATTAAAAATTAGAAATTAAAATTTCTAATTTCTGTCCCTGGCATAAATAACCAACAAAGTCATAAATGCTACTTAAAATTCATCTTGACTAAAGCTGTCACATAAAAGGAACTATCATAGTGTAAAAGAATAAGGCAAATGACTTCTAATAAGGCTTAACAATAATTCATATCTCTACAGCCTTTTCATAGCTTGCAAAATGCCAACCTAATTTTTATTATCCCCCTGTTAGAGTTAGGAAATTGAAACTCAGAGAGGTTAAAAGATTTGCCCAAGATATAATACCAAGTAGTGCTGAGACCAGGAATTTAATGTTAAATTTCTCTGGCTAGCCCCCATACCTAAAATGTTCTCCCTCCTCTACTTTGACTACTGACATCCCTGGCTTACTATCTTTCTTTGCCCCTTTCTGAATCCCCAGAACCTTGCGCAGTGCCTAGCACATAGTAGGCATTTAATAAATGTTAATTGATTGATTGATTATTCATTATTCAGTAAACATTCGTAAAGCATCTAATACATGGGAGGTGCTGTGCGAGGTGCTAGAGATACAAAAATGAAAAACAAAACAGTCTCTACCCTCCAGGAGTTTACAGTCAACTCAGTGGAAACAACATGCTCACAAGTAAGTAAAGGCAAAATATATTCAAAGGAAAAATAAATTAATTTTGTTGGGGGAAGGCACCAGCACCTAGGGAGAGGAGAGGATTAGGAAAGGCCTTATGTAGAAAAGGGACAGAAACTGAGCCTTGCAGGAAACCACGGAATCTCTTAGGCAAGGAGAGAGTATGTTTTAGGCATGGGGTCAGTCCATTTCAGTCTTTTAGACCCAAGTTTGCTCAGTGCGGGGGGTGATCTAGAAAACTGGTATCTGATTCCAAGTTCACTGTTTTTTCCATAACGCCAGGCTGTTTTTTATAGAAAAGATTAAATTTGGGGGCGTGGGGCAGGAATGTACCATTTCAATGCGCTTCCATATAGAGATTAAATCAAACCCAGTCTTCAGTTTACTTTAATATTTCTCACCTAAATAAATGTGTTTCAGAAGCTCAAGAAATACCCAAACTACTGAACTTTTACAAAGAGGACATTTTCTGTTTGTGTGCCTTTCAGGAATTTCTGGGAAATGCTACAGGTAATCAAGCTTATCTCTGCCACCTTTTGGCCCTGAAGAAAATAATCCCATTGTGCGTTAATAAACAAAACTTCCTGAAAACCACTGAAGGGAGATGTAGGTGTGGGTGTGGGTGTGTACAGGACACAATCTCCCTAGGACTTTTCCCACCTTCCCATTGGCAATCCTCACTACCTTCCCCAGCCGAGCATGGAAGGAGTTAAAAGTTCCTTGACTGAGATATTTAGGTGGGAAGTGTTAAATGAAAGAAAGAAATCTCCACCAGAAATCTCCTGAGTCAAGATTGAGTGTGTAATCAGATTTGATTCAAAGAAGAAAAAGGGGGAAAAAAGACCATGGGTAAAAACTTTCTTTTTGTATCCTGAAGTTTATAGGGCACTCTTCAGAGTCACTTGCCAAGCCAGTACAGGGGTGAATCCCCTTGATTTAATCTAATTTTTCACTCACTCTTGGGGTCAGATTAAGTTTACAGGAAGGTGCTGGCTTGGGAAATTCCTTCTTACTCAGATTTCAGACAGAGATTATATTTAATCACTTCATTGCCTAAGTTATACAGCAGAAGTAAGAAGGACACAAGAGTGAGTTGCAGAGATCTGGGGTCAGGTGGAATTTCCCAAGAACATCTACAACAGCAGCCCAGTTTCCAGTAAGTATTATCCTGGTGTGCTTGGCTGGCCTGATTTCTCAACATAATACTCATGTAAAGACTCAAAACCCTTAGGGATCAAATAGTGGCTGTATGAAATTTGGGGATGGGATAGCTGGAGATTTGGGCATGGTGGAGCTATATAACTGGCTTCAAAGATCTTGAAGAGTCCTTGGATGGAAAGGGGATTAGACTTGATTTGCCTGACCACTAAGGACAAAAGGAAGGGGCACAAGTTGCCAAATGGCAGGTTTCAGCTTGATGTAACAGAAAGGTGAAGTAAGAAAAAAATGGGCAAGCTTGCAATTCAAGCTGTTCAGAAGTGGAACAGGCTACCCTGGAAGGTAGAGCCTCCCCCATCATGGGGGCTCTTCAAGCAAAAGCTTGACCAGTTTTCAGGCATACTGTGGAAGGGATTTCTAATCAGATGTAGGTTGTCTACATGGTCTTTGAGGTGTAGTCTGATTCTTCAATTCAATGATTCTGTGCTTTTTCTGTCTTCAATAACCTAGACTTTAAAGTCATCAGGAAATCAGTCCCCTTGATAATACTTTCAAATAACTCCTTAGTGGATAAATAATGAATAATAATAAATAAATCAGAAGATAATTATGGGTGGGATATACCTTGAATGAGATAAAAAAAACTAAATGTAAAATTATTGGTATGGGTTGTGGGGGGGGGGAGAGGTGTATGTGTGTGTGTGTGTGTATATGTATGTGTGTGTGTATGTGTGTGTGTATGTGTGTGTATGTATGTGTGTGTATGTGTATGTGTGTGTATGTGTGTGTATGTGTGTGTATGTATGTGTGTGTATGTGTGTGTGTGTATGTGTGTGTGTGTGTGTGTGTGTGTTGGGGGCTATAGCATGTTGTCAGTGAAAGGAAATGTAAGGGGAATATTTGAAAAGTTTTTGTTCTTCATTCCTAAAAAGGCACAAAAATATGAATATCTAGACCAGTAGTCTCCAAACTTTTAAAATCATGAGCCCCTTCCGTAAAAAAAATAAATGAGCATACCATCTTCAGTACCGTAATAGTTAGTATTTAGATAGCACTTACAGGTTTTCAAAGTCTTTTACAAATATGATCTCATTTTATCCTCACTACAACCCTGGGAGAAAGGTGCTATTATTATAAGGGGAAACTGAGTCAGGGAGCAGTTAAATGATTTGCCCAGAGTCATACAACTAGTAAATATCTGAGACTGAATTCGAACTCACGTCTTCCTAACTCCAGGTCCAGTGCTATGCCCACTATGCCACTTATAGCAATATAATCCTCCATTTATAAATTATGTAGGGCTACATCAATAATTAATAAGATATGTAGTGCTATAAAATAATTAATAATAAGTAATAATTTTAATATAATTATAATTAATATAATTTGCTATCCTTTCCAGGCAGACTAGCCTCTCTCCTTCCACATTAATAATAATTATTAATAATAATTTATAAATTATGTAGTGCTAAATTAATAATTAATTATAAAGAATGTTAATTAATGATTAACAATAAAATAGTCCTAAATTAATAATTTACATTATTATTACACATTTTAATACACACTTACTTATTATTACACCTTTTTTAATACATATTTTAAAATGATCAGATAAAGACATATTTAGTACTAGCGTCAATGGAAAGTCACTGTCATTATTGTATAAGGGAGATGATATGGTCAGACCTGAAACTTTAAGATCAATTTGGCAGCTTTGTAGAGGACAGATTCCAGTGGGGAAAGACTTTCCAGTTAGGAAACTCTTGAAATAGTTTGGATGACAGATGACAGGCCCCCGAACTTGAGTAATGGATGTTAGGGGAGGTATAGGGATGAATGCAAGAGATATTCTGGAGATTAGAACGTACAAGATTTGGCTACTGATTGGATTATGTAGGCTAAACGAGAGTTAGCCTGAGAAATTAAGGAAGACACTGAGGTTTCAGTTCTGCGTAATTGGGAGGATAGTAATTGTTAGCATTTATACAATGTTTTAAGATTCACAAAGCACTTTACAAATATTAACTCACTTGCTCTTTACCACATCTCTGGGAGGTAGATATTATTATTCTCATTTTACAGATGAAGAAACTGAGCAAATAATTAGGGTCACACAGCTAGTGTCTAAGACTAGACTTGAACTCAGGTCTTCATGACTACAGGTCCAGTGCTCCATTCGCTGCTGCTTCACTTAGCTGCCACCAAAGATGGTGGTACCTTGGACAGTAACAAGGAATTTTGGTTGGATTTACTCTGTTAGTCAGAGGTAAGGGTGGGGAGCAGTAGTCCTGTTCAGCAGCCACTGCCCTACTGCAGAGTCAGCCCACTGAGGGGGCCACACCACAGTCAGAAGTGCTCTTCTGACTGATCTTTTTTCCTCCAGCGCCACTAGTCTCCCACACTTGAATCCTTGAGATTATCTTTGCCTGTTTCACCTCCTGTATTACCAAAGCCTAATAATTCTGCCTCAACGGCAACCTCTCTTGCCCCACTGGCTCCCCCAAATACACACCTTTATCACATCTTTCTTACTGCCTGTTTAACATGTCTCCCTCTCTCTACTCTCCACTCCCACTCTCATACTCCCACCAGACTAATCTTTCCTATATATAGATCTGGCCATGTCAATCCTCTGCTCAAAGATCTTCAGCGGCTCCCTACTATCTGCTGAGTAAAATTTCAATTCCTTTGCCAGGAATTCAAGGTCCTCAACAAATTAGCTAGACCTTACTCAGATTTGTAACTAGGGTGGGGCCACTGGAGATTTTCCCCATTTGGGGAGATATTTAATACATGCCTTAGTTTCTTTTGCATCAGAAGACAGTGAGAATATGATCTCAGATGCTGGTGAGGAATGGGGAAGAGAAGACCAACTATATGGATGGAAGACTTCAATTGACTTCCTCCATCTCTCATTCCATCCCTTTCCCTCCCTTTTCTCTGTCCTTTCCAGGCAGACTAGCCTCTCTTCTTCCACAAGCTTCCCCCCAGCCCCCATCCTAGGGAAAATGAAGGACAATCCCAGGGCTACCACTGAGGAAGAGAGGCCTCTCAGCTAGAACAAAGAAAAGCATGGGACCTTGAATCCCTTACTTGGAAAAAGAAAATTTAGGACTAAACTCCAGGTCCTTCTAACTCTGGTATTCTATCTTCTAAGCTGGTATGGTAACTAATTCTCTCTCTCACTCCACTGAATCTGTCTTAATTACTTCTTGTCTCATTTTTACATTCTGAATTACAAAATCTATAGGAGGTCTGTTTATTTCTTGTTTCCCCAGTTGATGTTGCTTGCCACATGCCTGGAATATATTCTCTCCTTATTTTTGCCTTATAGAACCCATCTCTTCCTTTCAGACTCAGTTCAGGTACCACTTTTTCCATGTGAATTCTGTCCTTTCTGCACACTACCCCTCTAAGGCAATCAAGGTAAAATGACTTTCCTGAAGTCATACAACTTGTAAGTATCAAGTACCTGAGGGCAGATTTGAACTCAGATCCTCCTGACTCCAGGGCTGGTGCTCTAGCCACTGCACCACATAACTGCTCCTTGTACACTGTCCTGATCCTCCCTCACTTCCCTCCACGAACTATTTTGTATTTCACTGTTTTGTACATATTCCCCTTTTTGCCTGCAAATTTCTAATCATCCTTTAAAGTCTGACACAAAACCACTTCCTACGTAAGACTTGATTGTGCAGCTAATAAAAAATGGTCTCTCCTTTAAACCTCATAAAACACCTTCATTTTACATCTCTCTGATTTATATTTATCTTTTCTATCACAGATCTAGACCTGAGAGGGCCCTTGAAGTTAATCTAATCCAAATTCCATTTTATAAATAGTAAGTGACATGACCTAATATTATGTATTATAGTTACCTCTGTGTCTTATCTATCCCTCTATAAGACTATAACTAAATTCAAATTAACAAACATATTAATTCCTACAGTGTACAAGGCACTATTCTAGGAGATATGGCTATAAAGCCTAAAATTAAACTATTTTTGGAATTGACATTCTATTGATGTCAACAGGAGTGCAGTGAATTAACTCCAGAAGCTGTGCTGACTTCTATGGCCAGATTAAGCTCAAGTTTAGAATCCTGCAGCCTATAACCCAACACTATGTTGTTATCAAATAATTTTGATCATGTCCAACTCTCTGTGACTCCATTTTGGGGTTTTCTTGGCAAATATACTTGAGTGGTTTGTCATTTCCTTCTCCAGCTCATTTTACAGATGAGGAAACTGAGGCAAACTGGGTGAAGTGACTTGTCCAGGGTCACATCTGAGGGTAGATTTGAACTTGGGTCCTCCTGACTCCAGGGTCAGTGCTCTATCCACCTAGCTGTCCCTCTAAACCCTGTGAATTACATTTTTAAATAAATTGTTATTGATATCTTTTGTTTTTGTATCTCCTAAATTTCTCTACTGCCAGTAGATGCTTGATAAATGCTTATTGATTGATTCCCTTAAAATAGTTTCACAACTGCTATTCCTTCCCCCAAATGCCATTCCCTATTGCAAAGAATGTGTTTAAAGAAAAAAAAAAAGGAGGTGAAAAAGGAAGAAAAAAATCATAAAACTAATCAATTCATCAAAAAAAAAAATCCTAAATGGTATGTAGTGTTCCACATTTAAGACCTCTTCCCTTCCCCTCCCCCTTACAAAGGAGGTATTTTCTCAAATCTCTTTGAGACTATGCAATTCCACAGTGTTCAACTTCAAATTATTTTACATTAATGCCTTTAAGTGATCAACTCCATGGAGACAGGTACTGTGTCTTCTCTAAATGTTGTATCTATTGCAGAGCCAAGTACACTACCGAGGCACACAGTAGGTACTTAAATAAATTTGCTAATATTATTGGATCTAAACCTCTCCCCTGTTTCATGTCAACTTTCAGTATTGCAGATCTTTCCAGGGCAAGAGCCCAAGAACCATTTAAAAATCAGTAACAGAGAATACGTCCTGCAAAGAACAGCTCTGGTAATAATCTTGTACACCTGCAAAATACCACTGTCTTTTCCAATCAGTGTTCAGCAACTTGGATGTTTCCTGGTTACAGTTGCTATTGATCTGTCTTGGGGCAGAAAGAAAAAAACTAATTTTTTCTCATTACTTAACTCACACCCTATTTATCCAACATTCCTGTAATAGCTGATCATTGACCTCTTCATCACCACCATGTTATTTATTATCTGGCTAATCAGTGTAGTGAATTGTTTATTGTTCAGGGACTAAATAAATCAGGCCTTTTTTTTTTTTTTTTGACAGGTGGGAGGAGGAATCTGCAATGACTTCCAAACCTGAAGCTCACTTAGGTAACAAATTGATGCTATCTTAGAAAAAAAAGATCTTTTATGTCATCTGAAATCTTCGAATCAATTTATTAGAAGGAATCCAGCTTTGGTTTTACCAACAGGAGTGGGAAGCAGCCACTGGCTTAAGCTGATTTCCTTTCCTTCCTCTTAAGGTGGACAGCTGGAACATAAGTTCCTTGAAGACAGGGATTGTTTGTTTTTTTTTTTTTTGTACCTCAAGTGATTACTAAAGATGCCTGGTATACAGTAGGAACTTAAATACTTATTGAATTGGATTGGGCCTGTATCTTTTTCCTAGAATAGATTTCTTGGGCCATTTTTTCTTCCATTTGATGATCGTAGAATGGGATAGAATTTTCATTTCTAAACAGATCAAACAAAATAAAGGCCAAGGAGAGCTTTCATCAAATTGATGCTATCCCTCAACCAGAGAAATGGCTTATTATCAATATAGGATCATCAAACTTTTCCTTCTAGCGCTGGAAGGGACCTTAAAGATCATTTAGGGTATCAGGTTTTACAATGAGGATAGTGTTGATTGCACTAACCACGCTCCTCATGTCTGTATGACTCAATGAGATGTCAAGTAAAGAGTAAGGGTTGAGTCTGGAGTAAACAAAGGCTTCTTCTATAGGACAGAAGGAATTCAAGAAGACCTGAGTTCAAATCCAGCATCAGACACTTAACAAGCTGTGTGACCCCGGGCAAATAACTTAACCTCTGTTTGCCTTATTCCACTGGAGAAGGCCATGGCAAATCACCCCAGCATCCTTGCCAAGAAAACCCTATGGATAGTCTGGTCACCAGGGTCATGAAGAATCAAACATGACTGAATGATTGCCATAACAACAGTCTTCTAGAGGATACTCTTCCCCTTCCCTGTTGATTCTAGTGTTTTTCCTCTATTGATTATTTCCTCTTTATCCTGTTTCTATGTTGTCTTCCCCATTGGATTATGAGTTCCTCAAGGGCAGAAACAGTTTTTTGGTATTCTTTGTATCCCCAGCATTTAGCACAGTGCCTGCCTGACACATGCTTAATAATATACCTATTGACTGACTGCTTCTCTTAATAGTCTTACAACTGCTGAGCCCAGAGCATTGCCAGGGACGGCAACTCCTATCTCTGTAATAATAGCTAGAATGGAAAGAGAGTACAAGGCAACTCCAAAAAACTGACAAGAGGGATGCATTTCTAACTAAGAGAAGGAAATGATAGGAAGAGACTTCCTAGTGCTCCTGGTATTTAAGCTTGGTCTAGAAAAATGGGTGGAATTTCAACAGGAGGAGATTATCCTGTAGGGGATAGAAAGGTCATTCCAAACACAGGGAATAGTTTGAGCAAAGGCAGAGGTAAAAATGCTAAGACACATTCAAGTGATGGCCAGAAATACAAGTCAATTGAAGTAAAGCCTATGTGGAGAGAATAGAGAAGAAAGGAGGAAGGCACCATATTGTGTAGGACTTTGAAGGTCAACCAAAAGAGTTTGGACTTTATTCAGTAGAGAATGGGAAGGATTTTGAACAAGGAAGTTAAAGGAAGATTAACCTGCCTGTAATGTGAAAAACAAATGAAAAGAACGGAGTGATGAAAACCAGTTAGGAGGTTGTTAGAGAAGTTCATCATTCACTTTGGCAAAACCCTCAACATTTGCAAGAGAAACCTTCTTGCTGAAAGCCAGTTAGTAAATTTACTGAAGATTAATTATGCAGTGACAGAGAATATCCAAAAGTGATAAGGAAAACTAGATCTGGAGCAAGGGAAATGGTCCCTTCACGATGCAATTACTTTCCCCCTTGGGGAAATAGTTCAACTCCATGATGGAAACTGAGGTGCTGACTGTAAGAGCCATTACATGTTGGTAAGTAAATGATCAAGAGTGAGAAAGCCCTTTCTGAATTTTTTCCCATGAGAACCCAGACTTGAATACTGCAGAGGTGGGGAATGGTGGGGAGGGGAGAGAACAGGAACCTTAACAGTTGTTATTTGCCCTGTCCAGGGGGGTTCATTTAATAAAAGAGTTCAGCTCTTTAATGATGATATCCATTTTTTAAAAATTGAAATATGAAACAAAAAACAGAACTCAGAAAAAGCCACAGTCGGCATGTACAAAAGAAATCAGTTCCTTTTCATTTTGAACTTGAAAAGATTCTGCTTTCCAGTCTTAAAAGGCAGGTGGTAGTTGAGTTTGATTGGGTTTTTTGGAGGGTGGAGTGAAGTGGAAGGTGGATATTGTTGGTGGTTTTTTAAAGAAAGTAAGCAAAGAAGGACAGATCAGGCTTGTGCTTCAGTGGCTAATAATATGACAGAAACAAGAATAAAGCCTTGTAAAAAAAAAAAAAAAAAAGAATAAAGCCTTGTTCATGCCCAGAGAGCCAACAAAAGTGAGTCAGAAATGCAAAAGGAGCAAATAAGAGACTTTCAGTACAGTCAGAATAATACCAGTCTATTACTGCCAATCTCATACCTGGCTTTTCTCTCCCCTGAGTTATTGTAAGTTTATGTTTAGGGGTGGGTTGTGGTACTTGTTTTGTTACCATTGTTGTTGATGTTTTGTGGGGGGTTGGGGATGCATTTCTTTCCATAACTGAGTCACTTGCAGACCTTTTATGAGTTAAACAGTAATGTTTTCTTTTCATAGATTGACCAGGAACAAATGAAGTAATAGCTCTGTTCAATTTTTACTGTTGTTATCAGGCAAACAAGTTTTATTCTGAATTTTTTTTCTTTTATTATGAAAATGAAGTCTACAGACAAGCCCACTTTATTAAATCACCACCTCCTCATCTTTTTAACTCCCAGGTATGGTATTCAGTACAATTTAGCAATCCTCCCACTGCCTTCATAAGCATTTTTTGCTTCTGCTCCCCCAACATTTTACAGAGATGCAAAATTCTTTTTTTTTTTAATTGTGAAGACCTCCTGGAAAAGTCGGTATTTCACCCTGTCAAAAAATGAGGAAAATTGCTACAGTCTTCAGTATTTTAAAGACCATCACTACCGAGGTTCCATTGAAGTGGATCAGTGAGTACAATTTTTAATCAGCTTCAGATCCTGAAAAATCAAAGTGGCTTCATATAAATAGTAAATTTAAGTCATTGATGTAGGGGGTCAAGCCAAGGGCTTTGAACAGAAAGTGACTCTTGTCACTGGAAAACAGCTAGGACCGAACATTTTGAAAAAGATACACAAGGTTTTATTTCATAGTCCATATAGTTCAGTTATTAAAATTCCAAGTAGCAAGAGTTCAACAGAGACCATATTTTTTCACTCTCAGAGATTATGTATATGTGTGTGTGTGCATGTGCATGTGTGTGTGGTACTTCCTCCTGACTAGAAAATATTTGGGTATGCCCCAAAAGGAAGGTGAAAGGATCATTTCATCTATGCAGAGCTTTGTTGTTCAAATGAGTCATTAAGAAAACATATTGGGATTAGGTTACACCATCATTTCTCACGTTAACAAATTGTTCAAGAGATAGCAAAGAAAAGGTTGAAGATTCATCAATAGGAAACCAGAAACTTGAACTGAGCCACAATAATACAAACTAATACAAATCACAGTAGTTTTCTAAACCTTGCCTGAATCAAACCCAAATATTAATACAACCACTAGATTATAAACCTAACAAATAATTTTTAATTACTTAGTGAACAAGTCTGAACCAGAACCAAATTTAGTTTCTAAGACTACTATATCGTTGGGTAGCTAGGCGACACAGTGGATAGAGAATGCTGGGCTTGGAAGGACGAAGGTTCGTTTTCCTGAATTCAAATTTGGCCTCAGACACTTTCTAGCTCTTTGACCCTGGGTGAGTCACTTAACCCTGTTTGCCTCCTTCCTCATCTGTAAAAAGAGCTGGAGAAGCAAATGGCAAACCACTCCAGTGTCTTTGCCAAGAAAACCCCAAATGGGATCACAAAGAGTTGGGCGTAACTGAAATGACCCAACAACAGCAAAAACTAAATCATCATTGAAATAATCTCTGAGGTGCAGTGGATATTATATCGGAAACTTTAATTTCCATTTGAATCTAATGGATCTCTCATATGTTTGGATTCCCTTCATAAAATTATAGACCAATTTTCTCCCCAGTTTCTTGTTTACATCAATTTAAGGATGTGTCATGGAGTTATGGATAGAATGCTGGAGTTGGAAGTTAGGAAGACCTACTACCTCAGACTAGCAGCTTTTATACCCAGAAAGTCAGTAAACTTTTTCCAGCCTCAATTTCCTGATATGTAAAAAGGGGATAACACCTATGGTACCTAATGTACAGGGTTGTTTTTGAGGACCAATGAGATCATTTGGGGACACTTTGCAAATCTTAGGGTACCAGCTAAATTACTTCTATTATTTTCACCCAACAGGATTTCCAGTATAGAAGTTGGCATCCGTAATGATGAGAAAAGAGCATTAGTGGAAAAGATGTTTAAATGCCCACCTGAAAAAGTGATGTCCATTATGACCCCTAAAAGGGAATACTTTCTCATTGGCAAAGACTGGTGAGTGATGGAGGGAAAAAAGATTTCTCTTCTATAATTTCTCTACTTGTCCTTTCTAACTTAATCTGAAATCAATACAGCAGGCAATTAATCCAAATATCATAGCATATATCTTTAAAAGTTTGTTGAATTGAATGTCATGTCAATAGTCTCCCATTTGAGAAGAAATCCTGATAGATCTTCCTTTAAGAAAACCCAGTATTCTAACAAAAAGATTCACAAAAAGATATAAATTAAGGATTAGCAATTCTCATCTCAGAAGGAACTACCACTTAATGAAAAAGATTTCTTTGAGCATCATGCTGAATACATTACTTATTGATTATTAGCAAACTGACAGAAAAATTGGGAAACAGGGAATAGATAATTTGTGGAGAAAGACAGAAAACTTTAAAGCGTTAGGCATTACGGCAATTTGGTCATGATCAAAGAGAAAATAAGACTTCTCTGAAGTTTGGAAGAAAACACAAAATAAGATACAATTTACAGAAATTCAAAAACTCTTCAGGGACGCTATCTTACATCAAGTGAGGCACAGTCTGGGTGGTTGTGGCTGTCGTTGTTGTGTGGTTTGTCCTTCATAATCCAAGAGAACCATGACATCAGGGAAATGATGCCATGACATGCAAGTGACTTTGATTTAAGTGAGGGAGGACTATGCAACGTCACCATCCTCACTTTCTCCTCCAGAGCCATCTGGGTCCAGTGGCCTGATATGGATGAGGATGACTGGAGATGGCCCAGGTTGTCAAGGGAGAACTTGACCTTTTTAAACTAAGGTCTTTTTAAGTTCTCATTTTAAGGCAACATCCATTCAGTGACTAGATCTCTTTAAGAAGAGAAACAAGGGATGGCCCCTTTAATTTAAAACAAACAAACAAACTAGGAGAGGAAGACACTCAGGGTTGCTGTCTAAAAGAGAAACAATTACTATTTACATTCGCTCTAAGCCCTGAAGGCCCAAAAAAGGACTATTAAGTGGTGCTCGTGCAGGGCAGGGACCTATTGTTGCCCAGTCAATGAGATCCACAGTGAACTGGATTTAAGGCTTGGTCTTTGAGAAAGTAATCTATCCAGCAAACACCAAATTAACTAGTTAGGTTTAGGCCATCACAATTCACCTTCCTTTGGGCAGAATGCCCTCAAGTAAAAGCATGATGGGAGAGAGGAAGGGAGGAGAGGAGAAGCACAATCTGAGTAGTTTTTACAAAAGTACAGGCATTCAAAACCACATCATTATTCCTATTCTTTGCCACCTTCCTTCTCATTCCAACCCTCTTTCTCCATGGAGGTATCGTAAGGATTCATCTTTAAAAGGGGGTGGGCGGAGAATGAGTCGGGGGAATTCTGGGGCCAGGTACCTGTTAAAGAATTAGCACATTCCCTGCTAATATTCCCTGGGCTTTTCTAACTTCAAATAGCAGAATCCCTGCTCAAAAGAAATCCAACTGCAATTGGTCACCATTGAAACTTGAATTTTCATCAACAGGAGGACAATTGATGACTGGGTCTCCTTCATATCACTGTTGAGATCTGGGAACCATATTGAGGTTTGCAGTGCTTGGGACGGCAAAATACCGATGCATCGGGTCCTGCCGAATGAATTCGACTCAAGACTTCCTCCAGACAAAGTAAAACAGAGTTTATTAAAGGTTCACTGTGTTCGTTGACTCTGAAGGAGCCTAAGCATTGTGATGCTTGTATTGACAAACGGGCCAGACAGAATCTCAGCTGGACAGAGTCAGAGCTGGATTGAGTCTAAACTCCTTCATGGAGGCGAGATGGAATTTGTATACAGAAAGTCCTTGGGAAAGATCTAGAGGTGGTCTAGAAGTCTGGGAGGAGGGTCGAAGGAGGATCTAGATGAGACTGGGGTAACTAGTGATGTAACCAAGGGTGGAAAACAGCTGGAGGCATGGGAGGTATCAGACCATGGAGGGCTTAGGTGGGAAGCAGGTGGGGCAATAGGGCCAGGCTAGGTTAAGGTAACAGATTTGAATATGAAAGACCAGATTAAGTAGGAACATTCTAGGGGAGTTTTTTTTCCATTGATGATAAGAAGAAATACTTTCCTGTTTGCCGGGATGGCTAAATTACACACTGATAGTTTAATTTTTCAATACTGTGGAGGGGAAAGTGTCAGCTCTTAAAATGCAATATTTTTAATAGTTAGCTAGAGCCATTGAATTCTCTGTCACTGTTACACACAATAGCTGCCTTCATAATCACTAAGTTTAGAGTTATTTCAGTAAAAGAAAAAAACAAAAAACTTTGCCTGTTTTTTATATTTGCATTTAAGTCACTTCAGTTGAACAACTTTTTGATTCATTTATTAAGGGTTTTCATTAGCTAATGTAAGTCTTTTAAAAGAAAACTACCGCCGGCTGGACAGGGACACAGCCTAGTCTGGCCCAAATCTGGGATTTTCTTCTTTTTCTATTCTTTATAGACCTTGACTGGCCAATAGCCCAACATTTTGGTTTTTCTTCCCTGTATACCTGACCACCAGGGCAATCCAATTCCCTTCAGATTCTCCTAGACTAAATGTCGATACTCACCTTATTTTCCACTAGTGTACCAAGACATACTGAATTTTTTTCAACGGATTTGCAGTCCAATTCAACGATTATTTGCAAAGTTCTTGCAATTTGCAGACAGTGTGTTAAGTGGGGATACAAAGATAAAATAAATCAGTCTCTGACCTCAAGAAGCTGATATTCTACTGGGGAAAGACAGTGTAGTTGAAAATAAACAAAGTCATAATAATTTTAGTAGAGACAGTAATTACTGTGGGCATCAGAAAAGACCTCTCTAGGAGGTGGTACTTGAACTGCAACTTGTAGGTGAAGCTAGGGATTCCAAGAGATGCCAATGAGGAGGGAGAGTATTCCAGACATGGGACATCCTCCATGAAAAGGCAGAGAGGTGGGAGGTAGAATGAATTTTACTAACATTTTAGGAAATGAAGGTAAAATAAAACTAATTTATAAAGCATAGAAGACTCTTGACTTAAACTATGCCTAATCCAGTCATAGAGTTCACCACAGCTTATTGATCGATTCCCCTTAACATCAATAATAATAAAAACTAGCATTTGTGTAGCACTTTAAGGTTGGCAAATAGTATTTCTACAAATAGTAGAAGTACTATTAAATAGAAATTAAATTAAATAGAAATACTATTAAATATTATTCAATTACTACTATTAAATTAAATTTCATTTAATCCTCACAACAACCCCAAGACATAGATGTTTTCATTATTCCCATTTTACAGATGAGGAATCAGAAGCCAAAACAGGTTAAATGACTTGCCAAGAGCCACTCGGCCAGTAAGTGTCTAAGAGCAGAGACAGAGAGAGATTTATTTTGAACTTAGGTCTTCCAGTCTCCAGGTCCAGGGCTCTATTCAATCCACGATACAATCTAGCCGCTTCCAATCATCTAAATCAGTGGAATTTAAATTCCTTGAGAGCAGGAATTTTTGTTTCTGTCTTCATATACCCCAGCATTTAGTAATTGCTTAATTTACTTATTGAATTGAACAGATATCACTTACTATGACACAGTCCCATCGATATAAGTACTAAGGACTTAAGTACAGCATTATAGTGAAGTTACAGGGTAATAGCATTCCAACAAAAAAGAATTTCTATGCACACACATGCACACACACACACATACACACACACATACACACTAACAAGTTTTCATTTGTACTTGGTTTAGAAAACCTGCAAGGGGAAAAACGAAATGGTTCAACATCTTTTTCCTTTGACTTTTCTTGAAAGCCCCATAAGATATGAACAATACAGTCTAATCTAAAGGGAGTATTTCCGCTCCCCCTCATATTCACACTGCTTTTCTATGTCTAGAATCTAAATCTTGTAAATCAAGATGCCAGAAATGAAGCCAACGTTGTACAGCCTCTTGACTCCAAAGGAAACCGGAACATCTATGAAATCATTCCAGGAATCTGTAATGTAAGAATACAAGTATTTTAACCTAACCAAAGGGATGCTCAAATGTGAATATAGCAATCTCCTGTACATGCTCTCTATGTAATCTTATAAAAGTCATTTCCCTCTCTGAGACTCAGTTTCCCAAACTGTAAAGTGAGGGATTTGAAGTGGGCCATCTCTAAGGTCCCTTCCCACTCTCATCCAGTGATATTCTTTGACTATCTACCTTGATCCAGCAATCAGGATTGGTGAACAAAATTCCAACATACTGATGTTTAGGGAAAGTTCAGCCCTAGCTTCACACGAACACTTTCTTGTCTGGAAATTTGAAGTTAGTTGAGGGCAGGGGTTGATACCTTCATTAACTTCATTCTTCCTCAGAATATCCAGAAGATAGATTTCTCAGAAGACAAAAGACCTGTTTCCTACCCTGGACATTCTTCTGGTTCTCCTAGATCACCAGAGGACAAGACCTGCCCAAGCCATTCAAGAAACAGTTTCCCAGACATGGTAATTAGTTACTTCTCTTACGTTATCTGCCTGTATGGTACTAGATCCTTTACTCTAACACGCTTTGGATTTAAATAGATTTTACTCTCTTTGTTCATGGCAATAGAATTGGAACCTTGTCCCTTTCCCTTGAAATCCTTTCCACTACACAAATAGTTTTCCATTTAAAATAAAATTTCTCTTAAATTTGGTCTAAATTTTAAAATAAGACTTCAGAACTTCATTCTTCATTCTACCAGGATAAAAGCTTCTCCCTTCAGAACTGGAATATGGGGGGGAGGGGAAGGGCAGCTAAGTGACACAGTGGATAAAGCACCAGCCCTGGAGTCAGGAGGATCTGAGCTCAAATCGGGCTTCAGACACCTGACACCTGACACTTACTAGCTGTGTGACCCTGGGCAAGTCACTTAACCCGGAATGTCTATGTCTCTCTCTCTCTCTCTCTCTCTCTCTCTCTCTCTCTCTCTCTCTCTCTCTCTCTCTCTCACACACACACACACACACACACACACACACACACACACACATGTTCATACACACACAAAACAAAACCAGAATTGGAATATGCAAGGCATAATAGAAAGAGCACTGGACTGGGCAGTCAAGAGAGTCATCAGCTCTACTGCTAATGTTAAACTAATACTTTGTCCTGTCTGGATCTCAGTTTGCTTATTTGTTAAAATATAAGGGTTAGACTAGATGAATGTTCTAGCTCTGATTCTATGATTCAGGTTGTTATCAAGGAAACTCTTTCCAGGGACTGTATCAGTCTCTGGGGAGGTGGATCTCACTAAAGAGGAAGGTTGCTTGACTCTCCAGAAACCCAAAGTCCTTTCTTCTCATGAGGGGCCCCCTGCTAAAGTGTTGTTAGAAGCTTGGAGGATTGTAAAGGTGCTGGGTAAGGTAGGGGCCTACCAGTCAGGGTAAGGTAGAGGTAGGTAAGGTAGAGACCTTACCTGACAAAGGTAGAGGCCTACCAGTCTGAGTTGGTAGAGACCCACCAGTCTTTAGATGAGAATTGTGTTGGCTGTTTGAAGGTTCAGGTGAGAGTTGCTTGTTTTTGTTGTTAGGTTAAAGCCTGTCCTGCAGTCAACACTGTTAGCCTAAATGCTTGGATGGGAACTCAAAGCCTTTTTGCCTTTGTTGTGGAGACCCAAACATGAGCTCAGTTCTAGTGTTTCTGGAATAATTTCTAGGCAGAAATAAAATTAGTTAAGTTCTAATGCTTCCTTTAGAAACTCTGGGCGAGTGAATGAAACAAAGAGAGAGAAAGAGAAACCTGTAATTTTACTAGCACTTTGGTACATGGGTTAGTTACATTTTGGCTGAGTACTCATTTTCATTTGCAAAACTTAGATTCACTTTTTAAAAAAAGGTACAGAATATTGTCATTTCAGTGCCTTGATAATGACTAGATTTGCCAATGCCAAAGCCACTTTTCTAACTGACTCTCTCAGCTTGCTCAGCCCACTTCTTACTAGGTGCAAATTTCACCTTTATTTCTAATAAGACCAACTTTGCCTGACAAGGCTTCATGAGATATCTAGGTAAAATAAAGGATAGAGCATGAGACCTGGAGTCTTGTTGACCTAAGTTTGAATCCTGCCTTGGACACTAATTAGTTAGCTCTCAGCAAGTCATTTGGCTTATCAGCCTCAGTTTTCTCCTCTGTAAAATGGGAATATTAAAGACGCCCATCTCACAGGGCAGTTGTAAGAATTAAATGAGATAATGAATGCAGAGCACTTTTCATACCTTAGAGTGCCATGTAAATCAATTATTATCTTCAAAGAATTGAACTCTCTGTTCCCTTGGATTTTCTAACTCCCCAACTCTGAGTATAACAGAGGGAGTGATGCTTCTCATGGATGTACTTAAGTACTAAGGCGTCCTTCCAAACTGATACTATTTTCTTTCCTTGGAGGTCCAACTCCCCTCCCCCTTCCCACTCCCCATTCATCAAGCACATATTAATAAAATGTGACATTTCATTTTGTATAGTTAGTAGGTCTCCAGTTCCTTAGTTTTTAGTATGGATTAGATATATTTCATATGCCAAAACAGCTTGTCTCTGATATTCAAGTAAATGAGGAGAGAATTGATATAGAATGTATTAGTGTGACTTCCTCCCTTACTTTTAACTTCTGAAATTTCCCCTCTTCCAGAGTTAATGATACTCTATGGAATTCTTTGTACTTAGGTTCAGCAATTTTAAATCTTCTTGAGATAATGAGATACTGTGTTATTCTTAATTAACAGGGGTCCCCCTTTTGTCCACAGTCCAGTGCCAACCTCAGCATGGCCAATGAGCCCATTAAATACATTCACTATTGCCACTTTCTTTAAGAGCTCCCTAGAGTACGTATAGAATCTATTGAAAGTCCCTGTCTTGAGTCATTGTTCTTAAAAGGATTCATTTACCTGCCATCCAGAACAGTTCAGAACAATTCAATATCTAACGGGGGAAGTGAGGAGGAAAGAGGACATCATTGTGTTAATCTACACCACTTTGAAGTTCATCATGGCTCATGATTAATGCTAAGAAATTGCATTGCTATGGAAACAAGAGATGTCCACAAGCAGAATATAAAGGAGGTTTGCTCAGCAGGACACAGAAAGGTTCCCTGAAAATAGTTGGCAGAGTAATTACCTTCTCCACCAGCAATACCTGATAGTAGGAAAGAAAGACAGAAGAGGCAACTCAGCAACAGAACTTAATGACTTAGAAAAAAATCAGCAAAGAATAACTCTCATCCAACCTAAGTGTCCCCAGTGGCAGAACAAAGCCTGAAGAATGGAGTGTTCCCAAAGGAACAGCAAAGCGTTAGACTTGGAGTCAACTAGGCTGAGTTCCAGGCCAGGCTCTTTTATATGCCACATCTTTCATATGACCTTGGGTGAGTCTCTGTGCCTCAGTGTTGTCATCTATAAAATGAAAGAACTGAAATAAACAGCATCTCAGTTCTATTTTAGTTCTAACATCCTGAAAATCTGAAATAGTTATGAGAGAAAAACATAAATAGGCAGAATGAAAGAAATGCTTATTTTTTTATTATAGAACTATTTATCATGAGTTGAAAAGTAAATTTCCTGAGCAAAGGGCATAGTGTTACTTTGGTAGATCTCTTAATCTTTTCTGATGGAGATAAAAAGAAATTTATTTGTTTTGACTTTTTCAGAAAACATATGCTATTGCTCGATCACGTGCAGTGAAAATAAAAGCACCTAAGAACCAAGGGATGGATGACTTTCTTTCAAGATCCAGCCAATCTCCTCCAATGAGTGATTTAGCTCCTGAGAACCAGCAAGTGACAGAAGAGGAGAGTTATTATCTTACTCCTCGAAGTGTTCTTGCCCAGGTACTCCTCCTGTCAATCAGTCTTGCTAAGGGTCTCTAGTATGACCAGCACTGTACTGGACACTATGGGATATGCCAAAAGAGCCTTTAAGAAGTTTAGAATCTAATGGGGTTTAGTCTAGCTGTGTTTGCTCTGTTAGATGTACTCTGGTATGGTGGGACTGAGAGCCACAACATCTGGATTATAGCCTCAGCTTTGCCACTTCCTAGTTCTCTGACCCTCAATCCCCTCATTGGTAAAATGGGGATAATATTATTTGTCCTACCTTCATCCAAGAATTGTTATAAGAATCAAAGATGTAAGGTACACAAAGTGCTTTGGAATTGTAAAATGCTTTTTAAAATTCAAGCTGTTACTCATCATTAGACAAAATGAACATATGTGAAACATGAAACTGGGAAGTTTCACTGAGAAGACTAAGGCTATTGAATACATCTGCACATGTCCTCTCTCAGTTCTCTTTCCAGTCTTCTAAACTCGGGAGCAGCAGCATCCTCTGTCTCCTTCTTCCATCTGATTGCAGAAGGCAATATGTCTCTAAGTGCCTCTGTGTTTGCCTTGATCTCATTCACTTTCCTTTCTTCCATGACCTTGTTCCAGGAATCATTACCTTTCTATGATGCGCCTTCAGTCTTTCTTCCCTTCTTGCTGATTACTTTCCATCTGCCAAAAAAAAATGCTCAGGTCTCCCCAAATCTAAAAAAAAAGCCACAAAACACAAAATGCTAAACTCTTTCTTGTACCCCACTTAGCTGCTATCCCATCTCTCTTTCTCTCTACTGCTAAACTTCTTTAAAAAAAGCAGTGCACTTGACATCTCTACTTTTTTCACCATTTGCTTTCCACTCAAATACTTAAAATCTGGATTCTACCTCCTACTGGAACAGCTTTCATAGGGTTTAACAATGACCATATTCAATGACATTTTTAGAATCACATATCTTCCTTGAACTCTCTGTAGCCTGTGGCACAGGTACCACTTCTTACTAGATACTCTTTCCTTGGTTGGCTTCAAAGATGTACCACTCTTCTGGTTCTCAAAGCCCTCCACTCTACCACACTCTTACTGTCTACTTCACTGCCTTTGTCCTCTTCCAAACTCCTCTATGTGGATTTTCCTCATGGTTCTGTCCACATCCCACTTCTTTGCTTCATTGGTAATAGGGATAATAATATTTTTTCTTACCTCAAACCAAGAATTTTTATGAGACAAAAGAGATAAGGTACATAAAGTGCTTTGTAATTATAAAGTGCTTTATAAATTCAAGTTGTTATCTATCATTGAATAAAAATGAGCAGATGTGACCTCCCATGATACTTATGTTATTCTGTAATGTTTGTTGGTTGAGAATAAACCCAGAACAGAAAAAAGTTTTAGAAAGAAGTTTATTAAGTCAAGAAGGGGTAAGATTTAATTACCAATTTATATATTCTTATATTCAGCAATTACTTATTAAAGACTATGTACAACAGTCTATACTTATTACTAAAGGGAATACAAAGATTATTAGGCATTGTCCCAGCTCTTATGGTGCTTACAATCTAGATGGGGGATATGACATATACAAAATATATTGTAACCATACAACTGTGAAGTGGAGTGAAGGGGGCTTGTTACTGGAGACAATGGTATTAACAAAAGGGCAAAAGCAAGGAGAAGCCAAGAAATAATGAAGAAATTGGCATAACGGGAGAAAAGAGTTCACTTTGGAGGAAAGTAGAAAATGCCTTTAAATAGAAGAGTGAGAACAAATTATTTAAGGCTTTAAAATTCAAGCAGAATAATTTGGACTTGATGCAATAGGCAATCAGGAGTCGTGTGTGTGTGTGTGTGTGTGTGTGTGTGTGTGTGTGTGTGTGTGTGTGTGTGTGTAATTACTACTGCTTTTCAAGTCAAAACCAGATTTGATCCTAACAGGTTTGTTGAGGTAACTATATGAAGGTAATATCTTCTGGGACTCCAGGTTCTAAGATTTATGCTCAACTCTTTAGCTCTGTTAGAGAACTGTCTTGTTTCACTAAGAAATAAAAATACTGGGTAAATAAATAGATCATGACAGATAGGAACTCCATTCTCCATAAAGAAGGTCTGTGTGTCATAAGCACAGGAGAGAAGAGCTTGGGCTTTTGTTGGTTAGGGACTTTTTGTCAGTTCAGATCCTGTTGCCATAGCCTGGTTTGGGTTTCCCTAGAATCCTCCCTCCTGGTGGATTTGATCTGGTCTTGTACCTATGTCAGTGCGCAGGACAATCACAGCCATAAGAAGGGACAAAGGATTAGAGTGAGGGAGTGAAGGGCAGAGGGGAGAAGAATGAGTTATGGGAGTACCCTCTGGATACACTTCATTCCTGCTAAGGTTATTGCTGTTTGTATGTTTGTTGGTCAATAGTTGGATAGTATAATTCTTTCCAACGAAGACAAAGAATTTGCTGAATCCAAAGAGCCAGATGAGGTCTCCGAGTCAAATGATCATCTCTACATGAAAATGAAATCTTGGTATGTATGTCTGATCAGTTATAATATGGAGATTAGGATTTAGAAGCAGTTTCTGCTTCAACCTGAAATAAATGTCACAATTAGTCAAGACAACTTCCCAGCTGTTTGAATGCCTAATATCTCATAAAAGTAAGAGTTGTTCACCTACCCACAGTTGAGCTATAGTGTCATCCTTAGGATATGGCCCCTTTTCTGGGGCAGTTATTTTAGGATCATTTTTTTAAACTTGGTGTTCCACCTCCACCATACCCTCCCCACACACATTTTTTGTTACCCAAAGGCAGTGAGGTGTGAGAGAAAGAGTGCAGGATTTTTAAAAATTGAGCTCAAATCCCAGGTCTTCCACCGTGTGACCTTGGAAACTGAACCTCTCTGGATCACAGTTTCTACATCTTTAGAAGTAGAGGTTCACCTTTGCAGTCTGTTACAGGTCTAAATCTATGATCCTATGACTCGTCCCATCCCCCAAACCAATGTAGAGGACTAACTTTGGTTCCATGTCCATTTTAGAAGATTAGTTTATTTTATCTAATTGTAGCCATGGCTGTAACTTTGATGGCTGGATGTGCTTCAAGGTCTTGTTAGTTTTCACTTCACTGAAAGCTCTTTGATTCTCTTTCAAACATAATAGAATTAGCTGTACATGGTCATGCCAACTCAAGATGGTCTGAATTTCTTTTAAATGATTACCTCTAGTTTTGTTGAAGAGAAATTCCAGCAACCTTCCAACATCAGAGATGAAGCTCAGAACTTTCCAGGGAGCCAGGCTGAGGGGCTCAACCTTCAGGGACAAGAGACTAGAAGTGAGCTGTGTCATTCATCCAGTATCGAAGAACCAAAGACCACAAACCAGCAAAAGGAATCAGTTTCACTCTCTGTTGTGCAGCTATCCAAAATAATCGAGTAACGACTTAAGTTCCCAAACTTGTGGTTTATGGGGCCTAGGAGTGAACTGGGAAAGCCTTTTTACTCTGTCGACACCAGCCTTAATGCAGTTCTAAGACATCCCCTAGTCTACCAAAAAAATTACCCAGATATCTCCCTCGCACATGCCACAATGAAGCAAAAATGACTGCTCCTTGAAGAAATGTAACTCTTCTGCTATGGGTGGCATTTTCTATTCTCATTAAAGTCCTTGAGAGGCAGTGTAGCATTATGGAGTAGAGAGCTGACCTGCAGCCAAGAAAGTCTGGGTTCAAATCCCACCTCTAACATATACTGGCTAAGTGGCCCCAAAGCAAGTCTTAACCTCTCATTGCTCCAGGAACCTCTCTGATCCTCTAAGTTGCAGAGAAGGTGTCAGCCTGCTTTGGTAGAAGGAATTTCTTTGTCTGCAAGTTCTCTATACCTATAAATTCACAGGTCCTTACACTATTAAATAGTCACTATTCTTATTTGGCCAAGACTGTACCCAAGCAAAAACTCTGAGGGAAACTGTGCATTATGGGTAATTTGTGCGGTGTGTGTGTGCCCAGCTTCAACATTCAAATGTTGTCTGGCACAAAAGCTCACAAATCTTTGCTAAAAACAAGAAAGGGAATCTTAGGGTCTATACACTGTCATTTATTATTTAGCGAGCTCTCCAGTTTTCACTTTTCCTGCTTTCTTCCCATGCTTAAAATATCTACATGCTTAATCATCTGCAGTTAAGTGTATGTATGAAAGAATTCAGTAATCTGAAGATTATAGCCTCTTAGCTTCTTTGCAATATCAAGACTTTCCCCACTTACCCCCATCTCCCCAAAAATAAGTCAATGCATTTTTAAAACACATGTTCCTAACAGTGTGGTGAACATTTCATAAATGAGAAACTAGGAAACACTATATATAATTAGATATTTCATAGGATCATGGATTTGGAAGTGGACTTGGAAGGAACCCTAGAGACAGGCCATGGAGTCCAGTTCTTTCATTTTAAAGAGAAAACTGAGGCCCGGCAAGGTTTGGTGATCCAAGGTTACCCAGCTAGAGTCTGAGACAGGATTCTAATCCACATTTTCCTGACACTAAGTCCAGTGCCCTAACTATTATAGCATATTGCCTCTGAGATGTCATAATAATAGTCCTAACAGCTAACATTTTTAATAGGATCTGTGCTAAGTGTTTTACAATTATTATCTCATCTGATCCTCATAACAATCCTAAGAGGTAGGGGCTATAACCATTGCCATTTTACAGATGAGGAAACTGAGGCAAATGGTGGTTAAGTAATTTACATAGGGTCACAAAACTAGTAAGTGTCTGAGGCCACATTTGAACTCAAGTCTTTCTAACTCCCCTCCTGGGGCTCTATCCACTAGATCACCTAGTGGCCCCACTAGTGGAATTTAAAACTTTACTTGCTCAGGATTGGTTGGGTGACCTGATTTTTATTAATGTCCTTTCTCACAGTAACGTACCTGCTGGAAGCCCCTTGGAAGAGGTGGATGTGTTCCTTTCCAAGAATGACTTCATATACTTAACACTCACACAAGCTTCAGGTCATATATGGTAGGTATGTCATAGACCTTGGTCATACTGGCAGTCCACCTGAATAGGTTTGAAGCACTTGAACAATACAATGTTATACTTGGGGAAACAATCTGGTGGAGATGAATTGTTTGTTCTTTGCTGTCATGACAGGTCTTTAGCAACAATATGAAACTATGACCCACAGTCACATGAGGAGAAAAGGGTGGGAGGAACAAGCATTTATCAAGTACCTGCTGTATGCCAGAACTGTCCTAAGCACTTTATAGCTATATCTCATTTGATGCTCACAACAACCCTGGGATATAGATTGCTATTTTTGTCCCCACTTTACAGTTGAGGAAACTGAGGCAGAAGTTAAAAATGTGCCCAGGGTCACACAGCTTGTAAAAAATATCTGAGGATGAATTTGAAACTCCAAGTTGGGTTTCTCTATCCACTGTGCCTGCTAGCTGCCTAATACACCCAGTCAGGAAGTGAGGAAACCTGTGTAATTTAAAAAGGACTGTACTTTGAGATAGAAAAGATCACCATTTGAATTCCACTTCCGATACTTAATAGCTGTGTGACTCTGGGCAAGTCATTTCTCCTCTTAGTATTCATTTCCTCAAATATAAAATGAGGAAAATATTTTATACCTATAATACCCAATAACACAAGAGAGAATATGTTAAAGGGCTGTGTAAGCCTTAGAGTACCATCTAACGGTCAGCTATCATTAAGGGTTAGAATCAGAATTTAAACACAAGTTTCTGAATTAAATCTGGCATGTTAGGGCACAGGGGTCAGGTGAGGATAGACGTTAATGGGCAGGTACCCTAATGGCAAACCACTGCAGTATCTTTGCCAAGAAAACCCCAAACGGGGTCACAGAGAGTCAGACACAACTGAAATGACTCAACAACAAACAACAAAAACCCTAAGTCTGGGTGAGGGAGTGAATTCCAGAGCCTGGATACTCCAGCAAAGGTGAACAATCATAGCTGAGCTTGCTTAATAAAGATGTACCAAGAGAGGTAAGGAAAAGCAAGCAGGTAGCAAGGGTCCTAGGTCAGGGTAGAATCTGGTGAGGAATACATCCCAGAAACCTATGATACACAAGACAAGAACCTGAAGCAAGAAACTGGTTAACAAAATAGGAGCACAGAAACCTTATACAGTATGTAGTGCAAGCAATGTTTTCATTCACATTTTATAGATAAAGAAAGTGAAGCTCAGAGAAACTTACTGTTTTGTAGCAGATCTCAGAACTGGTGAGAAGAGTCAAAACTCAAACCCAGATCCTCTGACTTCTAACCTACCTCTGTGGACTTTTCTACTTTTTGTCTACCTTTTCTCACCTCCTCCTCCAACTGGTGAGTTCCTGACTAGAAGCTCCATTTAAGGAAGTGACCAGATCAACCCTGCTCACTTTTAACCCAGCACCACTCTGACACTCCAGATTTTCACACCTTAACTTCACACGTCTATCTTCCCTCTTTTAAGCTCCTTTATATATGTTATCTTCTCTCACTAGAAGGCAGACTCTTTGAGGATAGAACTATCTTTCTTTTTCCTTGCATAAATATTCCCGTGGGGCAGCTAGGTGGTGCAGTGAATAGAGCACCAGTGCAGGAGTCAGGAGGACCTGAGTTCAAATCTTACCTCAGACCCTTGACACTGACTAGTTGTGTGACCTTGGGCAAGTCACTTAACTCCAATTGCCTCATCCTGGCTCATCTCCAGTCATCCTGATGAATATCTGGTCACTGGATTCAGATGGCTCTGGAGGAGAAATGAGGCTGGTGACCTACATAGCCCTCCCTCACTCAAAACAAAGTCAAGAGCAAGTCATGTCATCATTTCTCTGATGGCATGGTCTTCTTCAGCAAAGAAGGATGAACACACATAAGTATTTCCAGCATTTATCACAATGCGTAGCACATGATGAGATAGTTAGCTAGCTATGGATAGATCAGTGCTCTATCCCCCCATACCACAAGGAAATGGCAAAACCCACAAGGACACAAACTACGTACTTTTTATTATCTCTCTTACTAGGTCGGGGTTCTTAACCTTTTTGTTATCATGGCCCCCTCTGGCAGTCCAATGAAACATCTGGACCCTATCACAGCAGAATATTTTTAAATGTAAAAAATAAAATACATAGGATTGCAAAAATATATATATTAAAATATATTATCAGGGAAAAATATTTTTGTAATTCACAGGACCGAGATAATAATTCTTGTCCTATGGCTTCAAGAACAGTGCTAGGAACATGATAAATAAGTGCTGAATAAATTTGAGTTAATTGATGGATGCCATTATTAGTGGACAAAGCATTAGACTGGGAGACTGGAGTTTCTGGCTTGATGATTAACCTTGAGTGTGTGTAAAATAAGGGGATTAGACACATGCCCTCCTTCGAAGAGGAGGCAGACTGTCTGTGGGTGTGGACGCTCCATATACTGTCAGACTTGGTTAACGTTTTGATTTATTTTGTTGAACTTTTGTTGTTTTCTCTTTTTTATCCTTTATTATGAAATGTCTCCGGAGAAAAGGAAGAATGGGAGAGGAAGAGAGAAGGAATATATTCAGAAATGAAAGTTATATAAAAACTAATGATGAGATAAAAACCAAAAGATCAACAAAAAGTTAAAAATTTTTGTATAAAATAAGCAAGAACTACTCAAAATAATTAGCATAAAATGTAGAAATGGAACTATTTATAACTATAAACATGTTTAAACTTTTTAATTTGTGGGTTAAAAATTCATTTTTTTAAATGAGTAGGTGATCTCTTCAGTCTCAAGTGTTAAGATTCTGTGATTCTAGCACTACCTTATTATTTAAGCCCCAAATAAAATCCCGTCTTTTATAGGAATACTTTCCTCTTTTAATTATAATGCCATCCCTCTCTTAATTATTTCCTGTTTATCCTTTATAGATATCTTCTTTGTGGATATTTGTTTGCATGTTGGCTCCCTCTCCCCCATAAGATGGGGAGCTCCTGGAGGGAAGGACTTGCCTTATGCCTCTTTTTGGATCTCCAGTGCTTAGTACAGAAACTGGCACATAGTAGGCACTTAACAAATGTTGATTGATTGATCATTCAAGAAATGTAGAATATAGTGAAC
The DNA here is from genome assembly GCF_028372415.1 of Notamacropus eugenii. Classification (NCBI taxonomy): domain Eukaryota; kingdom Metazoa; phylum Chordata; class Mammalia; order Diprotodontia; family Macropodidae; genus Notamacropus; species Notamacropus eugenii. The sequence continues at coordinate 192,173,277 of NC_092872.1, forward strand.
TACCAGAAATATTAATATTACCGGCATTATTAGGGACAGAGCCAGATGGACTAGAGGGATGAGTCATATTTTTATTCTAGTCATGTAACATAGAGTGTATCTCACATTTGCCTTACCTGCTACAGTGTGGCTCAGTGGGAAGGTCCCCCACACTTGGGATGTATTTTTCACCACGGTGATCGCATAGCAGCTGTGAATGACCTTAAGGCTCGTACCCTGGAGGAAGTAGGCTTATTCCTGGACAGGGCCTTAAGGAAGGAGGTAAGTCCTGTTAAACAACCTGAGTGGGGACAGGATGATATGAGAAAGAAAAAAAACTGACTATTATCACCTCACACTTTCCAAAACCCATTCATGTAGTCAAAGGTCTGGAAATGGAAGGGATTGAAGAGGTCACTGAAAACCAGAGTGGTTAAGTAGTATGACTAAAGTCACTTAGGACCTTAATAGTAAATTGAAGAGCCTAAGTTTGAAGTCAGGTCCTCTGATTTCAAACCCAGTACTCCTTCAACTGACATTCATTATCTCTTACCTCATTCTTCATAGAAAACTCTTAGGGCAAGTCCTATAATAACCTCAATTGCATAATGAGAAAATGAGACCCAGGGAGGGTAAATTCAAGCTCATACTCCTAGTTAGGGGCAGAGTTGACCCTAATGTGTTTCTCTTTTCACTATACCACAGTACTTTTGTCCAGTGGTCATACTTAGGTCATACATAGGTAGGGCCTGGATACCAAGCAGGAAGTTACCACCAATGAATACTCTGTGATAACATGGCCAGAATGCTATTCAGGAACCTGAGCCAGTCTGGGAACTGAGCCCAGGGAGAGACTGGTGCCAGTTTCTCAGCAGAGTCGTCCTTCATGTATCAAGGTGATGACTATATTCCTGTTAGATCTCCTGGAGAAATGTCTGTAGCTCAGCATATCTCACTCCCCCCTCTACTACACACCTTCCCTCCACACACTTTGAACCCCTAGGTGCTGGCAGCAGCTGTCATTGGCAGGGTCAGCATTTGGCATACTCTGAGTACATATTCACCTACCTGATGATTTGGAAGTCCAGGAAAGTCCCTCACCCCCAAAATATCTCCATCCTGATGCTTAAAACTCCCCTAAACAGAAACTTATCCTTTCTTATAAAGCATGTCTCTTTAAAATTATTATACTCTGGGAGGAATGCCTAGGACTTCCCGTGTCCCATCTGAGTTTGACCCAGAAAAGGACATTAGAAAGGCCAACTCCTTCAGATTACAAAGGTGGACCATCTTTTTCAGTTTTGTTCATTTCATGGGTTATCTTGCCCTAAAAGCTAATTAATTACCTCCTAGCAATGAGCCTCTCCATGTTTAGCTAAGCTGATTTTCAGAGAACAGACACTTACATCTCTTGGACACATACTCAAGTCCTTTTAAGTCTTTTGGACCTGCCAAAGATTGCACTTTATTGGCACAGCATTTGAGAGCCCAAGGCTACCTCTAGGTTATGAGGAGGCATCAGTGTAGGACTTCATCAGAGGAGTAATGTCAGTAGCATTTACATTTTACAAAGCACTTTTCTCACAACGGTAGGTACAGACATTTCCATCCCTATTTTTTAGAGGAAGAAACTGAGAGTCTGAGTAGTTAAATAATTCATTTAAGGTAACCTAAGGCAGAGTTGAGCTCTCAGACTCTGCCTTCTGACTCTTAATCTGGTGCTAGTTCTGCTGCACCACACTCCTACACTCTAAGCCTTAACCTGAATTTTTCAGCTCAGTTTTCTTTCCTGATGTGAGAGACAGAGCAAAGAGAGAACAGGACTTGGCTGGCTGGGAGATGCCCAAAAAGGGGTGGTGAGGTGAGAAGAAAAGGAGAATACAAAAAAGGGAGGAATGAAGGGAGAGGAGAGAAGAGAAAGGGCCTGAGTAAAATGTTTGCCTGGAGCTAAACCTGGTTGTCAGGCTTATTTTCAGCCATATATTTTGCTTTTCATGAAATCAACTCCATTTGGATATTGTGAGATCTGCACACCCACTAGAGACCAGTATATTCCAGAGAAGAGGAAAACCGACACCCTCCTCTCAAAGCAAATTTAAAGTGGTTTCTAGGCAGCAGTGGATAGAGTGCTGGGCTTGGAATCAGGAAGACTCTTCTTGAGTCCAAATCTTGCCTTGGACACTTACTTACTAGCTGTGTGACCCTGGGCAAGTCACTTAATCCTATTTGCCTCAGTTTCCTCTTCTGTAAAATGAGCTGGAGAAGGAAATGGCAATTCACTCCAGTATCTTTGCCAAGAAAACTCGAAATGGGGTCATGAAGAGTTAGATATTTCTGAAATGACTGAACAACAACAAAAGTGGTTCCTACCAGTCCAGATAGTATAGGTAATCTAAACATTTTCTTTGATGAGAGCTCCAGTTGATATGCTGAGGACTCATGATCCCAGGCAAAAATCTTTTAGGGCTGTATACATACATACATATGTGTGTATGTGTGTGTGTGTGTAGATATATGTGTAGGTATATGTAGATATATGTGTATATGTATATGAATATCTACATGTATACTATGCATATATATTCATGTTCATGTGTGCACATATGTGTATTATATGTATGTGTATATGCATTTTTGTGTATGAACGTATACATTTCTTTTCCTCTGTTTCATAAGGTGAAACTGACCATCTGCCGGATCCCTGATTCAGATAAATTCCACACCGTGACCTGTACCTGTTCTTGAAAAACATCTATCCCCACTACAGATAAGTGGTGAAAGAATATGAACAAAGAGTTATCAATAAAAATTTCAAATAAGAATAGAAGAGGAGGAGTGAATACTAACATATTAAAAGGATGCTTCAAGTCATTACTAATAACAAAAGATGCCAAACTGAAACAACCTGGCAGTGTTACCTCACATGCAGCAAACTGGAAAAATGACAGAAGATGGGAAGAGTCGGTGGTAGATGGGCTATGAAAAAATGGGCACAGTCATACATTATTGGTAGAGTCGTTAATTGGTCTGATCATTCTGGAAAGCATTTTGGAACTATGCGAAGTAACTAAAATGACTGCTAGACATAGACAGTAAGATTATTAGGAAAAAAATGAAAGTCCCTATATATGTCTAAATTCATAGCAACATTTTTTGTATGTGGTAGCAAAAAACTGGAAACAGAGCAGATGTCGACTAAACAAATTTTTGTAAGTGAATGTCTGGAATGTTACTGTACTTTAAGAAACAATTAACACCATGAATACGAAGAAGCATGGAGAAACTTATATGAACTGAGTCAAAATGAAGTAAGCAGAAGAAAGAAACCATGTACACAGTGACTATAATATTGTGAATGTAAGGAGCTACAATAACAAAAAATCCAAACAATGTGCCATAATTACAATAACACCTTCTTGGTTTCTTTGCTGAGATAGAGAACCATAGATAATGGAACACTGAATATAAAATCAATTTTTTTCAGTATGTTGGTTGCTTTTAATGAACTGCTTTTCTGTATCTTTAAAAGAAATTCATTATTATATGAGATGGTTCTGTGGAAAGGGGCAAGGAGAAGGATACAGTGGAAAATGTTAGGGATGTAAAAACCAAAGATATCAATAAATTTTTTAAAAGAATCAAAGTAATACTATGTATGGCTAAGATGAGTCTAAGATGGGCAGAAGTCTTAATAAGGATCCTAGCCTGTTGAAAGAACTTCTGTAATCTGACCCTAACAGAAAAGACGTAGAGGAAATGGATCTATCCTCCACTTAGTTTTCAAATTGGTCTTGAGTAGTGTCCCAAAAACCTAGAGAAGAAAAGAGGGAGATCAGCAATGTTGAAAGTTGCAGAGAGGTCAAGAATGAGGATTGAGAAAAGGCCAATGTCTAAAGAGCTGCATCCCAGGAGATGTTAAAGGAGCCACTTAAAGCCTTTGGGTCACAGTTTCTATATCTATAATATGGAAATAAAAATTACTTTCTTTATAGGATCGAGGGTTTCACAGTGTATAGAGCTCTGAACTTGGAATCAAGAAGACCCATTTTTATGAGATCAAATCTGTCCTCAGACACTTGCTGGCTATGTGATCCTGGAGAATTTATTTAACCTTGTTTGCCTCAGTTTCCTCATCTGTAAAATGAGCTGGAGAAGGAAATGGCAAACCACTCCAGTGTCTCTGCCAAGAAAATCCCAAATAGGGGTGTGAAGAATCAGAAACGACTTAAAAACCACAAACTAAGCAACAAAAACCAAAAAACAACAATAAAAAATTTTTCCTAAGTTTTAGTGATTGAATTTGGGTTACATTTTGTTCATACTTAAATATTTTGGAAAATTGTACTTTATCCAGTCTATATCACTATTTTTATGGCTTCATTATATTTACCTGTTTTTTATTCAAGAAATATTTACTGGGCACCCAGTGGGTACAAAACACTGTGCTAGGCCCTCTGAGGGATACAAAGCAAACAGAGCCCTGGTTATAAAGTTAGAAGACCTGTATTCAAATACCACCTCTGCTGCTTGCTACCTGTGTGACCTGGAGCAAGTCACTTAACCTGTCTGGGACTCAGTTTCCTCATCTGTAAAAAAAGGGAGTTTTAATAAGATAAACTCTAAGGATCATAGACTTAGAGTTGGTGGGAACCTAGCAGGACATCTCGTTCATCCTCATCATTTTAAAAGTAAGGAAACTGAGACCCAAAGAGGTTAAAGGATTTGCCTAAAGTCCTACAGGTGTCAGAACCCAGGTCCTCAGGACCAACCTTTAAATCCCCCCTCTGCCATTTATTAACCAATGCCCCTGGACAAGCCACTTCAACTCTGTGGACCTCTGTTTTCTTCCTCTATAAAAAGAAGGTGTTGACCTGTAAAGGTCACTTAGAGCTCTAAATTCTGTGATTTTCCTTTTTACTGGGTATCTAGTGTAAAAAGTTTTTTTAGGAAGGGAAAAACCCCAAATCTGATGTGAGTCCTTATTTTGTATCCTATCATGAAAATCTTGTGCTGCCAGTCACCGTAACACTGTTCACTGTGACCTGGGGGCTGGAGGCCTGAGGAGACAGTTAGGGAGAGAGTAAAAGGAAGGTAACATGGAGACAGATTGGCCTGGATTAATTTATTATCTCAAGGGCTCAGTAAAACATTTTATACGTCAGAACAGTTTTAGGTCACATCCAACAAGGGTTATCTTGCTTAACAAGGACTAGGAAAAATACTTAGGATTTCTAATCTTTAAGGCTTTTTAAGAGCATTAACTAATTCATTCTGTGAGGCAGAAAGAACCATATCCCATTTCACAAGCAGGAAAACTGGAGCTAATAGGTAAAGTAATAATACACTCAAAATCTGGGCAAGTTCCTGGAGATCATCCACTCTAACTTCCTCATTTTATTAATGATGAAATTGGGGCCAGAGAGAGGAAGTAGTCATTTATATGACCACTGGCAAGTCACATGGTCACACAGTAGAGGTGATGTAATATCATGGAAAGAACATAGATTTCAGGATAAGAGATCAGGGTTTGAAACCTGGCTCAATAATTTATTACCTCTGTATCATCTCTGGGACTCCCTCAGTTTTCTCATCTGTAAAGTGAATGTTTTTATTCAGTTGCTTCATTCATATCTTTTCATGACTCTACTTGGGGTTTCCTTGGCAAAGATACTGAAATTGTTTTCCACTTTCTTCTCCAGCTCATTTTACAGATTGGGAAACTGAGTCAAACAGGGTTAAGTGACTTGCTCAAGGTCACACTAGTAGATATCTGAAGTCAGATTTGAATTCAAGTCTTTCTGATTCCAGGCCCAGCACTCTATCCATTGTACTACCACAAGATGACTATAGTTCTTTCTGGCTCATACCTCACACTTCCACTGTAAAGAGAATCAGGGGACACTGAATATGACAAATATCAAATAACATCACAAAATGAAACCTATCATAGTCTAACATACAGGGAATCATTGGTTATCCACATAAGAACCATTTTCAAATGAGTTATCTTTGTAAAGTCAGACCACATGTTAGAGCAGAGATAAAAATCAATGCCAAACTAGAAGAAAGAATGAAAATGAGAAGATATGAACGTAAGTGGGGAAATTCCAACTTATTTCCTAAATCTGATATGCAGTTAGATGGACAACCCACAGAGCTGATTTAGCAGTACTTATGTCTTAGACAAACACAACACGTGTTCATGGGCTGTGCCCAGAATTGAACAGGAGGAGAGTGGGCAGGATTGCCTTTGAAAAATGCATAGAGCTTTTAATTACCCTATGATTCTCCCTGAAACAGAAGTTCATCTTTTTTTTTGTTAAACACCAGTATTCTTCCAGTGATACTGTAGAGCTGCAAGTCATGAAATCATTTATATATCATGGAATATTTCTAAAGAATCAAAGTTGAAGGCCACCCAAAGGAGAACAGAGAAATGTGTGCTGGGTGTGAGCACAATTCATTGGCTAGAATGTTGAGCCAAATCTGGTGAAATTCAATAGACATTAACGTAAAGTCTTACGCTTGTCTTAAAAACAAACAAGCAAACCTTCATTTGCATAAGATGAGAGAGGCATAGCTAGAAAACATTTTATCTGAAAAGAATCTAGGATTCTTAGTGCTCAGTACAATTTAGATATGATACACATAAAAGCTAATGTGATCTTAGACCACCTTTAGGGAAGCATATTATCCAGAAAAGGGAGGGAATCGTTCCCCTTCAGTGTTCCCTGATCGGGCCATGTCTGGAATAAGTGTTACCCTGGGGCACTATATTTTAGGAAGGATTTTGATTTCCTTGAGCATATCTAAAGAGACATGGATGCCTCTGGCAGTCTGGTGAAGCCCATGAACTCCTCAAAGTGTGTTTAGTTTAAGAAGGCACAGGGATGGTGAGTGAAGCCTTAGGAGAAATGATTCACATTCCCGTATCAAATGTAATTACTGATTTCATTATTGTTTCACTAAACTGGTCAAAAGTTTTGACTTGGAGGATGTGCTGAAGGCTACCAATCAGACCATCAAGGCGAGAAGTAGTCAAATATCCTCCAATAGTTCTCTTGTACAAAGTAGGCCCTTAATAAATTCACATTGAATTGATGTCAAAATTGAGATTTCCACTCTGGTTTGTCACTCACAGACAGTGAGTTCAGGTGTCCCCAGATTCAGAGTTTGTAGTTATGGTTGCTTCATGGGGTAATAAAATCTCAGACTGGAATGGGATCTCCTAGGCCTTTAGTCCAAACCAAATGAATAAGAATCTCTTCTACAAAATACCTTGAAAGGGTCAGGTTAGGAAGTTATTCCTTATGTCAAGCCAGAATCCTCTCTGTAACTTCCATCCAGTGCTCCTGGTTTGAGCCTCCGGGGTCAAACAGAATAAAACTAATCCTTTTTCCATTGGACACTCCTTTAGTACTTGAAAACAATTTTCAAGTCCCTTCTGAAACTTCTGCTTTCCGGGTTAAACATCTACTACCTAACTCAGTATTTCCTTCTCTGATTAGCATAGTACATTAAATATAGTAAATGGTTAATCAATGTTTTTTAAACTGAGCTATAGAACCGATGTCATATCCTTCTCTGACCTACACATTACTGATTGTTTTAATGCAGTAAAAGTTCAGGATCCCAAGGAGCAGTACAAGGAATGAAGCCCCACAAGACAGAATGCAGAGTCAGCAGAGAGAAAGGTGAAACAAGCCACTGAGAGGAAATAACAGGGAGTAGGGCAGTCAAGTATCATGGAAATGGAATACTGGGTAGTAAAACTGGTGTGAGGTCAAAGGGTTCCTCTCCAGGTGGAACACGACCAGCCCTTGAGAGGAGGAATAATGGAGCCTGGGCCAAAGCTAGGATACTTAAGAAAAGGAGCTTTGGGCCCTTTTACTGCTGTAGGCCTTACTTTGACCAGGTGACTTATGGGATTAGAGACTCCCCAGTTGCTTCTTTGTTCTGCTGGAACTATGCCCTTGGAGAAGCAACCCAGTTCTTAAAGGTATTTAATACCCTTCCCTATCAGTTTAATGGCTATTTCTTATTACCTAGGGGGATACCTATGTGGTACAGTGGATAGAGTGCCTGGCCTGGATCCAGGAAGATTCATTTTCCCAAGTTCAAATCTAGCCTTAAACACTTACTAGCTGTGTGACTTTTGGCAAGTTATTTAACTTTGTTTACCTCAGCTTCCTCATCAGTAAAAAGAACTGGAGAATGAAACGGCAAACCACTCCAGTGTCTTTGCCAAGAAAACCCCAAATTGGGTCACAGTGAATCAGTCATCACTAAAAAATGGTTCAACCAGAACAGTGTCACTTAGAACTGCCCCCTCCCCCCCCACAAAAGCATCAAGCTTTGTCTTTACTCTGTACATATCAAGAACCCAAAACATTGAAAGTATGACTTAAATACAGACTCATGATGTGGAGTGAATGCTTTGTACCATATAAGTCTATCCTTCTAGGCTATTGACATGTTAAGTGGATTGTAGAAACATTTTCTATTTATAAATAGAGAACCATTAATATATACAAAGAAAAAATGATGGTGAGGGGGGTAATTTCCTATTACAAAGATAACAATATAGGTAGATTTAGAGCTTCAGTTTTGTTATGTCCTATTTCTTTCCTTTTCCACTGACCTTAGGCTAATTGCCCTGATTTTATTTTTATTTTGGTTATCTTATAAATTCCCCTGCAAAATTTTAGTCTATGATATATTCCCTGTACTTTCTCTGAACTTTTTGAAATCTACCCTCCCAAAGTGTGGGGTACATACCACATGATGCTCAGCTTTGCTCTCCTTCTCTGTCCCAGATGCTGAGAGGAATGGTCATAGAAAAACCACTACTTGGCCACATGCCTCAAAGACAGCAAAGACACATGTACAAAAATACATGTAGCAGCAGTTTTTGATGTATCTGAGAACTAGAAACAAAGTGGGTGTTGAATGGTTGTCAAAAGGCTAAAAAAAGTGGTATATGGATGTAATGGAATATTATTATACTGAAGAAATGATAAATATGGCAGATTCAAAGAAGCCGTATTAAGATTTGTATGAATTGGTGCAGAGTGAAACAAGCATGATCAGAAAAAGTTTGTATAATAACCCCAGAAATGTAAAGGAAAACAACTTTGAAAAACTTCAGAGCTTTGATTACTGCAATAACTGGTACGACAACAAAACAATAAAGTGTGCTTGCCATCTCTTGGCACAGAGGCTGTAACAGCAAGAGCCCTGACATACCTCCAGGGTGACCTGCTGGTACAGGTTCTTAGATCTGCTTTTCTAAAAGGAAAGCAATTTTTTAAGGGACCAAAAATCAACTTTAATCAAGCTCATATGTCATTCACTTAGTTCAGGGGGAAAAGGCAGCACCTTGAACTCTAGAGAAAAATACAAACAGAAATTGCAAACTGAAAGACCAACAGACAGGGCTTCCAACTGTCTGATATAAACATCATTATCAGAGAGAGAAGCACCAATATCTGGGTTTTCAAAGTTGGGAGGCTCCTTAATGGCGACCCAGAGTCTTGTGCAGTGACCCAAACAGTCTTCCAATGATTTGAGCCCCAAAACAAAACCTCACCTCAGGGTGTGTGTATATATATATATATATATATATATATATACTTTTCAGAGCTGGAAGGCACAACCTGGCTCTGAATTAATTAATGACCCAGTGTCCCATTAGCAATTAACAAAAGGTGTGGGGCTTCATACAAAACAAGCCTCCCCTTATCAGGCTTCCTTGAATAGCCCTGCCTGAGGCCTAGTACTTGGCAGGGAAGATTTTAACTCCCATTACAGAGGCTATGAATTAAAGGGGCAGAATGAGACATACACTTTCATACTTAGCCAAGTTGGTGTCTTGTTTTATTTGCTTTTAATTATTTATTTAATGAGAGGATTTGGGGGGCTGGGAGGAGAGGCATAATTGGTAGATAATGGTTATGTAAAAGCAGAAGAAAAGAAAGGAGTGTCAATGAAACATTAATAATATACACAAAAGAGAATAGAAGGAAGCTTGAAAGGCGATACAGGCAAGCAGAGCAGTTTTGTTGCCGTCCTGTTAAATTAAACTGTTTAAAAAAATTGTACGTAACAGAAGCTCACAGTTTTGTGTACAATTTTCTTTCCTAGTCTTCTTTGTATACTGAAATATTCATGTGTGTTAAGTTCGCAGTGAAAAAGAAAAATATATTTAAAATGTAGCCAGGTGAGGCACTGGTCAGCTGGTGTGTGTGCAGAATGTATGATTAGTTGAACAAAAACAGGAACAGAAACCTCCACCTGCTACTGGTTCATTTCCTTGCTAAGTCTCAATGGGTTCAAAGCGATCTATGGTATAGACATTCAAAGATCACTAAACATGCAAAAATACTTTAATTAGCTTATTTCCCTCAGCTTGAACTGAGAAAAATAGCCTCTCCCTTTTGGGTTATACTCCCCTCTCTCAGTTCTAAACTTATACACAAATCATTGCAAGTGGCTTTATCTTTAAAAATAGTAGCTTCAAGTAACATGGAAACACAAATGAACATTAACGGAATAGACTTACTCTTGTACACTATGATGGCTATAGTCACAGGTTAAATCTAGCTGGAGAGATAAAATAACCTACAATATACTATACCTTGTTTATCTAGAATCCTTCAGGAATGAGATATTTCACCTAATTAATTTTCCAGATAATAAGCTTCCCTTTTAAGAATTAAACATTTTTAGTTAAATCACTGCCGATGGAAGTATATCTAACCATATTATTTCTATCTCTGCCATCTCAAACAGACTATACCGAGCCAAATTTAATCTTTTCTTGATGACTCACCATTGTCAATTAATGTGCTATTATTATACCTTGATGTCATCAGGCACAATTTAATTTAGTTCAATTAATCTGGCAAATATCCATCCATACTAAGTATAATACAACACCAATATGGGTAGGGTTGTTACATAAACAAAATGGAGCCAGACTGCTATGCTATCCAAAGGCTTGTGTTTTTATATTTTTTTCTCCATGATCTTTCCTACAGCTGCTACTACTTACTTCTATCAGTGTGTCTATCTGTAACATTACCATATATCTTTGTCAAGGGTATCATAACCAAATAAGCAAGTACTGGTTGATTCTTTACCCCAGTGCCCACTGGCACCGAATGTCAAGTCCTAGAGCTTGGCTACTGTATCTCCTCAGTGCCATAGAGATAACCCTGAGGAATATAGGAATGCATTTTCTGGTGTTTTATCTCATGAGTCTCTACCAGTGTACATCCCCTCATGATGATCAATTGATATAAATTAACCAGAATTAATCAGCTTTTAGAAAATGATTGTATTACTATGGCAATATAGTTGGTATACGTATATCAATATTTTTTCCAAAAATCTATTACACACTCCCACCAGTATATATAGAGTCCAGGACAAAGTAGGCTCAAACTTAGAGAAAACATGTGGCAAAAAAGTTAACTCACAGCTCCTGGGAGTCCTTTTGTTAGAGTCCTCAAGATATTGCCCTTGGAGATGATAATAGCTTTTCTTCTAAGTTCTTTGTAGAGTCTTGAATTTGCTTCCCCCATCTCATCCAATATGTCCTTGGTTCTCAATTTAGACATATATGGCAACTGTTCTAGGAACACGACAAGTTCAAAATCCTCCAGACTCTACAAAGGCCATAATATCCTCCTCTGACCAAGAAGGGGAAGAGACCAAAGCTGAGCCTGAGGTGCTCTCCTCTCTTACAGCCCCCAGCATGGTTCCTTCTCAGGAACTTGTCTGAAACTAGGTTGCCATTCACTCAAATTTCTGATTCTAACTAGTTTCCTGGTTTTATACAGACCTCACAGGGCAATGCAAAGTCCCTTGACAATCTAAATAACCTTCCTGTAATACATAGGGATGAGATTAAGCTTTGTTCAAATCCAGTGAAAAATTGAATTATGTTCTAACCTGAGACATGTCAAAGTATAACATCTTATCATTTACTTTAGGTCAGGGTGGGATGATTTATTCAATCAACTCTCCTTTACCTCATACAACCTTGTTAATAAGGTATCTATATCAAGACTAAATGGGTCCAAAGGATCTGAAAAATAGTTCTCAAAAGAACTGCAAATAATTAACTACTCTATGAAATTTTAATTTAATAATATTTCATATAATAATAATAATGAGAATTTTTATAATTCTAATGATACTAATTAATAATAAAAGAAATAATAAAAACAAGATAATTTATAATAATAATAAGATAAATTATAATAAAAACAACTAAGGTTTAACCTCAGTCCTAGAAAAATTGGCAGATGGGAATTATTACTATTAAAGGGGCTATGGAAAGAAGACGTCCACAATGATGTACCATTGGTGGAATTGTGAATTAGTACACCTGTTCTGAAATGTAATCTATAATTATGCTAAGAAAATGTCTAAGATATCTTCTAGATCCTTTGACTCAGAGATCTTACTGATAAATCCATACTCTAAGAGGTCAAAGTCAGGAAAAAAATGCCCCATATATACAAAACTATTGATGGTAGCACTTTTTTGTGGCAACAAAGAACTAGAAAGTAGAAACAAAGCAAATGCCCTTCGAGCACAGAAATGGTGAAACAAGTTATGGTACATGAATGTCCTGAATTATTTCTGTAGCATAAAAAATGGTGAATAAAAAGACCAGAGAGAAGTATGGGAAGGAATATAAGCTAATTCAAAGAAAGTAAATAGAACCAGGAAAACTGCACATACTGACTAAAACAATGTAAATAGAAAGAGCAAAAGACAAAAAGAGAAAGAAACGCTGTATAGTAATAACTAAATTTGATTCCAAAGAAAAGATAATAAAATTTACCACTCACCCTTTACAGAGCTAGTGGACTGTGGCTGTAGAACACTCAGTGGATATGTTGGTTAATTTTGGTGCGCCATGATCTTCCTAATTTTTTGTTATGAGGGATTCTTCTTGGAGAAAGGGAATGAATGGAGACTATAAATGGAAATAAAGATGATGTAAAAACAAAAGATAACAATAACAATTTTTCAAAATCAGAGTAAATGGTATCTGAGTGTGGGCCTGGGTTTCTTTTTGAATAAAGTGCATGAATATCACTACAAAATCATTGTGATGTCTACTTTAACTACAGAGAAGTAACTTTTTTTTAAAGACTGGGTATCTCTATCTCACCCCTGCTGGGAGTACAGGGGCTACTCCCCAGCTCTATACACTACCGATAGGAAGCATAGCTTTGACTTGCTCCATTTTTGACCTGGGCCAGTTTGCCAAATCTCTTTAGGTCACCTGGCAGCACCCCAACCCCTCTTGACCTGATCAGCTTAGAACACTGCAGCTCACAACTCTTCCCTCCCTCAAGAGATCCATCAGCCCCAGCCTCAGCCTCCCCAGTACAGGCATTTGCCACCACAACTGACCCTTAGAGATCATTTTTGCTTATTTTCTGTTTTTTCACTTTTATTCAAATGGTTAAGCTTGCCAGCACAAGTAATCTCTGAATAAACGTCTTGTTACTGTACAAGAAACAATTAGAGAAAAATTAGCTGCCAAAAGCTGTGTGATCATGATTATACGAGCAAGAGGAGTTGGGAGAAAGGATAGACACTTATGGATTGGCCCAGTGGCAGAGGCAGAACTGGGGCTAATTTGGAAGGCTGAGGATTTAGATTGTAGAAGGGAAGAGGGAGGGCATTGCAGACAGGGGAACTGAAAGCAAGAATGAGCATTATGTGACCCAGGCTTTCACACAGTGCCTGGAACGTAGTAGGCACTTAATAAATGTTTGATTGGTTGGTTGATTTGGGATAATAATAATTGCTACCAATATTATTTAACATTGATTATTATTGGAGCAAACATTTATATGGCACTTCAAGCTTGGCAAAGCCCTTTGCATATATCACTTAAGTAATAACAAGGAGGATAGAACTAGGATCATTGAAATTGATTTCTCACTGAAAGTACTTCTGACCCCATTTCCAGTAGCTCTGATTTCATTAAAGCATACGTGCTTCCTAGGCAGCCTTTGGTCCAAGAGAACAGAAATAATGGCCAACATCTTTGTTATGTACTGGGCAGTTAATTTTAAATGTTTCAGTTATCCATTAAGTGGTAAACTTCACTTTCCAGAAGAGGGAAAATTTTATGGTAATTCCCCAATATAAATGCCTTTCTTTGTTTTATTCTTTTTTCCCAGGATTGCCTGGAACAGGCACATCCTCAATGACTAAGCATTTTTCAGATTGGAATTTCCAAGCAATTTGTTTTCTGATTCAGCATTGATGAAGAAACCTTGGTATCTTGGATGCTGACCTTGGCTTCTAGAAGCAAAAGGAAGAAAGCAAAACCTTCTCCAGAACAGGATGTGTCCCCAGATCCCTACAATGGGAAGTTAGGTGCCATGTCTAATACGGTGCTTGGTACACTGAAAAATCCCTTGAGTTAGAATCTCATATAGTTGAACCTTCTTTATTATTCTTTTTTTATCATTATTAGTAGTAGTAGTGTTGTTAACAAGAATAGCAATAATAATAGCTCAAATAGCACTTTAAATGTATAAAACACTTCTTTTTTTGCTTTTAATTAATCCATGTTTATTTTTATTATTAATTTGTTTTCAGTTTTCTACAATCACTTCCTTAAGTCTTAGATTTCCCCACACACACTCCGAGACAGTGTGCAATCATATATGAGTTCTACACATACATTCTTATTAAACACGTTTTCACATTGGTCATGTTGCACAGAAGGATCACAGCAATGCAAGAACCTAAAACATTCCCAATGGATTGCTGAGGCAAAACTCCTTCCACATCCAGAGAAGAAACTATGGAATTGGAACGCAGAATGAAGCAGAATATTTTCTATTGTGTTGTGTTTTGGTTTGGTTTGGTTTTTCTCATGGTTTTTCCCATTCGTTATAAAACACTTTTCTCACTGCAGTCCTGTAAAGTAGGGAAGGAGGAGAAGGAGGAGGAGGAGGAAGAAAAGGAGAAGGAGAAAGAGGAGAAGGAAGAGGAGAAGAAAATGAAACATTGCAATTACCTATTATTTGCCTAGCTATTTAACACATACTTCCTTATTTGATCCTTGAGACAACTCCGTGTGGCTCAAAGGTGTAAATGATATTAATCACTAATAAGCATTTTACATATTTAAATCTTACAGAATGCTTTAATATGTTGTTTAATTTGATGCTTGCAATAATCATGTGAGGTAGGAGCCATTACCATCCCCATCTTATAGATGGGGAAACTGAGGATAAGAGATTCCCACAGGTAAGAAGCATAGGAGGCTGGATTTAACTTAGACTCCATATCTAACACTCTATCCATGGTGCCATCCTTTACTGAGCACCGGTCAAATATGGATTTAGTACTGAGATTAGTACTGGAAAAACAAAGAAGTATAAGATGTGGTCCTTTTGCTTGACGATACTATAGTAGCAGAGTATTATAGATTGTATAGTGTTATAGATGGGAATGCTGGCAAAAATCTCTGCTTAAGGAGTCCCTTCCTTGGAGAAAGGGGAAAAAAGCAGAGGGGAAGCCCTCTCTTGGAGACAAGTGTTTGTCTTTTGCAGTGTACAAAAGATTAGGGATGAGTCCATACTACCCATAAGTAAGACAATCCTGGCATAATGTAGGGGGATAAAGGAAAGACTACCTCTGCCTCAAAAATTCCTATCTGTCCCATGATGCCTTACATTCCTGTAGCAGTGGATAATACCTGTCATCACACACACACACTCACTCACACACACACACACACACACACACACACGAAGGCTCAAATTCAAATACCTGGGGAAGAAGAAACTTTGTTTATACTAAGGTTTAAATGGTTGATGGAAGAGCCTTTGCTGAGGATGGAGGAAAAAGAGAGGTCTGCAAAGGGTGGGGGGAAGGGGCTAGAGGCAGTCTACTTTACAATGTTAACGCTAGAATTAATACTACGCCTCCAATTTCCTAAATCCTTACTTTGGGAACATCTAAGAGGGCATGATAACTCAGCTTGATATTTGCATTTGCCTGAACTTTGAATTTCAGCTACACTAAAGCATTTGGGAATGATTAGGCCCTAGTTGGAAGTCTTCCACCATTTCCCATGGGGTCTGGTACATAGGAGGTACTTCATAAATACTTACAAAATTTAATTGAGTTTTCTCCTAATTATCCCTTATCCCTTTCCATTTAACTTTTAACAGTTTTAACTTCACATTTAACTTCAAGGGGTCTCATAACTATTACTGGACTTCTTTATCCCTAAAGCTCTAACTTTCTTTCCGTTTACTGAACCTGTGTGCGTAGACATCCAGGCCAGAGTACCAAAGCTACTTTTTAGGTTCTGAAGTATCCATATTGGATCTCTGAATTGACACTTGCTCAATGAACCAAATACTTACTAAATCCTTGAATTAGTTTTGTCTGAGTAGACTTGTTAGAACAATAGCTTCTCTGGATTGCAGTCAGCAATGGAATAAATTATTTCCTATCCCTCTATGATTCTAGGTCTCTAAGGAAGTTCTAATGTTAGCTCTCTCAACCTATAAAAAACAAACAAACCATGAAATGTACACTTATTATGTGCAAAGAAAGAGAAGGTCACTGAACCAAATGTCTCCTTGCCTTTTTCCCAAACTCAACTGCTATCAAGGATCTGCTAAACATGCCATCACTCTGATTGCAGAGAACCCAAGAATTCATAGAGATTTCCATCAAGAACTTCATCTTTAACCATTCCATTAACTAAGATTTATTGCATATCCACTATGCCCAATAGACATGCTAGATGATGGAGAAGATCAAAAGACAGGTAAGATCCAGTCTCTGACCTCAGTGAGATCTACAAAGATGATAAGATACGTGTATTAATAAATATACTTCAGATTAAAATATGAGTAGGGCACAAGAAGACTATAAAGTGTTATGAGATCAGCTAAAGAAAATAACATTTCAGATCAGAGAAGCATGTTTCATTTTTCATCTGTGAATTCCCAAAATTTAGTTTAGGCCCCTGCCCAGAGTAGGTACTTAATATATGTTTGCTGGATTGAATTAAGGTGGCATTTGAGGGCCTCAAAGGACTTACAAGATGTTAACACCTCAAACAAGCCAGGCAGTATGGAGACTGATCCCTCAACCACCAAAATATTGGCAAGTTCCTGCATCAAGAGTGTGGAGAGGAAAGGAGGAATGTGTTTAACTGGTTAGCCATCACAAGCAAGATGCTACTGGCCCAAAAAAGCCTGGCTGCCTTTTTTAATTAATATCTGACACAAACAAAGTGGGTGCAGTACCACAGAGTCCTGCCAAGATTCCTCACTGCTTGCATAAGCTATTCTTGAGCTGAGATTTGGATTTATTAGACAACACAATGGACATTTTTAATGCAATATTTATTTGCTGAGCTATATAAACAGACTACAAGACTAAGTGTCACAGTCAACCTGAGGAAGACAATTCCTTTAAAATAGACTTATGTTGGCTGTTGAGCATTTGCATAACATTCGTCATCTTCAAAGCCTTTCGTAACCCTCTTCCACTCCAGAGTCCTCTTCCCCATTATCTATGTGTGCAAATGGCTGGTCCAGATTATCCAAGCAGCCATATTGGACCTGCAGCATTTAAATTGAATTCCCCATATAGCAGAAACTGAAGGGGCTCCCAAAGTGTAAAGTAAGTCATAGACTTCAATATTGGTCAGTTTTGAATTTCAAGAAGCCAAGATATTGACACATTCATCTAAGCTAGTTATTGTTTAGTCATTTTTCAGTCATGTCAGACTCTTCATGACATCCTTTGGGGTGTTCTTGGCAAAGATATTAGAGTGGTTTGCCATTTTCTTCTCTAGTTAATTTTACAGATAAGGCAAAAAGGAATAAGTGACTTGCCTAGGGTCACTCAGTTAGTAAGTGTCTGAGGCCAGATTTGAACTCAGGAAGATGAGTCTTCTTGACTCGAAGCCCAGCATTCTATCCACTGTGCCACCTAGCTACCCTCACCTAAGCTAACTATTGGGTTTATCAATAGTAGAAAAACTAACTTAGTGTGCATACTCACTCATGTAGGAAAGGTTCAAGGCATGTGCCCAGCCAGCTCCACCATCATTTGCTGGATCCTCCATCCTTGCCAGCTCAGGAAAATGATCATGACATGACAACTGCTACCATAAAGTCAGATCTATCTAGATAGGATCTGAGTTTTCTTCTGAGGAAAACAAAAGGAAGTTGGAGTCTCTTATAAATACTCAAGTCTTGGCTATACCAAAGAGTACAGGGGTCTGAGGAATTCTCCTGGAGGTGAGAGCTGTACTCATGGGGATCCACTGGTCACTCTAGATGTCTCTTTCTGCTTGTTCCTCTTCTTTTTCCTAAAACATGGAGCCTGGTCTAACTAGCCTAGCCTAACCATCAAGCAGCCTTCTACAATTTAATACCAAGAAAAGCAGCCCCCTTGTTTAGTTTGTCTAGCTTTGATTCCTCCATACACAGTTGCTTAATCTTCTGTTCTGAGAATTGATCTGATCCAGAGACAGATTGGATTGTAGAATGACCTAGCTCCCTAGGACTTCTATATCCCCAAAATAAGGTGTGAATCCAACTTCTAGAAATTGCCCTTAAATTATTACCTCCAAGGAAGGACGTCTCCAGCAATACCAACTGAAATAACAAAGAACTAATTAAAAGTTTCTCATAGAATTCCAGGCATCAGTTTTCTCATTAGCAAAATGTGGATAGTAATATTATATTACCTACCTATGTATGAAGCACGCAAAGTGGATAGAGAGCTGGCCTTAGAATCAGAAGGATATGTCTCTGACACATACTGGCTGTGTTACCCTGGGCAAGTCCCTTGACCTCTCTGTATTTCCAGGTAACTGTAAGTGTAGGGTCTGATCTGCTTCAAAAGAGGAAGCTTCCTGACAGGGAGATCCTCAGGCTAACGAAATCATCAAGACTAGCTAAAATTGTCATGAGGAAAGCATTATGGTAATGGTGACCAAATCATTCTTGTGTTACCTTATGGTCCCTTCCTGCTTTAGGACCTATGATTACATGATTCTCTGGGTTAGGAATGAGGAATTAGAGGTAGGGAAAATAGAGAGGGGGAGGGAAAGAGAGTCAGCATTAAGTATCTCTCATGTCCCAGGCACTATGCAAAGTGCTTTACAAATATTATTTCATTTTGTCCCCCTAACAGCCCTGGAAGGTAGGCACTACTATTATCTCCACTTTACAGTTGAGGAAACTGAGGCAGGCAGTGGTTAAGTGAGTTAAGAAGGCATCTCAGACCAGATTTGAACTCAAGCCTTCCTGATCCCCATCCTATAATTTTATCTACTGTAACAGTAGATGAGACTTTAGTAGAACATGGAAAGATAAAGAAGATCTGGCTAAGAAGGTGGAAGAGAAGGAAACTGAAGGTATTTTAGGTAAAAATGAAAGTACTGAAGAACAAATGAACACAGAGTGTTAGCCACCAGAAGTAAAAACCTGAATGAAAGCCAATAGCACATACTGGAGCTGGATAATTGAGGATATGATGAAACCACCTTTCACTTCTTGTAGGGTATATGACAACTACTATATGGGTGGTACTGGGATCTTCTGAACTTTTGAGTGACCTTGAGTTAAGACTTAGCAGGAGGAGGCACCAACAGCAGGGCTTGGACAAGAACTGACTAGTTTGATGAGACACAATGGATGTTTAGTCTCTAAAACCTTGTTAATAGAAATGGAGTAGAAGAGAGGTCATATTTTAAGTAAAAACAAAGCAATAACTGGGTTAAAGATGACAGGACACTGGAAAAAAATCAATAAATTAACTAAAGAGAAAAAATCCCCAGATGAAACCAAGATAGAGCTTTGAAAAAAGGCCTCTTGCTTGCTTGGGGTTATGTCATTACCTAGGACCATACAGAAAGTCTGTGGGATCATTAACTACTCTTAAGTTCTCCAGTCTCTGTGAATTCATTTTTCCTCCCAGGTGCTATGAGAAGCAGTATTGGAGATCATTTTCTGACGTTCCTGATGCATTTGAGACTGTCTCACCTCATGGTGGGCACGATAATTCCAACACATCTGATTCCCCAGTTGCTCCATGACACTGCACTTTTGCCAGTTATAATTGATAATATCTTATTTTGCCAAATTCTGAGGTCACCAGAATCTGAAGGTGATTTCCAGCATCTGCTTGTTTCTGCCTTACATCTCTTCTGCTTTTTTGAATGCTAACATTTAATTAATTCTGTCACTTAATAACTCCCCTTTCCTCCAGGTTATTTAGGAGAACAAGAGGAAGGGCCAGTCAGTAAGGACACTTGGTTTCCATAATTCCATCTGATGCCTCTCATTCCCATGGTCACATTTGCGAAAGAATTTTGTCGGTCTTCATCAGAAGCTGCTTGAGGAAGGCCTTTATGGCACTGCCCAAGTGTCCTGACTTCATTTTGATAGTTAACAATGAGCTCAGCCTCTCATTAGTTCCTGACTCTCCTTATTTCTCCTTGCTCCTACCTGCTGGTTCCCTCTGTTTCTTTCTTTTCCTAAGCTTCCTATTTTTTGCTCTTCTCCCTAGTCTCTTTCAAGAAAATAATACAACTTTTTGTATTAACCTCTCACAGAGTTCCTAGAGGCCTTCCTTCTATTGTTACTCAAAGCACTGAATAAATTTTGAATTTAAGATCTACATATTACCAAAATAACTGATCCAAGTGTCTCCAAAGGGAGTTGTCTTTCTTTTTGACCTACCCCATCCCCTCCTTCAAATAGTCCTGATAAGTTTATCTCCACTCCATGGTTCTGTTGAAGTATTTCTTCCAATGAAGACAGAGCCAAGTAATTGATGTCTTTTGTATTTTCAAACGATCAATTGCTATACCACATCTAAACTCACAGAATTTTACATAAGAAGGTGACTTCTAGACTGGGGTTCTTGAGCTCTTTGCACAGAGGCTCAGAGGCTAGAGTGCTGGGCCTGAAGTTAGGAGGACCTGAGTTTCAACCTCAGATGCTTTCTAGCTGTGTGACTCCCTGGCAAGTCACTTAACTCTGTTTGCCTCAGTTTCCTCATTCATGGAATGAACTAGAGAAGGAGATGGTGAACCACTCTAGTATCTTAGCCAAGAAAACCCTAAATGGGGTCATGGAGAATCAGACACAATTGAAACAACGCAACAGCAACAACAAATGAACTTTTTTAAAAAATATTTTGAGGGGCAAAAGGGACAAAGCATTTATATAGTGCCTACTGTGTTCCAGGAACTGTGCTAAGCACTTTTACAAGTATTACCTCATTTGATACTCACAACAACCCTGCAAGACAGGGGTTATTATCCCCATTTTAGAGATGAGGAAACTGAGGCAAACAATGCTAAGTGACTTACCCAAGGTCACGTAACTAGTAAGTGTCTGAGATTAAAAGTAATATATCTTTTGGCTGCCATATCACACTACTAACTCCACTAACAGAGGAGGTAAAATTAGTATTATGTTGCTACCAAAGCATTTGACCCAGTATCTTAGGTTGGATTTAGATCATGTCTTCCACTCCCAAGATAGTTTGGGGTAGGGTGGGAAACCTATGCCTCAAGGCCACTTGTAGCCCTCTAGGTCCTCAAGTATGGCCCTTTGACTGAATCCAAACTTCACAGAATTAATAAAAGGATTTGTTCTGTAAAACTTGGACTCAGTCAAAAGGCCACATCCAAGGACCTAGAAGGTCACAAGTAGCCTCTACCCCTGGCTTTGACCTTTTCTAAGGGACCTACAAGTTCCCTTCCAGATCTAACATTCTACTGTTCTACCTTCTTATATCAAATGTTAAGCTCCAAATGGATGCCCAGCAAAATGAAGAGTCTTTTTAGAAGAAATTAAAAACTGAGCATCCCTAAAGAATGAAGGGGGTTCTAAGAATGATGGCATCTCTGATGAATAAAAGACAGAAGTGGAAAACTATGTTTAAGAATTAGCAGGTAAAAACAGATCTGCCATTAAGTTGAGAGCAAGAAATGAAGGCTATTCTACTACCATCTGTATGAGAACCAACTCCCCACATGTTTGATGCCCTCTAGTGCCCCTGAGCACAAACTTCAGTTACCAGTCTTTTCTCTAACCTGATCCCTAACCATAATAAAAAAAAAAAAATCACAGAACGGATCAGTTAGAAGGTACCTTGAAGTTCATCTGATTTAGTCCCCCGTTTTAGAAGTGAGCAAACTGAGTCTTAGACAAGTAAAGCAACTTGTCCAAGGTCCTCTGACTACATAGTTAGAACTTGAGACTGGGTCTTTTGATTCCCAGTCTATGGCTTTTTCTATTATCTCCCAAAAACAGAGAGAAACTGAGAGGCACACAGTATGATAAAAGCAATAGCTTCACCCCAGTATATAGACATACTGGCAGCATAAAAGATGATCTTAAAATAATGCTAAAGTTATCCAGATGGTAAATTCATATGGAATTTCATATGGATGGTGCCTTAGAAATATCGGTGAGGAAGTACAAGTTTGTATAACATTTTTTCATAAATCAATCACTTACCATTTTATTTTTGGAAATAAAAAGAAATTTCTGGAAACAAAAAAAAAAAAACAGTTGCTGCAGGACTGAAAAAACAACATGTCTGTGTGATCAATCACTGTAGAATTTTTTGAGCCAGTATTTTCTCAGAAAAACAAGACGATGCCTAAAGATCTAGGATTCATACCCCTCATTTTTTGTCTTGATCAGGCTCACTTCTTGAAATGTGATTGTGAGAGAATGTCTATTGTGCAACTCAATTGAATAATTAATTCTACTAGTAATAGCTCATTTATTTAGTACTTCACAGTTTACAAATCAATCATTACATGGCATTGATCAAATGCCATGCATTGTGCTAGGTAGTAGGGATATATATACAAACAATTAAAAGATCCCTACTCCCAAGGAGTAGAGATTCTATAGGAGACACATATTAATAAGTGTGTATGTATGGGTGTATGTAGGGGGCATACGTAGGGGGTGAGATGGTTTTTATATGTGTGTATATAAAATATGTATATGTACATACACACACATATCTACACACACACAGACATACAAAATAAGTATAAGAGTGTTAGGGGAAAAGGTCACTAGCAATTGGTGATATCAAAGAGGGTATGTAGAAGGTAATGTTTGAGCTGCATTTGAAGGAAACGAGGCATTCAGAGGGAATCAATTCCAAGTAAGGGAGATGGCCAATACAAAGTTATAGAAACAAGAAGGAAGGGTGATGTGTGAGAATGAAAGAGAAGTCGAGCTTGACAGTTTGTCAAGGAGAGTCATATAAATGAGACTGGACAGATAGGTACCATCCCTGCCCTGAAGAGGCTTATAATTAAGTGGGGGGATAGAAGATAAACATACCAATAACTGTAGTTCAAGATAGAATTCCTATGTGCATTTTAAAATGCCAACAAATTGGTACAGGGATTCAGAGGAAGAAGAAATCACATCCATCTTGGAGGGAACTGGGGCATGAAAAAGATGACATTTAAACAGCCTTCAAACTTGGGTGAGATTTCAATAGATAGACATGAGGATGGATGGGCAGGAATAGGAAAGGCAGAATTTAGATTTGGAAAGAGTCTTAGAAGTCACTGAATCCACCACCAGTCCTTCATTTTACAAATAAGGAAACTAGGAGTCGGATAAGTTAAATGACATGCCTAAGGTCTCTAGGTAGTAAGTAGCAGAGCTAGACTCCCAATGGGATCCTCAGATTCCTTATCCAAAGCTCTTCCCTCTCTCTATATTACTCTTTCTTCTGGTAGAGTAACATGAACAAAAGTTCTGCAGAAGAAAAATTAGGTTGGATCCATAGAATAATAACTAGTCTGGCTTGGCTGAAGTGCACAACATGTGCAAGGAAATGAGAGGTTGGCCTGGAAAAAAAGGTTGAGGAATATGAGGGGAGGGAGAGGAATTGAATGCCAGGGCCATGGGCTGAAGATTTAGAGAATATCCATCAAGGCATCTGGAAACTAACAATTTTTTCCCCTTGATCAGTCTCCATCTCAGAGGGAAAGCAAAAAAAACCCAAAAAAACAAACCTAACAGAAGTCATTTTCACCTTAGCAGATTTCTAAGCTACCCTAGACCTAGTCCCTTGCTGGTAATATCAGCTCTATGTGTGTGTATGTGTTTAGTTGTTTTTAGTTGTGTCCATCTCTTTGTGACACCATCTGGGGTTTTCTTGGCAAAGATACTGGAGTACTTTGCCATTTATTTATCCAGCTCATTTTACAGATGAGAAAATGGAGGCAAACAGAGTTAAATGACTTGCCCAGAGTTACATAGCTAGTAAGTTCTGAGGCTGGATTTGAACTTGGGAAGAGGAGTCTGATTGACTCCAGACTGCATCACCTAACTGCCCTGCGTTTTTACATACACATATAGGTTAATAGCTAAAATGTACATATACCAGGCATTGTGCTAAACATTTTACAAATATTATCTCGCTGGATCCTTATAACAACCCTGGGAGGTAGGTACTATTACTATCTCCATATTACTGATGATTAAACTGAGGTAAAGCAAGGTTAAGTGACTTGCCCAAGGGTCACACAACTATTAAATATCTGAGTCTGTATTTGAACTTAGGTCTTTCTGACTCCAGGCCCAGCACTCTATCTGCTAAGCCACTTAGCTGAACCTGCCAAATAATGTCCTGACTCTCTGGACTTTCTGTAACTAGCCACAGAAGGCTCTTCACTCTAGAAATTCACTCTACCCCTGGATTTCTCATACTAAAAGTATACTCCACCTCTGGGGCCACTTCCTCTGACTGGCTTGTTCCTCTCAGACCCTCTATTTTAAGGAAAACACTAGGGTCAGCCATGTCTTTATTCCTCTAAGATTCCATGTCTGAGTCTCTGGATTTTCTCTACCATTCCTTCTTTCCCCCCAACTCTCCCTCCACCCCATTCTCAACTTCCTTTTTTGGGGTTGTCTTTACCCCATTCAAACGGAAGCTCCTTGAGGGGCTTTATGCTTGTATTCATATTACCATTGTTTAGCACAGTGCCTGTCACAGGGCAAAAATTTAATAAATGCATGTTGACTGTATATAGGAAGAGTTGCTGAATCAGGGGGTGGAAATATGTCTCTCTGTATTCCACTCATTCAAGAAAGGACATATAAAATTTGCCAATTTCTCTTTTAGGTCCAGTTTTTATTGACTGAGCTCACATGCACATTAAAAAATATGCTGTTTTCAGTAATATGTGTACGTGCACATATGTTATGTAATACAAATTTAAATACCATTTGTTTGGACCATGATCCAATCTTAAAAAAACCCCAAAAACTTGAAGTCATACTCAGTATATAAGTAGTCCCAGAAACTCCTCCAAATTGTCTCTCTTTCATTCCAAAGATCTTCTATCTTGCTAGGTTACAATTTTTGGTGCCAGCATGATTTTGGCTCTCCTTATTTGACAAATGTAGTCTTTTTCAAGACTTGTTTTGGTCCTGGGAAATCTCAATCCCACATGTGTGTCCTTGTAAAGGTCCCAAATCCCTTTTCACTATTGGCTATATTCCTATAAGGTAGCTGGAAAGGTCAGAGCCATTCATAATAACATCTTTATATACAACCTGATATTACATGCAAGGCAATATTCTAAGACAGTTCCAGACCTCAAAGAGCTAACTTTATAGGGGAATATAATGTATATGCAGATAAGCAGATATGTGCAGATATATGTATTTGTATAATATACACACATATGTATGTGTATATATACATGTATTCACTCATATATTCATGTGTGCATTCACATATGTATTCACACATATAAATAATTAACTTTAGAATATGGTAAATGAGCAGAGTTATAATGGATATAAAGGATTCTAAAAGGCAACAGTGGGGATGGAATATATTCCAGGTATCAGGGACAGTCTATGAAAATGCTCTGCAGTGGGAAATGGATGGCCAAGTTGGGAGTGGGGGAGAAACAAGCAGACTGGCTTAGGTGAAACAGATCACATAAAGGTGAGTAATGGAGAATATTCCTGGAAAGGTAAACCAATGGCTTTAATCACCAAGTTGAGGTTATTTATACTAGAAGCAATAGAAATCCATCAAAGCTTTTTGACCAGTGAAATGACATGATCAGACCTCTCTGTTAAGAAGGTTGTTTTTGCAGTTTTCAGAAGGATAGATTAGAAAAGGAAGAGAGACTATGCTTAAATAATCTAATAATATTCTGTGCCATCGCAGTAGAGTCAGAAATTGCCTAAAACATGATAATTTTAAGGGTTAATGTGTCCCTTTGAGCCTCAGTTTCCTCATCTGTAAAAGGAAGGGGTTGGATTAAATGGACACTAAGGTTCCTTTCAACTCTAAAATCCTGTTATTCTAGGCTTCATGTTGAGCTATGGTTTCTTGAATTTGTCAAAAGAAATGAAAATAACACATGTGGGCTCACCAATGAATCATCAAGACAGAAATCAGCCTGTTCTATCTTGACCTGCGTCAGTGTCCCATTTTGAAAATCCATTAGATCTCCATAGAAGAGTCCCTCCCTCACAGTCAATTTGAATCAAGCAGACTGAACCCTGATGAGCTGCCCCATTTAAATTTAAATAGCACAAGATGTGGAGGCTGATCAATCCATTTCAGCGATAACATTTTTGTTAATATTGACACTAATCTCAACATCTTTAAACAAGCTGCTAATTTATCAGTAAAGAGTTAAGAAATGACTTGTTCCCATTGTTCACATATTTACTATTTTAGCAACACATGCGCACATGTATATGTGTATGTATGCATATATTTTCAATCACCTCAACCTCCTTAGGCTGAATTGCAATCTTGGTTAAGTCCAGGGTTGGAATATCATGAAATTCACTCATACACCTTCACTAGGAAGCAAACAGCATCACAGGAAGATTGAAGCATGGGATAAAGGATTGCCCAACCAAAGAGTCAGTGTCACCAGCTATATTTTGGTACGTTGTTTTCAAACTGTTACGGCACCAGATGTCTAGGTCTTCTGATTAATTTCTTCAGCAATAAAAGTTATCACTGGCCCAAGAGTTCAGGTCCCCAAATTAAGGGTAGGAGGCTGGCAATGGGACTGTAGGAAATTTCTTTTCTTCTTCCTATTCTCTTTTGGATTGGTTTGTATAATGAAGGCAGTATGACTTAGCAAATGGTGAGCCTTGGAACAAAGAAGATTTGGATTCAAGCCCCACGTGTGACATACATATTGGCTGTGTGACTCTGGATATATCACTGTTCTAGGCAAATCTCTTAACTCTATACATTGCCATTGGTGGAGAATTTCCTCATTTAGCACATCCCTATAGTAATGTAATCACAAGAATAATTTCTATCCCATATGTAAGAAAATGTATGAAGTGGGAAACTTTGGGAGGGAGGTACTTATTAATTCATACCCCACTTATATGAAATTGGTGATAACCTATGTAGAATAAATGATATAAAATTCTTTGGAGGTAAAAACAACCAAAATCACTTTCCCTCTGAAATGTTTCATGGGCTTCTTTCAGAATAAGGAAATCCAATATAAAACCAATGGCTCAGCTGCCAAAATGCAAGTTTCACTCTGTCACATTCCTTAACTGGCTCCTTATCACCACCAGAATCAGCTTCCAAAGCCCTTCATTCATAACCTTCACTTCATTCCCACCTTTAGTCCTTTTACATCTCCTTCTGCCCCCCACACATAAATATACGTATCCTTGGCAATCTAGTGACATTGGACTCCATTTTGCTCCTCATGACAATCCATCTTCTAACTCTAAGCATTTTCACTGGCTGTCCCCCATGCCTGGAATTCTCTCACTCCTCATTTCCTCAGCTTCCTTGGCTTCCTTCAAATCTCTCCATTTTCTACAGGAAGTTTTTCACAGTCCCTCTCAATTCCAGTTCCTTCTCCTGTTGCTTATTTCCTATTTCTCTTGTCTATAACCCATTTATACAAAGTTGTTTGCCTGCTGTCTCCTGCATTAGATAGTGAGCTCCTTGAGAGCAGTAACTGTCTTTTGTCTTTATTTGTACATAACAGGCACCTAATAAATGTTTATTGACAGAATAACTGAATATAAGGATTCTAAAAATCAAATATTTCTTTAATGGCTCTGAATTCTGAATTCAATCATGAATTCTTGTATAATGAAAGGTAGCTAAATTTACAGAAACATTGTTTTGTTTTTATGAATTACCATTTTTCCCATGGACTTTCCTCATGTTTATTATTAATATCCTCTATATTTTATATGTAGAGAGATGATCATTGGTCTAAAACTGGAAGAGTCATCAGAAACCACAAATTAGTGGTTCTTCTCTCTTCATTTTGGAATTCCTACATTATTTGGTTTTAACATAAGGGAGATTTATAGACTAAGCTTCCAAACAATGGAGAATCCACTTTGCAAGCCAGGAAGAAACTATGCACATGAGCATGCACACATGCACACACACACACACACACACACACATGCACATATCCACACAAAAATGAAATATTGAATTGAAATGAAATATATTCACAAAATAACCAAGAGAAGATATTATAGTAGAATCATACTACAACCTTCCACACATTCTACCTGCCCTCCACCACCATAAACAAATAAGAACAGGTACTCACACTCCCAGTGCGGAAAAATAATAAATCTCTTAAGTCCCACTCACTTCCCACAGAAATTCACATACCAAGATGAAGGAGAGCTTCCTCACCTTATAGCTGGGATGTCTCTCCAAGGGCAATCCTTGTCTCCTATGTTATGATATGCCAGGCCTTGGTCTCCAAGGCTTTCATTTCTTGAAGTTGTGATCTACCTCTACTGCTGTCACTCACAGAACCTATGATTCTTTGAAGCCACATGTCTGCTAAAGGGCTGCCTTGGTTTTTGTTGTCACTGATGCTGCTTCAAATAAATGGATGTTATACTTTTAGACTCCTATTGCCTCTTTTACTATTTTATTAGAATCAGACCAGCTGGGTCATGTCTAGAAAGTTGTTCACCACATTTCTGTCTTTTTCATCAGTCATCTCCACCTACTTGGCACCCTAAAAGGGCCCCACTCACTCAGGCAACTGCTAGGAGACGATTCCTCACCCTTTTGTATAGAAGGTCCCCAGCCCTTACTACCAGCTAGGCTATAATGCCATAGATTTTCCTCACATTATCTGAACCTCATGATGTTTTTGTCTAAGGCTATAGATAAATATGTTGACCTTTCTTCACCAGGCCTTTTTTATTCCTCTTTCCTACTTTTCTCTCCAAACAAGGGTCTCTCTATTTTCCATCAGCTTCTGTTTCATTTTCACTCTCCCAAGATAAGATATTCCCTCTCATAAAACTCTATTTCTTTGGAAAGCTTGTAGAATTCAGATTTTACCATCAGAATAAACAGACTTTTTTCCCACCCCTGAATTAGAGGGATTTTATTGCGAATGAACTGTAATTATCTATTTTTGATCTAGAAATAAGGAATGAAGAGCTTGTCTTTTATGCAGAAGATATATACCTCCAATTTGTCTTTACAAAAGAGTACTAGAGGCAAACAGAATCTTCCCACTCTATTTCCCAGTGGCAGTGCTGAATGTGGACATGGCCAATGCAAGTCTGGCAGGGCAAATTGAATTTTTGTGGACCAAACAATTTTTGGAAAACTATTTGCAAGGCTGTGTTTCTTGGCTACTCCTATTATTTATACTTAGGATTCAGAACTTTGGATGTTCCTCTTGCATTATATTAAGACTAGAGATGTCATGAGTAAAAAAAAAAAAGATGGAAAAATTTGGTAGGGGAAGAAGAAATGTTTTCTCCAAGGACATTTCCTATTACCTCTACTAACAAAACAAAGCAAAACAAAAACTATGCATTGTTTGTAAAAGCAAATTTTGTTTCTTTTTCCTGATGGCTGACTCTAGGATATTGTGAAACTTCAGTTAACAATCATTTATCTTTATGGAGCCAAGATGGTGGATTACAGGCAACAACCCAGCTGAATTCACCCAACATTCCCCTGCAAACAACTTTAAAATAAGTCCTCTAATCAAATTTTGGGTCAACAGAGTCAACAAAAGGTCAAAGTGAAACAGTTTCCCATCCTAAGACAACCTAGGAGATTAGCAAGCGATACCTGTGAAATTGAGGTTGGGGTCTCTCAGAGTAAGGCAGGAATACCAGCAATGGGCCTTGGAGGCCATGGCAGCAGTGGCAGCAGTAGCTCTGGGACCATTCACCTCACAGACAGAAAGGGTGTTGGACAACTGGCTAGAAAGAAATTACAGGTGACCCTTAATTGGCACTGAGTACAACTGATATGGATTGGTAAATCTATTGCCCATCAGGAGTTCTAGGTCACCTTTCCAAGGCAGAGAGGAGTGTTTGGGATTGATCATGAGGGAGCTGGGGCCATCATCACAGTCCTAGCATCCCAGTTCCAAGATGGAAAGGAGTACAAGAGTTTGTGGTTACAGAGAGAGGGGTCTTTCCTGGGTAAAGGTCACAGCACAGATCAGAGAACAGTGACTACCCCTCTCCCCAGATCATACCACCTTGGGAGCACCAAAAAATTGCAGAGCCCCAGACTTAGAACTGCAAACAGCAGCACAAAGAAGTCTGAAACTTGGGACAACGCCTCCCCAGTCCCAGGTGAGCAGAACCCAACTTTAACATAAAATTCAAAGTCAATGAATAGACTGGGAAGATGAACAAACAACAACAAAAAAGAACTTAGTCATAACAAAAAAAAAAAACTACTACAGTGGTAGGGAAGACCAAGACAAAATATCAGAAGATAACAATGTGAAAACAACCACAAGAAAAGCCTCAAAGAAAAATAGTAAATATGCCCATGTCCAACAAGAGTTCCTGAAAGAGTTAAAGAGATAAGAGTATTAGAGGAAAATTTGATAAAAGGAATGAAAGTGATACAAGAAAATTATGAACAGAGAATTAACAGCTTGGTAAAAGAAGCACAAAAATACTGAAGACAATAAACCCTTATCAGACTGAAAGAAGGGGTGGATGGGTACATGTTGTTGGGGGTGGGGGAGTGGGGAGAGGTGGGTAGAAAATTTTGAATTCAAATTCATGTGGAAGTGAATGTTGAAAAGTGAAAAATAAATTATATATTAAAAAAAGAAAAAATTAATGGCAAAATCCAACAATTTCAAAAAAGAAAAGAAAGCCTTAAAAAACAAAATTCGCCCAATAGTAAAAGAGGCATAAAAATTTATAGAAGAAAAGAACTTAAAAAACATGATTGGCCAAATGGAAAAAGGGATACAAAAATTTACTGAAGAACAGAGCTCCTTAAAAAGTAGAATGGACCAACTGGAAAAAGAGGTATAGTTTTTTAAAAAATTTGAATTGGACAAGTAGAAGCTAATGACTTCATGAAACTTCAAGAAACAATAAAATAAAATCAAAAGAACAGGAAAATGGAGGAAAATGTGAAACATCTCATCAGAAAAACAACTGACCTAGAAAATAGATCAAGAATAAGTAATTTAAGAATTATTGGACTACTTAAAAGCCACAATCACCCCAAAAAGAGCCCTGACATCATCTTTCAAGAAATTATCAAGAAAATTGTTCCAGTATCTTAGACCCAGGGGGTAAAATAGAAATTGAAAAAAATCCATTGATTATATCCAGAAAGAGATTCACAAATAAAACTTCAAAGGCTTCCATATCAAGGAGCAGCCAGAAAGAAACAATTAAAATATTAAGGAGACCCAGTCAGGTTCACACAAGATTAGTGACTCCCATGTTAAAGGAGAGTAGAGCTTAGAGTATGATATTCTAGAGGGCAAAAGAACTTGGATTACATCCAAGAATAACCTACCCATTATATGGCATAATATTTCAAGGGGGAAAAAATGAATATTTAATGATATTGAGTACTTTCCAGCATTCCTGATAAGATGAGAGCTGAATAGAAAATTTGACATTCAAACACAATACTCAAGAGAAGCATAAAAAGGTAATCATAAGGTACTCAATGGAGTTAAACTATTTGCATTCCTTTGTAGTTAGTATACACTCCTAAAATATAACTCCTAAAAATTTTATCATTATTAGGGCAGTTAGAAGGAGACTGCATAGGCAGAGGACATGAATGTGAGTCAATTGTGTAGGGATGATCTCATAAGAACACGAACAGGAATGAGAAGAAAAACAAAAAGAAGAAGAAAAAATAGAGAAGGAAAAGAAGAAGAAGGAATGAGAAAGAGGAATGCATTGGGAGAAGGGGGAAGGGAGAGGTAGAATGGGACAGATTTTCTCACATAAAGGAGGTGGGCAAGGGAGAGGTTTTATAGTAGAAAGGAAAGTAAAAGAAGATCGTAGGCAATGCTTAAAATTCATTCTCACCAGAATTATTTCAAAGAGGGAAGGATGTATATACTCACTCAACTGAGTATAGAAATCTATCTTACCCAACAGGAAAATAAAAGGGGAGATAAGAGATAAGGGGAGAGAATGACAAAGGGGGGATGGATTAAAGGAGGCAGTTGTTAGGAGCAAGGTGGATTTTTGAGGAAGGACAGGATTAAAAAAAACAGAGAGAAAGATAAACAGAAGACAATGGGATGAAGTGAAATACACAGTAATCAAAATTGTCCATCGGAATGGGATATGCTCACCCATAAAACAGAAACAGATGGCAGAATGAATTAGAATTAGAATTCTATTTGTTTTCTAAATGCCTGCATATCTACGTGTTTTCGAGAATACAAGATCATTAAAGGCAGAGACTTGCCTCTCTTTTGCTTTCATATTCCTAGCAGCCAGTAGAGTGCCTCACACATGGTAGACAATTCATAAGTACTTGTTGATTTGTTGATTCAGTTCTAGCTTAGACTCAATGGATAGGAGACTGTACTGTACCCTTCTAGGGGCATATTTAAGAGCCTAACATATCAGCCTACTGGGTTGTGCAGAACCTTGAACTAAGTGTTATAACCTCAATAGGATTGAGGATCCAGAGTTTCTAGGATTAGGCATGACATAGCTTGTTCAACAAAGACCATGCATAAGGCAATTGTTGTTCCAAACACCTGGGCATGCTTTGGCTTTCTCTTATTGCCCAAGGAATTAGCTAAAATAGGAGTCTCATTTAAAGCTACTTAAATGTGACTAAAATAGGACATTATCTTGTCAGCAATTAAAGAGAGGCTTGCTTCCATTTTCTGTTACCGACTTCTGGAGAGAAGCCCAGCTTAAAAATGTTTATATCCTCATGGCCTCCCACTCCAGACAGCATAATAAAGATTCAAGTTAGATTTAAATTTATAATATGATGACTGGAGATTTCATTTCTAATAAAATGTACTACATTTCACATAATAAAGTATTGCATTTCTTCTATACAAATATCTAGAATTTGCAGAAGTCCACCCCTACCCTCACTCCATGAAACTGCAAAATATTCTTAATGATTTTTGGCTGCTTAAATGCTGACAGATTTGTTTACAAGCTGAATTCAATATTCTTTTCAAGCCTTCCAATCAAAACTGAAAGCCTCAGTAATCAACAACAGCACTTAATCATAATCTCCTTGTATTGCATAATTAACTGTTTCATAGATGGGGTCTTATTTCCCCAACTAGATTGTAAGCCCCTAGAGGACAGACATATATTTCCTTTATAGGCCCACTGGTATAGTATAGAAAATGTAAGACTTGAGTCTGAAAACAAAGATTTTAATCTTGACTCACTTACTAGCTACATGACCTTAGTTGAATTATATTTTACTTACCCTCAGCCTACTCTGAGGGTAATAAAGTGAAAATTCAGCATTTATCCACTCAACATTTGTTAAGTACCTGAAGAGTACAGAATGCTGAGAGAGATATAAAATTTAAGTAAGACAAAGTCCACATCTTCATAATTTTTAATCTAGTAGGAGGGTAAGACACAAACACAGGTATGTTTAATATACAATATACAGTTAAACATATTTTTGTACATATAAATAGTATGTTTAATATACAGTTATGAATCCACTAAATGGTTGAAAATAAAGTGTTAAAGTGAGTCAGGGGTGGGAGATCATTCTTGATCATGAGGTCAAGGAAGGCTTCATGTAGAAAGTGAGAGAATCTTAAGAGTTCCTATTCCTAGAGGATGTTATACTGCTCCCAAAATTACTGCCTTTGGTCAAATTAAGTTTAGCAGTAGACAGAGATTCTGACCCAAGTAAGAAACTGACCCACAGCTGCTCCCCATGCAGAGTCTTCTCTTGGAGTGAAATGCTTGTTCTCTTCTGGTATGCTGAACCATTGGAAAGTAGTCAGGAATGAAGGAAGGCATTTTCAGTTATTTTACTGTGTCTGTGCTTGATATCCACCCTAGGGTAAGAGGATCAATTCACCAGAAGGTCAACTCACCTTATCTCTAAGGTCAGTTCGTTCAATATTAATCTGAACAGGAATCTCCTCTATTAAATACCCTACAGAGTGTCATCTAGTTTTGGCTTGAATACCTATAATAGGGGAGAATTTGCTGTCCTGTGAGGCAATCCATTCCATTTTTGAAAGGCTCCATTTGTTAGAAATTAAAAAAAAAAATTTGACATTAAGATTAAATCTGTCTCCACAAAAAAAAAAAATACTGAAGAAAATATCATCTTAAAAAATAGAATTGACTAGTGGTAAAAGAGGCATAAAAATTTACTGAAGAAAAGAATTCCCTTATAAGCAGAATTAGCCAAATGCCAAAAGAGATACAGAAGTTCACTGAATAAAATAATTCCTTAAAAATTAGAATAGGGCAAGTAGAAGCTAATGACTTTGTGAGACTTTAAGAAGCAATAAAACAAAAAATGAAGAAACATTAAAACAAAGTCAAAAGAATGGAAAAATAGAAGAAAATGTGAAATATCTCATTAGAAACACAACTAATCTGGAATATAGATTGAGCGGAAATAATTTGAGAACTGTCAGACTATCTGAACAATGATCCAGAAAAAAGAGCCCAGACAACATAAATTATCAAGTAAAATTGCCCCAATATCTTAGATGCAGAGGGTAAAACAGAAATGGAAAAAAAATCTACTAATCGCCTCCAGAAAGAGCTCTCAAATTGAAAATTTCCAGAATATTTTAGTCAAATTCCAGAGCTCCTAGGTCAAGGAGAAGATATTGCAAATAGCCCTAAAGAAACAAATGAATTATCAAGGAGTTACAGTCAGGCTCACAAAAGATGTAGCAGCTACCATGTTAAAGGGGAATAGGGTTTGGAATACAATATTCTGGAGGGCAAAGGAGCTAGGATTACAACTAAGAATAGCCTATTCAACAAAACTGAGTATAATACTTCAAGGGAAAAAAAATGGATACTTAGTGAAACCAAGGACTTTCAAGCATTCTTGATGAAAAGACAAGCTAAATAGAAAATTTGACATTCAAACACTTAGACTCAAGAAAAGCATAAAAAAAGTGAACATGAAAGAATAGTCATAAGAGACTTAATGGAGTTAAACTCTTTACATTCCTTTGTGGGAAGATGAGACATGTAACTCCTAAGAACTTTATCATTATTAGGATAGTTAGGATAAGTCTGCATAGGTGGGGGTATTAGTGTGAGTTGATTGTGTGGGGATGATCTCTAAAAAAAAAAAATGAAGAATGAGAAAAGGGAATGCACTGAAAGAAAAGGAAACAGAGAGGTAGAATAGGATAAATTTTCTTACAGAAAGGAGGTGGTCAAGAAAGATCTTTCATAAAGGAATGGGAAATGGGAAGGGATGCTTGAACCTCACCCTCATCAGAATTGGTTCATAAATAGAAGAATATATATTTGCCCACTCAGTTGGGTACAGAAATCTATCTTATCCAATGGGGAAATAAAAGGTAGGGGGATAAGAAATAGGGGGAAGAGGTGACATGGAGAGAACAGATTGGGGGAAGTAGTGGTCAGAAGGCAGACTTTTGAGGAGAGGATAAAAAGAAAGAGAGGAGGATAAACAGAAGGAAACAGTATGAAGGGAAATACACAGTTAGTAGTTATAACTATAAATGTAAGTAGATGAGCTAATCCATAAAACAGAAGCAGATAGCAGAATGGATTAGAAATCAGAATTCATAAATATGCTCCAGCTGAAGTAAAAAAGACAGGCGTGGCAATCATGATCTCAGACAAATTAAAAGCAAAATTAGACCTAATTGAAAGAGATAACTGGGGAAACTACATTTTGCTAAAAAGTATCATAGATAATGAATATCAAAAAATTTTACAGCAACTTTTTCTGATAAAGACCTCACTTCTCAAATATATAGGGAAATGAGTCAAATTTATTTAAAAAACCAAAGCCATTCCCCAATTGATAAATGGTCAAAGGACATGAACAGGCAGTTTATAGAAGAAATGAAAGCTACCTATAGTCACATTTTAAAATGCTCTAACTCACTATTGATTAGAGAAAGGCAAATTAAAACACCTGTAAGGTATCATCTCATATCTCATCTCATATCCAGATAAATGCTGGAGAGGATGAGGGAAAATAGGAACATTAATGAGCTGTTGGTGAAACTGGTTCAGCCGTTCTGGAGAATAATTTGGATCTATGCTTAAAGAGCTATAAAACTGTGCATACCCTTTGTCCCAGCAATGCCACTTCTAGGTCTGTACCCCAAAGAGATCAATGGAAAGGAAAAGTACCCATATGTACAAAAATAGTTATAGCAGTTCTTTTCGTGGTGATAAAGAATTGGAAGTCGAGGGGATGTTCATCATTGGGGAATGGCTGAACAAATTGTAGCATATAGTTGTAATGAGTACTATTGTGCTATAAGAAATGATGAGGGAGATAGTTTAAGAAAAAAATGACAAGACCTATATGAACTGATACAAAATGAAATGAAAAGATCTGGGAGATCATTGTGCACAGTAGCAGGAATGTTGTAATGAAAGATTTGGTTACTCTGATCAATATAGTGATCCAAGATAATTCCAAAGGATTCATAATGAAAAAATGCTAACCACCTCGAGGGAGAGCAAACTGATGAACTCTTAAATGCAAATTGAAGTATCATTTTCTTACTTTTTGGCTTTTTTTTTTTTGCAATGTGGCTAATATGGAAATATGTTTTGCATGATTTTTCGTGTATAATTAATTGATAATAATTATATCAAAATCATATTGTGTGCCTTCTCAGTGTGTGATAGAGGGATGAGAGAGAGGGAGAGAGTCTGGAACTCAAAATTTAAAATGAAAAGTATGTTTAAAATGAATAAATAAGTAAAAAATCAAAAATCAAGAAAAGATTAAATCTCTCTTCAATTTCCACCTCTTATTCCGCAGAAGAAATCAAATTCCTCCATTAAAGAACATCCATTCAAATATATTACCTATATGCCCCCACAAGTCTTCTCTTATCCACAGGCAGCTAGATAGCACAGTGAATAGAGTACTGGGTCTGGAGTAAGGAAGGCCTAAGTTCAAATTTGACCTCAGATACTTACTAACTGTGTGACCTTAGGCAAGGTACTTAACCTCTATCTGCCCAGTTCCCTAAACTGTAGAATGGGGATAATAGCATCAACCTCAAAGGGTTGTTATAAGGACCACATGAGATATTTGTAAAGTACCTAGCATATAGTAAGTGCTTAATAGATGCTTATTCCCTTCCCTTTTCCTCCCATCTAGGATAAGTATCCTTAGATCCTTCAACCAATCTTCCCATGGCATGATTTCAAAGGTCCTTCACCAGCTAGGTCACCTTCTTCTGGGGGCTCTCCAGCTTAATGTAATGTTCTTACTAAAATGTTTTGCTCAAAAACAAACATAGTACTACAAATGTGTTCCCATTACCTCCCTAATTTCCCTCCTAGTCCTCTGCACTGTGCCTCTTCATATAGTCTAACATTAAATTTTGTGGCTGCCATATTTTATTCAATTCAGTCATTGTGTTGTTATTGTGTTCATCCTTCATTTCGAAGAAGACCATGACATCAGAGAACTGATGACATGACTTGCACTCGACTTTGTTTTGAGTGAGGGAGGGTTGTGCAAGGTCACCAACCTCACTTTCTCCTCCTGAGCCATCTGGATCCAGTGACCAGATATTCATCAGCATGACTGGAGATGGCCCAGGATGCAATGGGAGACCTTCACCTTTATAGGCTGGCCTTTTCAGGTACTCACTTAGAGGGAGGTAACGCCCATTGAGTGAATAAGCCTCTTTAAGAAGTAGTCAGGAAATGGCCCTTTTAAGGAACACAAGAAAATAAATAACTAAATCAAACTGAGAGGGAAGCAGAAACTATTACTATTGATAATCACTCCAAGCCAGTTATTAAGTGGAGCTTGGGTAGATTGTTGTCCAATCTATGGGCTTTAGAGTGCACTGGGGGAAGGAAGGAAGGAAGAAAGGAAGGAAGGACATCTAGCCAGTAAACCCCAAAGAAAGAGGAAGGGGAGACAGAAGGGAGAGCCTGACCTGGGTTACCCAGCTAGTTGGGTTCCCACTCAGGTAGCTCAGTCTACTCACAGGTTATGTTCATCCTTTGTTTTTGAAGATGACCAGGACATCAGAGAAATGATGACATGACTTGCACACTTGACTACAAGCATTTATTAAATGCCAACTCTATGCAAGGCACCATGCTAGACTAGACATCAGATGTATGAGATAATGTATCACATTTTTGATTCATACTAAGCTTGTAGTCCACTAAAGCTTTCAGATTCTTTTCAGACAATACCACACCCATCTTGCACTTTTGAAGTTTATTTTTTTAAAAAGTAAAGATTTATATTTATCCTTATTAAAATTTCATCTGAACATATTAATCTCAACATTCTAGGACATCAGTATCTTTGGGGAATTCAGATTCTGTCATCTAACATATTTGCTAATTGCCATCTGCAAATGTATTAATTATACCATTTACGCCTTTAACAAAGTCAATGTTAAAAATGATAAACAGAACAGGACAAGAATGGATCCTTAGGAAATCTATTAGAGACCTCCTTCCAAGTTAACATTGAATCATTAATAATTACTCTTTGGGTCTGGCAGTCAATTGATTCTGAATCCACCGAATCAGCCTTTTTATACTTCCTGCCAGGTACTCTGGTATTCAGTGGCACTGGCCTCCTGGCTACTCCACAAATGAAACACTCCATCCCTTGGCTCCAGGCATTTTCCCTGGCTGTCCCTCATGCCTGAAATACTCCCCCTCCTCACCTCTGCCTCCTGCCTGGTTTCTTTCAAGTCTGAGCAAAAGCTATCTTTCTTAATTTTAGTATCTTCTTTCTGTTATCTCCAATTTAGCCCCTATAAAGTTTGTTTGTACAATTGTCTGTATGTTGTCTCTGCCATCAGATTGTAAGCCTCTTGAAAACAGGGCTGATTTTGTGTGTGTTTATTCTTTTTCTTTCTTTGTATCCCTAGAGCTTAACATGCCCCCCCTTCCCACCCCCCAGCAGCTAGGAGGTACAGTGAATACACTACTGGAACTGGAGTCAGGAAGACTCATCTTCTTGAGTTCAAATCTGGCCTTAGACACTTACTAGCGTGACCCTGGGCAAGTCACTTAACCCTGCTTACCTCAGCTTCCTTATGTGGGCAGCTAGGTGGTACAATGGATAGAGCACCAGTGCAGGAGTCAGGAGGACCTGAGTTCAAATCTCACCTCAGACACTTGACACTCACTAGCTGTGTGACCTTGGGCAAGTCACTTAACCCCAACTGCCTCATCCTAGGTCATCTCTAGTCATCCTGATGAATATCTGGTCACTGGATTCAGATGGCTCTGGAGGAGAAGTGAGGCTGGTGATCTGCACAGCCTTCCCTCACTCAAAACAAATCAAGTGCAAGTCGTGTCATTATTTCTCTGATGGCATGGTCTTCTTTGGCAATGAAGGACAAACACACACAGAGCTTACCCCGGTGCCTAAGCACATAATAGGTACTTAATTCATTTCACTGACTTCATTTTCTTTATCATTATTAAACAATAATCTTCTAATTAGCTTGCATTTTACTCAAAGGAAATATATATATGCATATATATATATATATACATAGGTAGATATATAGACAGACAGAGCTATATTTACACGTACTTGTGTGTGTGTGTGTGTGTGTGTGTGTGTGTGTGTGTACTAGGATTGGGAGGTAAAGCCAGACAGAAGAGAAGGCAACATTGGACTTGGATTTTGAAGAACAGTCTTTTAATTCCAGCTTTGCTACTCATTATGTGGCTCTTGAGAAATGCTTTGTCCTTTCTAGGTCCCAGAGGTTTTTTTCTGTTTTTTTATTGTAAACTGAGGGATCTCTGAGATCCCTTTGAGCTCTAACTCCTACGGAAGGAATTAGAATAGAGCTAGGAATAGAAGGGAATTCAGCTTTTGTTCTTTAAGAACAAATACAGAGTGTGGTTATGTTTGCTCCCTTCACCATTAGAAAGTCACAACTTAGTATATGAATTTCCCTGGCCTGTATACTCTGCATAAGGTTGAAAAGCACACATCTTTTAAGATCATTAAATAAACAGATGTCAAAAATTGCCATAATAGCACCAGGACACTAAGAATAGTTTCTGATTAATAAGGAAATAACTTCTGTGGGATGAGATTGGCAATTTTATATTTCAAGGAGAAGATACAAAAAATTTATACAGCTGAATACCAGTTTCAGGCAAGCTATTTGAGTCAACAAAAGAAACCTCTGATTTAGCAAAGTGAATTCAATAATTAGAATTTTTATCAGTTTCCTTTAAATAATAAATCAGGAAGAAGTATGTGTTGTATTGACTCATTAGGGATGTTTTTGGTATCAGTTTAGATTCAGTGTTCTCCTACCTGAGGGATACATTTCCCCAGTATGATGAGTCATAGTATCCAAAATCTAATTACATAAAAATGGAACATTTCACCCACCAAACCTTAGATCTAGGAGACAAAACTCCTTGCAATATACTTACAGATTTGCCTAGGCAGGAACCTAGGATCCAAAATAAACTGGACAAAGACTAAAAGAAATAGAGATGTAATGGAATGATAACGATTAATGAGCATAGTTCTCTGATGGATGTTTAAAAATAGTGGGTATCCCTGAGGAGCTGTTACGTATCCAGCAAACTCCTTAAAGGCAGAGATTGTCTTTATATTTCTGGCACCTAGCAGCACATTGCCTTGAACATAGATAGATAAATAGATACAACACTGATTAAATATTTACTGTTTTCCAGATACCGTGCCAACCACTGGAAACACAAACATAAACAAACAATGGTGTTCCAATCCTCCTTACATTCTAATGAGGGAAGACAGTACATACAGGGATGCTATAAAAAGGGGCAAGTTGGTTGGTCAAGAGGTGAAGAAAAAGTCCATAGACTAGCCAGGAGTGAAGTGGACATGATTGGGGCCTCTCCTAAAACAGCAGTCCTAGAGAAGGAAGTATATAAGTACATAATAGAGATGCAAAATACCATGTGAGCTTTTCTTTTCCTTTCTTTTTCTCACACAAGACTCTCCATTTCCCTACTCCAAGGATTTTTACTAGATGTTCCTCATGTCCGGATTTTTTTTTTTCTTTTCATCTCCATCTCTTATCTTCCCTAGATTCCTTCAAGTCTCAGTTAAAGTCTCACCTTCTGGGAAAAGTTGCTCCTGATCTCCCTTAGTGCCGTTCCTTTGTTGATAAGCTCCAATTTCTCTCTTTTGTGCAGAGTTGTTTGCATGTAATCTTGACGTTAGTTTGTAAACTCTTTGAGGGTAAGGATTACCTTTTCTTTTCTTTCTTTCTTTCTTTTTTTTTTTTTAGTATCCCTGGTGCTTCCCGCAGTGCCTGACACATAGTAGGTACTTAATAAGTGCTAATTGACTAAGTAACCAAAAAATTGATGGAGAGAAATGGAGTAGAAATCATGGAATGCAAATACCCATTCATTCAGACATTATTTAAGGAAAGGAAGCTACGTTAATAGTCCTGGTGTGTTCAATTTGTTTCCCACCATTAGGTAAATGCAGTTTTCAAGTAGGAAGTAAAAGAGAGAAGAGGGCAGGGACAACATTGGTTACAGCAAAGCAACTTCCCTACCTTGGTCTCAGAACGATGAATGCACTAATTTGCATGTGTTTAGGATGCTCTACTGGCATGCTAGCCTCATGGGAAAGTAACAGAGAACACTATTCGGAAATTGTCTGTGTTTACCGTGTATCTGCACGTTCAAGAGAAGGCCCTCTGTGACTATTCTTTGCATCAAGACATGGCTGGCAAGGTTTAAGTAAATGACAAAGACAAATGCTTCAGTTGGAAGATATATGAAAAATACCAGAGGAAAAAGTCTGAAAATAAAGTGATTTTCCCTCCTGTAAAATCCTCCCCAAAGATCACCATAATCTAGTTTGGGGTGGCAGTTTCCTCAAAGTTAAAACAAAGGATTTGGATTAGTTGATCCTTAAAGTGCCAGCTCCAAGTCTCAAGGCTCTGTTGTTTCAATTTACAAGTAACAAACTCAGATGCCAGCAAAGAACATTAATGTTGGCAGGGTCTGTCAACATGGACGCATGAGTTGCATAGAAAAGTAATAAGTAAATAGCAATAACATCATTATAATAAAGAAGATTAAACAGGCAGTATAGAATGTCAGATATTCAACTGAGACTTTCAGAAATAATTTTCTTTGATACTTCACTCAATAGTGAATTCCCTGTCATTGGAGTTGTTCTGAGGTTGCTTGGGATACCATAGAAGGTTTCTTAATCTGATGTTTATGACCTTTAGATACATATATAGATGCATAGATAACTATGTTTCAATATAATTGATTTTGAAATATAACATAATTAGGTCAATATAATAATCTCTAACACATTTTTTGTGTTATTAAAAACACCATTCTAAGAAGCCATCCAAAGGCTTCATCAGACTGCCAAAGGAGTTTGTGATACCACAAAGGTCAAGAACCCCTGTTCTTGGAATGAGTTCATGTGTTTCTGTGTGGATAGGGGGTGGATGGATGAAGCAGATGACCTCTAATGTCACTTCCAACTCTGAGATTCTATGATTTTATTAATCTATCCCTATTCTATTCTAGATTTACAACTCATAAAATACCATTCCTGAAAATGGTTTACATTGATTCTCTAGAATGTTTTCATTCCTAAAGTTAGGCAACTTTCATATGCATCATTAATAAAACACATTTTCAAGCATATACTATACTCGAAGTCTTGTGCTAGGCACTAGTTAGGTTGTTTGTTTTGTCACTCTGAAAAGGAGGTTTAAAACTCTAGGCAGAGCCCAGGAAAATAAAAAACAACATATGCTAAAGCTATTTTTAGTCTCCCACTAAAGCAGGGGTTCTTAGCCAGGGGTCTGTGAACTTGCTTGTTTGTTAACACTTTGATATTGTATTTCAACATAACTGATTTACTTTGTAATCCTCTGTATTTCATCTTATTAATTTAAAAACACACTTCTGAAATGAGGTCTATAAAGGTCCATTACACACAAAAAAAGGAGAGAACTCCTCCAATAAACTGTTACTGTGATGCCTCACTTGGTGTGGAAGTAACCTTGGATGCTTGAAGACTGTACAATAGACCTCTATCATGACCTGCAGGGTTAGAAAGATTAAGAGTCCAGTGTCTTCTGTAGTCTCAAGACCAGCTGAACTAAGTTAGAAGAGAGTCATTAGCCATTTAGATGAAAGGAGATGGGTTATTTTGGTTGTGGGGGACTTTTTTTCTCACAATAAAACTCTCAAAGACTTTTTAAAGGTAGGTGTTGTTTTCTTGAATCCATAATGCTAGCAGAGTGCCCTATGTATTACTGGTACCAAATAACTGAACTGAATTCTACTACATCATGGAGGGCCTATGATCTACCACAATAGAAGGAGTACCCAAACAAATTAAATGATGGCTGATTGAAGCACTGAAAAAGGAATGTAAGAGCTAATCCGTCATTAGGAAACAATTTGGAACAACATGAAATGGGAATAATATGGAATCGACAGAACCCCCAAAACAAGATTTCAATACAAGCTGTTATCCTATCTTTGGCATGTTATATATTTTCATAATATAGAATTTGGAAAAGTAATTTGGAAGTCGCATATTAGAGAGACTTTTTAAGCAAACTTTGCAAAATATCAATTAGAAGTAATCAGGACAAATCAAAGATTGCTTATTAATCAACACCTTCCTTCACAAAATAACACAATCTGACAGTGAAATACTGTTTTCCATCCAACTCACTCATCAGTCTCACGAAAACTTTGCTTCATTGACTCAAAACCTCATTTACCACAGAGCAATTTGGACTCCAGATATCAATAAAACTTTGTTGACATTCGGTACTTTTCCTTTGAACATTCAGTTCAATAGCCCAAACAATGATTTAAAATAATCATCCCTCTGGATCCTTAATTTGACTTAATGTTAAACAAATGTAGCCATTTTTTTCATTCTGCTTATACCCATAAAGAATGAATTTTAAAAGATGGGACAAATAATGGATACAATGGAAAAAAGCATGGGGTTTTCTGGCCTTGGGCTACT
Source organism: Notamacropus eugenii (assembly GCF_028372415.1). Taxonomy (NCBI): domain Eukaryota; kingdom Metazoa; phylum Chordata; class Mammalia; order Diprotodontia; family Macropodidae; genus Notamacropus; species Notamacropus eugenii. The sequence continues at coordinate 192,217,818 of NC_092872.1, forward strand.
CCCAGATGCCAAGGTCTCAAGTATTCTGAGCAAGAAGTTGGACTGAAATAGCTCAGAAGCTGGAAGGGACTCCAGAAACCACTTAGTCTACTTCCCTCATTTTACAGGATAAGAAAATTGAGACCCAGAGAAGTGAGAACTTGCTGAAGGTCACAAAGATAGGAGGCAACAGGATTTGACCCCAGGTTTTCTGATTCTACTTCTACTGCTATTTTCATTGTATAATACTCTCTCCTAAGTCAAGAAACATAGATTCAAATCCCAACTCTAATACTCACTTGTCAATGTGATCTCAGACAAGTCATTAGCCTCTATGAGCTTCAATGTCTTCAACTATAAAATGTGCATCATACTTAACCTGCCTTGTAGGGTTATCTTGAGGAAAGCAGAGCACATTATAAACATAAAGTGCTATCATCCATGCTACTGCAATTCTGGTAATGTACTCACCAGCTCTGAGATTTCCACTATCTCTGCCAGTCCTTCAACTCACAAGTCCCAGAAATTTCTACATGTTTGACCTAAAGTAGAGGTAAAACAATGTTTGGCTCCATCAAGCTTGATCACACGGATTTTTAAAACACCAACGAGCCAGCCAACTGGTTGGGCACTGGATTCCAGTATTCTCTTTACAGAGATCAGGATGCACTGGTAGAACAGTCAGTATTCCAAACCCACAAGATTCAAACATATTAAGAACAAATGGAAACATGCTTTTCAGCTCTAGGAGGGAGGAGCCTCTGTACAAAATCCACTCAAGAATAGAGCCTGCCCATGCATTTCCAATCAGATTAAAATTAGGTAAGATGTAATAGGAACGGTTCAGGGCCCAGTAGTACTGTGCCTGGAGTCAGGGAGACTGATCAGTTCAAATCTGGCCTCAGATACTTGATCCTGGGCAAATCACTTCACCCTGTTTGCCTCAGTTTCCTCATCTGTAAAATGAACTGGAGCAAGAAATGACAAACCACTCCAGTATCTTTGCCAAGAAAACCCCAAATGGGATAATGACGAGTTGAACACAACTTTACAGCACCAACAAACATCTAAGCAAGTGAGAGCTTTTTGAGTCACTAAATCAAGTATTCAGTTCTGGTCTGAAAATCAAGACGCCTGGGTTAGAATCCTAATTCTACCACCAATTTCCTATCTGACCTTGGACAAGTCAGTCTATCTCGTTGGGACTCAGTTTTATCATCTGAAAAATGAAGATATAGGATTATTCTAAGGTCCTTTCTAACTCTGACATTCTACTATTCCTTTTTAATTTTTTTTTTTAATTTCAGTACTGGGATCTCTCTGGGAAAAGGAAACAGTCTCCCCCTTCACTTTTATGGTAAGCTATAAAAGTTTCAATTACTCACAAATGGCAAAAGATAACTCTAGATGTTTAAAGAAAGTTTCCCCTGCAAGGGATAGCTAAGCATTTGCATGTCTTTTTTATTGTTCAGTCATTTTAGTCACGTCTGACTCTTAGTAGCCCCATTTGGGCTTTTCTTGGAAAAGATACTGGAGTAGTTTGCCATATAGCTCATTTTACAGATGAGGAAACTGAGGTAAACAGGGTTAAGTGACTTGCCCAGAGTCACACAGCTAGTAAGCATCTAAGGCCATATTTGAACTCAGGAAAGATGGGTTTTCTTGACTCCGGGCTCAGCACATTAACCATTCTATTTACTATGCCTCCTTGCTGCCCTAAATATCTACCTTTGCTAAGTAAATGTTAACACTGCAGAAAGAATTCTCCTGCAACATCTGTACAAATATGCTTTTGAATGTTTCAGGAATATAAGTCTATTTTTAGTTTTTAAAAGCTTATCATAAAGGACTAAATTCCTATTTGAATGTTTCCTCTGAGCATGGAATTAACCCAAGATTTTCAAAGGCTTTGCCAGTAGGGTACAAACTTTAACAAATCATTAAAATCCTAGTTTTCTAGTTTTATTGGATGTGTCTGTGTATATGTACATATGCATATATACGTGCGTGTGTATATGTATGTATTGCTTTCCTTCATGCACTCCTTGATCCAACCAAGCTGTTCTCACGCTCTTCCTCCCACCTCTGTGCCTTTCCATTGCCTGTCCGCCATGCCTAGAAGGCACACCTTTCTCATCTCCACCTCCTAGAATCCCTCATTTCCTTCAAAGCTCAGTTCAAGTACTACCTTCTACATAAAATCTTTCCTGAATCCTTCAGGAAATTGCTAGTCCCTGTCATAATTATCTTGAATTTATTTTGTATACACTAAATTATCTTGAATGTATTTTGTATATACTAAATGTGTATATATTATTTTCCCTGCTAGCATGGAAGCTCTGTGGGGAAGAGACTGTTATGTTCCTTGTGTTTCCCTGAATGTTTGGGCTTTTAGTGAATGCTTGCTGATTGAGTGATTGAAAGGTGGGACCCATAACAAACGTGTCTATTGTATGTTGCTCAAGTTTAGAGAGGCTTATCACCAGATTGGTTGCCCAGTGATTGATTTTTTGACCACAGTCTCCCAAAGTCCGTCTCCGACATCCTGGAGGGGTTGCAATTTACCTTGGAGAAGGTCATATTGCATCAACAAAGTCACAGCACAGGAGTATTATGCCTGGTGTCAGAAGATGTCAGTATTTTCTGCTGCTTCAGATACTTGCTATGACTGTAACCTTGGGCAAATTACTTAACTCTCCTAAGGACCTGTATATTGGATGTATTGGTGTATTACAAAGGAACAGTAGGCGCCATAACACTCACTAATGCTGAACCGAACAGGAGATAATAGTTTATACTCTATAGCCCTCATGTGTTACCATTTTTCTTCTTTTCCTTTTTTGTCTTTTCCCTTAACTTTCTCTATTCTTGACCCTAGCCTTTACACACACACACAAATAAATACACATGCACACACGCATACATACACACACATACATTTTGTTATCTGGATTTGAGATTTCAAGGAAAGAGATTAAGCTTCACCCTCAGTTGGTCAAACTATAAGACAAAGAACCTGGCCACCAACAAATGTCAGGGGCTAGGTGGTTGTATGCTGAAGCTGACCAAGGTAGCTGGCACCTTTTGCAAATGTGCTAGTCTATAGTAAGTAGACCTCAAGTATCTTTGAATGCACTAAGGGAGAAGTCATCAGTCACTTTAGTTATCTCTATCTACATATCCCTTTTCTTCCCTTCAGATGAAGGATTTCCATCCCCTGCCTATTGCTTAGACCTAACAATGACACCCAAAGGCATTAATTAGCTAATGACTTTCATGAGTAAAGACACTTCTGTCCCTTTCATACAAACAGGACAGTATCTTGTATGTATTTTGTACATAGATACTCAACTACACCAAGTGTCATTTTCACTCAATTTTCACATACTTTCAGTTAAATCAGTCAATTAAATATGTATTAAATGCCTACAAAGGGCACTATTCTATGTAATGGAGATAGGAAAATGAAAATGTCATTGTCTCTGCCATCAGTCATCTTGCAATACAATAGTGATGATTTTAGCTCAAAGATATTTTAGCCCATGAAGAGTTAAAAACATCCTTGTGCGAATGGATTGAACATTCCACAGTAGAAGCCATCTGGATACCTTCAAAATGGATGACATGGACATGTGCTTTATTTCAAAAAATAGTCACATTTATCATCACCCAAGGGTCTTACTTTCACAAAGAAAACATTTTTCAGCCCATCTAAGTAATGAATATTCTTCCTTCTTTCAGGGACTCATCTGGCATCTGCCAGTTAAACATTTTAATGTGAACAGAGAAGGTGGGAATTAATTTACAGACTGGTATTGCCATATAATGTTTTGGAGATATTGACCAGAACTGAAAGAAAAATGAGGGTCAAAATGACCGGTGCCTGAATACTTGACTGTACTGAGTAGTAAAGGAAAGGAAAATCTATGTGAATTTTTTCATTAAATTTAGAAGATATCAATTTAATTGTCAAGTAGTAAATATACATTGATAAACTTGTAATGGTGAAAATAAGAAGCTGAGACTTAATGCCTTACTGGTCATCCTCTAGAGGGTAAGAATGTAATTCCCCAAGCATCATTCAAAGGTGCATTCAAAACTCTTTTCCTTTGGGTTTTCATGATTGTGCTCTATCTTTTTTCTTCTTCTTCTGGTCTGGTTATGCCTTCCCAGTCTTCTACATCCCTTGATGTTGTCCCTGTCCTAGGCCTCTGTCTTTAACTTGAACTTGTCTTGCATTCTGCTGATTGGATATTTCTAACTGGAGACCCTATAGGCATTTCAAAGGCAATATATCTAAAACAAAACTCATTATATTTCCCTCCAAACCATCACTTTTTCTTCAGTTTCCTATTTCTGTCTGAGTTACCTATGTTCATACCCTCAGGGTCATCCTTGATTCTTTCTTCTCATTTACAACTCCTATCCAACAGTTGACAAGTCTTGTCAACTATTCTATAGTATCTCTCCTATCTGTCTCCTTTTCCCTGTTCACATAGCCACTACCCTAGTTAGAGAAGGTTAGATAGCATAGTGGATGGAGTGTTGTATCTGGAGTCAGGAACCCCTCAGTTTAAATCCTGCCTCAGACACTTAGCCGCTCCAGTATACACACACACAACACACACACACACACACACACACACACATACACATACATATACATATATATATATATAATGTATACACCTTTCAAAAGCTACTTAATGTCTCCTAGTCTCAATTTCCTTGTCTGTTAAATGGGGATAATAATAGCACCTAACTCACAGGGTTATTATATAGATCAAATGAAATACCATAGATAAAATACTTTATAAATCTTAAAGAGTCATATAAATGCTATTGTTATTATTTTCTATCAGACCTTCATCACTTTTCTTCTGAACTATTACAGCAGCTTCCTAATTGACCTCCCTACTTCAAATTTCACCCCTCACTAATCTATCCTCCACTCAGTTACCAAAGTAATCTTCCTAAAACACAAATCTGACCACACTTGGGGTTTTCTTTGCAAAGATACTGGAATGGTTTGCCATTTCCTTCTTCAGCTCATTTTTACAAATGGGGAAACTGAGACAGAGTTAAATGACTTGCACAGGGTCACCCAACTAGTCAGTGTCTGAGGCCAGACTTGAACTCAGGAAGATGTCTTCCTGCCTTCAGGTCCGGCACTCCATTCCCTATGCTACATAGCTCTCGGACTTTATGGTCTAAGTATACTGAAAGTCTTGCTGCTATCCTATGCATATGACATTTCCATCTTCCATCTCCAGTCTGTTCCCTATACCTGGAAGGTTCTCCTCACCTAAATTTCTCAGATCCCTAACTCAAGTTCATCTCAAATGCTAGCTCCTACACAAAGTCTTTCTTGCTGCCCAACCGCCTTCCAAATTATTTGGTACTTATTTTATATTTCTTCTCTGTATATATGTGGTTGCTACTGTTTGACTGTAAGTTCCTTAAGGGAAGAGTATTTTGTTTTAATCTTTGTGTTGTGTACCTAGCAAAATGTCTGGCACATTTTAGGTGCTTGATAAAGAGGTGTTGACTAACCAATGATGAAGACCCTTTGAGGCATGTAAATTACCACTGGACCAAGACCTCACTCACTTACTAAACAAAGACCTTCCGAGCTCCTTGCCCATGTTCAACCAAACTCAAATCTATCTATGATCAGCAGCTATTGAAACAGCTCTATAAGTCTTACTAATGTTCAAAATGAGCAATCAAAGAGAGCTGTTATCAAGATTAATCACCTAGGCAACTCACTGCTAGAGAAGGGAGCTATGCTTTTGAAGTAGATGGTGGAGAATTGGAGGGTAACAAAAGATGAATTTATGAGCTTGCTAACACAGGCAGAGCTATTTACAAGCAAAGCCTGCCATTCTTTTATCAGTGAGGCAAACCAGCTGGCCAAATTTATCTTGACACTGAAATCTGAGGAAAGCGATAGAAATTGGTTCACAACATGATCTCTCATCAAGCCAGGAAATGATAAAAAAAAAAAAATGCCACCAAGATCTCTTTAAGTTATAAATAAGGATCAAAGATCCTAATTTCCTTAGGGACTCAAGTCTGGGGTTAAAAAATAAGCACATTTGAAAAACTGACTGGATCCTAAATATTGGTGGTGCTTGGTATGTAAACAATTGGTTCCTTTTTTGAATTTGAGGTCATGTTCAGAGGGGTTGATCAGTTCCAACAGTGTAATCAACCATCAGTTGTTCCATTCCTAAACAGCTTAGCTCACTCAGATCTTTCTGGAAGAGTACATCTCTCTACCTTGCCTAAAATTAATATTTTCTACTATACAGCTAGGCACTAGGAAGAAAGGAATAAGTATTTGTTAAGTACCTACTGTGTACCAGTCAGCACATTGAGACCTAGGGATACAATAAGAGACAAAAACTATCTCTCAAGAAGCTCACAGACCTCTCCAGATGCTCACAATTTAATGAAGGAAATAATAAATTAACAAACATGTTGGAAAACATGTTAAATATGCTGGCAGAATGGTTGGGAAAGTGGCAGAGAGTGTAAGGAATCACATAATTTTTAGATCATCTATAAATATTAACCATTGGCATTAAAAATGTTGTTTGACAACAAGTAGACAAAATATCGGAGGAATTAAATTATATCAATATTTATATTCTCACAGTGCATGAACCCAAAAGATAGAAGGAAGTTGTAATTAGGATGGCTCACAGCTTCTCTTTGGAGAGTCTAATAAAGAAGCTGGCAAAGTTTTTCACCGTGAATCCAAAAGCAACCTCCTTTCATGGAACATTTGATCATCTTCTATTTCAGTGCTCACAATAAATGTTTACAGCTTTACAACATCTGTTGAAGAGGATGAAGGGGAAGTCTCAGGGACAGAGCAGAGAGGGACGGAGAGAAAATTTAAGACTTATAGAAATGATGGTTGAAAACTGAAAACAAATAAATTAATTTAAAAAAAATTCAGTAAGATTTTTCAAATTAAATTAGTGTGCACTCTGACTTAGTGTCTTTAACGCAAAGATAGGAATAGTTGAGGGCAGCAAAACATGTCTGAAAATATGGTTCAGAAACAGGGAACGAGAGAGGCAAAGATGTGTAGACCACAGGTATTTCTCACAGTTATAAACCACAAACACTTTACTCAAGAAAAGAATTGAAAGATGCTAGACCTAGAGAGCACCAAATGATATTTTTATAAATTTAATTAATCATATTCTAACCAATAGGAAATTATTTGTTGACAGAGATGTCTCTCTTGAATGTCATCTTTATGCAGTCAGACTACCATTTTGTTAGAGTAAAGATCAGAATAACACAAAGACAGAAGAAAGAAAAAAGTGAGGAAAAGATATAGTTTACAATTAAGAACTTTGGTCTTTTTAAACAAGTTGTTCATGTCAAAAAGTAGGAAATAAATGAAAGAAAGGATTTAAATTCCAGCTATCATAATTTCATATGGGAAGTTAGCCAATATAAATTCATTTCCATAATGAAGCGACCAAAAGAGACCTTAGTCAGCAAACACTTGACTTATTTGCCAAGGAGAGACATATGGTAACCAAGGGCAACACTGGTTTAGAATATTAATTTGTTTGTAAAAACTTATGGAGAGAGATTGGGGAAAATGATGAGCAGTATTGTGTCATAAAACAGCGAATCAGGGAAGGGGGGAAAAGAGTTAAAAGAAAGCTTGGCAAGAGATTGAACTAAGTAAAGTCCTCTCAAGAGCACTAATACATGAATCTAAAAGGAAGACATCAAAGAAATAAAAGAAAAGATTGGCAAGTATTTTTATAATGAATTCTTTTCACTGTCAAGGATAATGGAGTCACCATACTTGCACCCCAACATCACTGTCCTATTTGTGTTTCCAGAAGAGATGCAATGGTACTTACCCAAGACAGAAAAGGCTGCTGAACAAACTAAGTGTACTGGAGGAGGTTCATGCTGAAGGTGATAGAATATTGAGGGCATTGAATGATCAATGTTCATGGTACCTAAAGTAGGAAAAAATTCCAAGGACACTGAATCTTGACCTTGTTACCACCAAAAAAAAAAAAGTGACAGATCATCAATAATAACAAAATAACTATGCCTACTTTCCCATCTGCATAAACATTTTTATGAATATAAACTGCACACACATTGATAGCATTATAAAAGATTAGGCAGTTTATTAAACAAAATTTCACATCTTTACCATTATACAAAGATATAGAGAATATAAAAACCCATCGTATTTACTATATGTTAACTATAAATTAAAAGCATTTGATTTGTTAGGGCAAAATACCACTTTAAAGGCTCTTTTCCAACAATGTGTGAAAATTACACAAGATTCCTTGAAAGATAAATTCATTCAGGATAACTTTGATCATTAGTATCAGGCAAGGTGTAAAACAGGTTTATCTGATGTATACTCACCAATAGTGTTCACTATTGTCTTAGGGATTCAACACATGAAGTTTCCCTCTACAGAAGAAAGAAGAAAACAAGCATTCATTAAGCGCCAAACTAACATGCCAGGGCAGCTAGCTGGTGTAGTGCATGGAACACCCAGCTTGGAGTCAGGAAGACCTGAGTTTAGATCCAGCCTCAGACATTACTAGCTGTGTGACCCTGGAAAGATCATTTAAACCCTGTTTGCCTCAATTTCCTCATCTGTAAAATGAACTGGAGAAGCAAACAGCAAACCGCTCCAGTCAGTATCTTTGCCAAGAAAGCCCCAAAATGGGGTCATGAAGAGGCAGAAACATCTGAACAACAATCTGACAGGCATTGTGTTAAGTTTTTTAAATATTATCTTATCACAACAATCCTGGAAGATAAGTGCTATTGTTTCCTCATTCTACAGTTAAGGAAATTGAGGCAGACAGAAATTAAGCAACTTGCCTAGGATCACAGAGCTTTTAAGTGTGTGAAACCTAATTTGAACCTGGAACTTCCTAGTGCACCCTAGCCACTGCACCACCTAAATATACGGAGCGAAGTAAATGAGGTTTTTGAAGTTGAAATTATGATCATTGTTATCAAGCTTCAGAACATTATAGAGCCTTCTGGATGAGATCAGTTCTAGAGTCTGGACTATCTACAATGAGGAAAAACACATGTGCATGAAGAATGTCCTTTTTCTAAGCTATCATATGCAGTTAGTTGCAGGGGTAGGTGGGTAAATATTTAACAAACAATATATACATACACATATATGTCTATTTCCATCTTTTTACTACTAATTATTTTCCAGTGATGTTCTTCATCTATAAAATGACTATGAGTCATGAAACATGACAGTCTTGAAGAATTGAAATGGATTCATCCAAAGAGAAAGAGACGAAGTCATAGTGAGAGCATGAGTATCCTGCAATACCCAATGAACAAATGAATTGAAACAAAATATGTCATCAAACCAATATATCCCCCCCAAATGTACTAGTCATTTGATGATAATAAGGGATAGTGAAGTAGATTAGGTACAAAACATACAGAAGCAATTAATACTAATAGTCTAGTATCCAATTAAATTCAAAGATGAATTTGAGTTTGAGAAAAACTGATGGGAAAATTGGACAGTAATATGGAAGAATTTAAATTTAGACCAAAATGGACGTTACCTAATTTAAAAGGTCACATCACAAACAAATTAAACATGGGAAAATAGCTTTTAGATCTATAAATAGAGGAAAAGTTCATGACCAAAAGAAGGTATAGAGATGATCACAAAAAGACAAAGTGATAATTTTGAATAAATAAAATTTAAAAGGTTTTGCATAAAAATTCAACATTGCAAAGATTTAAACAGAAACAACTAGGAAAAATCTTTGCAGCAAGTTTCTCTGACACAGAACTCATTTCTAGAATATATAAGGAACTGATTCAGATTTATAAGAATATTAGTCATTGTCCAATCCATTAACAGTCTAATGATACAAACAGGTATTTTTCAAGGGAAGAGAACTAGGTTATGCCTAGTCATATTAAAATAAAATGCTCCAGATCACTAATAATTAGAGAAATGCAAATTAAAGCAATTTTGAGGTTTCACCTTATACCCATCAGACTGGCAAAGATGATAAAAGGAAAATGACAAATGTTGGATGAACTGTGGGGGGAAAGCACATTAACACATCATTGGTAGACATGTAAATGGATAAAATCATTCTGGAAAGCAATTTGAAATTATACACAAAAGTTACTAAATATCTTCAACCCAGATTATTATACCAAATAAAAAAGAAAAAGATACAATATTTTCAAAAACAGTTATAGTAGCTCTTTCAACTAAAAATTGGATACTAGGGGAATGAGTTAGGGAATGACTGAACAAATCATGGTATATGAACATAATGGAATACTGTTGTGCTTTAGGAAATGATGAAAAGGATGATTTCAATGAGACATGGAAACATTTGTGTCACTTGACACAGAGTAAATGAGAAAGACCAGAAGATGAATTTTTACCATAATATCAATATTATAAAAATGAACAATTTTGAAAACTTGTATAACGTGATAAAAAAATGAAATGAGAAGCATAAAAACAATTTACACAATAATGATGACATTATAAAGGTAAACGACTTAGAAAACCATAAGAACTCTGAGGACAGATGATGAAGCATGCTACTCACCTCCCGACAGAGAAGTGATAGACTCAGAGCAGAATGAGACTTATTTACTTTTGGATATGGCCAATAAGAGAATTTGTTTTGCTTAACTATGCACATTTGTTACAAGGATTCTGTTTTTCCTTTTTTCATTTTCCATTGAAGTAGGAGGTAAGAGGGAGAGAAGTAGGTTTCTGTTCATTAAATAATAAAATTTAATTAAACATAAAATTTTAAATAAAATGACTGGGCTAGGTAGCACAGTGGACAGAGTTCCCGGCTTGGAGTCAGGAAGACTCATCTTCCTGAGTTCAATTCCATCCTCAGATACTTGCAAGTCACTTAACCCTGTTTGCCACAGTTTCCTCATCTGTAAAATAGAAAAGGAAATGGAAAACCACTCCAGAATATTTGCCAAGAAAACCTCAGATGGGGTCATGAAGAGTCAGACATGACTGAAATGATTGAAAAACAAATATCTACTTCTCATCACCTTGAATATTCTAGGGCCATTTGGGAGTAGGTCAAGTTACTGGTGATAAAGGGAGGTCTGCAGATGAATTATCTGTCCATTCAGGTAACACTAATGCCAATAACCACGCTAAAACTCACACCAGCAAATTCATATATTTCAAAAATTCTCTCATAAGAATGAAGACAGCTGCTTCCCAGATTATGAAGCCGTTTTCTGTGCTAGGGAGTATCACTATCCATATGTTGCTGACACATACAGGTATGTGTTTGGCCCTCCTATGCGTAGCATAATACACAGATGAATCTTAAATGGGATGATGACAAGAATGTTGCATTTGAACTCAGAAGACTTGGGTTCAAAATGCTGAAATTCATGAAAATGCATATATTTTGGAGAAGAATAAATACAACTGTGAGAATGAAATCAAGTGAATCAATGTACCAGTATAAACATTTTGTCAGTTGTCACTTCTTTTCCTCATAGCAGACCAAACACTTGCAAACTGAATGTTAACATCCTTAAACCACTCACCAAAGTTGCTTAAAGTAAATAAACATTTTCAAAAGTTATTTTGGAAAAAGACAAAGGTAAAACATGAAATGATGAAACAAAGAAATATTAATAAAACAAAAGGAAACAAAAAGAATTTCAGAAGGAGACACGAAAAGGTTGATTTTATTGCAACCATGTTGAATTTAATATACATTTTCAAACTGTAGATAACAGAAGTTCATGATTTCATTAAAAAGTGAATGAGTAAATGAATGAAAAACTTTCATTAAGAACTTAGTACATATCAAGCATTGTACTAAGGGTTAGAGATAAAAACATAAAAGATATTATATCTGATGTAGTCTTGGTCCTTAAGAAGCTTATATTCTAATAAAACCAATGGGTTTATGGTAATAATGACCAAAACAAGATACTCCCTTCTGAGAAATCACAGGGATGGTGAGTAGACTCATCAGGGAGTGGATTCACATGCCCTTCCCAAAAGCAATGGCAGTATTGACTTGATTAGATCTCCCAAAGGAATATGTGGGAGGAGGCAGGGTAAAGAAGTTATGGCAATGGGGCAAATGATAACATAGCTAGGATAGGAGCTGAAAACATCGTCTGGTGCTTTGAGACCCACTAGATATGGTGGACTGGCTACTTGAATTTGAGCTCATTGACTCACCAATCAGGACAAGTATTCTCCAAGATGAAAGTTCCCAAGGTAGTTAGAGTAAGTCCCCTAGAACACAATCTCTGGAGGACCCGTACCCTAGATGATGTAGTGGCATGGTGAATAGCAAGAAGATGGCTGGGATGGAGTGATGGATTCACATATCCTTAGCCAAGGAATTTTGGAAACATAAAGATCTACATATTGATAACTGATAGGAAAATTCTAGCTACATAATTTCTAATACCATGAAACTATTATTTTAAGAATATTTTTCTTAAGATAATAAGGATAAGTTTTGCAGAAATTCTGAACTTTTGGATTCATACTCCCTGTGTAAAACATACAAAAAGCATCTAAACACAAAGCAGAAACAGTTTAGGAGCTGAAGGTTTGACATGATGGCAACTCACACTGCGAAGTGGCACAATCCAGTCTCTCTCAGCTTGCTGATAATGCACTGATTTTAAATGTGACCAAGTGGAAAACTTTCTCTCCTGCCAAACTATTCACTGGAACTTTGATAAGGTGATAATTCAGGACTGGGTAAAAGTTCATAGAATTACTGAACTTAGAGGATGATTTTTTTTTTCATTTTAATTCTTTGTTAAAAGGGAAGGCTCTTTGGGACTGGAAAAGAGTAGGGATACAGGGGAGATGCAGATGTTATATCAACAAAAGACAACAATTTTTAAAAATCTATTTAAAAAAAGAAATTAGAAGAGGAAAAGATGTGTTATGCCATTCCATCGTTTGTCCTGCATCACAAAATGTACTTTGTGATGTATCTTAAAGTATTTCAAATATGCTGAGAAGGTTTTCCATTCTCACCTCCACCCCCTAAAATCCCTGGCTTCCTTCAAAGCTCAATCAATCTTTCCTCAAGAGATCTCTCCCCATCCCCCATCTGCTAGAGCTTTCTCCTCTAAGATTATCTTCTTTCTGTTCTGAATGTATCATGTAGGTAGGTAATTATTTACATTCTGTCCCCAACCATTAGAAAATAAGTGGCACAGTAGATAGAGTGGTGGGTCCGGAGTCAGGAAGACCCAAGTTCAAATCTGACCTCAGACACTTACTAACTATGCGATCTTGGGCAAGTCATATATCTTCTGTTTGCCTCAGTTTCCTCAACTGTAAAATTGTGGTAATAATAGTACCTACCTTACAGAGTTGTTGTGAAAATCAAATAAGATAATATTTGTAAAGTATACACAGTGCCCAGCACAATGTATATGGCAAATACTTGCTACTGTTATTAAGTTCCTTGAGGGTAGTACTGTTTTTACTTTTATTTGCATCCCCAGTGATTAGCCAAGTGACCATGGCACATAGTAAGGGCCTGATAAATGTTTAGTGATTGATTAATTCAATTAATTATTATATTCATCCTTTTCCTTGAAAAAAATTCTTAAATTGAGATTTTCCTAAAAGTAATTTTCCATTGATAAGATTTAAACTCAATTTGAATTTACTTTCATGTTGATACTTTCCCCTCCTTTCTGCCTATCTAAATCCTATCTATTTTTTAAAGATCCAGTTTAATTTTCAACTCCCTCTTCCAGGAATTTTTTTCCTAACTAGTAGCTATTTCCATTGAACCCTTTTACCCTGAAGATTCTGTAGTACACAATGGTATACTTTACTATATGATAGAGTGTCTGTTTACAGTGGTTTCATGTGTATTATTTTTTTTTAATATAAATTCCCTGAATGCAGAGACTGTCATATATTGAAGATTTTCAATACTTGTTTTCTTTCTTTAGACCACTTTCCTATTCATACTTACTCTTATGAGGATCATAGAGTTAGAGTTGAAAAGGATCACACTGAGTCCACCCACTTCACTTTCCAGATGAGAAAACTCTGTCCACACAAGGAAACTGAGGCCCAGAGAGGTTAGATGACTTGCCCATTATCACACAGAGAGTAATGGCATTAAGCAACATTGGAACTCAAGTCTTCTACACTCCCATTCTATTCAACATGGAACCAAAAAATCAAATGACCTTTGGAGTTTGTTGTCAAGATATATTAGTGAATTTCAAAATTTAAACTGTCTGATAGAATAGAAGAAATCTCAGGAAAACTATTTTTCCTGTTTTTTCTATAACATATAAAGCCATCTTGATCACCTTCTTAGATTTCCTTATCCCCATATAGTAGAAGACAGGAAACAGGTTCTGACAGATGTCTAGGGCTAAGCACAACACCTACCTAACCTTCCTCCTTCTTCTGGACATATCAAAGGGATATGTCCAGATCTATATCTGGACATCAAAGAGATCTATATCCTTTTCTCCCAAATTGGCTTATTTGGCACAGCTGATGTGTTAGACGCCATCTGTTCTCCCTTGTTCAGGAATTTCAAATGGTGACAAAAAAATCTTGGTACTGAACTTCTGATGACTTCTGACTTCTCACCTGCTTTTTGTCAGAGTCCTGTTTTTTAAAAAAAAAGTCAAATGTATATCTATAAGTGTACCATGACATAACTTGGAATAAGTACAATTTTTTTTTTAGATAAAAGTCATTAGACTTAGGAAAGAAAGGGAAGAGTTTCTTGGCCAATTTTCTCTGACATGTGAATAAGTGACATGTTTAAAATAATGTATGGTTTTGTGCACATGCTTTCAAAATGATATTAACTAGTGATTAGATAGTTATAATATTTTAGGGTTGAAAAGGACCTAGAAAAGCCATCTATTCTATCCTCCTACCTTCAGAGTGGATCTTAGAGTCTCAGCTATCTGGAATATATCATACTTTATTTTAAGATAGAAGTGGAGGAATGCATCTGTTCCCAAACCTCACCCCACCGGAAGGTCATGTCAATACTTAAGAATCAGAACATTGTCTAACTAAAATTCTTCAGACTCCTTGAGTTAGGGACCAGCTGGTCACCATCTTTTACATAAAAGTCTTTTGTTTGCTTAAAAGATCCATATTAAAACAATCTTTTCTCCAATCAAAATAATTTGAGTTCCTTTCATTTTTTCTCCTTTCTTGTCCAACCCTTTGTCATCTTTGTGCCTTTCCTTGGTGTCAAGTCTTCCCTCTGGCGGTAAGATCCTTAAGAAGACATAAATACCAGAATAAAGAAGTGGCCAATGTCTTTCTACTTGTTATGTTCTTATTTACATCTCTAGGCCATACCTCTTTAAGACTTTTGTGTCCTTTTGAATTTGAACAACTTGAATTGTATGCATAAAATAAAAATCCATAAATGACAGCTGGAAATATTCAACCAATAAGCATTTATTAAACACCTGCTGTGTGCTGGGCATGGGAGACACAAAGAAAAAAAATGAAATAATCCTTGCTTTTAATAGCTTGGAGGAGACAGAATGTACATATAAAAGTGTATTCAGAATAAATATGTACGGAGTAATTTTTCTTTTTTTTGCTAAATACAAGGTAAATAGGAAGAGAGGACCGTAGTAATTGGAAGGGTCAGGGAAGGCTCCAAGGTAGTGGTTAACTTAATCTGAAGGAAGTAAGGGACTGCAGGAGGCAGAGGGATGGAGGGTAAAGAGGGATTCATTGTTTGTTCAGTCATATCCAACTCTTCATGACCCAATGGATGTTTTCTTGGAAAGGATACTGGAGTGGTTTCCCTTTCCTTCTTCAGTACCATCTCTTCCATTTTACAGGTGAGAAAATTGGGACAAACAGGGTTAAGAGACTTGCCCAGGGTCATATAGCTAGGCCACATTTGAACTCAGATGTCCTTGACTCCAGGTCCAGTGCTCTATCCACTGTGCCACCCAGCTACCCACATAGAGGATAGACACTGCAATATTGTAGGCTCATATAATCAGAATGAAGAATATATGGAAGGGAACAAAGTGTGTGAAGACTGGAATGGTAGGAAGGAACTTGGTTTTGAAGAGTTTTAAATGCCACTGGAACTGATTTTTGATCTTGGGAAATAGCAGACACTGAGGCTTATTGAGTGGAAGTGGGGGTGGCAGTTTGGAGGAGAACCTAAACTAAAGTAATATCTCTTCAAGTAACGAGAAAGGATTAGATTTGAGATGTTATAGATGTAGAATTGGCAGCATTTAGCAACTGATTGCATAGATGAGATGCAATAGAGTGAGGGGTCACAGATAATGCTGAAGTAATCTAGGGTCTGATAGAATGGTGGTGACCCAGATTCAAACAGAAAAGGTCAGTAGAGGAGTGGGTTTGGGGAGTAGGTACTGAGTTATATGTTTTATATCTACTAATGTTGAGATATCTTTTGGATATCATCTTTGGAACATCCAGTAGGCTGTTGGTGATGAAGGATTAGAACTCAGGAAAGCTCCTGGTACTTGGATATATAGATCTGTGAGTAATCTGCATAAAGAGAATAATTAGACCCATGGCAGATGATAAGGTCTCCAAAAGAGAGAAAAAGGCCCAAGACAGAGACTAAGAGTATACCCCCAAAGTTGGTACATCTCCGCTATTTAGGGAATGAGTTAAATTTATGCACATGCTGCAATTCAAGTTCATTTTATAAAACCAATTCTTACCTTAAAAAGGTATCTTAAGATTAAACACATATCTTCCCTATACATGTAAGAATAGGGATTTCCCCTCCAACCTCAATTAATGCAATTAATCACACAAAGACCAGACAGCTGAATAAATTAAACAAAAATATAGATGAAGTGTGAACAAGTCACTACTCAATCTGAGAATAAGTGCTCTGATATTTGGAAAAATACATACATAATTGACTAAAAACAATCACACACACTTCCTTGAGCCTATATGAAATGACTGACCAAATCAAAATTAAAGTTTTGTGACAAATCAGTCAAGTGGTAAACCAGAGAGTTGTAGTGGGATGGGCTTTATTTGATTCAGTGGGTCTCCTTTGTAGCTTAGGTTGATATTAGAATGAAAGGAGATGTTTATACATCATTCAACTGTTAACCAAAGGAAATTTATCTAGTCACGACTTAGGATACTCAACAAGGATATAGGACTCAGTCCTAGGAGATGTGCCCTATCTCCCACCTTGTCTCCATATGGAAATAAATCTGATCAACACAGCAGGGCATGCTGATTCATGTGGCCTCGGGGCATCTGCCAAGTCTGAAGGACCTGGCTTTCAGTGGGCTTTTAACCAAATAGGAAGCCATATAAACAAGGCCTGAGCCCTCCAAGGAGCTGAATAATGGTTGGGCAGCTTGAGTTTTAGCCCTGGAGGATGATCAACTCTTTGACCTAGCTTCTTCATTTATTTAAAGAACTTACTCTAAGCAACATGGCCACAGTGGGCAAGGTGAAGGTGTGTGGGGAGGGGAGAATTCCTGGGCTATCACATGGAACTGATTCCCTGAGAGAGACTCATCCCTCACAGGAGGGAGGAGAAAATATCTCCCCCCACCACAATCATGTTATTGGAAAAACTGGAACAAATTATGACTTAACTGGAATATTATTTTGCTGTAGGTAATGATGAAAGGAAGGGATAGTTCGAAGAACTTTGGTAAGACTTGTGTGAACTGATGGAAAATGCAAAGAGAATTAAGGGGTGAGAAGGAGAAAGGGAGAGGGAGAATGGGGTAAATTATCTCACATAAAAGAGGCAAGAAAAAGGTTTTACAGTGGAGGAGGAGACAGGGGAGGTGAAAGGGAATGAGAGAACCTTACTCTCATCGGAATTGGCTCAAGAAGGGAATAACGTACACACTCAATTGAATATGGAAATCTATCTTACTATAGGGGAGAAGGGGATAAGAGGGAGGGCGTGATAGAAGAGAGGACAGATTGGAGGAGGGGGTAATCGGAAGCAAACACTTGAGGAGGGACAGGGTGAAAGGAAGCAACATGACTGTTATGGAAGTGTTTTGCATGACTACACACATGTATGACCTATACCAAACTGTTTGCCTTCTTAATGAGGATGGGGAGGGAGGATGCATGAGATTTTGGAACTTAAAGTGGTAAAAAGAGTGTTGAAAAAAATTTTACATGTAACTAGGAAATAAGATACACAGACAATGGGGGATAGAAATCTTTCTTACCCTATAGGAAAATAGAAGAAGGGGATAAAAGAAGGGAGGTGATAATCACAAGCAATACACTTTGAAGAGGGATAGGGTGAAAGAAAAGAGAACAGAATAAATGGGGGTAGGGGAATAAGATGGAGGGAAATACAGTTAGCAATAATTACTGCAAAAAAATTTTTGAAGCAAACTTCTCTGATAAAGGCCTCATTTCTCTAACATAGAGAGAATTGTATCAAATTTATAAAAATAAAAACCATTCCCCAATTGATAAATGATCAAAAGATATTATCAGTTTTTAGGTGAATAATTAAAGCTATCTATAGCCATATGAAGAAATATCCTAACTCACTAATGATTAGAGAAATGCAAGTTAAAACAATTCTGAGGTACTGCCTCATTTCTACTGGATTAGAAAAAAGGAAAGAAAAGGTAAATGACAAATGTTGGAGGGGATGTGGGAAAAAATGAGACATTAATGTACTGTAATTGGAGGTGTGAATTGATTAAACCATTCTATAGAGTAATTTGGAACTATGCCCAAAGGGATGTAAAACCACGTGTGCCCTTTGATATAGCAGTACCACTACTAGGCCTGTATTCCAAAAGAGATAAAAACCAAAAAGGAAAAGACCTATATGTACAAAACAAAGCTCTTTTTCTAGGGGTAAAGAATTAGAGATTGAGGGGATGCACACCAATTAGGGTATGGTTGAATAAGTTGTGGCAAGTAATTGTGATGGAATACTGTTATGCGATAGGAAATGATGAGCAGGATGCTCTTAGTCAAATCCAGAAAAACTTACATGGGTTGATGCAAAGTCAAATGTAATGGGTACAAAGTAATAGCAAGATCGTAGAATGATAAGCTGTGAATGACAACTATTCTCAGAAATACAACGGTCCATGACAACTCTGAAGGACTTAAGATGAAAGAGAAAGAACTGATGATATCTGAACACAGACTGAAGCAACATTTGTGGATTTTTCACTTTCTTTGTCTTTCTTGAGTTTTTTTAATCTATGCTTTCTTTCATAACATATTATAGATGTGTTTTGCATGGCTACATGTATATAACCTATATGGAATTGCTTGCCTTCTCAATGGGAAAGGATCAAGGGAGAAAATTTGGAACTCAAAATTTAAAAACAAACATTAAAAGTTGTTCACATGTAAAATTAAATACTAAATAAACACTAATAAATGATAAATATAAATACAAATAAATACAAAATACATAAATGCAAAAAATACAAAAAAAGTTTAAAAAATTTTTAAAAGAAAGTGGAGGAAGAAGTACCTGGAGAACAATTTATGCAATAACAACTAATTTTCTAAAAAGGAATAACCTTGAGGGACTTAAGATCCTTAATAGATGAAATGACTAACCATGATTTCAAAGTGCTGATGATGAACAATGTTACTCATTTCTTGACAGAAAAATGAGGGAATGAAACATACATTTTTGAACACGATCAATACAGGAATATGTTTTGCTTGACTGTGGCTATTTGTTACAAGGGCTTTTTTTTCCACTTGAGGAGAAGGAGATGGAGAGAGGGAGAGAAAAATAAGTGCTTATTCTTTTTTGAAAATTTTAACTAAATAAAAAAAAAGAAAAGAAAGTAGAAAATAACATACCCAAACAGTAGCAGAGGGAAACATACTGGGTATAAGTTTGGGGTCTCCTGAGAAAAGGTAAAGCTATCCTTCTGTTTCCTTACCTCCCAACTAGAAAAGTGACAAGGCATAAGCTTGTCTCCCACCCAGCTACTATGTGTTCATGAGCACCTGGCTTCTCTGTATTTATCCTTTCCTGTTCTTAGACAAAGGATTATTTTGAAAAGAGAGTAATCAAGTGACCTATTAAGTTCAGCTCTAGAAGTCCTGTCAGAGCTCTTACTAGAGGCAGTAGTAGTAGCTAACAACAGATGAAACCTTTATAGAGAGATGTGGTAAGACAGGTTAAGTATAGTGTCAGGTGCAAGGAGTAAGATCTGCTCAAGGCAGAGAGAAGTGCTGCCTGCAGGGTCAACAAAGCCACCAACCCTCAGAGACTAGAAGAGAAAACACCTAATGAAGACTCCAGGAAGGGAGAAATTCAGAAACCAGAATTTGTGAAGTACCCCTTTGCCACATGTTTCCTCAACATACGTGTCTTACAATCAATGTCCTTCAACGTTTTGAACTCACACTTCTCAAGATTCTTGTGTTTGCAGGGGAAGAATATGTTCCCAGTCTGGGGGTGAATTTGGGGGAGTTGTTTCATTCCAGCTGTTGTTATCGTATTTGCTTAGTAATATCTGTTGTGAGAGCTAAATAAGTTTAGCTGCTAATGAGAAGTATGCCAATGGGAGCATGTGAATGGCAATTCTAGAAATCTCAGTGCCTCAGGGTCATCCCCAGAACCCTGAGGAAAATAGCAGTCAACTGATTTTCTGGGGATCCCAGTGTGTCGATGTGCATAGGGATTAGGGAAGAAACCCAGAAGGGAGTGCTACAGCTCCACAGTTATTAAATTTAAATAACCACAATTATTAAAGTTTAAGACAACAATATGATGCCACCATACATAATGGATTCTTATCTCAGATGGAATGATAAAGAAAAAGTGGGAGTTGTTGACAAAAAGATAAACTAAATCTTGTAGCTATCAGAATTGGAGAACATATCGGCTCTTAAGAGAACATTTCCTTTAAATGCCACCTACCCGTTAATAAAAATGAAAATAATATTTCACATTTACACAGCACTTTAAGCTTTGCATGGTGCTTGATATACATTACCTCATTAGACTAAGTAGGTAAAAAACAAATGAGGCTATTCAAGTTTTGAAAACAACATGAAAATTTTATGAAGACGTTATATATCCCGATAGGTTTTGTGATGTTTCAGAAATTAAATTGCTGAGCCAAGGGCAGCTTGTTTTATTTACTCAGATCCATAGTTATTTTTCTACAGACTTTACCATGAACCACTCAATGTTCTCTTCCATTTATGTGATTTAGTTTTCTTATTTCTGTCACCTCTTCCCCATAACCTTAAAGGGAAAGAACTAGCATCCTAATAATTTGCACATCTATTCTCAAAAGGCACCTGGTTGAATTGGTGAGTTATAGTTCGACTGAATTTCTATTAGACTAATTCTTAACTGAAAAAAAGTTATATTTTGACATTGCGAACTTGTCCACACACATGCCATATAAATATGTAAAAGGTGGGGTTGAAACCACCTGAGCTCCTTTAAACCTTTATACCATAATTAGATGAGCATTTGTCTCAAATAATCAGTCACACAAAGGCCTTAAACCAAGTGCTAAAAGGCCTTTGAGCTGGAATGATTTTCTACAAAAACTGAGTTTGAATAGGCCTTGGCCAAACCCCAGGAATTTTCTCTAAATTATCAAGTGATTTGAGGAGGGAGTGTTTTCCAGAAATTGGAGGAAATATGGCCTTTTAGCACCCTTGTGTGCAGGGATCCCCCCTGAGGGGAGGGGATAAAGGTTTAAGCTTCAGCCTTGGTTGGGTCATCTCCTTGCTTCCTCCCTTCCTCCTTCTTTGGCTGGAGGAGGACTTTGAGAATATGAGGATGTGGATTTCCCATTTTCCCATCAGCATTCATCATCCCAATATAGCAGTGGTTAACAATAATGTCGAGTCAGGAACCAAGAACAGTCTGAACTTAAAATACCATAAGGAACCCAGGAAGGAACCTATGCCAGCACTAAAGGGAACTTCTTGAGCACCCTACTAATAGAAGAAAATGACTTCCAATAACCAAGAGCTCTAAATTACCTCTTTGCCACATGTTTTCTAGGCTTGAGTCCACTTTCCCCTGGATTCTACATGGACTTGAAGGAGAGACCAGTACAGATATTTGGGGTGGTGTGGAGAGATGTTTTGTAACAACCGTTCTTATTGTTCTACCTTAGTAAATATTCCTCTTAAAGTATTTTCTTAAGGGTTAGTGACTAAATTGATTCTCAACTGATAATCTTGGAGGAGAAGTATACCAGTAAGGGATCAAGACAGTAGTAGCATTGGAGAATTACCCCAACCCTTTAGGGATACTCTAGAACCTTGAGAGGGAAATGTAGTCAAATTCTGGGGATCCACTGGAATTTATATGGGTTACCCATATGCCCCGATGGTTTACTGAAGTGTGTCCTCTGTGTATGCTACAGCCAGCTTCTTGGAGCCACAAGTGAGAGTTGAGTTCCAGGAAGACACCAAAAGGGGATGAAGAGTCCTGAAAACGGCTTGGGAAGCCCTCCCACCAGAGGTGATAGTCTTCCTTAAACATCTCATACACTACACACACACATATATGACTAATAACTATTACATTGGCCTTTTAACCCCTAGCGAAAATTTTAAGTCAATTACAGACCAAAGGCTGTGATAATGACTGTTTTGTTTGGATTTTAGATATATTTTAAGTCATTCATTTGATTGTATTTTCTGTAAATCTGTTTCTTTGTAGGTTGTTTTTCAACAGTAAGAGAACAAGGCTCGTAAAACAGAAGACTGCACTATTTCCATGGATTAAAGACACTAATAAAAAAAAATCTGGCTGATTTAGCAAAACAAGATTATTTTGCCTTTTTTCTCTTTCCAGACACTGTTGCTCTTAGTTCATTTACAATTTTATCTCCTCATGCCATGTGATGTGTAATCAGAGCCCAGAGCCTCAACAGGAAGTCCATAGTAGTTCTTTCAAACAAACTTGAACAGTTTAATAACATTATCTAACAGCATGCTAAATTCCTTTGGTACCATCTTTGTGGAATTCAGCTCCAGCTCCACATTTTTAAATGCCAGATGTGTTTTAATAAACCACATAATGTTCAATATATTGAACTCCATTTTAAAAATCGCATTACATTTGGGATAAAGCAAATGTGAGTTATTTAGAATAAAATAACAGTGGCTTACGATGGAGCTTTGA
This sequence comes from Notamacropus eugenii, assembly GCF_028372415.1. Taxonomy (NCBI): domain Eukaryota; kingdom Metazoa; phylum Chordata; class Mammalia; order Diprotodontia; family Macropodidae; genus Notamacropus; species Notamacropus eugenii. The sequence goes on from NC_092872.1 coordinate 192,241,004, forward strand.
TAACAAAATAGTCCCAAAGTATATTTCATATTTAATTTAAATGAGGTTTTGAAAGGCTTTATTAACCACCCCTACCTTCACCCCTTGTGATTATTTACACACAGTTTTGAGATTGTTCTTGTCATTTTCACATTTCACCAGCTGGTGAGATTTTTTTACTAGTTTTTTAATCTTGATATCATATGTACAGTAACACAGGCCCATAGCACCATACAATTTAACACTCAAATTTTCTAAAATACATTTGGTAAGTTTCCCCTAACTAAACTATGAGCTTCATGAAACCAGAGACCATTTCTTATTAGACTTCTGAATTCCTCATAGCACGTAGCCTGGTGCTAGGTATATAGTAGCTGTGAATAAATATTCTAATAGTGCAGAGATCTCAAAGATGAGCTAATTTTCTCCAATAATTCTGATTTCTGTACTGCTCTTCCACATCCTTTTCCTAACAGTGCTGGGGGAAGTGGGCTCCCTTGCTTGAGTTCTCTACATTATATGGACATCAATAGAGTACATAGGCTCTCCATCAGTTACCCCCATTCTTGCTCAATAATAAGTCCACTATTTTTACCCTACTCACATGTTCCTTGGAAGACATCCTTTATAGTTATCAATCACTCAGTCAAAAGCATTTTAGTAAATACCTCCTGTGTACCAGGCACTTGCTAAGCTCCAGGGATACAAAGACAAACAAAACAAAATAAAAATTGCAAATAGTCCCTGCTCTAAAGGAGTCTAATCACAGTCTAATCAGGAGAGAACATGCAAACAACTACGTACAAATAAAATATACACAAGATATATGGATATCATCTTAGAGGGAAGGTACAAGCACGAAGGGGGATTGGGAAAGGTTTCTTGCAGAAGGTGGGATTTTAGCTGGGATTAAAGAAAATCAGGGAAGTCCTGAGGGGAAGATGAGGAAGGTGAGAAACAGACATAAGAGAGAACCAGAATGTCTTGTGTGAAGAACATTAAGGAAGCTAGTGTTATTAGATCGAAAATATGTGGAGGGAAGGAAGACATAAGAAGACTGGAAAGGTAGAGGAGGCCACATTATGAGGACTTTGAATGCCAAGCAGAGGAATTTGTATTTGATGGTGGAGGAGGGAGCCACTGGAGTTTATATGATCACACCTGTGCTTTAGGAAGATCAGTTTGACAGCTGAGTGGAGGATGGACTAAGCGGGGGAAGACTTGAGGCAGGGTGACCAGCCGCAGGCTATTGCAATATTCCAGGTATGAAGTGATGAAAGCTTGTATTGGTATCAAAGGAGAGAATGGGGAGCTACAAAACCTGGGTAATGAGGGGAGCGGTGGTGCATATGACAGAAATAGGGAAGAGAAGAAGAGAAGAGAAAATGGGAGGAAAGAAACTGAGATTAGTTTGGAGGGTTTGGGGAAAGATGTTGAGGTCAGTTTTGGACATGTTAAGTGTAAGGTATCTACAGGACATCCAGTTCAAGATGTTCAACAGGCAGTTAGTTGTGTGTAACTCCTTTTTTGGAATATGTTACTGTGCCCTCACACTTACTCTGTGCCTTTTGAGTAAACCTCAACTGCAAGTATTCACAGTCTGTGGTATTCCAAGAATCACAGCCATACCTTATCAAATAATTCGCATTAAAAAATGGACCTTTGTTTCACAGAAAAGTTCGTTGCAGTCATTAAAAAAAAAAACTTTGAATTTTTCTCAAAAGCAATCCAGACTATTCTCTTTCTGTTCAGTTCTGGGCTGAGTTCATTTCCAATCCAATTAATATTTACTAAGCATCTACTATGGGCCAGGCACAGTGCCAAATACTGGGGACAAAATTAATAAAAACAAAGAAGTGCCAGTTTTTGTCCAATCTATTAGATTATAATCTCCTTCAGAACAGGGCCTGTATTTCAGAATATATTAACTGTGTGTGTACATACATACATATACATATGCACAGTGTACATATATGTATGTATATAAGAGTATATACATATTTAATATATGTTATATATAATATATGTTATATATAATATAATGTTTGTATATATGAGCATGTGTATACATACACACGTATATGTGCATATATATACATATACACACTATGCATATGTGTGTATAAGTACACGTATATGTGCATATATATACATATACACACTATGCATATGTGTGTATAAGTACATATACATATTTGTATAATATATGATATATAATGTATATGTGTATGTACATGTGTGTATATACATATATGCATACACACAGATGAACGTTCTAGGCTAACAATAGCACTGCATATCATGATCTGGATAATAGGTTTTCTTCATCTACTTGTTTTTCCTGTGTAGGTAGTTAGGTCAAACTCTTTTGCATAATGATGGATCTCATTCCAGAGGGCCTTTGTTGTTGATCATTGGTCACTGGAAAAAGATCTCACTTTTATAGTATCAAAAGCTAAGTTGTTTATAGACCAACTAAGAACTGTGATTCTTATAACAGGAGCAATCAGGGCTATTTGGTTTATTTGTAGAAGTGGAAAGGAATGGGGAAGAAGGGAACATGTATTTATTAAGGGACTATTATGTGCCGGGCAACATGCTAAGTACTTTACGAACATTATCCCATTTAATCTTCACAACTCTGTGAGAGAGGGGCTGTTGTTATTTTCATTTTAGAGCTGAGGATACTAAGGCAGGCAGAGGTTAAGAAAATTGCCCAGGAGTCTGAGGCCTGATTTGACCTGAAGTCTTCCTGAGTCCAGGTTCATGCTCTATCCACTGCCCCATCTATCTGGAAGGAACCTTAACTATCCTCCAACATACAACCCAATTGGTTACAAACTTGAAAATAAGAGGAGCTAATATGGAATTTACTCTCTAATTGTCAAAGATAAGCTATTGAGTGACACGAAGAAACATCCTAGTGGAATGAAGATGGATTTTCCTCACGAACATCTGACTCCAAGTGCCATCTATGCTGCTCACTAGGGATATAACATTGGGTAAATCAGAGGATTTGAGTTCAAATTCCACCTCTCACTTGCCCTCCTTGCATCATCACTTCAGTTTCCTGAGTCTTAAGGAATGAGGCCAGATGGTCTTTGATGTCCCTTTCAGCTCTACACCTATATTCCTGTGACCTCCTTGGTCCTCAGTTTCCTCATGTGAAAATTAGAGTCATTTCAGATGAACTCTAAGCTTTAAAACAACAATAATAACAACAATATTCTATCAAACAGGTATTTTAATGCATAAACATAAGGAATTGGATGTTTTGCTTCAGAAACTCAGATTTCCAGGAAGCTATCTGAAATAACAGGGAAATTTTTACCTTGGAATTCAGTTCTTAGAATATTGATGGATTTTTAACTTTCAAATAAGATCCTAAAATATTTTGCTTATTGGAACATAAGAGATATTGGTACATGGATAGATCACTGGACTGAAAGGCTATTTCAATGCATCTTCCTCCCCATTTGAACAAATTCAGAATATGATATTCAACCTTCAAGTCCAGTCTGATAAAAAAAAAAAAAGGTGTAACAAAGTTTTATTTTGGAAATCTTCATAAGTACACACTAAAGACCAAAGCAGGATAATGAGGTCCTATCTATAAATGCTTATGAAAACAATCACTTCAGATTCTGGTGACAAAAGTCGCTACATTCCAGCTATAGAGTTTCATAACAAAAATAAAAAATAGAACTATAAATTCTTGGGGAATGAGCTACTATGATGATATAACATGGATTATTTGAGGTGGAAAGAGTCAGAATTCAAGTAAAGGGGAAAAAATGATGAGATTTGATATATTAAAAAAACTAAGAAGTTGAAAGTATATCCAAGGAGCCATAGATTCAAGATGAATCTCACACATAAGTCATTCTGCTATTACCCATAAACCATTCAGCTATGCTTTTTCTGATTTAAAAGGACTTCTGTATCGGCATCTCTTCTAGATCACAACCAAATGAACTGGTTGAAAAGCTGCCATGGGCCAGAGAAGCTATCACAGCCAATGTCAATGACGTTTCCTCAAACAGATCATTTTTGTGGTTAGTTTCGGAAGAGGATTCTCTTTTGAAGTTTCTTATTCTGGCCAATGATGTCTATTTCAGGCTTGAAAGAGGAAATTTTGAATGCATTCATTGCACTCAATTAAATTAAAAATATCTTTTGAACAGCTACTACGTCTATGACCTATAGCCACTTAGCCTATAAACAGAATGCTTATACAAAGCAATAGTTCTGAATAAATTAGCTGTATCAAAAATTTGCTTTACTTTGAACCATATACTTTAAAATGCAGATAAGTAAGTCAGATTTACAAGGCTCTGAGGTCAAGTGAGTGTGGCATTTCAGCAATATCAAATCACATAAGGCAGTCTTGGAACCTATGAATTAAAATGCCAGATGAAAAAGAGAGTGATTTCATAAAAATGTAAAGCTAATCACTCTGTTCACATCTGCTTCCTGGTACTTCTCTCTTTGCACGGATTTTAGGTCACTGTAGAGCTAGACTCATCCCTGTGTGATCCTAGGCAAATCCTAGGGGTGGAAAACTTGCAGCCTCAAGGCCATATGTGGCCCTCTAGGTCCTCAAGTGTGGCCCTCTGACTGAATCCAAGCTTCACAGAACAAATCTTAATGAAAGGATTTGTTCTATAAAACTTGGACCCAGTCAAAAGACTGCACTCAAGGACCTAGAAAGCTACAAATGGCCTTGAGGCCACAGATTCCCCACCCCTGACTAACCTCTCAGTTTTTCTAGGCAACTCTCAAAGACTTGCAGGGATAGTGCTAACTTGCTTCAATGTAGGGATTTTCCTCTTCTGGGAGTTCCCTTACTTAATGAAATCACAAGTCCAGTCTCTGTCCCAATGCTATAAAGCAGATACTTACTTTGTACATATGAATCTAGTGAGGAGAAGAGAAGGGCAATGGAGGTAGTGGTTCTTAAATCACCTCAACATACAAACCCACCAACAAACACTTGGTTAGTACATAGATTTAGACTGACTGCTTATTGTGTGTGTGTGTGTGTGTGTGTGTGTGTGTGTGTGTGTGTGTGTTATGGACTCCTATGGCAGTCTGATGGAGCCTAGGAACGTCTTCTCAGAATGTTTCTGAATGTACCAAAGAAAGTACATAGGATTATAAAGAAAACAAATTATACTCCAATGAAGTCATCAAAATTTATTTTTTTAATGTCACAGATCTAAAGTTAAGAATATCTACTTTAGACACACCTTAAAAAGTCAGGGTCTATATGTGAATTATTTGTGGAACTATTTGGTTATAGACTTTAAATAATGTTGTAGAGCAAAAGCTGCAAAACAAAAGTTATTTCCAGATGCCATAAATGGTCATGTTGGTTTACAGAGCTGTCTTAATATAAGATAATAAAAAGGTTGAAGCTGTTCTTATAACAACATGCCTGGATTTCCAAAGAAAAACATTCCAAATATCCAAAAAGCTTCTTGCCAATGGACAAAAAAAATGACAATCATAAGAAAAAGTAGTTACTTAAAAGTAAAATAAAAATGAGTTACAAATGCCTCCAGCATCATCCCATATTCCAAACATAAGCATTTTAAAAGTATCTCATTTAAAGTGTAATTCTTCACTTAATTACTTTTAATGAGAATATAAATAATTATGGCAAAATGATTTTTGATATTTTCAATAAATTTTTCAGTTGTGTCTGTTTGTGTTCTCATTTGGGGTTTTCTTGGCAAAGATACTCCTCTAGCTCATTTGGTTTTTTGCAGATTGAGGAAACTGAGGCAAAAAGAGTTAAATGACTCACCCAGGGTCACACAGCTAGTAAGTAGCCACGGCTAGATTTGAACTCAGGAAGATGAGTTGTCCTGACTTTAGGCCTAGTACTTTATCCATTCTACCACCTAGCTGCCCTATTGAAAAATTGGGAAAGTCAATCAAGAACCAATGCTGACACTAGAATTTCTATTAGGAAACCACCATCCCTATAAGTGGAATGAGAAATAGTGCTTGATTTGTGAACACAAGTTTGTGTCCAGGCTCTCCATCATTGTGAGACTTTAAACAAATCACTTACCTAGACTTGTTTCCTCATCTTTTAAAATGGAGGGAGATGAGCATTGTTTGAACTTTACTCTCATTGAATTTGGTTCAAGAAGGAAATGACATATTCAGAAACAGAAATCTAACTTGCCCTACAGGCAGTAGGAGGGGAAAGAAAAAGGAAGGGGTGGTTAGAAGGGAGGGAAGAAGTAGTAAGGAAAAAGGGAAAGAAAAGGGAGAGGACTGATAGAAGGGAGGGAAGATTGAGGGAGGTGACAGTCAAAAGCAAAACTCTTTTGAGGAGGGAAAGGGGAAAGGAAAAATAAAAGCAGGAATGGGGTGGGGGAGGAATAGGATGGAGAAAAAGACACAGATAGTAATCATAACTGTGAATGTGAAAATGGAAGTGGATAGCAGGATCATAATCCTACAATATGTTATTTATAAGAAACACATTTGAAACGGGGATACACATAGGATAAAGGTAAAAGGCTGGAGTAGAATATATTATGCTTCATCTGAAATAAAAAAAATCAGCTGTAGCAATTCTAATCTCAGACAAAGCAAGAGTAAAAATAGATCTAATTAAAAGAAATAAGGAAGGAAATTATATCCCACTAAAAGATACCATAGACAATGAAGTAATATCATTACTAAACATATATGCACCAAGTGGTATAGCATCCAAATTCTTGGAGAAGTTAAGGGAATTACAGGAAGAAATAGACAGCAAACTATACTAGGGGGAGACTTCAATTTCCCTGTCTCTGAACTGGATGAATCTAACCACAAAATAAACAAAAAAGAAGTCAAGGAGGTGAATAGAATTTTAGAAAAGTTAGATATGGTAGACCTCTGGAGAAAATTGAATAGGGATAGAAAGAAAGGGAAATCCTTCTTCTCAGCATTTCATAGCACTTACACAAAAACTGACCATGTACTGGGGCATAAAAGCCTCACAATCCAGTGCAGAAAGGCAGAAATATTAAATGCATCCTTTTCAGATCATGATGCAATAAAAATTATATATAATAAAGGATCACGGAGATATAGACTAAAAATTAATTGGAAACTAAATAATCTAATCCTAAAGAATGAGTGGATCAAACAACAAATCATAGAAACAACCAATAACTTCATTCAAGAGAATGACAATAATGAGACAACATACCAAAACTTATGGGATGCAGCAAAGTGGTTCTTAGAAGAAATGTTATATTTCTGAATGTTTACATGAATAAAATAGAGAAAGGCAATCAACGAATTGAGAATGCAACTAAAAAAACTAGAAATATAACAAATTAAAAATCCCCAATTAAACAATAAATTAGAAATACTGAAAACCAAAGGTGAGATTAAGAAAACTATTGAACTAATAAATAAAACCAAAAGCTGGTTTTATGAAAAAAACAATAAAATAGATAAACCTTTGGTTAATTTGATTTTTAAAAAGAAAACCAAATTAACAGTATCAAAAATGAAAAGGGTGAATTCACCACCATTGAAGAAGAAATTAAAACGATAACTAGAAACTATTTTGTCCAATTGTATGCCAATAAATTTGACAATATTAGGAAAATGGATGAATATTTATAAAAATATAAATTGCCCAGATTAACAGAAGAGAAAGCAAAATATTTAAATAACTACATCTCAGAAAAAGAAATTGAACGAGCCACCATTAAACTGCCCAGGGAAAAAGCTCCACGGTCAGATGGATTTACAAGTGAATTCTAGCAAACATTTAAAGAATTAATAACAATATTAAATATATTTGGGAAAATAGGTGGAGTTCCACAAAATTCTTATTATGATATAAATATGATATTGATACCTAAATAGGGAAGAGTTAAAACAGAGAAAGAAAATTATAGACCAATTTCCCTAATGAATATAGATGCAAAAATTTTAAATAAAATATTAGCAAAAAGATTACAGCAACTTATCACAAGAACAATACACTATGACCAGGTAGGATTTATACTAAGAATGCAGGGCTAGTTCAATATTAGGAAAAGTATCAGCATAATTGATCACATCAACAACAAAACTAACAGAAATCATATGATTATACCAATAGATGGAGAAAAAGCTTTTGACAAAATACAACACCCATTCCTATTAAAAAACACTAGAGAGCATAGGAATAAATGGAGCCTTCCTTGAAATGATAAGTAGTATCTACTTAAAACCACCAACAAGAATTATATGTAATGGGAATAAGCTAGATGCATTTCCAAGAAGATCAAGGATGAAATAAGGATATCCATTATCACCAATGTGGTACTAGGAACATTACCTTTAGCAATAAGAGAAGAAAAAGAAATGGAAGGATTTAGAATAGCCAAAGAAGAAACTAAGCTATCATTCTTTGCAGATGATATGATGTTATGGTTAGAGAATCCAGTAAAAAAAAAACTACTAGAAATAATCAACAATTTTAGCAAAGTTGCAGGATATAAAAAAACACACAGAAATCATTGGCATTTCTATATATTACTAAGAAATAGAAAGAGAAATTCCATTTAATGTTACTGTAGGCATTATAAAATATTTAAGAGTTTATATGCTAAAAAAACAAACAAACAAACAAACCAGGAACTATGTGAACTCAATTACAAAACACTTTTCACCAAATAAAGTCAGATCTAAATAATTCGAAAAAACTATCAGTTGCTCATGGGTAGGCTGAGCTATTACAATAAAAATGAAAATTCTACCTAAATTAATTTACTTATTCAGTGCTATACCAATCAAACTACCAAAACATTACTTTATCGAGCTAGAAAAAATAACAGCAAAATTCATCTGGAAGAACAAAAGGTCCAGAATATCAAGAGAATTAATGAAAGAAATACTAGAGAAGGTGGCCTAGCCATATCAGATCTTAAATTCTATTAAAAAGCAGTAATCATCAACGACTGGTACTGGCTAGAGTGGTGGATCAGTGTAATAGGTTAGGTGCACAAGATATAATAGTCAATGACTATAGTAATCTACTATTTGATAAACCCAAACACCCCAGCGTCTGGTATGAGAACTTACTATTTCACAAAAATTGCTGGAAAAACTGGAAAATAGTATGGCAGAAACTAGGCATACACCAATGTCTTACACCATATACCAAAATAAAAGTCAAAATGGGTACATGATTCAGATATAAAGGCTGATACTATAAGCAAATTAGAATAGTTTACATGTCGGATTTATGGAGAATGGAGGAATTTATGATCAAACAAGAGATAGAGAACATTATGAAATACAAAATGGATAATTTTGATTACATTAAATTGAAAAGTTTTTGCACTAAGCCAAAGCTACCAAGATTAGAAGGGAAGCAGAAATCTGGGAAAGAATTTTTATAACCAGTGTATCTGATAAAGGCCTCATTTCTAAAATATATAGAGAACTGAGTCAAATTTACAAGAATACAAGTCATTCCTCAATTGATAAATGGTCAAAGGATATAAACAGGCAGCTTTCAGAGGAAGAAATTAAAGCTATCTATAGTCATATGAAAAAATGCTCTACATTGCTATTGATTAGAGAAATACAAATCAAAACAACTCTTAGGTACCACATAACAACTATAACACTGGCTAACATGACAAAACAGGAATATTATAAATACTAGAGATCTGGGAAAATTGGAAAACGAATTCATTGTTGGAGAAGTGGTGAAACGATCTAACCATTCTGGAGAACAATTTGGAACTATGCCCAAAGGGCTATAAAAATGTACATATCTTTTGAGCGAGCAATTCTAGGTTTGTATCCTAAAGAGATCATAAAAATGGTCAAAGGATCCATATGTACAAAAATATTTATAGTAGCTCTTTTTGTGGTCGCCAAGAATTGGAAATTGAGGGTATGCCCATCAATTGGGGAATGGCTGAACAAGTTGTGGTATATGAATGTAATGGAATACTATTGTGTTATGAGAAATGATGAGCGGGTAGACTTCAGGAAAACCTGGAAAGACTTATATGAACTGATGCTGAGTGAAGTGAGCAGAACCAGGAGAACATTGTACACAGTAATAGCCACACTGTGCAATGACTGAGTTTGATAGACTTAGCTCTTCTCGGCAATGCAAGAACCTAAAACAATTCTAAAAGACACATGATGAAAAATACCATCCACATCCTGAGAAATATGGAGTCTGAATGCAGATCAAAGCATACTATTTGATGTTTTTTTTCCCTCATGGTTCCTCCCATTCATTCTAATTCTTCTATACACCATGACTAATGTGAAAATATGTTTAATAAGAATGTACATGTAGAGCCTGTATGAGATTACAAGCTATCTTGGGGGAGAAGGATAGAGGGAAGAGAGGTAGAGAAAATTTAAAACTTATGGAAATGAATGTTGAAAACTAAAAATAATTTTTTTTATTTTTTTAAATTTATTTATTTAACTTTTAACATTCATTTTCACAAAATTTTGGGTTCCAAATTTTCTCCTCATTTGTCCCCTCCTCCCACCCCAAAACACCAAGCATTCTAATTGCCCCTATCACCAATTTGGCCTCTGTTCTATCATCCCTCCCTTCCCTTGTCCCCATCTTCTCTTTTGTCTTGTAAGGCCAGATAACTTTCTATATCCCTTTACCTGTATTTCTTATTTCCTAGTAGCAAGAACAGAACTCGACAATTGTTCCTAAAACTTTTAGTTCGAACTTCTCTTCATCCCTCCCTCCCCACCCATTCCCTTTGGAAGGCAAGCAATTCAATATAGGCCATATCTGTGTAGTTTTGCAAATGACTTCCTTAATAGTCATGTTGTGTAAGACTAACTATATTTCCCTCCATCCTATCCTGCCCCCCATTGTGTCTATTCTCTCTTTTGATCCTGTCGCTCCCTAAGAGTGTTGTCTTCAAATTGCTCCCTCCTCCCATTGCCCTCCCTTCCACCATCCCCCCCCACAATGCTTATCCCCTTCTACCCCACTTTCCTGTATTGTAAAATAGGTTTTCATACCAAAATGAGTGTGCATTTTATTCCTTCCTTTAGTTGAATGTGATGAAAATAAACTTCATGTTTTTCTCTCACCTCCCCTCTTTCCCCCTCCACTGAAAAGTCTTTTGCTTGCCTCTTTTTTGAGAGATAATTTGCCCCATTTCATTTCTCCCTTTTTCCTCCTGATATATTTTTCTCTCACCACTTAATTTCACTTTTTAAAGATATGATCTCATCCTATTCAATTCACTCTGTGCTCTCTGTCTCTCTGTGTGTGTACATGTGTATGTAATCCCACCCACTACCCAGATACTGAAGTTTCAAGAGTTACAAATATTGTCTTTCCATGTAGGAATGTAAGCAGTTCATCTTTAGTAAGTCCCTTATGACTTCTTTTTGCTATTTACCTTTTCATGCTTCTCTTCATTCTTGTGTTTGAAAGTCAAATTTTGTTTTCAGCTCTGGTCTTTTCATCAAGAATGCTTGAAAGTGTGCCATAAGAAATGATGAACAAGAAGACTTCAGAGAGGCCTGGAAGGACTTATATGACCTGATGCTGAGTGAAAGGAGCAGAACCAGGAGAACTTAATGCACAGCAACGACCACAGTGTGTGAGAGTTTTTTCTGGTAGACTTAGATTTTTGTAATAACACAAGAACTTCTTACAAAAAAAAAAAAATCCCAATGGTGGTTCTCAAGGCAAAATGCCTTCCACACTCAGAGAGAGAAATATGGAAGTCACTCATATAATGTAACAGATCATGTTTGTGTATGTGTATGTGTTTGTGTATCATGTTCTGATTTGTTATACGATTTCTTTCATTTATCTTAGTCTGACTACATGGCATGACTATAGTGAAAATATACTCAATAGGAAAGTATATGTAGAATCTATACAGAATTGTATGCAGTCGTGGGGAGGGAAGGGGGGAGTGGGGAGTAGGTGGGGGGGATAAAATCACAATTGTATGGCAGTGATTGTTAAACATTAAAAAATAAAAAAATTAAAAAAATTAAAAAAATTAAAAAAAAAAAAAAGAATGCTTGAAAGTCCTCTATTTCATTGAAAGACCATTGTTTCCCCTGAAGTATTATACTCATTTTTGCTGGGTAGGTGATTCTTGGTTGTAGTCCTAGTTCTTTTGACTTCTGGAATATGATATTCCACACCCTTCGATCCCTTAATGTAGAAGCTGCTAGATCTTGTGTTATCCTGATTGTATTTCCACAGTACTTGAATTGCTTCTTTCTAGCTGCTTGCAATATTTTCTCCTTGACCAGGGAACTGTGGAATTTGGCCAGAATATTCCTAGGAGTTTCTCTTTTTGGATCTCTTTCAGGCGGTGTTCTGTGGATTCCTTGAATGCTTATTTTGCCCTCTGGTTCTAGAATATCAGGGCTGTCTTCCTTGATAATTTCATGAAAGATGATGTCTAGGCTCTTTTTCTGATCATGACTTTCAGGTAGTCCCATAATTTTTGAATTGTCTCTCCTGGATCTATTTTCCAGGTCAGTTGTTTTTCCAATGAGATATTTCACAATGTCTTCCATTTTTTCATTCTTTTGGTTTTGTTTTGTGATTTCTTGGTTTCTCCTGAAGTCATTAGTCTCCATCTGTTCCATTCTAATTTTGAAAGAACTATTTTCTTCAGTAAGCTTTTGAATCTCCTTTTCCATTTGGCTAATTCTGCTTTTGAAAGCATTCTTCTCCTCATTGGCTTTTTGAACCTCTTTTGCCAATTGAGTTAGCCTATTTTTCAAGGTGTTATTTTCTTCAGCATTTTTTGGGGTCTCCTTTAGCAAGGTGTTGACCTGCTTTTCATGCTTTCCTTGCATCTCTCTCATTTCTCTACCCAGTTTTTCCTCCACCTCTCTAACCTGATTTTCAAAATCCTTTTTGAGCTCTTCCATGGCCTGAGCCCATGGAATATTTATTTTGGATGTTTGGGACACAGAGCCTTGATTTCTATGTCTTTCCCTGATGGTAAACATTGTTCTTCCTCATCAGAAAGGAAGGGAGGAGATATCTGTTCACCAAGAAAGTAACCTTCTATGGTCTTATTTTTTTTCCCCCTTTTCTGGGCATTTTCCCAGCCAGTTACTTGATTTCTGAGTGTCCTATCCACACCCACCTGGCCTCCAGATCCCCCCAGCTAGGGCTTGGGGTCTGAGATTCAAATGCTGCTTCCCAGGCTCAGGGTTTTTGATGGGGGCAGGGCTGCTATTCAGTGTGAGATTAAGTTCAGGTGCTCAGGTGGGGGCAGGGCTGCCTCAGGGGGCTCAGTTCCCTCAGGGGGTTTATGCAGAGACCTTCAACAATGGATCCTAGCTCCTGCCTGCTTTGGGAGCCCCTGTCTGCTGCAGCCTCCGCTGCTGCCGCCTGAGGGGGCCTGAGTTATGGAGACACCCCTTTCCCCTCTCAGACCCTCTCACTGACCTTTGGCTCCTGTGGGTGGAGGGACCTGCGAGGCCATGGGAGATCCTGTCCCTGAAGCCTGCTTGGATCTGCTCCTCTCAGTGTCACACAGCCAAGGCAGGACTGGGCTCTGCTAGGGGGTCTGGTGCGAGACAGACCCTTCACGTCGGTTTTTCAGGGCTCTCTGGAACAGAAATCTCCTCCACTCCATTGTTCTGTGGCTTCTGCTGCTCCAGAATCTGTTGGGAGTTCTTCTTTACAGGTATTTTATGGGCTGTGGGTTCAGAGCTGGCATATGTGTATCTTTCGACTCTGCCATCTTGGCTCCTCCCCCAATTTATTTTTTTTTGAAAAAGAAATACTCCTTCCTTTTGGGAAGTTTCTGGGATGATAGCTATAATACATAATAAAATAACAAAGTGTTATTTGCTATCTCTGCTGTGCTTTGGGATCTTCAAGTGCAATATTGAGGGAGACAAAAGAATGGTACTGGAATGCTTCTTGGTCTGCTCATAGTTAAATAACAAGGGAGATGTGTAGTCATTTTGGCCCAGATGAACACTTATCTATGAAGCAATTGGAAAGAGAAACGGGAAACTTTTTAGGGCTAAAAACAAAGTTCAAGGGAGCCAGATGTTGTGGTACATGCCTATAATTCCATGTACCAGGGAGGCTTAGGCTAAAGCACTTCTTGAACCTGGAAGTTCTGAACTGCCGAGGACTACCTAGATCATAGGTTTACACTTAGTTCAGGGGTCAGGACCCACCAGGCTGCACAGAGAAGGACAAATACGACCACGTTGGAAATGAAGGAGGTTAAAATTCCTATGCTGAACAGCAGAGGGTTCAGGGCTGAGTAGCACTTGAACGTCCAGCATAGGCAACATGGGGAGATGCAGCATTTTCTAAAAATCAAGGAATTAACTCTTCCAGGATTCATGCCAATTATCTAGAAAGTGTAAGGAGAATGGGTTGCTCTTTCAAGTGAAGAATCAAAGGCCTCTCTGAGGTGTTAATAGTTCACAAAGCAAAAAAGAAAATCACAAACTTTAATCACCAAAGCCAAAAAAAAGAAAATCACACACCTCTGTGAGATCATTTTATTTTTTATTTTAAATATATATAAATATACTATAAAAGTTCCATTTTGTAAAGAATGGAATGATTTTATTATGAGGTATGTTACTACATATAACTAATTTGTAATACTTTCTGCCTGGTGTGCATGTTTGTTTGTGGCTCCTTTATGTCATACATGGCCTAGTTCCCTCCCAGAAAGTCATTTGGAAATGAAGCTATGCATTCATCTACACAGGCCAGACAATATCCTGAGAAAGAGTTACGAAAAAGAAAAGAAGGTCCTTGAAAATGGTCAATAGTCTACTCTTGCTGTCTTCTTGCAAGCTGTAGGAAATAGATTATAAGAAAGCTTTTCACAGAGCAGAAAAACATTTTCACTGAAGGCTGTGGGTAGCAGCCAGTCAGCACACTGGATATGTTATGGCAGATGTAAATCATGAGAAAATAAGCCTCATACAGAAAAATTACTGATATTTATGTGATTTTTAAAGTGCATGTATATTCATGGTAAGAAGGGTAATGAATTTAGATGCTAAGAGAAAAAAATCCACATCTGGGGCTGGACAACTTAACGTCATTTTTCATTCTTCTAATCAATAGCCAGCTTCATGCTTCCATTCCTTAAAATATTTCTCCATCATATTCCTGGATTTCCAGGAACCAACATTTACTGTAGATATGATTTTTTGTGGTTTTAGCCACTGGACAAAGCGCTTCATTTCCAGGTAACTGCTATGTTCACTGTAAGGAATTCCTGCAATACAAAAAGGTAAATAGTTGTTGCTTTACTAAAATTACATTTACCACAAATAAATTTCACATGAAAGAAGCTTTTTAAAACTTCAAAATCTTTTGCCAGGCACATAAGGATATATTTGGACTCTCTTAATAAGGCCCTTCTTCCAAAACTTAATGTTTTCACATTGGATAACTCTTTCTTCAGAGTCTATAAGATTTCTTCTGTCATAAGATTCTAAGCGTCTGGGATGAAGTATGGATGAAGAAGAATGAAGGCCTGAAACTCTTGATTTCTGATAAATCGAAAGAAGAATAAAAAGAGAGAGAGGAGTAGAAAGCTTCTCTTTACCATCCCTAACTGGATGGAAAAGGCACATTGGAGGATAGGGGACAAAAATTTTAAATGGAGGGGGCAGAGCCAAGATGGCAGAGTACAAAAACGCATATACTCTAGTGCTTCCCCCATAGCTCACAAAATACCTGTAAAAAATGACTCTCAACAAACCCTAGAGCACTAGAAGCCACAGAACGACAGAGTGAAAGAGATTTTCAGGGAAAGGTAACCTGGTAACAGGAAAGGTCTATCCCACAGGATGCTGAATGTAGCAGAACCCAGCCCTGGCTGGACAGCATGGGGAGGAACAGGCCCAGAACAGGCCTCCAGGGCAGAATCCCCAGCAGGGAGGGCCTCAGATCCTTCAACACACAAGAGACAACTAAAGCTTCAAAGGTCAGTGTGGGAGGGCTTTCCCAGCTGGGCGAGAGAGGAGTGGAGTCTCCCCAGCACTGGTCCTAGGCAGCAGCAGCAGCAGGAGCTGCAGCAGGCTACAGGTGGCTTCATTGGCCACAGAAGCAGCCTAGGTCCATTGTCCAAGGGGTTCAGCTTAAAGCCCCTGGGGGAATTGAGCAGCTGATCTGAACCTCAGCCCTGAGTGGTGGCCCTGACTCCACCCAAAGCCCCTGGGAGAATTGAGCAGCTGATCTAAATCTCAGCCCTGAGCACAGTGTTGGGGGAAGGAAGTGCTCTAGGACCTTCCTCTTGATAAAAGGATTCAGAAGTCAAGTAACTGGCTAGGAAAATGTCCAAAAAAGGGAAAAAATATAAGACTACAGAAGGTTACTTTCTTGGTGAACAGATATCTCCTTCCATCCTTTCTGATGAGGAAGAAGAATGCATACTGTCAGAGGAAGTCAAGGCTTCTGCCTCCAGTACCTCCAAAATGAGTATGAAATGGGCCCAGGCCATAGAAGAGCTTGAAAAGTGAGTCAACTTGCTAAAGAAGAATCAAAAAAAATGCTGAGGAAAAAATGCTGAGGGTAACTCAACTGGAAAAAGAGGTCCAAAAAGCCAATGAAGAGACGGAGGCCTTAAAAAACAGAATTAGCCAAATGGAAAAGGAGGTTCAAAAGCTCACTGAACAAAATAGTTCTTTAAAAATGAGAGTGGAGTTCAGGGAAGCTAATGACTATATGATAAACCAAGAAGTTACAAAACAAAACCAAAAGATTGAAAAAATAGAAAATAATGTGAAACATCTCATTGGAAAAACAATTGACCTGGAAAACAGATCCAGGAGAGATAATTTCAAAATTATGGGACTACCTGAAAGCCATGATCAAAAAAGGAGCCTAGACATTATCTTTCATGAAATTACCAAGGAAAACTGCCCTGATATTCTAGAACCAGAGGGCAAAATAAATATTGAAAGAATCCACTGATCACCTCCTGAAAAAGACCAGAAAAGAGAAACTCCTAGGAATATGTGGCCAAATTTCAGAGTTCCAGGGTCAAGGAGAAAATATGGCAAGCAGCTAGAAAGAAACAATTCAAGTACTGTGGAAATACAATCAGAATAACACAGGATATGGCAGCTTCTACATTAAGGAATCAAAGGGCTTGGAATAGGATATTCCAGAAGTCAAAGGAACTGGGATTAAAACCAAGAATCACCTATCCAGCAAAACTGAGTATAATACTACAAGGGAAAAAATGGTTATTCAACGATACAGAGTATTTTTAAGCATTCATGATGAAAAGACCAGAACTAAATAGAAAATATGACTTTCAAACACAAGAATCAAGAGAAGTATGAAGAGGTAAACAGGAAATAGAAACCATAAAGGCCTTTCTAAAGCTGAACTGTTTAAATTCCTACATGGAAAGATGATATTTTTAACTCTTGAGACTTTTCTCAGTAGGTAGGTGAAGGGATTATACACACACACACACACACACACACACACACACACACACACACACACACAGAGTACAGGTTGAGTTGAATCAGAAGAGATGATATCCATAAAAAAATAAAATAAAATTAAGGGGTAAGAGAGGAAAATATTGGGAAGAGAAAGGGAGAAATGGAATAGGGTGAATTATCAATCATAAAATATAAGAAAAATCTTTTTCAATGGAGGAGAAAAGGGAGGAGGTGAGGGGGAAAAGTGAAGCTTACTCTCTTCACATATGGCTTAAGGAGGGAATAACATGCTCACTAAATTTGATATGAAAATCTATCTTACACTACAGGAAAGTAGGGGAGAAGGGGACAAGTCGGGTGAGGGAGATGATAGAAAGGAGGGCAAATGGGAGAAGGGAATAATTAGAAGTAAATACTTTTGGGAAGGGACAAGGTCAAAGGAGAGAACAGAAAAATAAGGGGACAGTGTAGGATGGAGAGAAATATAGTTAGTCTTACACAACATGACTATTATGGAAGTGTTTTGCAAAACGACACATATATAGCCTGTATTGAATTGCTTGCCTTCTCAGTGGGGATGGGTAGGGAGGGAGGGAGGGAGAGAAGTTGGAATTCAAAGTATTAGAAAAACCAATGCTGAGAATTGTTATTGCATATAACTGGGAAATAAGAAATACAGGTAATGGGGTATAGAAATTGATCTTGCCCTATAAGAAAAGAGAGAAGATGTGGATAAGGGAAGTGTGGGGTATGATAGAAGGGAGGGCACATTGAGAGAAGGGGTAATCAGAATGCAAGGTGTTATGGGGTGGAGGGAGGGGAGAGATGGGGAGAAAAATAAGAACTTAAAATTCAGTGGAAATGAATATCAAAATCTAAAAATAAATAAATAAAACTATTAAAAAAAAAGAAAAAAATTAAAAATGGAGTGCTTAGAGACTAACAGGGTCCCTCTCAAATGGGCCCACTGATATACAGAAGAAACATTTGCTTAAACTTGCCTTTGACTAATGAATGACTTTTGGGAAGAACACCTGAGAAATTAAGACTAAAAATAACCCAAATGACAAAGGTCTAATATTTAAAATCAATTCTACTACAACATACAAAATCTGACACTTTCCTGCTTTTAATCTCAAAAAGAAAAAAAGGACCCCAAGTTTCCTGGCTATGTGATCACCTACTAGTTACTTTTAAAAGTTTTCATAGTTCCCTTAAATGTATCACCACTGACAAAAACCAGTATTGAAGTATTATTTCTATTATTTAATTCTGTGGTAGACAGATTCCTTCACATCATCAAGTAATTTTATAAAATTTACCAGGTACTTTTTTAAATACCAAAGATATATTTTATGTGGTATATTCAAAGAACAGAAAAAACCTTGAAACACTAGTGGTTTCTCAGCATATTCTGCAACATTCTGGAATTAGTAATTAATGTATTAATTTTTCCTAGATCTGATAAATTTTAAAGTCATCATGGATATGAAAAGTGGAAGAGTTTAAATACTTGTACCATATATTGAAATATTCCCTTTGGTTTGGGGAACAATATCTGCTAGAGAGCCAAACTTCTCAGAATGTGTCCATCCTGTAGGTCGGAAAGCCAAAATGCGATCGTATTTCTCACCATACTTGTTCAAATGGTTCTGCAAACCCTGTGAAACAAAAACAATATATTGGTCTGATGGTATAGGTTGATGAATTCTATGAAAATATAATAAAGATACAAAGTTGTACCACATTAACATCTATAGGCAATTTTTATTTTTACATGTTAAATGCCAGGAAGCAACAACTATGGAACACTACTAAAAATGTATTAAAATATTCTTTTCTGTTTATTTAACTGAATTAAACACTAAGGAGCCTAAAATATATTTAGAGTTAGGAAGGTTCTTACTGTTCATCTAGTTCAACATCTAGGAACCACCGAAAGAAAATGAGGGCCAAGGTGTTTACTGAGTGCCATGCACTGTCCTGGGAATAAAAAAAGAAAGAATGCCTGCTCCTGCTTTCAGAGAGCTCACATATATATGGAAGAGCTCCAGTGCAGGAAAAGTCTAGTAGTTTTTAGAGGGCAACAGCAGGGCTGACAGCAAGGCCCAAGAAAAAGCTTTAGGGCAGAACAATTTTGGGAAAGGGAGAGCCTGATGGAATCTGGGTAGGACTGAAGGGGGAAAGCGACCTAGGTCATGTCAGGAAAAGAAACCTAAAGACAACAAAATAATCATAATAAAAAAAAAGAGCAAGTGGAAATCACAACAGAGAAGACATAAAAGGATTATCAGAACCTCCTATACACAGTAATAGTAAAATGGTACATTCAAAAAGGATTGAGAACACTCTCAAAAAAACATTCAAATTAAAAGAAAAAAGATCTTAACTCAGTTTCAGAAAATAAAAATGAACAAGCCAAAAAAGAAAGGTCTCCTGCATATGAAATGTTATTTAACCTAAGTCTTAAAGGAAGCCAAGGATTCCAAGTGGCAAAGGTGAGGGAGAAAATGGGGGAGAGGCAGCAAAAAAGACAGAAAGATGGGAGATAGAGGGAGGAAGCAATAAGGAAGTCGGTATATCTGGGACAAAGAGTGTAGAAGGGAGTAAAGTCTAAGAAGATTGGAAAGGTAGGAAGAAGCCAGATTGTGAAGGAAATGCCAGGGTGCTTTACTTTTATTTATTTTTTTGCTCTTTGAAGGAACAGGGAGCAGCTAGCCAGAGGATTTACTGCACAGATGAGGGTCAGGGGAGAGGGTGGAAGGCGATGGTATAGTCACTTTGGTTGCTGTTTCTGGAAGATTCTAAAATTCTGATTGAATGGTACCTTAGCTTGATGGGTATATGCATGTCAGTACACACACACACACACACACACACACACACACACACACACACACACACACACGCACGCACACCCCCACGGGCAAACTCTAAAAGTTGTCTAGCTACATGACCTGCCCTGGATGGCAAGCATCCATTTGTTTGTTCTTTGCTAGATGGATGGTTGGGTGAAACTTGTGAATGACTACAGGTTTCATCCAAAAGGCTGGGTGCTGTTGTGGGCCTAGGGCTAGAGGTAAAAAGCAGTATGTCTATAAACATTTGGAAGACCTCATCATCTGTAAGAAGTCAGTTTAGCTGTTTTTCATGTATCTCTGTTTTATGCCTTGTATCAATGATCAGATAATTGAAAAAGATTATCTTCGTTGTTAAATCTTAAAAGGAATCCTATATACTTTTGATGTACATACACAAGACACTTTATTGAAAAAGAATTTTTATTTTAGTGTTTTGTTCTAACAAATCAAATGCTTTTTTAAAAATAGCCAACAATAAACCAAAGGAAAAATTAATAAAATTGAAATTACGAAAAATAAAAAAAAATTTTAAAAATAGCCAACAATAAAATTTTAAATTTATTTTATATTTAATATAAATATTTAAATTTATTTAAGACAAAAATAATCTTTTCAGTTTATTAGGTAATGGTAAAGATGTGGCTCAGGGCATCTAAGTGGTACAGTAGATAGTGTGTCAGACTTGGAGTCAGGAAGACTCATCTTCCTGAATTCAAATATGGCTTCAGATACTTACTAGTTGCATCACCCTGGCCAAGTCACTTAACCCTGTTTGCCTCAATTTCCTCATATGTAAAATGAGCTGGAGAAGGAAATGGCAAACCACTCCAGTATCTTTGCCAAGAAAACTCCAACTAGGGTCACACACTGAAAAATGACTTAACAACAAAAAAGATATGGTCTATTGTACCTACCCATTCCTTACTAAAACTCCTTTATTAAACCCTTGATGCATACATAGATTATTCTCATAACATTTTATACGGATGGAGAAATCAACAAATAGGTTGGAAGTTGTCGATATTCTCTTAGGTTGCTAGTTTTTCCTACTATAGTCTCCAATATAGAAGGTTTTGGCACACGCCAGTAGGAATATTTTCTCAGTTTCCAAAGAACTGTGTAAAAATACAAGTTAATGTTCTACTACATTCATTTAGCACTAGGTTTGTAGTCAAGAGGTAGTGGTAGACTAGAGAATACATATTTGAATTTCAAGAGGTTTGATAACAAGGAGGTAGATAACATGCATAGATGTTATTTACACTGTCTAAAAGATGTGCTTATCCTCTGGATACGGGTCTGCCTTTTTAAAATGCCACCATTTTTAATGCAATGGAACAAACTGGGTAAAACGTGGCATTAATCAACAACTAAGTCATAACCTCACAGGATATACCTTTTTTGTTCATGTTTTGCAGAGATATCATAAAATTACTAAATTGAAAGTGATATGAGGTCACTAAATCTAATCCATACCTGTACAAGAGATTCTAGCCTACACTCTACAACATGCCTGACAAGTGGCTATGCAGTCTTTTCTTGAAAAACTTAAGAAGGAGGAAACCCATTATTTCCTATTTGTCTTTTTTAAAGCTTCTAACTCAGTGTTTATAATTCTGCCCTTCAGGTCCAAGCAGGACAGTTCAAATCTATCCTCCATACAAAAACCCTATTTTAGAAGATAGCTATCATATAACCTCTAACTCTTATATCTTCCAGGCCATACATCCTCAACATCAAATGGCTAGAAATGTCATCCATACTGAATTAGCTTGACAGGAGGAGTACAAGAAAGGGGACTACTGAAGAGGAAGATTAAGAAACAGATGACAAAGTAATGATTCAGACTAATTTTGTCTATATTATTGTTTCTTTCTGACTTTGTCAAATTCAGATGTAACTATCTAATTCAGATAATTACTGACGACAGAAAGACAAGCTTTTATTGAAATGAAATTTCTACACAGGAAAAAAAATTCTTGAAGTTTATTGCCCATCCCTCAACACCCAATTTCTTATTCCCTTCCCTTCCATCCTTCCCACCCCAGAGTTCCAAGTAAATATCACCTTCTCTTTCCAGCATGTCTCCTGGAATGCCTGTTCCAAAGGCAACAAACTCACTTTTATCCTAAATCTCTTCCTCTTCCAATCCTTCCATGTTCCAGCTCTATTGAAACCTGGGTCCCAGCTAGTAATGGGTTTTCAGGCTGAACCTTCTTCACCCATTCTCCTCAGTCCACTAGTCAATACCAAGTAGTTGGTATACTCCTTGTTCCTCGACATTTTCAAGTTCTTCCCCAACCTCCATCAATCAGGAACTTCTCTTCCTTTGAAGTTCATGCAGTCCATATCTGTCACTCAATCTAAAGCTTAGTAACTTCTGTCTACTCCCTCCAGGTCATTTTCTTTACTTCCTCAATAAGTTCAATACCTAGCTCACAATTTTTGTCTCCTCAACATCTGCCCTCATATAAGGGGAAATCAACATACATAACTGACTTCCTCAAACACCTTAACAATTCAGTTCCTCAAACTACTTACTTCCTAGGAACTACTCTACCCTGCCTCAGACATACACAAAGATGATCATACCCTTGATCTTGCCATCACCCACAAATGTACCACCTCCATGTTCAAGAATCCTGAAATCCCTTTATCTGACCATAATTTTTTACCTTTCCACCCCTCCATCTGTCTTCCCTTATCAAACTCTACCCTTTTTCAATACAATGACCTCCAATCATTTGACCCTTCAGTTCTTTTCCAGGCCATCACCCCTGCACTAACCATTTTCCCCTCTTTTCCCCATTTTGATTCCCTGGTGAATCAGGTCAACCCTGTGCTGTCTTGTTCTCTTGAGTCTCTAATCCTCTCATCATAATGCCAATTATGCTCTGCTAAGACTCAATCTTCGATTACTCCCACAAACTGCCACCTTGGCTTTTACACACATGCTACTAAACAAAGGTGAAGAAAAAACTGCACCATTTTGACTAGTTTCACTACAGATTTATGTTGAACAAAAAACTGGGCCCTTACTGCTTCTACGTAATTCTTCTATATCTCCCTTACGAACTCATTTATCCTACTTTCTAAAGTGGCTCTTCTAAACCTTTTCATCCTTGCCCAAATCTCCCATAACTCCCCTACTTCCACTTTCTCAGCTAGAAAGATTTACATGAACTGATGCTGAGTGAAGTGAGCAGAACACAGTAACAGCAACATTGTATGATGGCCAACTTTGAAAGACTTAGCTCTTCACAGAAATACTATTTTCTCTTCTTTTGTTTCTTTTTTCTTCTTGTGGATTTTCCCTTTGGTTCTGATTCTTCTTTACACCATGACCAATGTGGAAATATATTTAATATGATTGTACATGTATAGCCTATATTGGATTACATGTTGTCTTGGAGCAGGGGAGGGCAGGGAGAGGGGGAAATTTAGAACTCATAATGTTATAAATCATATTATGGAAGCCATTTGCCATGAAGCTTCTCATTTCATATCATTCACATGTCTTCTGCAACTATTTCTTTCTTCACATGAAGAAGTCACCCTACTCCTTAACAAGGCAAAACCTTCTACCTTACATAAGCAATCCTATTCCATCCCAGCTCCTCCAACAGATTAACCCCTCTTTCACCTCCATGTGCTCACTTATCCTCAATCTCTCCTTGTCTACTGGCTCCTTCCCTACTTAAAAAAACTCTTTCTTCATCCTTCTATTCCTACTATCATCTTCTGCCTTTTGTAGTTAAATTCCTTGGGAAGATCATCTACAATAGGAATCTTTACTTCTTCTCTTCTCCCTCTCTCTTCTCAATGCCCTGTAATCCAGCTTGACCTCATCATTCCACTGAAATTACTCTCTCAAAGGTTACCAATGATCTCTTAATTGCCAAATCCAATTTGGCCTTTTCTCAATCCTCATTCTTCTTGACCTCACTGTAGCCTCTGACACTGTTGAGCACCTTCTTTCTCCTTAATATTCTCTTCTATGTTTTTAAGACACAACCCTCATCTGGTTTTTCATTCCTTGTCAGTCACAGGTCACACCCTCTAACTATAGGTGTTCCTCAGAGTTCTGTCCTGAGCCCTCTGCTTTTTTCCCATTATACTACTTCATTTGGTGATCCTATAGGTTGCTGCAGGTTTAATGACCATCTCTGTGGTAATTAATTCTCAAATCTACCTATCCTAAGCTATTCTCTCTGCTGACCTCCAATCTCACATCTCCAACTGCTTTTCAGAAATCTTTAACTGAATGTCTAGTAGACATCTTAACCCCAATATGTCCAAAATTCATTATCTTTCCCCCTCATTATTGTCAAGGGTATCACCATCCTCTCATTCTCCTAGCCTCAAAATCTGGGTGTCAGCCTCAACTCCCCGTTCTTACTACCACCCCCCATATTCAATCTGTTGCCTCTTAAATATACCCTTCTCTCAGATGCTGCCACTGCCCTAGTGCAGGCCTTATTACCTCATGCTTAAATTACTGCAATAGCCTTCTGGTTGGGGGCCCTGCCTCAAATATCTCTCCACTCAAAGTCATCCTTCATTCAGCTACCAAAGTGATTTTCCTCAAGTGCAGGTCCAACCAACCAAGTTCCCTTTCTACTCCAAAAATCAATAAACTCAACTGGCTCTCTAACACCTCCAGGCTAAAATACAATTCTCTGTTTGATATTCAAAGTTCCTTATGGCCCATACCCAACCCTCTTCCAGTCTTATTACACCTAACCCACACATACTCTTCAATCCAGTGACACTGGCCTCTTTGCTCTTCTTCTTCTGAGACCCTCACATTTTCTCTGACTGTCCCAAGCATGGAATGCTCTATCTCTTCAGCTCTAACTACTGATTTTCCTGATTCCTTTAATATCCAGATAAAATCCTATCTTTTACAAGAAGCCTTTCCCAACCTTCATTCTTAATTCTGGTACCTTTCCTCTGTCAATTTCCTATTTGTCCTATCAGTGGCTTATTTGTACATATCTGTTTACTTGTTGTCTCCCCCATTAGACTGTTATCCTCTCTGAAGATCTTTCGCCTCTTTTTGTATCCCTAGCACTTACCAAGGTGCCTAGCACATAGTGGGTGTTTAATTAAACTGCATTCACTAATAAAGTTTAAGAGAAGTTAAGTCTCAGTGTTCATAAACTCCAGTGGCTCCCAGCTATCTGCAGGATCAAATATGCAATCTTCTGGTTTTTAACACCCTTCATAATGTAGCCCCTTCCTATCTCTGCAGACGATCCAAAGACACTGGCCTCTTTGCTCTTCCTCACCCAAAACACTCTATCTCCCAGCTCAGTGTATTTCATTGGCTGCCCCTCATGCTTGAAATTCTCTCCTTTTCTCTACCTCCTGGTTTCTTCAAGTCTGGGCTAAAATCCCACCTTCTCCAAGAACCTTTGCCTGATCCTTTCCTGATGTCTTACTTCTGAGATAATCTCCAATTTTTTCTGTATCTATCTTGTTGATTGTATGTTATCTCCCTAATTAGAATGTGAGCTTCTTGAGGACAGGGGCTGTTTTTGCCTTTCTTTGTAGACTCAGTGCTTAGCACAGTTCCTGGTTCATAGTAAGTGCTTAATAGATGCTAAATGACCAAGACTAGGAAGAAACATATTATTTACAAGATGGCCCTGGTGAGAATCACACAGGACTACATATTTAACAGCAGAGAGGAAATAAAGGATGAGAATATGATGTAACAAAATATAAAGAAAAAATCTATATACAAAAAAAACTAATCTTATAAAGCAGACCATAACCTTACAGGAAAAAATTTTTAAATGACAATAAATGACTTTCACTTCCAAACATTCCCACTGAAAAAACCAGGGATGAGAAGAGTCTTCCAAGATAAATACAGCAGAAAAAAAAGAGGAAGGTAAATAAAGTTGAATGAATACAAAAAATTAACTTAAGAATAAAGTTCAGTAGAAGTTCTATAATAGTTCTGCTATAATTTATAGAAGCCTATAATTCTTTAAAATCCCTAAACAACTAAGGGTCAATGAGAAATGAAAGAGGAATGCAGGGGCCTGGGTATCTTGGGGAAAAAAATTAAAGAAAAAAAGATATATTCTAAAGCAAATAGAAACAGATCCTCATGGGCTACATACACATTAACTTGGAAAACCACAAATTAACATTATCTGTTTTGTATTGTATTTTTTTGTTGCTAAATATTTCCCAATTACATCTTAGTCTGGTTGTCCTATACTTGAGAGTTTTCTGGTCAGTACCTCTGCTCTAAGAAATGAAGAGCAAAGAGAAGGGAACAAATGATTATTTCTCATTAGTACACCACAGATACAGGTAGGAGGAGTTGGAATCTCATGAATAATTTAAAGTAAAGCAATTCTTAGAAAAATATCAGATCTCAAGTCAATACAGTGACCAACTTTGATCCCAGAGATTTAATAATGACACATACCACCTTTTTCTTAGTAGAGAGGCAATGGACTACAAATGCCGAAGGCATGCACTGTCAGACACAGACAATGGTCATTATATTTTGTTTAACTGAACTTCTTTGTAACAAGTAATAGTTCTACTGTGTGGAGGATATCATTGGAAAATAACAGTAATATTTTTAAAAGAAGTTCTCAATAAGACATTAAAAAAATAAAATGGCAAGGCAGCCTGAAGTTAATTTCTTGTATCTTTATAAGTGTATCATGGAAGCCAAACTGGAATGGGATCTAGAACAAATAAGGATTTCAAAATATGACCCACAGGATACTGTACTTCTCAAAACCAACAGTCTACTCCTACAATTAGATTAAATAGAAGAAGAGTTATAACTTTTCACAGGCAACTTTGATTAATGAGCCCAAGATTTAAAAAAATATGTTTACAAAGCTGGTTTAAACATCATTGGTAAAGATTGAGATTTATGTATGCACTGACATTTTTATGTACTGTAGACTAATGAAAATCAGCTATAAAAGTGTCTCCATCCACAGTAATGGAGAGCTGAGTAACCAGGCCAAAAGGAATTGTTTTCCTCCTCCAAAGACACACCAAAAATACTCATTCCTTTTTCACAGTAAAATGACAGTAGTAAAAATGAAGTAGTATATATCATAATAAGTATTAATGTACTTACTATATTAATATTGGTATTATTGGTATTTACTGTAACCATCATATTACACCACTTCCTAAAATTCCTTAAACAAGCCTGCTTTTGAAGACCTATTACTTTGATCTAGGATAACGAAAAGGTCAAATTACATTTTATCCTGTTTTCATTAGGTCTTTAAAATACACAAGAATTTCATTTGCTCTATGATCTTACATGACAAAATACTAGATATGAATAAATTTTGGCAAGTGAAAAGCTCTCAAGATACATTAGTACATAACAGGTATAAATCTGAAGAATTACCTTAAAATTAATTTGCATCATGGGAAGAAGGTGTACTAAGGCACTGCTCCAGTCTGTAGTAATGAGGGAATTAACTTCTTGAAGCTCTAAGCACTGTAGTGTTTTGTACTTTTCCTTGGACATGCTAACTTTGGAACCTAAAACATCAGCAATTGCTATAAGAAAAAAAAAAAGATGAGAAATAATGAAATTAAAATAAATGATTAAAATAATTAACTTGATGTTAAAACTAAATTTTTAAAAAATTCAATAACATGATTTTTGCAATATCACTTCAGGAAAATACTAAAGAATTACGTTAGGCAAATTATATGAAAAAAATTGTTGGAAAGGCAAAAAAGACTATTTGTTAAAGAGGAGAAGAATGATAAGGAATGCAAATAACAGAGAATCTAAGAGTTAGAAGGAACTTCAGAGACCATTAATTCAATTCATACCTGAATAAGAAGCCCCTCTTCAATATATATGACAAGCAGTTATCCAGATTTTAACTGAAGACCTCCAAGGAGGGGTAGCCTGTTTTACTTTTAAATAGCTTTAATTCCTACAGAAATTTTTCCTGATAATCAAGTCTGAATCGGTCTCTTTATATTTCCTATTATCCTAAATGACCTTGAATTTGAAAAGGTCACCTAATTATTTTACACTGTAATTTTCTTAACTGAAAAACAATTTTACCTATGAGCATTTTAGAAGTTTGGCTAAAAAACAAAGAAAAGCATTTCATAAGATACTAAAGTAGTACAATAATTCTCAAAAGACTCTACTGACTCCAAAAACTATTGAGGAGGAAAAAAAAGTTATAACTTCATTAAGTAAAATACTTAGTTTTAATTGGTCTAGCATAAAGGAAAATAGTTAAATCATAATCATTTTAAGAAATATGAAGACATTTCATCTTAGATTAATCATCTTTCAGAAAATTAAATGCTAATGAGTATATGTGTTCTCAAAACAACTTCTAAATGTCAAGATGCCAAAAATATGCATCTCAAAATACGTCCACTATGCTAAATATTTTAAAGTTCAAATATATTTAATATAAATTTTGTCTTCAGCTCAAAAAGTAAAAATGCAACCATTTGGGGGGGGATTTAATAGAGAAAAGTACTACACAAAAAAAATTTTGAGATAAATACATGCTAACACACACCTAGGAATATTTTCTCTTTTCCAATAGCATAAGTACCACAGACAACAAGAGTACGTGGGGATAGAGTTACAGTCTCAAAGGCAATGTTGATAGCAAACTGGATAACTTCCTGCTGAGAAGGGAAGGTATATTCTGGGCTGCAATATCTGAAATACAGAAATGAGATGTATATTAACAGAATAGCCATGCCATAAGCAGTTTGTTGTTTTAGCAAATGAAATTTGCTAAATTTTAGCAAAATTATACATAAGCAGCTGCACAGCATACTAACATCATTGCAGTTTTCTTAATTATCTATGGCTATCCCATGTGTTCTCAGCCACAGTAATTGAATTCAATTCAGATATTTATAAAGTACCATGTAAAATGTACTGGGATAAGTGCTAGGTCATTTCTAAACTTTTAATGCTCTTTTCTTCATAAATTTCATGCTGCTATACTTTTGACTATTCAGAGACTCTTTGAGGAATATTCTTATCTAGCAAGTTGCTTTCATCATATTATGTAAGTTTCAATTTTGAAAAACACTACATTTATTATAAAAGAAAAAGCTGGTTTTTTTTCTATACTACATTTGGACTAAAACACAAACTGTATTTTGGGTAAAGTTTAATAATCAAAGAACTTTAATAAAAAGTAAGTTAATTATATAATTACTTCAGTGTCTCATTATGTCATGGAGTTTACTAAAATTTGTGCCAAGTACAACCCATTTCTGATAGGTCTACTAAATGAGAAAAGTCTAAGTATGAACCTGGTTCCTGGCCTCCTAAGGGGCATGGACTGTTTTCCTTTACTTCTGCTCTCAGACCATCCTCCTCCCCTTCTCCCTCCCTCTGTAAGCTGAGATCCACCCCAGGTCCCTTATTTTGCTAGAAGTCTCAGGTCTATCTTAGCACACTTCATGCTGTCTCCTCCCCAGTAGGCTGCATGTCCCTTTTCCCCAGTTTCCAACACTCCTTTACATGTTATCTTCCAACTTTGGAATGTAAGCTCCTTGAGGGCAAGAACTATCTTGCTTACTCATATTTGTATCCTCAGTGCTTAGCACAGTTCCTGCCATACAGCAAGTGTTTAATAAGTGATCTATCTAATCCCAGCAGTTGGCACAGTGCCTTACCCATAGCATATCAAGATAAATACTTGTTTTTAGGCTAGACTTTAATCAAGTCTTCAGGAAATCTAGACAATACTCCATTTGTCCAGATATATAACACTATATAAACATAACCTAAGGACTATAATGATATCTAGGTGATGTAGTGAATAGAGTGCCTAGAGCCAGGAAGACTCATTTTCCCGAGTTCAAATCTGACCTCAAACATTAGCTGTGTGACCCTGGTCAAGTCGCTAAATCTTATTTGCTTCAGTTTCCTCATCTGTAAAATAAATTGGAAAAGGAAATGGCAAACCACTCCAAGAAAACCCCAGATGGGATCACAAAGAGTCAGATACAACTGAAAACATCTGAACAACAATAGATAATAAATAATTTACAGTGCTTTCAAACTAGTGATATACCCAGGAATTTAACTTTATCAGGTACTCAAGTAAGCATCTGAATTTCAATAGTTTCACATATATCCTATAGTTTCCAAAAACATTTAACAACCTGTGGAGAACTCTTCAATGAAGGAGCAAAGTCTCTTGCCCCAGCGTTTTATACAGTCACTGGAAAAAGAACAACACAAGTAAAACCCTCTTACGTTGTGTCTAAGTAAAGTGTATGGACTTTCTGGTTGGCGAGAAGAGAATAGCATTCCATGGAAGGATCTGCTCTGAAGTCTCCAGTATGCAATGTAACAGTCCCATTTGGAAGATAAAAAAGGATCATAACAGCACCTGGACAACTAAATACCAAGACGTTAAAAAGGTACATTTTTGCAAAATGTCCACTTCAGTGACAATAAATTAACATTCTTCATTAACCAGTCATGACGCAAAATTGTAGTGCATGATAAAACATTTCAACTCTTTAAGTAAAAAGTGTAGTGTTTGAAGATTACTAGCAGGAGATTTGGAAACATGCAAAATTCTGGGAAGCCAAGAGGCTTTTGGACAAAGTAAATCACAAGGAAGGAAAGTCGTTATTCTTAGCCAAAAACTGACTCCTTTTAACGTCTTAACAAGAAAATGACTGTGGTAGAGGCTGGAGAGTGAAATGAACTCTTGACTTAACATCAAAGAATTTGCATTCAAATTCTAGCTCTGCTACTTCCATCTAGATGACCCTGAATAAGGCACATAGCATCTCTAGGCCTAAATTTCTTCATCTTTAAAATGAAGGTGTTGGAACACAGTGTTTCTAAGGTCCCTCCAGTTCTAAATCTATGTTGTTAGAACCAGAGTTAGAAGACCTACATGTATAACTTTAAGCAAGTCATTTTACTTCATGGGGGTCTTTTCTTCCTTGTCTGAAAAATATAAATTTTACATGCATTACACACATGTACTTAACCTTGCAGGGTTACTAAGAGGACCAAATGAAGAAAAGTATACAAAATGGTACATATTATCAAGTCAAGAACCATTTATTAACTGCCTACCATGCGCCAGATAGTGTCTTAAGGGCTGGGGATACAAAGAAAACCAACAGACAATCAGTGCCCTCAAGGAGCTCACAGGATAAGTGGAGACATGCAATAACTTATAGAATATTGTTCTATAGGACAATATGGAATAAATTGGAGATAATCTCAGAAGAAAGACACTAAGGTTAACAAGCACTGGGAAAGGCATTCTGAAGAAGGTGGGATTTTAGCTCCAACTTTAAGGAAACCAGGAGGTGGGGAAAAAAGAGAAAATTCCAAAAATGGGGGCAGTCAGTGACAATACACTGAGCTGGGAAATGGAATGTCTTGTTTGAAGAACAGGAAAGTAGCCAGTGTCATTGAATTATAGAGCGGAAAAAAAAACTGTAAGGACTGGAAAGATAGGAAAGGATCACATTATGAGGGGCTTTAAAAGCCAGAGGATTATATATTTGATACTGAAGGTCAACTGAGAATCACTCTGGAGGGGGGAGGAAGAATGACATAGTCAGATCTGTACTTCAGAAATATCAATTCAACAGCTAAGTAGAGGGTGGCCTAGAGTGGGAAGAGGTGGGACAGGGAGACCAAACAGCAGGCTATGCAATAGTCTAGTCTTGAGGTATGGAGGGCTTTCAGCAGTGTATTGGCATTGGCAAAGAAGGACGTATGTACAAGAAACGTAATAAAGAATCAACAAGACTTGGCAACTAATGTTTATGCGGAAAGGGTGAAAGAAAATGAGGAATGGCACCTAGGTTGCAAGCCTAGATGGTGGGTACCCTTGACAGTAATACAGAAGTTAGGATGAGGGCAAGGTTCCAATTTTGGACATAATGTATTTAAGATATCAATGAGACATCTAGTTTAAGACGTCTAATAGGCAATTGGGATTAGGAAACTAGAGATAAGGAGAGAGGTTAAGGAGCTGGAAAAATAGATGTGAGAAACATCTGCATAGAGGTGATAAGTGAATCCATTAGAGCTGATGAAATAGCAAAACTAAATAGTATAAAGTGAGAAGGGAAGAGGGAACAGGGGACAGGACAGGACTCTGGGAGACAGATGCAGTTGGCAGGCAAAACCTGGATAAAAATATAGTAAAGGAGACTGAGGAGAAAAAGGCAAGGAACGTTTATAAAGCATCTACTCTATGCCAAGCACTATGATAAGTGGCGCTTGGTCCAAAGTAGTGCTTTTTTTTTTTTAAACAAAAATTATCTCATTTCAGAAGGAGCAGTAAGACACAGCAGGAGAACCATGAGAGGTGCTACGGCAGCCTTAGTTACCCTACAATGGTGTTTTTAATATCATTTAATCACAAAGGACTAATCAAATATTCTTTAGGGTAGAAGAGTTTCTTAGCGTGCCCTTAGATAATTCTTTAGGAAATATTTCTTTCTGGTCGGCTCCCAGCAAAAAAAGTCACACCAGGGCCCATTCTCAGTTCCTAAATAAACTAGTTCAAAACCATATCTGTGTGTGTGTGTGTGTGTGTGTGTGTGTGTGTGTGTGTGTGTGTGTATCTGTGTACCCTCACACTTATGTAACATTTGAAAGCATACAAGAATGAGATACACATACACATACACATATACATATACACATACATATATATATATATATATACATATACCAGGTCCAATTCTATTCCTACGGAAGTTTTCTAATTTTATATTGGCAGTAATATATTGAGTTAATGCTTTATATTTCATAGCCGGGGTGAAAACAAATAAATTAACATGAAAAACTAAAAAGAAGGAAAACTTGAGAGACAGCTGGTAATAACCAAGTAAACACTGCCCCACTTTCCACTAAACTTTACTTCTCAAATTCACTTTATATTTCAGGAAAATAAGGCTCCTAAGGTGTGGGATCACCAATAGCCTGAAATTTACTTGAAGTACCTCTCAGAGAAACTGAGAACACACTTATCTAGTAACATATATTGAACTTTCACTAATGCAAAGACATTATATATGTTGAAAGGGAAGATGGTAATTTATAACTTCAGTTATGTGAGATCTAAAGAATAACATCAACAATAGGCAAATCTGCTTTTATCTGGCAACTAAACATGTAAGAAAAATCACATTAACTCTTGTCTGTTACAAACAGCTCAGACACAAGCCGGCCTACAAGTAAGATGAGAGTTATGACTCTGAGAGACTTCAACAACTCTGACTCTGTGATAAAACTTCATCTAACACCACCTTCAGAGGAAGGACATGTATTACTCATCAAGTAATAGGGGCAGATCTTTTTAAAAAATAGCTAAGGAGCTGTTAGCTATTTTAAAAATAGTTGTTTAAAAAACAGTTGAACCTTCCAATTTAGTGAATACTAAAAACTAGCCAAGTAGTTATTCTTCCCTTAACATCTGAAAAATAAGACCCTGTCGAGGTAACTTTCATACTTACTGGTTAGCATCAAGAAAGACAACTTTGATACCATTCACTACACACACAGTGTCCATGGGCAGGGGATGAAGGTATTGTTCTTGCACACAAAGCTTGTTCTTTACCAAATTGCTTGTTATCTGTAAAATAGGAAGTATTTGTTACAGCCACATTAAAAGTTTACTGAGATTAATGTTCTTTCTTCCTCAAATTTGGACCCAAATTCTTTAGAGGATATATGAAATAAAAGCTCAAAAGTACTGGACTAGTAATTAAGAGGTTCAGAGCCCAGCACCAACCATGATACCAGCACTCTGCAGAGCAATTAGTAACTTTTAAATAGAGTTTAGAGGTTAATCGGAAGCTTTTAGTTATTTCTTTTCTAGAATGGGTAAAAGTTCAATTATTATTTTCTTCAATCAAGTTGCTTATATAGTTATAGATGTTTCACAGATTCTTTCACTAAGTTTTTCATCCTCTTACCTTACTACAATAAACTGGAAACGTAAAGTTTTTAGACAAGCCAGCATAATGGTCCGAATGAAAATGCGTGAGGAAATAGGCGGTACAGCCCTCTACTGCTCCATACTGAAAGGCATCCACTGTAAAGCCAGTTCCTAAAATATATTTTAAAAAATTGCAAGTAGAAAAGGTCATAAGACCCAATATATTTTTAAAAAGACATTATATTATGAGTTAATTCGGTATCATCACCCTCAGTTCTTCAGCCCATTTTTATTACGCTGTTCAGGTTTACCAAAAGCCCTGCCAACTGTAGAAATACAAGAAATGATGACACTCTTGGGCAAAATAATTCTACTAAGCAGAATGAAAAGTCTGTTGTAAAGCTTTCTTTGTAAATAACTGCATCTAATAAGGAAAGTGTTAAGATACTAGGCAATTCTAAAATATACTAATACTTGCATTAATACTCATATTTATGGAAATACCTTACTTCTGGAATAATTGAAAAAAGAGGAATATTAAGTCCCTGTAGCTAATGAATACTGATGCTATGAAGAAACAATCTCAAAAAATGTGCCTAGTGCTTCAATATTAATGTGCAGTATGAAAATCCTGGGCTGATTCTATAATGAAAATCAGTCATTAATTTTGTTCCAAAATAAAATGTATGCAAAATTGTGTGTGTGTGTGTATGTGTGTGTGTGTGTGTGTGTGTGTGAGTGAGTGGGTATATATACATATACAAATGTATGTATATATGCATACTTACATACATACTCAAAGCTAAAACAGAAACACAGAATAGCACGATGACAAAGATCTAGAGCTAGAAAGGGCCTTAGAGGCCACATAGTCCAATGCTGTCACTTTAGGTGACTTACCTCACTCACACAGGCAGTAACAAGTAGAGCCAGGACAGGAATTAAGATCCTCTACATTCCCAGTGCTCTTTCCATGGCATCATATGGCCTCCCTTAGGCACATTTTTTTGATAGGGGTGGCCAGTTGATGCTAATTATGATTTACTTTATATTTCATTTGGATGATGAAATAATTTACTTTACATAATTCATCAAACATTTTCCTCCTAAGTCAACTATACTTTCTTCACTTTTATATAAAAAAGTAAAGAAACTTAGCCATAGTCTGATTTAAGAAGTTAAGCAATATTATGTATAATATATAGCAAAAAAGAACTGGGAAAGAATCAACTTTAAATTTTCACAAGGCATCTCAAGAATGGAAGACATATTCATAAATAAGTAGACAACATACATTTTGAAGAAACAGGCAAAGAACCCAACAAAGCTCAAGAAGAGTGTGTGTCTGTGTGTGAGATTTGATGATATATTACAATTTCAATTTACCTGGTATTTTCTTATAGAAGGGACATTTCTTTTCCCTCAATACTCCTTCAGTATAAACTGAATGGTGCAACCTTCTTTTCCACCTCTGTGGTCCACCTCTAGCTACCTCATTTGCCACTAGATCTCTCTTATTCATGAGCTCATCAGTTTCTCTCAATTGTGTCTTGTCTTCTATTACAGATGACTTTCTAAATTTTTTTCTTCTTTGTGACCTTTCACTGGGTGATTCCACAAAGGTTTTACTTCTATTTAAATTGTGTGTGTCAAGTTCCAAATCACCTGAAGATCCTTCCCTTTTCCTCTTGCTCCGTCCTGACTGCTTTTCATTAGGACTTTCATTTTTTGTTCTTTTCAAAGCACTTTTCTCTGGTGTTTTCTCTTCCTTTGCTTTTGGTGGCAACCCAAAAAACACACCTATATCCATTTGTTTTAATACTTTAGTAGAAGACTGTCTTGTGTTAGAGTTGGGAGTAGATGGCAGCGGTATCTCTGTAGACATATGTGCAGTGGTTTTATTAGGAAAAGCTTCCATGTCTAAAACTGAAGCCTTAGTACCTGTCTTAGCATTTAATGCTTCCCTGCATAAATTGATTGTATGACTGTTTTTTCTACCATAAAAGGATCTATTTGATTCTTCCATAAGTTCACTTTGAGCTGACTGAGAAGGAACCTTTTCTTCCTTGCTTTCCAAGGACTTTGACATTTCACTGTTAAGTAATTCTTGAGAAGCCCAATTGCAAGAAGCTGATTCTTCAGTAGACACACTCCCTCTGCTTGATTGGGATGAGAACAATTTTGGCTCATCAGAGTCCTCTTTATTGACTTGATAATTAGTAGAATTCAGCTCCCCAGTTAAAGAGGTTGGAAAGCATTTGACATGATTAGTGGCACATGCTGACTCACAAGACTTGATCCTCTCATTTTGGGAAACAGGTTTAGACAAATCACTTAAAGTGCAGGGTATATTCAATTCTTCATCATATTCATTCTGGTTTATGTAACTGTCTGTTTTTCTGCAGTCAGGTTGATGTTCCTTTTGTAAGGTTCTACAAAGTCTCCTAAACAAGATACAGCTGTCATCCTCATCATCAATGCCATGATTTTCAGAGTTTTCAGCCATAAACAGTTCCTTTTGTGAATTTTTTAGCTGCTCCTCTATGTCATAAGTTTCATCATCACTTTGGAGAGGAGAAAAGGAGATTTCGCAGTCACTGAGATCAGCTTCTGGCAATGGAAGGTTCAAATGTTCTGAGCTGTTCAGTCTGTCTAGTTCTCCATCAGTAAGAGGCAAACCAGAGCTCTCAAGTTTGTCATTATCAACAAATTCTATGAACTGCATAGTCTGTTGGGATTTTGAGATGTTTGTGGAAAATGAAATCTTTTTATTGGTTTCATTTGGAGATTGAAATTTTCTTGGACTCAGTGTTATCAACAAGGGATCATTTGAAACATTTTTTGCATTCTCCATTTGTTTCTGACACTGAGTCCATCTTTCCTCAAGGCTACAGAGAAAGCCTGATTTAGTATCATTGGAACCAAGAAGCTTGCCTCTTGACAGAGGAGCTGGAGAGCTAAAAAGATCATTCCCTGCTCTACTTTGAGCTAGCAGAAAGTGGGCATACCGCTTGTAATGAGAAGGAACTGTAGAATTACAGAGAAGACCATCAGGACATTCTGAAAAAAAAAAGTTAGGAAGTTAGAGTAACATTTGATTATATCTGCATGTCAAATCCAGTAAAAATTTTCAGAACCAAGAGTCAACAATGGACTGGCATATTGGAATAAGTGATGGATTTAGAGCCAGAAAATCTGAGTTCAAATCCACAGGCTCCGCTGCTTACTATGCATGTGACCTTAGGCACATCACTTTAACCTTGTGGCTTCAGTTTCTTCAACTATAAAATGAAGAGGGCTCACCTACATGATCTTTAAGTTTCCTAATAGTTCCAAATCTTATGAACCTACTTTCAGACTGCAAAATATTAGCCAGCCCAAACCTATTTTTCGTGTTACACACCATTCTACATTCTTCTACATTCTGCAATCCAGACAAACTGGCTTTCTCTCTGCTCGTCAAAGACAGCACACCATTTCCCACTTCTGTACCTTCTTACTGGACATCTTCCATTCCCTTTTTACCTCTGCTTCAGAATTCCTCTCAATCTATCCACAAGTATTTATTAAGCAACTATGTGGCAGCCATTGTGCTGAAGGGTGCAAGGTGAGTGGTTACAAAGAATGAAAGGACACCTGCTTACAACGAGCTTTACATTCTAATGGAGATGGCAAGAAATACATATATGTATGTGAGTACACACACACACACACACACATATTTTCAGCAAAAATATAAAGTTAATACATACACAGTAGTTAAATACAAGGTAATTTAGGAGAGAGGTTACTAGCATTTGCAGAGATCAAAAAAGGTCTCTTGAAGAAGCTGGTGCCTGAGCTACTTCTTAAAGGGAAGGGAAGAACTCAAGGGAAGGAAATAAGCAGGTAGTGTTGCCCAGGAATGGAACACGCTGAGACTGGCATCAGAAAATGAAGTATCATGAGTGAGAACAGGGAGAAGGCCAATTTGGCAGGAGCACAGGAGAACATGAGGAGTAACATCTAATGACACAGGAAAAATGAGTTGGGACTAGGTTGTAAAGGACTTTAAAAGCTAAACAGATGAGTTTACATTTTAAATTGAAGAAATAGGAAGCAACTGAAATTGGCGAAGAAAATCACAAGATCCAATCTGTAGGTAAGGAAAAGGATTTTGGCAGCAGCATGTGGGAGGGACTGGAGTGGAGAGAGACTTGAGGCAGGGAGGCTAGTTAGAGATGAGAGAATGAATTTTCAACTGCTCTCCTTTTAAGATGAAGCTTGCCCCATCTTATGCTTGAAGTCTTTCTTGGTTCCCCCCAATAGTGCCCTCTCTCTCAAACTACTCAGAGAGAGAGAGAGAGAGAGAGAGAGAGAGAGAGAGAGAGAGAGAGAGAGAGCGTGTGTGTGTATGAAAAACTTTGAACATATTTGTACTTATTCATTTTACTCTTCTGCTATATATGTTTATATATGTAAGTGCTGTCTCCCCCACTAAAATGTAAACTCCCTGTGAGTAAAGACTATCATTCTTTGAACATGTATCACTGCTGTGGTAGTAAATGTTTAACAATCATTCTTAAAAAAAAAAAAAGGCACACAAATGTAATCTGCAATATTAGCATTTTCTCCACCAATTTCCTAAGTCTAGACAATCAACAGAACAATTAGTCAACCCCTGATTTGTAGCCTTTGCTAATTTCCAAGGTATGACTATTCATAATGAAAATTTAACTGTGGTTTTAACAGCTAGCTCCAGCACAATGCTTGCATCCCTGTAACTACCACAATCCCTAGAACATAGTAGGTCCTTTAAAAATACTTAATACCTAATTTCCACAGTCAAAACAGCAGGAAATCTTTATACTTATGCTATTCAACTCTAGCTATAAAAGACAGACTCCAGAATCCTAACCCAAAAAGATAGTAAGACCAAATTTTGACAATTTGTGGTTTTAAAATATGGCAATGATTTATTTTTCTTGTTAAAAAAAATAACAGGGGAAATTTGCTTATTTTCTTTTTCAAGAAATTCTCACTATACAGGCTCTTCAAAATATATATTCATTTTACTTTACATTCCTTCAAGGATAGGCACCATGGAATAATGAATAGAGTCAGGAAGTCCTTGCAGTCAGGAAGACCTAGTTGCAAGTCCTTCCTCAGATAAATGCTAGCTAAGTAATAACAGAAAAAGTCACCAGTCTTCTTTGTCCCAGGCAACTCTGTAGACAGTAAACGACAATGAGTTGCCAATTTGTAAATGTGAAAGGAGTTCCCACACCTGAGAGATCTCCAGATTGCTGCAATCACAGGTCCCGGCTCCCCCCAAAAAAATTCTTCAAGGACAGCAACAAACAGATGCTAGCTAAATTCTCATTAACTTCAATATTGAGATGCTGAGCAAGAAGCAAAGAAGAAAAGTGAACTAGGGTAACTGTCTTATAGAACTGAAGAATGTAAAATCTAGTTTATGAAATTGCCAGTTTTTAATTTACTGACCAAAAGATCTCTGATTAGAATACAGGCTAACTCAGCCATATTGTTGTAATTAGTTTAGATAAAGTTTAAGACAAAAGGAATTTTAATAGGATGTTGCTCTAACATATAACACTCCATTATATTCAGAAATTACTCTATATAAATCTGTCTACGTAAATAAGAAATTTATTAGAATTTAATTGAAAAGAGGATTAAGTTTGGAATAAAACTTAGGTGTTAATGTTTAGGTCTTTACATTCTAAGTGTAATAAAAAGTCTATAAAAGGATGATCAAAATTACTTGTAAAATATTCTGGCATATCCCAAACTTACTACAATCAGGGTTCAGATTTATTAAGAGTACCATAGGAAACTTCTCAAAGGCTCAATGAGAATGCATTACTCATAAATTTGAAAAAAAAATCTTGAGTTTGATTTAACCATATATTTTAACACTACTACGAATTAAAGAGAATGTTTTTAAATAGTCCTCAATGGTATTGTTTGAAATACCAAATGGATCCAATATAAAGGTAATTTCAACTAAATGGCTGTCCTATTACTTGGACTCCTAAGGCCTCCCTATATTAAGACTCTTCTATAACATGGCAAAGTCAA
This sequence comes from Notamacropus eugenii, assembly GCF_028372415.1. Taxonomy (NCBI): domain Eukaryota; kingdom Metazoa; phylum Chordata; class Mammalia; order Diprotodontia; family Macropodidae; genus Notamacropus; species Notamacropus eugenii. The sequence continues at coordinate 192,281,304 of NC_092872.1, forward strand.
GCTTCTTAGAAATGAAACAACTGATAAGTTAAAATACCAAAGATTTGAGAGGGTTTTGTAAATTTTGTACCCTCCTTCTTTAAGAAAGAAAAATGGCATGTAAATAGTTGATTCACAAATTTATTAAAAGACTGGATTATGATCCAATGATAGATGACAGTTGGAAATAATGAGATCTTGTAAGACTCTAAATTGTCTTCTGAATCAAAGAATGATTAAATTATGCTCAGTGTGTCTTTCATGTTGTACACAGTTTATATTACACTCATTAACAACTCTGCTGATTACATGTCACATGCCTTTAGGCAAATTAGTTAACCTCTAAGGCTTTGTCTTTTTACAAAATATAAAAAATGTTTGCAATATTTACTTTATAAGGTTATCATGAAGATCGTATGAAATGACATATGAAAAACAAAATGCAAATTTTTTAGTTCTATGTAAATACTAGTAATCATCAGCTGTTATCTTACCTACTTAGGTTCACAGACTTTTTTAGGTCATGTACCCAGTGAAACCTACTGACCAGAATAATGTTTTTAAATGCATGATAAAATACACAGAATTACAAAGGAAACCAATGATATCGAAATAAACTTATCAATTTTTAAAACAAAACACTTCATAGACCCTGGTTTAGGAATTCATGTAAATTTAGACAAGCCCAGAGATCATTCCTTATATTTTATAGATGAAGAAACAGATTAAGTTACTTGCCCAAGATCACATTAGTATCAGAGCTGGGACTCTTCTTGCCAACTGTTCTGTTGCCTCTGTACCTGAAACCTTTTTAGGATCATCCTTCTATATATTTTATCATGGTGAATGTGCCATGCACATTTATTGGTTTCAAAGCCAAAATATTTATACTTTCCTTTACTGTTTTCATGAAATTATATGTAGAGGGGAAGAATTTTTTAAAAACTTTCTTAAAAAGCTTCCTTACAAAATTATTCCGGGTTATACCTTTCTTCACAGGAATACATTTGACCTCTAACACATTCTTCGCCCTTGTTAAATCTTTTAAACCTTATCTTTAATAAGCTCAAAGAAAAAATTATTCCTGATTCTCCTCTTCCCTCTTCACTAAAACTCATTATACTCAATGGTATACATATATGTATACATACATTTTATGGTATATATACATACACACACCCCCACACTCACAGCAGCTTTCATATCCATCCTGGGATATTTCATATAATTTGCCTGACATTTAATTTTTCATCCAATTGATGTAAATTTGGCCTATAGGACCATTTTGCTTGGTTACAGATCATTTTCCTTCATGTAAAGGCTTACCTCTTTCTGAGGGCTGTGGAGCATCCAAACATTCAGAAACATGCCAGCGAGGTGTCTGACCCAGCAGTAAGGAAAAAGGCATTTGGCAACTTGGGCAGTACCCACTGTAAACTGGATGCTGCTTTGGCGGGGTTAGTTTTTGGTTCTCAGTCTTGCCAAGCTTTGCTTTTATAGTTACCTTGCCCAGGGGCTGCTGAACATTACTGTTCCTATTTAGAGGAGGTTCAGACGTAAGGGTCTGAGAACCATTTTCTCCTAAATACAACTCACCATCCTTAGGTTTTTTCTTAACATTCGCAGTTCTTTTGTTGTTACTTTCACATCTTTTTGATTTGCATTTACCAGCTGTAGCTTTTTCAACAGAATTAGAAACATCTGATTTTCCCAATTTGGGTTTTCTTATAGACTTATATTCCCATATATCTTCTTCCAATAAGTTTTCTTCTGACATGATAAAGCAGCAGTATCATTAAAACAATATAGCAAACCTGGATGAATTGGGAGTTCAAGCTTTGATATAAAACTATTGTAAATGCAATGACTGTCTTTTAAAAAAAAAATGACAAAAAAATTAAATCCACTGAAAACGCTTAAAGCTTTAAAAGGGAGTACCGTCTATCAAATTCACTGAGCTTGGGACAAATTGTGCTTCAAAGAAAAACCTTCAGTAGTTTTCTGCTTAAAAAAAAGAAAACCTGCAGTAGTTTTTATACCAAAAAATTTTAGAGATCTCATACACATATATATAATATATGTACATACGTATAATAATTAGTTATTTGTCATTGCTGGGTCATTCTGAGAGCTAACTTAAGTCGTTGTAAACAAGCAAAGACAGTCCTCAATCTATAAATTAGGACTATTTCCAAATTCAAGTACTTAAGGAAGTTTCAGGGTTCCTAGGCATCAAATTATTCCAAAATTCACCATGTCCAGGTACAAATAGTGTTGTACAGGGGTACCAACTCTGTCCCAAACGTATACACGTGTCTAAATTGGTCTCCAAACCCAGCCATTCATTCTTTTCCCCTAGTGAGCCGGGGCAGGAACTTTCCCCAAGAGGAATGGCCCTGTCTTCTCGTCGGGGGTGGGCAGCAGCTGGCATCCGCACCGCCGTCACTGGCGGGGGGCACCGAACCCCCTGGGCTCCGGGAAGGATCCAGCGCCGTCGGCTGTGCGAGGAAGCACACACAAGTCTGGGGGTGAATGCCCGGGGACAACCGTGCCCCCAGGGGTCTGTCTGTGACAGCCCGCCCTCCAGCCGGGGGAGCCCCGATGCCAGCCTGTGCCTGCCTCTGGCATGGCCTGGTTCTCAGCGGGGCAGAGGGCCGGCTTCGTGCCCGGGGCCATCTCTATGCTGGGGGCAGGGGCAGAGGGCGAGGGCCCGCTTCGTGCCCGGGGGCATCTCTACGCTGGGGGCAGGGGCAGAGGGCGAGGGCCCGCTTCGTGCCCGGGGGCATCTCTACGCTGGGGGCAGGGGCAGGCAGCGCCCGCGCGAAGACTTTGATCACCCGCCCGCCGTCACCGCAGCCGCGCAGGGACTCCCCGCTGTGCCCTCAGGGCCCGCCCCCCGCCCCGCGGGGCTGCAGCTGCATCCTCTCCCGGCCCCGCCGGCTGCGCCCCCCGCTCCCCCAGCTCCCTTCATCCCCCCGCGGGCTCGGCACTAACCTAGCGTCCGCTCCGGCACTTTCCGCGCCCCGGGGACAACGGATAGGACGCTCTGCTTCTCCTTGGGCGCGTCCCCACCCCCCACAATTCAGGACGCGGCCCGTTCCACTCCGCTCACACCCCGATTTTCTTCTCCTTGGGCTTCTTTTGAGGCGGGAGCATCTTCCCGCTCCAACGCCGTGTCGAATCGGCCGATCTGGAGGGGGGCTTCAAAGTGAGCGCGGGGCAATGGGATCCGGGCTCCAAGACTTTGAATTAAATACGTATTTCCTTTTCAACCTCGCGCGTCTGGGAGAGTTCATTCACCGAGGGCCCATTAAGATCGGATTTCTCGGGCCTTTTCGCCTGCGAATCTGCCACTGCGAACGTCAACGTCCGGCGGTGGGAAATGACCTCGAAGAGGTAAAGCGGGGGTGGGGGCGCCGGCGCCGATGGTGTTTACGAGAAATTAGGACCTTGGTGTTTATGACTTTAAAACAAAACAAAACACAGGCTAGAGGCAGTTTCGGCCGCGAAGGGAGAGGCGAATGTGCCGCGGGGAAACCGAAGGGCCGTCCAGGCTCCCTTCCCCGCCCCGCCCCCCCCAGGGCCCGGGAAGCGATCCGGGCCGCGCAGCCGGAGAGACGCAGGCAACATGGCGGCCCCCGGAGCCGCGGGCGCCGGCCTCTCGGCCCTGCTGCCCGCCCAGACCTCGCTGGAGTACGCGCTGCTCGACGCCGTCTCCGCGCAGGAGAAGGACGCCCTGGTCTACCAGTACCTGCGGAAGGTGGACGGCTGGGAGCAGGACCTGGCCGTGCCCGACTTCCCGGAAGGTGAGGGGACCCCGGGGAGCCCCTCCCCCGCCCGGGGCGCGCTGGCGCGGGGGGCGCCTAATAGGTGCTTAGTGACCATCTGCCGCGCCCCACCCCCACAGCCTCCGAGGCTTCTGGGGAATGCTCAGCCCCTCCCCCCCCAGCCCCCGCCCCCCCTTCCCCCCCCCCGGCCTGGGGAGACCGCCCTCGAGGAGCTTACACTCCATCTACAAGTTAGTTTGACTGTTGTAGACACCCCACCCAGGGGCGCCCCCGCTGCTCTGGACTGCACCCCATTGAGTGCAACCACCGCTCTGCACCCAGTTCAGGGGCGTCCCCGCTGGACCGCACCCTTTTGAGTGCAACCATTGCTCTGCACCCAGTTCAGGGGGGTCCCCAGTGGACCGCACCCCATTGAGTGCGGCCACTGCTCTGCACCCAGTTCAGGGGGGTCCCCGCTGGACCGCACCCTTTTGAGTGCAACCACCGCTTTGCACCCAGTTCAGGGGCGTCCCCGCTGGACCGCATCCTATTGAGTGCAACCACTGCTCTGCACCCAGTTCAGGGGGGTCCCCAGTGGACCGCACCCCATTGAGTGCGGCCACTGCTCTGCACCCAGTTCAGGGGGGTCCCCAGAGGACCGCACCCTTTTGAGTGCAACCACCGCTTTGCACCCAGTTCAGGGGCGTCCTCGCTGGACCGCACCCTATTGAGTGCAACCACTGCTCTGCACCCAGTTCAGGGGGGTCCCCAGTGGACCGCACCCCATTGAATGCGGCCACTGCTCTGCACCCAGTTCAGGGGGGTCCCCGCTGGACCGCACCCTATTGAGTGCAACCACTGCTCTGCACCTAATTAGGGGGGTCCCCACTGGTCTATGCTATACTGACAGCAACTACTGATCTGTACCCCACTGAGGTATATGCCTACTGCTCTGCACCCCTCTCAGGTTGCTTCCACTGCTCTGCACCCCAATGTCCCCCTGATCTGCACCCTATTGAGTACTACCACTGATCTGTACCCCTTTGGAGGGATACACTCACTGCACCTTGTACTTTAGGATCGTCCATTGTTTGAGATCCATCCGATTCTGTTCCACCAAGCCCTTCTTTGGCCCCTATTCCCTGGCAGAGTGGGCAAGGGGGGAGACTTTGGCCCGGTTTACCTGAGGTGGAGGTGAACTGAGAGCTCATGCATTGTTAATGGGCTGGAAGTAGCCAGGCTCAGTTATCACCATCTGGGAGGCTGGGACCTGGCCACAGGGAAACAGGACACATCTCGTGTCTCTCTACTTACCAAGAGCAGGACCGGCTTTTCTTTGACAAACTCTACTAGGTTTTCACAAAAAAAGTCGTACGAGTAAGTTCATAGGTGTAGATCTAGAAGTCAAATCAACAGGTATTTGTAAAGTGCTCACTATATTGCCAGCCACTGGGAGACAAAGAAAGTGGGGAAACAATCCCTTTGTCAAGCTTACAATCTGTCTGTAGCCAAGTGGGACTTGAGAGGCCCATTCTCTCATTTTACAGGTGAAGAAAATGAAGTATTGAGAAGTTAAATGACGTGCTTAGTTGCACAGCTAACACAAGCTCCTGAGGTAAAATTTGAACTCAGGTCTTTCAAATTCCAGTATTAATGCCCTATTATATTTATATAATGTGTAATAATATGTATACAACACATATGATGTATAACTATGTAATATATATTTTATGCTTCTTCTTGGTTATGTTAAAAATGGGCATTAAAGAGAATACAGATTTCTTTTGTTTTATAGAAATTCTACTGTAACTTGTACTGCTTAAAATAAATGAACCATTGGCAGAGGTTCGGAATTTTTTAATGATGACCAGTTTTGTTGTAATGATATTTGACTGCTGAAATACCATACCAGTAAAGGCCATTGTTTGGAGCATTGGCTTCTGAGGGTCAGGGGAAGCTAAGATTTATTACAAATTGTCCTTTTTTGTTTAAATTACTCTCTACTTCACATTACTTTTCTTGCTATAGATAAACATTTCAACATTGTACAATAACAAATTTTAGTAGGATGCTGTTTGAAATAAAGTAAGATAGATGCCCTGTCAGATTAGATACATATAGTCCATGTATCCAAGTTTGTCACAAATATATTATAACCATGCTTTCAGAGGGGTCTGATCATTATGAAGAGAACACTAAAATGTTTTCTGTCTTGGTTTTCTAATTTTTAAATTGATTTTGTTACATATAAATGTTCTACTAATAAGAAAAAGCAGTAGGCTGATAGATAATACGTGAATGTCAGAAATAGTATAATTACTTTGGTCCTTTCTTAGAAAAAGTTGGGACACAAATAAGCTATAACAAAGACATTATATCTTAGTGTAAAAAAGTTCTAGACTTGGAGCCAGGAGACTAGGGTTCAAATTCTGCCCCTGATTCCTAACTAGGTGTATTACAGTTTCCCCATTTGTTAAAAGGGTGCAATAATTAACATTTACATCATGACTTAACGTTTGCAAGTTGCTTTCCATATGTTGTCTCATCTGTTCTTCACATCAGCCTTTTTTGGTACACACTGCAGGGATTATCCACATTTCAAGGATGGTATTATTATACCAATGATACTTCTTTTTCTTCAATTTTTCTTAAGTTTTTATTGAAGTATAGTAAGCTACTGTGTGACTTTTTAACAATAGGAATCCAGTAGCTAATTATTAAGATTCAAAAAATGTGTAAATATCCTGTATAAATAGCCACTGCATTAGGCATCTAGAATACAAAGACAGAAACAAAAAATAAGAAAAAGCCCAAGGGCTACACAAATGATATAAGAAAGGAAGCACTAGCAACTAGGAAATCAAGAAGGACGAAGAGGAGAGATAACTTGAAACCTGAAGGAAATTAGGATTTTGATGTAAAGATGAGAAGGGAGTACATTTCAAGTGTGAGAGAGCCTTAAGTGCCCAGCTGAAGAGTTTGTATTCCTATAGGCAGTGGAGAACCCTGAATACTTTTGAGCAGGGGAATGACATAATTGAAACTGGGCTTAGGATGACAGTTTTGGCAGCTGGTTGGTGAATTTATTGGAGATTAAAAGCAGGGTGACCCGTGAGGAGGCTATGCCAGTAGTCCAGGTGAGAAGGTGAGAAGTGCCTGAATTTGGATAGGATTGGTGGGAGTTGAGTTGGAGGGGATGGATTTGAGAAATACGAACACTTAGTAACTGATTGGATTGGGGCAGTGAAAAGAGGGAAATGAAAGGTGACTCTGAGATTGTGAACTAGTTACTAGAAAGATGATAGTCTCCTTTCCATCAGTTAATCGATAAGCATTTATTGAGGCCCACTGCCTTCCAAGCACTGTGTTAGGTGCGAAGGATACAAATATATAAACAGTGAAACAGTCTTGGATCTTGAGGAGCTTCCATTTCTAACGCAGAAGACAGAAAACAAGGGTATGCATATATCCAAGAATGTATGTGTTTATATGTATAGGTTTAAACTTACATATGTGTATAATATGTGTATAATATATAAAATTATATAGTATACATAAGGAATGCATAGTATATATTATTATATGTCATATAATAATAAATACAAAGTAGTTTGGGAGGGAGGTCACTAGCCTTTAGAAAGATTTGGAAAGGGAAGAAAAGGATTCTATGGTAAGTGAGGAGTGAGTACATTCTGAGGGTGAAGAATACAGAGAAAGCCAGTTTGGCTGGATTGAAGAGTGTAGAAAGGGGAATAATATCTAGTGAGGTGGGAAAGATCAGTTAGTACCAGAAATAGGAAAATTTGGAGAAGGGATAGGTTTAGAGAATATGAATATGAAGAATTTCCATTTTTAGATATACTGAATTTGAGATGCTTTTGTGACATTCAGCAGGAAGCTGGCAGTAGTTTGAGCTTAAGATTTGGGATTCAAGAAACCCAAGGGCCAAGAGAGGCCCTTGGGGAACATAATATCAGGGTCACAACTAGGGGGCTGACCTTGATCAAAAGGGCGACCTCTGTCTCAGAGAATTCAGCATGTAGGGGAGGATACATGGGGGACATGAAGCAGCTTACTGGTTAACTTCGATTATCTCAGGAAGGTAGGAGGAAAGTTCATCTACTGAGAGGGATTAGTGATGATAGAGGATTACTTCCTTTTAAAGAACAGAAAAATTAAAGAGAGGAATAGGTTTGAAACAGCCACTTTCTGAAGTTTGCTGGAATCAAGGAAGAATAAAAGGATTTCCATGCAGCATAGACAATCCATTGGAAATTGGATAACATGAATTTCAAGTGCATGGTTGTATGACTTCCTCCAGGAGCACTCAGTAACTTGATTACCGAGGGTTAAGAATAGGTATGGTGAATGGTGGGAAGTCATAGGAGGAAGGGATTCAATGCTAGAAGATAATATTTGGTTGACGTGGTAAACTTCATGGTCAAGACTATGGAGAGTGGAAAGTTAGGACATAAGTATGGTCTGGATTGGGTGAACAGAGAGGGGCAGAGGGATATCATGATGAGGATAAAGAGTAGAAAATAAAACAGGAGAGGGATAGGAGACTAGTATCAGAATGGGAAATTTCAGACTTAAGGATTTTAGAAAGGAGGATTGTTGTTCAATTAGTATGTACTTGCTGATAAAAACTTCAAAGAGCAGTGGTTTCCTTGGTGCTAATGTTCTAGTTGCTATATAGATCAAAACTCTTTGACACCTTAATTGACAGTTTAATGAGTTATAGCTGACAACATGGTCATGATGACCCTATCTAAGTTGTTAGGATCATCTAAAAAGTCTCTAGGGTCAGTTGTTTTGGGGGCCTGTTCTGGGATCAAATGCTAAAAGTTTTCAGTGTGGTAGGATCTGTTAGACCTTCTTCCTGGCTGAAATAACCTTTGAGAAACCAAGTAGCACATTAGGGAGGACTTAAATTGAGTTTGCAATTTAGTAACTATCAGAAATCTTATTGTTACTCTGCAATCTCTCATGTTCATTATCTATGTAGCAAACCTCCTTTCATATTAAGGTTTTTTCAGCCTAGGTCAAATGATCTTGAACCCGTATGAGTAGTATAAAGGTTTAATGAAGCATTACTGTTTTTTGAAGAGTAGGGAATGAGTATTTGCTGAATGGAATATACAAGAAATCTTGTTTTCTCCAGAAGAGTTAGCATTCCTGATTGCTATCTCTAGTTCTGGTTGAACCTTCTCTCAAATGGATGAATACTTTGGAACAGGAAGGAAAGTAGACATACTACTTGACTCTTCTAGTCGCTGCCTTTTATAACTGCAATGTGTTCCAACCCATAGAGGTCCAATCCACCCATTAATATTGCTTGTTCCAAATCTCTCTTGGTATTATTCACTAGCTTCAATGTACTTCTTTTTTTCTTGAGTGGTTCGTTATCTGACTCACAGTGTTCCTTTTCATCTTGTTAACCTACCGTTAAATTTGAGGACTCAGTATATACTTGAATGTCATGTCTAATAGTCTGGCCTCCTAATTTGTCATTCCTGTCCACTGTCACAAATTTTTAGCCCAACTCAGCTACCCATATAGGTAATTGCTACCTTTGCTAGGTCTCACCATTATTTAATTCCTGCTCTTTTGCCTGTTATCGTGAACTTTGAAACTTCCCTCCTTCATCATAATCTCCTATTTTTCTTATTGCCCTACTCTTAAACCTATTATTCTTCCTCCTCACTATGTACGACCTCTAGTTCTTCCAAACCCCACTGTTTCCCCGGTTTATCATGCTTGCTCCGGTCTCAGTATAATTCCTTCACAGTATTGCCAGTCTGACCAACCAACTCAAATTTACACTGTCCTCAGTCCTTTAATTTTTTTGTTCCTCTTTCATCATTCACAGTTGTCCCTCTAGTTAACCCTGGGTTTCCCTACTTCCAGTCTTCTCTACTACTACCTCTCCTCACACTGGAATGCTAACTGGGGCTACATGTTATCTGTCTCACCTAGATTCTCACTATGGTATTGAACTGCTTTTATTCTTCCTTGATTCATACTCTTATCCTACTCTTGAAAGTGGCTGTTTAAAACTTTTCCTTCTCCCAGGACCTTGCCATACCATTTTCTCTTCTTTTTTTCCATAGAAAGCCCTAACTCTTGCTTTGCTGAAAGAGCCAGTCAATTAACGTTATATTAATCAACGTGGCAGACACTGTACTAGTCAATTGATAGACATGGACAAAAATGAAACAATCCCTGTTCTTATGGAGCTTACATTCTCTTGTGGGAAACAATACATGCATACTTTTTATGTTTCTTGACAGCAAAAGCTTTTTAATCAAAAGCATTTATTGTGGATGGCAACTGTATGTCAGGAGCTCAAGATACCAAGTTAGATGTAAAACAGTCTTTGCCCTCAAAGGTTCTACTTTATTACACCTAATATAGGTATGCATAAAACCCATACAAGACTATAAACAGACACATCTCAATTGCATATATTTTAAGTAGGGAGTTTTAGTCATCTTTTAAAATTTTGGCCTATTAGAGTTATTTTTTTAAAAACCATTTCATTTTTTTCTTTATACTTTTAGTTGAATTATCTATTTATTCGTATAACTAAAATTCTTTCATATTAATTTCAGGACTAGAATGGCTGAATACAGAGGGTTCCATTTCTGTCTACAAGGATCTTTGTGGGAAAGTAGTAGTCTTGGATTTCTTCACTTACTGCTGCATCAACTGCATTCACCTGTTACCTGATCTTCATGCATTAGAACACATGTACACAGATAAAGGTACTGTACTTTAGCTACTAAGAGAATTTCCTGGCAAATGTAAAGGAAGTATAGCTGAGTCACTTGTTTGTTGATGACTAAACATTTGGCAAGACTTCAATGATTCTAAAAGTAATTTCTGATCTCTGCTAATCTAAAGAGAGGACTCCATGTACTCATTAAAACTTTCATAAAGGGTTAAATTTAGTTACTATGATCTGTCTAATCAGAGGACCAACATTTAGAGCATCATCCCTCCTTGTCTTATAATTGCAGAATGATTCCAAGTCAGCAAGCTTTTGTGTTTCTACCGTATACCCAGACTTATTAAATTTTTTTTTTAATTAAAATGTATGGCCATTTATAACTTTTGTTCTTGACTACATTATGGTGCAATTTTGAATGCAGTGTTACTGTTGCCTATTTAAATATAATCTGACACAGACTATATGATACTACAGAATATTATAACAGTTACCTTTTTTTTGGTCACAGCCACATACAAAATTTGTTTCATGTAACCCAGTATGTCCCAGTGTGGTGATCTGCCCTGGCTTGTCAATAGATATTCAGTAACATACAAAATATTTGAGGAAACTTTACATAATGGAGTAAAGGGAGAGTATGAATAGTAGAAAGTTGGAGGGAATGTACCAAAAGGAAAAGTAGCAGGTACAGTAAAACTTTCATTAATTGAATTATTTAGACAATAGGGAGTTGTAATTTATCATGTTTTGTAATTAACAGTAATGGAAAGAATGTTGGACTCCAGTTAGAAGGCTGAGTTCTACTTTTGGCTGTGCTATACTAGCTTTATGACTTTGGGATCATTCTGTTATCTGTAAAATGGGGGTTAGATTGGATGATTTCTAAGGGCTCTTCCAGTCCTAAAAATCAGTAATTCTTTATGGAACGTAATTTTAATTTTTCTTTCGTGATTCAGAATTTTATAGTTCCTTAAGGATCATCTTTATGAATACCTATTAAGCAATATTATGTATACTGAAGATATAAGAAATTATGCCCCCTCGCTACTGATCCCAGAGTATTACCTAGAAGTTGTTTGTTTTAAATCTCTACTTTTAGATTTTCCTTCCATCACTGGTTTCTTATTTGATAAAAAGATAATTCAGAAAAAAAATTCTAATTTATTTTTAATGGACTCCCCAAAATCTCCAGGATCAAAAACAAATTCCTCTGTTTTGCATTTAAAGCCCTTTGCAATCTGGCTACAATCTACATTTCAAAGCTTTTGCATTGTTCCCCTTTGTATACTTGATGTCCAAAATTACCCTCTTGATATTCCTTACAATTGACAGTCCATCTCCTATCTCTATACCTTTGCACACATTGTCCCTTATGCATTCTGGGTGTTTTTTGTTCCTGTAATTGTCCAGGCTGTTTCTTATGCCTGGAATGCACCCCTTCTTACCTCTGCCACTTAGAGTCCTTGATTTTATTCAAGGCTTATTAGCTCAGTTGCTACCTCATACATGAGACCTTTCCTGATTCCCCCACTAGGTCCTACTGTCTCCCTTTCAAGATACCTTCTGTTTGTACTATATTTACATGTGTACATATTTCCTCAAAGTAAGGTAAGTTCCTTTAAAGAGAAGACTACTTTACTTGGTTTTAGGGCCAGGTATGTAGTAGGCTGTTAATAAAAACTTCTTGATTAATTGATTGATTTCAAATGGTTTTTAGTTAACTGAAGAGGAGAAAGGAAGAAAGGAAATTTATAAGACTTAAAAAAGCATTGTCTGTTGTGGGACATAATGGAAAGTAAAATTTACATAAAAATGAAGGGCATCTTGTAAGTTTAGAGAATAAAAGAGAGGATAGGCAGAAAAAATTAGAAACTGCTTGTATATTGATTTCATATCAGTTTGGAATATGTAACTGTGACTACACTTTGCCAAAAATGGGAATCTGAGGTGAATTTTTGTTTAAGGATAACTGATACTTAAAGCTTATTCAAACCACTTCCTAGTCCTGCATGTGTTAAAGTCAAAATTTTATTTGACCATCCAAGGAATCCATTTCATACTATTTGCTTTTTTTTAAGCACGTATATTTGCACAACAGAAATATCAGAATTTTTACCACTGATATATTACGTCTTGAAATACCAATTTGTCACTCAGTAGTCATTATTGAGAACTTAGCAGATATTTACTAGACATTTTACAAATGCTTTTATTTCTTAGACTGAACTGGCTAAATAAGGGAGAATCAAAAATAATGGAATTCAGGTAATTCAGTATTTCATTAACCTGAAAGCATAATTTAGTAAAGAACTCCCTACTTAATAACAACTAGAAAACAGCCTGGAAGAAATCAGACTCAAACTAACCTATTACACCATGTTCCTTAACAAATTCAAAATGAATATTAAAAAATAAAACATTAGAAGAAAAGTAGATCATATTCCTTTCATGGCTACGGGTAGAAGACAAATTCCTAATGAAGCAAGAGGGAAAAGCAACATATAAGGTAGATAATTTTGATCACATGAAAAAGAAAGTCAATCTACAAGAATTAAGGATCTACTCTGTGATTAGTAGGTACAGCTAGGTGCCACAGTGGATAGAGTGCTGGGCTTGGAGTTAGGAAAACTTATCTTCCTGAGTTCAAACCTGACTTCAGATACTTACTAGCTGTGTGGTCCTGGGCAAGTCACTTTACCTTGTTTGCCTCTGTTTCCTCATCTGTAAAATAAGCTGGAGAAGGAAATGACAAACCATTCCAGTATCTTTGCCAAGAAAACCCCAGATGGGGTCATGGAGAGTTGAACAGGACTGAAAATAACTGAACACCACCAACAAAATGTAATTAACATTGTCATAGGCACTTGATGTTATGAGTGCTAAGAACAAAGCAATTTCTACTTGCATTGAGCTTGCATTCTAATGGAGGAAAGAACAAGTACATGTAATATGTACATAACATACAGCACAAATATAATGAAGTCAAAAACACACAAACAAGTTAAATACAAGGTAGTTTGAGAGGTAGAGCACTAGTAGTTGGGACTTCAGGAAAGACCTTTTGCAGAATATGGTGCCACTTCTGCATCTTTAAGAAAGAGAAGAACTCTGAGAAGGAAATAAAGAAGGTATATGTCCAAGGCGTAGGGAACAGCTTTTGCATACACAAACACGCACACACACAAATTAATGCATCTAAAGTAAGAAAGTGATTTTTAAGTGGAGAAAAAAAATCTTTGCATCTAGTTATCCAGGTTATCTAGGCAAACTTATAGAAATATGTGACCAAAAACCATTGCCCAGTAGAGAAGTGATCAAAGGATATGAACAATTTTCAAGAGAATTACAAACTATTTACTACCATGTGAAAGAATGCTCCAAATCACTAATGAGAGAAATACAAATCATAAATCTTGAGATTTCATCTCACATCCAGCAAATTGGTAAAGGTGAAAAAGAAGGGAATAATCCTTGTTGGAGAGATTGTGAAAGGGCAGACATGGCAGTGCACTATTGGTGGAGCTAATGATTCTGTATGTTGATTATGGAAAGCAATTTGGAATTATGCAAATAAAGTGGCTAAAATGTCCATACTATTTGACTCAGATTCCACTTCTAGGCATATAGCCCAAGGAAGTCACTGATAAAAAGCCCTCATATACACCAAAATATTTATTGCAGCACTTTTTGTGGTAGCAAAGAACTGAATTGGAGAATGTCTAAAACAATTGTGTAATGGATTCTTTCTGTGCTCTAAGAAACAAATGATGAATATTAAAAAAGTATGCAAAAACTGACATGAATTGATGCAAAATGAAGTAGAGCCAAGAGGATGATATACACGGTGATTACAGCAATGTAAAGGGGAAGAACAACCACAAAACAGTTGAAAATGAATGTTATGAAATTATAAAATATAAGGTTGGCCCCCCAAAAAAAGACATGAGAAGACACTTTATATTGTTCCTTTCACAAAGGCAGAGGGATCCATAGTTGTGTAATATGCTGCATATAAAGTCAGATTTTTAAAATGTATTGATGAGTTTTGCTGATTTTTTCTCTTTTTATCTTTTAAAAAAATACACGATATACATGTTTATACACGATATCTTCTGAAAAGGGAAGGAAGGAATACTGAGAGATATCTAGTTATGGAGAAACCAGTAGGTGTTCACAAGACATTTTATAAATGCCTTTTCTCTCAGCCATTCTGCAAACATTAATTAAAAAACTAGCATGTACCTATGATCAACTAATTGATAAATAAAAATGAAACTAGACACAGTCACTGCCCTCATAGAGCTTATAATCTAGTGGGAAGATAAGACAAAAGCACATGAAAATGACAGATGAATTCAAGCATCTTTATTAAGTAGGTAATGGAGAACTATTGGTTTTGAGCACCATTCTTCCTGATGTAAATCTTAATCATATTACCTCATTACGTTTTGGCAGTTTTGCATAGAATTATCTGTTCAAGCCTAGATACCACATTTTAGGATGTACATCAATAACCTGGAATGCTTACAGAGGATTGATCAGGATTGTAAATGACCTCAAGTTTGTGCCATGTGAGAATTGATAGAAAGAACTGGGTATTCAGGCTCAAAAAGAGAAGAGTTGGGTGGTTGTAGCTATCTCTAAGTATTTGAAAGTTTTTCATGTAAAATTGGGATTAGGTTTGTTCTGCTTGGTACTAATAAGACGTTGCCTTTTAGGCATGGATAAAAAAAATCAGCGTTGTTTCAGTTCTCCATTACCACTGAGCTTCTTGCCATTAGGACCCCAAACAGAACCAATGTTTCAGATGTCAGCTGGTCTTCTCACTTATCAAACTTTGTCCAGCACTAGAGCATCAGCTAAGTAATAGGCCTCAGGTGCCAGTTCCAAGCAGGAGCCAACCATGACCTTATATGTAGGATGACTTATAACAGTGCAGTTATCACATGCTGTCTTGGAAGAAGACAAATCAACTAGTGCTGTGAATATGTGAATATTCCTGAGGTACTTATTACTTATCTTATTACTTATTACTTATCTTCTCTCTCTGATGCCCATTCTCCCCCAGTATTTGAGAGAGATTCCAGTGGCACTATCCTCCTTTCATTACAACATTACAGGACACACAGTAGGTGGGGAATTATAGTTGAATACTTCATTCTAAATGCTAGCAAATTCTCTCTTTATTTACTAATCTTTGTGATTGTCAGTGACTACCTAGTGAAAATTCCCTTTTTATATTAGCACTACCTGCTCCAGTTCCATCCATCTCAGTCCTACCCTTCCCAAATTTCTAGGCTGTGTATCCCACCCTCTGTCCCACTCCCTGTCCCTCACCTTCCCCAACCCTCTTTCCATGTACCCTGTTCTGTTAATAAACTTCCCCTCATCTCAGACATCATGCTCTTTCCATCTTGCACTTAAAGAAATCTGACTTCCTCAAGAACACTATCCATTTTAGGGTACTCCATACAGCTCTGTGTGTACCTTCTCTCACATACCTCAACACATGGATCTAGGAAGAAGAATGAACAACTTTTATTCTTCACTGCTACTTCCAGACCATCCTGCTGCCACTTTCACATAGCAGCTTCTCTTCTTTAGACATTCACTTCAACTACATCACCCCCTCCATATCTGGCCCCACCTGCCCTCAGGTTTTTCTCTCTTTTTTGAATTCAACACCTATACCATAGTATTACTTTTTGTCCCAACACCTGCATTTGGAGCATTCAACATGTGTAGATTGACTTCCTTTCACTATTTGAGTAACATGGGATGGATCCTAAAGTGCTTATAGCTGGAAAGTATAATAGTTACATTTCTAATGATGAGATTATAAATTTATATTAACAGAAACATATACAACTAGAGTTTATCACATATGATTTCAGTGGGTTTTTACTAAATAAAATTTGCTTTCTTTGGATCAAAATGTCTTTTCACGTCATTATCTGATATGACTTTGTTTTTAATAGTGGTATTTCTGTTCTTGAAGCAGCATTCCCCAGGCTATTTAAAATTCCAGTGGATATTCAGTTCATGTTTATCAGTAAGCCAAAAATGGTCAGCTGTGTGAGAAAATACTTATTAATTCAAAAGTAGCCTGAACAAGGATTAACTTTATAACTGGCCTCCCTTCTCTGTAAAATAAAACTTTAAAGCCATGTACATACTGTTACAATAATTAACGACAATCATTTTTACAGTGAGAATAAAAAGAAATTATAAATATTAAGAAGCCTAATTACCAAATAAAAGATGAATTATATTATTAAATGGTTCTAGTTTTGAAAGTTTTTTTTTAATTTGCACGTGTCATTGCTCTAATTCATGATAATTCAGCACATATTTACAACACGCTGGCCTATACCTACTTTTTTTATGCTATCCAGACACCAAAAAAAATAGCCATTTTTTTTTTGTACGATAGGGATACAAAAATTCTATAGGATTACCTAATTCCCAAAATTAGCATGTCAACCATTGCTAGAGGGTAAAAGTAGTTTACTAAATGCAGTTTGTTCTTGTTTTTATAAGAGCAGAAATCTTTTAGAAAATAAGTTAAGAACCTTCTCTTTAAACAGTGCTTGCTAAGTGTGTATAAATATGAGTTTTTAAAAATTGGTTAGATTTAACAAGCTATAACTAAAAAGAACTTGCATTTTGGTTGGAAAGAATGATTTATTGATGAATGGTTAAAAAAAAGTGCTATGGAAGTTGAATGCTAACGTTGAATAATTATTTTTCTAACTGCTGAGTAAAATGCAGGTATCCATATATAGTAACCCAACATGCCAAATATTTTTGTTAAATAGTATATAAAAGAAGGTAATGATATGTTAAATTTAATATATAATAATACATTTCTAAAATATAAAGGGTTTTTGTGGAAAGGAGGCAAAGATTTTAATAATACAGGTCTTTTCTTAGGGTTCAAGTGTGAAAAAAATGGCAGGGTACTAGCCATTCTCTTCTAGGACCTGTTCTGAGTTAATAATTAATAATTAGCCCTACTGAAACAGAAAATTGGATGTGTTGCCATCTCTTTCTCCTCTGTGACTTATTGTTCTTCTCTGCCTCTGACCTGTCTCTCTTCTCCCTTTTTTCCTTTTATAGTTGGAGGAAATAAGAATTATTTTTCTAATTGTTGTTTCAGCTACAGAAAAGAAAAAAGGTATAACAACAGTGTTGACATCCTCTATACTTCTCTGCCTCCCTGTCACTGGAATATCTCTTTTCTCTTGCTACTTCTTTAACCTCCTAACTTGGCATGCTCTCATCAGTTCCCAGATCCCACTTTTCCAAAAACAGTTTGTCTGCAATTTATGAATGAAAGGTCAATTCATTATGTAGAATAATAGAATGATTTTTAAAAGTTGATTTTTCAGAAGCATATTTATTGTAACTATCTTTGTTTTCTTAAATGGTTACGTGCCATTTCAGTTTTTACAATTCTGAAACAGATACATAAAATAGGAAAGTTGAAATGTTATATATAAAATTTAGTCACCTTACAGAAAACTTTAAATTGACAGTATAGTTGAAATCCAGTGTATTGTCATAACAAAGGATTGGAGAAAAAAAGTAGATGCCCATTAATTAGGAAATGGCTAAACATATTTTGGTACACACATAACAAACAGTATTACTGTGGGGTAAGAAATGATGAATGTGATGAATACAGAGAAGCTTGAAAAGATTTGCATGAAATGATACAGTATAAAGTAAGCAACGCCAGCAAAACAGTCTACATAATGACTACAATAATGTAAAGAGAATAACCACAAAAAAAATCAGAAGTGGATATTGCAAAGTGATAAAGAACAAGTACAGCTTGAAAGAAGAGATAGGAGAGGGCATCCCGCCCCATCCCCTGGCAGAGATGCTACATCTGTAATTGTACATTGCATGTATTTTAAGACTTTTTCAATGTATCAGAGTTATGCTGATTTTTTTCCTTTTTTTTTTTTGTCTTAAATACTATTTGTTATGGGATGATTCTCTGAGAGGGAGAAAGATGTTTATTTTATATTAACATAAAAAGACATCAATAAAAACTTATTTTAAAATAAGAAATCTGACATAGTCTTAGTCGAATTCTTGTGTGATCTTCACTACCCATACTTTTCCATGATTTTAACCCATTTACCTTTATGATTTTTTTTCATCAAAAATACATGACCATTGTATTTGTAAAAAGCTTTTGGCCAAGTAAGTAGGCAGTATGTTTCATCTTGAGTCTTCTGAAATTATCATTGGTCAGATCAGAGTTCTTAATTCTTTCAAAGTTGTTTTTCTTTACAATGTTGTTGTTACTGTACTTGGTTGTGCTCCCTTTACTCTGTATCTGTTCATTGAAGTCTTCCCAGATTTCTCTGAAACCATCCCCTTTGTCATTTCTTACAGCATATTATTCTAGCTCCTTCATATACCATAATTTGTTCAGCCCATTTCCCAATTGATGGATACTCCTTCTGTTTTTAATTCTTTGCCACCACCAAAAAAACCTTGCTATGAATATTTTTATGTACGCATACTTTGTTTTGCTCCTTTAATCCACACTTCCTCTTGTCCTTCTGTCAAGCATTCTTCTCAGTCTTTGTATCCTTGTTCCTTATTTTGCATAGTGTACATTTTGATCACTGACAATTAAAATATTTAAAGATTTAATTCAATAAGATTTTTGTGTCTACTATACAAGTCACTAGGTTAGTTAGTCACTAGGGAGTACAAAGACAAAAACAATCCTTGCTGTTGGGGAACTTTCATTCTATTAGGTAATGCGCTCGATTTACAGAGATAACTACAAGGTAGTTTGAGGATGGAGAGAACACAAATGCCTGAAAGCATAAGGCTCAGGGTTCTGGGGTACCCAGTAGGGCAGATGAGGGAGCTCACAGGCCTTAACTTTTTCAGTAAAGTAGGGAGCCAAGTCCTCTACTAAGAGGCAGAGGGTGAATAAGTGCCATAGGGGGCTTGTGGATCAATAACATTTGGAAAGATCATTGTGCTGAGTTTCAGTGTCAGAAGAATTAAAAGAATTTCCATGCATTAGCAAAGACCAAATTGAGATTCAGAAACATGAGTTTGAGTTCATGTAACTTTCTCCAGTCTCATTTAGTAGCATTTGAGTAAAAATGGAAAAGATAGAAGGTGGAGGTAACTCAGAATTGGGATTTGGCAATGTGTGAATGGTTGTAAGACATGGGGACAAGAGATGCAAGAGTATCGTTGAGCTGGTCAGATATAGGGTGAAGTCTATGAAGAAGTCCAAGAAGGGCTAATGGACTGGTAGGAAGGATCATATGGATAAGAGATCATAGTGAAAGTGAACAGGAAGGCAAGCAAAAGATTGAAGGCCAAGAGGTTATGATTAGGGAGGGGAATATCACTTTAGGACCATAATGGTGGTGCAGTTATCAGTGATGGTGAAATCTAAGATATGATCCCTCTAGTGGCCAAGGTGGGGTACAAATTTGATTAATCACAGTTGAGCATATTTAAGTACTGGGGAGTTGGCATATTTGAGATTATTAGCATGATATTGAAGTTCCCAAGTATGAAGATTAAATTTGGGGTGGAGAAGAGAAGACTGTGAACCAGGTACTGAACTCCTTGAGAAGAGAGGGAATGTAATCTGGAGACCAGTAGGTTGTAATAACAAGGATCTAGAATGAGTGGTACAGATTGTCGTACCCTACAGGAGGTGATTTCTTGGTCATGGTGGCATAGGCTAAAAGTAGCATCAAGAAGCCAAGAATATGCCTTATTCTTCTGGTTCATGGGTCAGGTACTTTGCAGTATTGGAGAAAGTAACCAAGGATGCAACGTCTTATGGAGGGAACCAGGTTTACTTGAGTGTAAGAAGTTTGAAAGGAGGAGGAAGAAGTTTAGGACAAAGAGGAGTTGTTTTTTTAAATAGAATAAATCTCCTGTGTTGTCCCTCTCATTACATGTGATTGTACGCAAAACAGGAATTCTTCTTCAGTTGGCTGGGGGTTGGTAAGTTAAATTTTTGAGTGATGAAAGATATAATTTTGGAAGCTTGACAGTATTTGGGGACTCAATGCAAACTGCACAATGCTATCTTCAAACAGGAACATCTAAGGGACCTCCCCATTTAGAGGGGATTGTTCTGGGAGATCTGCTCCATGACAGTCAGACACCTTTAACATACCTATGCCTTCCTCTTTACTGTACTTTGGCATAGATCATACTTTCCTTACAGGAGAGGTAGGCTCTTGTTCTCTACCATTACTAAGTCTAATAGTGAGGAAATCTCCATTGAGCAAGCTAAAAATAGGTGATAGTTTTCTGATGAGACATCTCAGACACCAGGAGTATGTCTTTGAAAGACATTATTATTTCCTATTCAACTTTAGCCATTATTGACCCACAACTGAGAAAGTTTTGTTAAAGAGAGTTTTGTTCCCAAAAGATTTGTTAATCAGAGTACCGTGATCATGGTTCAGTTTGTTTCCCTAGCTAAATTATAGGCTTGAGGAGAAGGTCAGTATCTGATACTTTTGTACTCTTCTCCACATACCCAGGGATGAACACTCAGCATTCAGTAAAATGTGTAGTTGATTAATTTTCTAAAGACCTTTAGATACCAACTAATTTATTGGATGCTATATATGTTATTATTCCAATTGATGAATTTCAAATGAGCAGTGTAGACGGAAGACCTGCATCACTTCAGAAAAATCACTATGGTCGAGGTAGGTTTGATGGAAGTGGAATTTAAGCTGGATTTTGAAGGAAAAGTAAAATTTACATATGAGGAAAGGTATTCCAGGAGAAAAGAACTGACTGCATGACCAGAGATGCAGAGGCATGAATGTTTGTGATATGCTCAGAGATTAAACAGATCAGTTTGATAGGTATGCTCATTGCATGTCCTCCTTTGAAAATATCAGTAAGATACCTTCTAAAGAAGATGTATTTAGGGAGAAACTAAGCAAACCTTACAGCCAGCTTTTATTCTCAGTAAGGTGTGATTTTTATGAACTGTAGGATTCTCCTTTTGGGCTTACTTCAGTTTCCCTGAGGCTTTATTTATAGTATTGCTGTACCAAAACTACATATTTAAAAAACAAGCCAAAATGTTTCTCATGTCATTTTACCCTTAAGGTTCTGACAAATGGAACAGTCTAAAATAAAATGCTCAATTGATCATCATGATGACAAGTGAATTAAAATTGTTTTTCTCATGGGAATATTGATGTAGTACAACACAGATTTTCTGGACCCTGTACTTCCATACTTTGAAGATCAATTTTCTATTTTTGGTGGTAATTTTAAGCTTACTATTAAACTGTTCAAATTTTCACTTCTCTTTGTGCTGTTTTAAAAATTGATGCAATTTTATTTTGTCTGCCTAAAAATAAGTAACTTGCCTCTTTCCAGGACTTTATCCATCACCTCTTAATCATTGACTTCCAAACTTTGATCTCTAAACCCACCTCTGTGTATGTAATGCGATTGTATTACATATAACATGTTGTATTATATATACCCAAGTGCCTCTTATTAGAATAGAGCAAACTTTCTTTCCTCCCTCTCATTGCCAGTGGAGCACAAGTTTGGCAAATCCTCTCAAGCCAAAAAGTCTTGAAGTATGATACAAATGACAGACTGTCTGTTGTCCCAGAACTGGCCTAGCATAATTCAAGAGGCTTATCACCAGAAAACTGGTCACCAGTTAATAGGGTTTTGTTTGTTTGTTTTGTAGTCACTGCAGTTAATAAAGACCATCTGTTAAGTTGTAGAAAGGCAGGTTACAGTAGGTATTTGTGGAGGCAGTTTTCTCACTGACTGAAATTGTAGACCCTTGAAGTGCTGAAATAAGTTAAATACATTCTCGTTTGATCCTTAGAACTGCTCTGAAGTGTAAGCAGTGTAGATTTGATCTTCACCTATTTTTTAATATGAGGAAACAAGAAGGAAAACCCAGCTTCCCCAAGATCAAAGAGTTAATGTTAGAACAGGGACTCAAACTGAGGTCTTTCCTGGATCAAAATCCAGTGTTCTCTCCACTGTGCCATGTCATATGAGGTATATGAAACAGACTTTGAGTTTAGGAAGAGTTTACAAGGAGAACGTAATTTCATTGAGACTCCAAAGAATTAGAGAAGGTTTCCTCAATAAACAAACAGCATATATAAATTGTTTTAGACATGCAAGTAAGGAGAGGCAGCACACCTAGGGCATGTGCCATCCTGACAGTACATACCCCCAAACCATGTACCAACTCTGCTTCTTGAAGCAGTGGCGTAGGGTTAGGATCTTAAGCAATAGTAACAAGGCGCTTGTGGCACAGTAAATAGAGCACTGGGCCTGGAGTCAAGACCTGAGTTTAAATGTGGCTCAGATACTTATTAGCTGTGTGACCCTGGGCAAGTCTGTTTGCCTCAGTTTCCTCATCTGTAAGACGGAGATAATAGTCGCACCTACCTCCCAGAACTATTACAAGAATCAAATGAGATAATTGTAAAGTGTTTAGTGCTAGTAAAATGCCCGACACTACATAAATACTAACTGTTGTTATTAGGCAGCCAATCAGCAAGCATTTATTAAGTACCTGGGATACGCCAGGCACTATGCTAGGTGCTGAGGATAGAGGGACAAGTAGAATAGTGCCTGTCCTCAAGGAGTTTACATCCTATTGAGAGAGACAACATGTACATGTAGAAATATATAGAATAAAAACAAAATATATGCAAGGTAATTTTGAGGAGGGCAGCAGCAGCTGAAGGAGAAGTCATCTTACTTTAGTTTCCCCATTTGTAAAATGAGGGAATTGGACTAAATGGTCTCAGGTCATATCTCCATCTCTCTTGTAGTAATAGCACTCCCTTAAATCTGTATGACACTTTATATTTTCATAGAGCTCTTACATACCCTGTCTATTTGGGCCTCACAGTAGCCATGTAAGGGAGGCTGAGCAGGTCACTGCAGCCTTGTTTTTACTGAGAAAAGTAAATTTTAGAGCAAGTAAGTGACTAGAAAAGTAGAAGATCTGGGACTAGAACCCAGGTGTCCTGACGACTGTTGTGCCGTTGCCTTTTCTGTTCAGTACTGGATTTATATAGTACTTAAAACATTAGGAGCACTTCATCCTGTGGAGCAGGGGGTGGATGTTTTCTTTTTGAAGGGGGGTGGGCTTAGAGCGATACCCAAAGTCACACAGTGGGAAGAATTGGAAGGCAAAAGAAGGCTCCCCGATTGTTCTACTGCTGCATCTTCCCTCAATTTCCTCTTGCAGTTCAATCTGCATCCTGAACCTGACTCTAGCAAGCATTTCCAGGCCGGTTCAGATGCTGCTCTATGGCCAAGAGTCTTCCACTGCTAAGAATATCTAAATCAGGTCAATGCTCCACCCAGCCTGGTATTCTGAGGTAGCATAGGGTAGGGGAAAATACAGCTACTTAGAGATCAGAGAGAGCTGATTTGAACCACATCTCTACCTAGCCACCTCACGGTCTGTTGTTACGAGGATCAGTATATATAAAACACTTTGCAAACCTTAATTTTCTCACAACTGACAAAGGTGTAGAGAATGGAAAATCTAACTGTGCTTATAATTTGTTAATTACGGAAAAGCATTTGACTTGTAGCAAAATGCCTCTCCAGAGATTCTCCAGAAAATTTTCTCTCTCTCTCTCCATATATATGTATATATATGTTAAGATTACTTGATAGATATAACCACAGATTTTTGCACAGTCATCTTTGCATTCTGAAATGTCAGGTGAGAGAGTATCGAGCAAGGAGACATACAGCAAAAATGTTCTTTACTGCCATGCATGGACCTAGCATTAAGTAGAGGGAGAGAGTGGAATGGATTGCTTTTGAGAAATTGCAGTCATCTAACATTTGCTAAGCACACATACATGCACACACAGATACACACACACACACCAGCATTGTGCTAGGAATTGAATCTAAAAATACAGAAGTGAAAAAATGTCTCTCACAAAGAGTTTACATTTTATTTACAGTGATCCCATGTTTCTTGACACAAAAACTCACGGATTTAGTGGCGTGTCAAAGTATAATTTTTGTAGCAACACTAAGACATGATTTATGGAAACATTGGGTTGACTTCTGTGAGATTAATACCTAAACATTAATGATGTGCTCCTAAATATACCCTTTCCTACCTTGATGTCCTGACACTGGCTTTCCTGATTTGTTTGTTTTTTCTCCCATTTATCATAATTACTCTATGTCAGCTTCTTAGGTATTTACATATTCTCATTTTCCTAGATTAAAAATGGAGCCAACTTTTGGAACAAAAGGCGCTCTCTATAATAATTTAGCCATGTAGGGGTTATTACTGTGCCTTGTATGCATGATCACATGGGAGTTGTACTGAGAGTGTACTATTTATTATTAATTTACTTGACCCCTTAATTTCAAGATACATTTTAGTTCTAAAAAGCATATCAAAAATGTTTATACTTTCTTATTATGAATCTCAAGTTTAGAGATAAGAAAGTTTCTATTCATAAAAGCCAAATAGATTTTCAATCCAAACTACACTTTCCATAATATAAAAAACTTAGGTATTTAGCATTATAATGACTGTCAAAACTCTCTTTTAGAAAAAAACATCTCAGTACAATTTTTTTTTACATTAATAAATTTCATACCCAAAGTTTTGCTAGCATAAAACTTTAGAGGAGACATCATTATTTTTCTCCTGGTACTTTTATTTGTTTAGTATTCTGCTTTAATAATGTTTTAAAAGATTCTGTTTCTATTCCTTTAATTTTTTTCATACGTATAATATGTATTTACATATAGACATGTACATTTACAAACTTGGCTTTTTTTTCTTTTGAAGTTTATGACTTTTGCTTATGGAATGACTGGAAATGTTACTAGAATGTTCTCTACGCAAATAGAAATGTTGGTATTATTCTATATTTTCACATTCTATGGTCAATTAATTAGTTTACTGTCTCCACAGTATATTCTAATTTAAGACAAGGTAGGAGCTGGATGATGATCAGAGGTGAGAAACCTGCAGCTCTTGGCTTAGGTAATATGTTCATCAAAACTGCAAATAACACCATCCCAGGGATCCAAAAAAATTTTGACAGGCTGGAGCACTGGACTCAATCCTTTAAGAAATTCATTATGGATAAATGTAAAGTCTTGTACTAAAGTACAGAGAATTAACTTGATTGGGAATTTTTTGTGTTTGGCAAACGTGCTTAAAGCAAGAGAATAAGAAGTTTTATAAGTAGTAGAAACATCCATGTACTTTTAATTTGTACATTAAACTTACGCAATGAAAAATGAAAGTGCCAGATAGTCTGAATGTCAGCTGTAATTGAGTTGTCATAACTGTATTTTCAGATCATTAGGCTTCATTCTGGACTCTCTCATCTATAATGAAGGAAATGGAGAGGTTTTTTTCTTTGAAGTGTTCAGACAGTAGTTTTTGGGTCCCTCCTTTATATTTTTAAAGTTGTAAACTTAATACTTATTAATTTCTCTAGGTGGAATTAAATTTCTAGTTTAGAAGCAAAGCTTGTCCACTGCCGGTAAAAAACACATTATTCCTTGCTGCGATGAAAAAAGTTTTAGTGATTTTTATATTCAAAATGATTTGCATTCAAAGCCACATACTGGAGCTGTGTACCTAGATATTCCTGTATGAACCTATCTTTGTTATTCTAATGCACTTATCAGTATGGATGGAGAGTAGAGTTCACCCTGAATAGGCTATGAATCATTTAAGATTTTTGTCCTCACCAAAAAGATAATTGCAAAATCATGGAAAAAAATAAAGAAAATAGGGCTTATTGAATTATTTTCAAGACTAGAAATTGTATGTTAGTGTTGATTTTTTTTTGCTTTTGCTAATGACAAAAAAAGTAATTTCTTAAATTTAAAGAAATAACTATATATATAATTTTTTACTGAGATTTTATGTGAAATCTTTTAATTTTGGTTTTAAATTAGATAACTGAGATGATAATGTACATTTTGATGTCCTTAAAGCGGATGTTTAATCGAGTTCTGTTATAACCAAAGCCAAAACTTTGACTCTGCAAATGAAAAATATTTTTAATGTCTTTCTTAATCTGCAAAATGACAAAGAGCTTTTGGAGCTGATTCTTTAATGATGGTTGAGTTTTCCAAGTACCAGTTTATAAAATGAAATAATAGTTTCAAAATTTTAAAGGTTTTTAAACAAGCATTTCCAGCCCCAGGAGTTGGTGGGTTTTTTTTCATTTAAACAACATGTACTTCAGAATTTTTCCAGCAAATATTCATTCAAAAGATAGTATTTAATGTATATGAAGAGGGATGTACACTCTCTCAACAATCCAGTCTAACATCTCCAAGGTTCTTTTCCCCCATGCTTAGTTGACATACTATACTGATTACATAACAGAAAGCTCTGCTCCTAAGTTTGTTTTTTTTTCAGCTGTCTTATCTAAAGGAAAGTATGCTTTAATTATTATGACAGTCAAAACAAATTCAAAGGGTTGTATGTTAAGAAAACATTTTGTTCAAATAGACCTTACTCATTTATAATGAGTGTTAAGATATGAGAATTGAAATTTTAAAAGAAGGTAAAATGGTAATAAATTCAAAATAATGCATTCTAAGTTTGAATTGTGTTCTGGTACTAGTTGCATTGTTTCCAAGGGACTTAAAGAATTTCTAAATGGAGGAGAAATTTCAAAATTTAATTCCCTTCTGAAAAATCAAATGGATATTATAAATCATTTTTGGAACAAGATATATTTACATAATCTGGAATTATTGTTGACTTTTCAGAGAATCATGCCATTTCCAATGCTTCACAAAGGGCGTATTATGAATAAGACTTTAACATTGGACTTAGACTACCTTTTTCTTGTAATATATTCTACAGTGACATTTCCATATAATTAGTGTTAATGGCCTAAGAAAAGTAAGTCCTTTATCTGCTTAGATTTCTTTTTTTATAGAATAATACTTTTTATTATGTGTACTCTTAGACACATATGAAGAGCTTCTCTATACACAAATATGGTGGTTTATACATACATTTTAATTTGGTTAAAAACATTAACACAGTTTCAGCAAATCTCTGTGCTTTTACATAATTTCTGGTTTTCACTAATATAATTTTTTTTCACTCACTAAAATTTTGGTTGTGAGAGAAGTTGTGTTCACACAACGTGTATAACATAACATAACCTGTATAATGTTTTGCTTTTGCTTTTTACACTTTTCAGATGGCCTTCTTGTTGTTGGTGTCCATTCAGCTAAATTTCCAAATGAAAAGGTTCTGGATAACATTAAAAGTGCTGTTCTTCGCTATAACATCACCCATCCTGTGGTTAATGATGCCGATGCTCTCCTTTGGCAAGATCTGGAAATTTCCTGTTGGCCAACCCTGGTCATACTCGGACCCCGTGGAAACATGCTTTTTTCTTTGGTTGGAGAGGGACACAGAGAAAATTTGTTTTTATTTACTTCAGTGGCTTTAAAATACTACAAAGAAAGAGGACAGATTAAAGATAATAAAATTGGAATAAAACTTTATAGAGATTCTTTGCCCCCCTCTCCTTTACTTTTTCCTGGCAAAATAACAGTAGACGATGTGTCTGACAGGTTAGTGATAGCAGACACTGGACATCACAGAATTTTGGTTGTCAGAAAAAATGGACAAATCCAGCACAGCATTGGAGGTAAAAGATATATGTAATATACATTTTTATGATGCAAATTTTGGAAGTGGGGTGATTGAAAATGGAAATTATGAATAAAAATAACTCCTGGGCATTGTAAAAAAATAATTTTAACTTTTCTCACATGATATTAATCCAGTGTGCATAATGAGCTTAAATGAAGGTGATGAATATTGTGCTGCAGCATCAGTGTGATAGAATCATGGTTGGTCATTCATTATAAAACATTTACGTTTTAAATTCACTCATAATTTTGTCCCTGAAAAATACAATGATAACATGGTTTCCAAAACTGGTTTTGTTTATGTGTAGAAATACATAGGGGCAGCTAAGTGGCACAGTGTATAGAGCACCAGCCATGGAATAGGGAGGACCTTGTTCATTTCTGGCTCCAGACACTAGTTGTGTGACCTTGGGCAGGTCATTTAATCCTGATTATCTTTCCTCCTCCCCACCAGAAAGAAATACAAACAATATAAAGGTAGAAATTCTTTTATTTTTCTATTAAAAGAATTTGTATCTTGTTAAAACAATTACAGTGTAGTCTGGAATGTCATATTTAGGTTATAAGGTGTGGAAGTCTAATTTTTTTATAAGCTAAGAAGGAATTATTACAAAGTAAAACCCAAATTTTAATTTATATAGAATTTCAATGCTTAATAGCTTATAGGATTTTTGTGAAATGTAAGTTTTACTTATTTTCTAGCAGAAAACTACAACGGTGCACTAGAAAAACCACGTCAGTTCAAATCCCTTTTCTGACCCTCAGAACCTTTGTGACCTTGAGCAAATCACTTAATCTCCCTGGGCCTGAGTTTCTCATGAGTCAAAGAAATTGAGGTTAGACCAGATGGCCCCTAAAGTTCCCGCCACCTCTCAGTGTCTGATGCTTTTATCCTGAGACCTCTAGTGCAGTGTAAATAACGAATATTCATTTTACTTTTACAAACATGCGTCAAGATAGCATAAACCATTTTCTTAAACAAACTCTGTAGTTTCTAAACTAACGAGTACTACCTGTTTAGCCTGCTTTTTAAATAAAATCTGTTAAGACATTGTAAAGACAAACAACTTTGAAAGACTTGAGAATTCTGAGCAACATGCAGTGGTAAACCATGATTCCAGAAGACTTGTGATGAAACATGCTAGCCGTCTCCTGACAGAGAAGTGACGGACCCAGGGTGCAGATCGAGGCATACTTTGGATGTGGCCAGAGTGGGAACTTGTTTTTTACTATGTGTAGTTGTTGCAAAGGTTTTGTTTGGGGCATGAGGGAAAAGAAAAAGCATTTATTAAATGCCTGCTATGTACCAGGCACTGTACTAAATACTTTACAAATAATATTTGATCTTCACAACAACCCTGTGAGGTAAGGGCTATTTATATCTCTATTTTACAGTTGAAGAAACTGAGGCAGATCAAAGATTAAGTGATTAGCCCAGAGTCACACAGTTATAAGTGTCTGAAACTGGATTTGAATTCAGGTCTTCCTGACTCCAGGTCCAGTGCTGTATCTGCTGTGCCATTTAGATTTTTCAGTAGTGGGACAAAAGGTAGAAGGGAGATAAAATAGATTTTTATTCATTGAAAATTAAATTTTAAAATATTAAAGTTAGGGTTACTTATCAAATTCATCTAAAGCATCACTTCCCACAAGAGGCTTTTTATCATCCTTCCAGCTACATCTCTCCCCCATTACCTTGTCTTTATTTATATATGTTTTTTATTTATTTAAACATATGCTGTCTCCCCTAATAAAATGTAAACTCTCAGGGCAGAGGCTTTTTAAGTTTTTGTCTTAGTATCCCTAGCACTCTATTAAAATGCTCTTTTATCTTGTTAGAAAGTTATAATGGAATCTAGAACTTCATGTTTAAAGTATAAGGTGTGTAAAATGTAAATAAATATAAATAACCAACAGTATCTTGCACATAATAGGTGCTTTTGTTTGCTCCTTTAATAAGGCTGAATTGCATCAGTCAAAGGAAACAGTATTTCCAATGTCACTGATAAATTAACAAAGCATTTGCATTTGCTAATTTTATACATTTGTAAATTCTTCACAACAATTAAACTATTAAAGATTTGTAGCAAATATTTTTATCCATTCCATGGTTAATTTTATTCATAACTGTACCAATATTACTTTGGTCATTTCTTTTTTTTTTTTTAATTCCAGTTAAACAACTTCTTGGAATTGCTTAATATTCAAAATACTAATATCAGCTCCATAACTTGAATCCAAAAGTTTCAAAACAAGTTTTTAAAATGTATTACATATGACCCAGGATCTTCATATGTGAAAATTAGGGACCTATTGTTAAGCAGAGAACATGACCCCATGTAAGCCTGAAATCATTTATTCCGTGGTCCCAGAGTATCAGTGTCATCCGCAGAACATAGCAGTCTGTGTAGAAGCCCAGAAGAAGAATTAGGGTCATGAGAACAGAGTCATTTGCTCTGTGCTCTTAAGAGATGGTTGTCTTTCACTCGTTTTTTTCTTCCTCAACTACAAAATCCCTTTTTGTCGTAAGCAAAGCAAAAACGAGGTTGCCATCATTTGGGGACTCATTCTTTTACTTTAGAAGAACTAAGACTGATAGTTACCTTGAAAATGTGTTTGTAATCTAAGACAGTAAGAAGAAAACTCAGGAATTCTTAAAAGATTTCATTTTAAAAGTTCCTTGGGGAGGAACTTAACTGTGTCTGTATTAAAATAAGGGAAAAGATAGCTTTCGTTAATTTTTTTTTTAAAAACCTTGATTTAAGAGGAAATAACATTTAGAAATAAGATGAAATAACTTGGATACTTCATAAACCATAAAGCTTTCTATGAAAATGAACATTAACAAGTCATAAGCAAAATTTCTTCTTGATTTATAGCAGAACAAAAGGTAGTTAAAAATATCATTGAACTCAAATTCCTTTTATTCATTATATATATGTGTTGCTTATTAAAAGTGGAAAGCTAATTTATGATATTAATATGCATTACAATTTCAATTTTAACAAGAGAAAATGAATAAAACAAAATTATCTTTTCATGCTATTCATTTGGGTAAATAACTTTTTAAAATAGCTCAAATGTTTGACAGTTTTGTTGATTTAGGTCTTCCAACAACGAAAATTACAATTCTTCCGTACTTTAGTATACAGTTTTCTTTAGTTTCTTTAGTTTAGTTTAGTTGTTATTAGTCACCTGCACAACTTCCTGGTGATGTTTCTCTCCACACTTAGCCAGGCTGGATCCCACGGCTCTGTCTCTGGTTCTGCTGTTTTTTAGAGCTTCTACAGTTTAATAAGATCTGCCAAAACTTGCATTATGTTGGCATATCCTTTTGGAATTCAGAGTCACCTCCACACCATAATCTGACAAAGACTTGTGAAGTGGGAAAGCGGTGTGTATAGAAAAGAATATGTTACATTTCTTTTTTTAGCACTCTGTAGCAAAATCTAATAGCCTCCGAGTCTATACTGAGACATCCTTTCAGTAATTAGTAGATAATTAGATTTTAAGGGAGCAACACACAATTAAGACCACTTATAAGTTTATCTTGTTGCACTTAAGTGTACATCATGAAGACAATTTTGAAAGATGTAGCAATAAGTTGCAAGTATGTTCTAGTCTCCCAAAATTTTTTTTTAATACCATGAGATTATTTCCTTTTTATCTTGGTCATGTCTTGAGTAGAAAGATTTTATTAACTGACTTATATTCTGTTTTAGGTCCCAACAGTGGAAGAAAAGATGGGACATTTTCAGAGTCAACTTTCAATTCTCCACAAGGTGTAGCCATAAAGGAGAACATCATATATGTAGCAGATACAGAAAATCACTTGATAAGAAAGGTAATTTTTGAATTATTACATGCCAGTTTAAGTACTCTTAATTATAAGCATACTTATTTTCTGCTTAATTATTTGAAATTAGAGGAAATTATTATGAATTTTAAATGTGTCCGTATCAGTGCCATCTGTATGAAAATAATTCCACTGTACTGTAACCTGTTCAGACTTTATCTGGATTGTGTTCACTTCAAGGCTCCCCATTTTAAGAGGGACATTGACCAAGTTCTGCAAGCCATATCATGAGGAACAACTGAATGAATTTGGGAATGTTTAACTTGGAAAAGAAGACTTGGGGGGAAAGGATTTGAATAAGAAGTTAGAATTATTTTATGTAGTTTTAGAAGGCCAAATTAGGACTAATGAAAATGGTTGGAGCCAGGATGGTAGAGTAGCAGGAAGAAGTATAACCTAGCTCCCACAGCACATCTTCTCCAAAAAGATCTAGAAGAAATTATTAGAATGAGTCAGGTTCACCTAGGGCAACTAAGAGGTCCTATGGACATTAGGGATGGAGATTCATCCAGGATCATGTTCTGTAGACCATTCCAGTGCTCAGGAACAGAAAGAGGACAAGACTGTGAACCAGGACTAGACAGTGTCCCAGACTCGCACTGAATTACTTTGACTTCGTGTAGAACAAGTAACCAACTACCCAGTTCCAGGTCAGAGATCTAGGGCAGACCTAGGAGTGGGTTGCATTCCAGGCAGGGAGTGGTCGTAGGTCCTAGGGAGGAACAGGTGTAGAAATGAACAGCAGTCATGTGACTCTGACCCCAAGAACAGAGTGAGGTGTCCCTACTTGAAAGTTCCAGAAGACAGCTGTTGAATCCAGCCACTTCAACCACCTGAGAGGCTCTACAATTTTGGAGCAACAGAACTGTAGCTTCTCTTGGGTCTGGAACTTCTACTTCTGTCCTGGTTATTCCAATAGGGCATAGAGTAGGTGCTTACTACATACTTGTAGTTTGCTTGATTGATTTAGAGTGAAAATGCAAAACTGATATGATTCAGTTACTTTTGTAAAATGTCCACTCATTGTCCCTGGACAGAGATCTCAGATTTAGAGTATCAGTAGCTAAGTTAATATTTATAGGGAGGCTAAAAATTTTGAAATACTTAGCATCTTCTGCCCCCCTTTCTTCTCTTTGCCACCAAGGAGTTACAAAGGTTAAAGTTTTTTTCATAGTTTGCCTTAAACCAAAAAACTCACCAAGTGATCAAACTACTAGTAATGATCCTCCCCCTATTTAACTCTTCTAGTATTTGGAAAGCAGACATAATCTGTTTCTAGGACCATACCCTAAGCTTTTAGAACATAGCTAAATCCACTACATTTTGTACTCTACTGTCTTAATCTTCAAGAACTTACAATTTCTGATTCACTGCATGATGGGGCTTAAGAGCAGGACTTTGTGCAATCTGACTTTCAGGGTCTCAAATAGCTGTAGTTTTTAAGGACTTAAGTGTGAACCCATAAAACTTTTCAAAGTTTCTACATAGACCATTTCTTCTTTAGAACTTAATAGTTGCTACGGCATTAATCATAATATGTCTATAGACTACTTAATGTTGAAGAACAAGTTAATAGAACAGTAATGACAAGTTATAGTTTTTGATGACTTTTCCTATTCTCTGAATTGGTTTGGAAACTGTAAAAGGTAAAAAATAAAAGGAAGATCATTATTATTCCTTAAATCAAGATATATTTCCAATCTCATCTTAGTTTCCTTTTATTATCCCCATGAACATTTAAGAAGAAAATTTAAAAGCTTTAAAAAAAATCTCAGAAAAAAATAGGAAATAAGATTTGTAACATAGAATATTGAATTTTTATTGTAAGAAATAAAATGAAATTGAAAGTTATATGCTTCCTGAATAGAATTAACATATATTTCATAGAATTACATATATTTCAATTTATAGGTACTAAGTGTTTTGATTTAAAATAAGTTTTTAAATTTTAATTTCTTCTCAAGTATTGGTACCTTAGAACATCCTTAAACTTTATGTTGTGTTATGAATTCCTTTGGTAGTCTGGTGAAGCCTATGGACCCCTTCTCAGAGTAATGTTTTTAAAGCATAAGATAAAATAATATGATTACAAAGGAAACCAATTATATTGAAATATAATTAACAAAAAAATTTTTTTTTTAATCCATGGAGCCCAGATTAAGAACAACTGCGTTTGATGATGTCAGGATCCATTATTTGAGTATTGGGAAGGGGGATAGAAAGGTACAGAGCATTTGTAGAGCATGTAAGTCTTAGTCAAACAGTAGAAGCCTCATAGCTAATTTTATTTGCGTGTATGTGTGTGTGTGTGTGTGTGTGTGTGTGTGTGTGTGTGTGTGTGTATACACATACATATATATAAGTACGTATATATGAAAGAGGGAAGGGAAAGGAAGCAAGCATTTATTAAGTGTCTGCTATGTGCCAAGCACTGTGCTGAGTGCTTTACAGATATGTCATTTGATCCTCACCACAACTGTGTGAGATAGGTGCCCTTGAGATCCCCATTTTACATTTAAGTAAACTGAGGCAGACAGAGGCTAAGTGACTTGCCCAGGCTCACATAGCTTGTAAGTGTCTGAGAATGGATTTGAACCCAGGTCTTCCTGAGTCCATGCCCAGCATTCTATCCACCGCACCACCTAGATGCCTGCATATAATACTGAGAGTACTATTCTGTCTATATATTCTGTTTAGATCTTATATCCAGAGGAAAGATAGAAAATATCCTGAACCATATTAATCACAGACTTAATTTTTCTAGATTGATCTGGAAACTGAAATGGTGAGCACTGTGGCTGGCATTGGAATACAAGGCACAGACAAAGAAGGTGGAGCAAAAGGAGAGGAACAGCCCATCAGTTCACCTTGGGATGTAGTTTTTGGAACATCAGGTACGTTTTTCACATTTTGAATACTTGTAGCTACTTAAGCCTACTTCAGTACATTAAAAAATTGTGTTTTTGTTGTAATAGTATTTTTCCAATACTTTTTTTTAATTCTCCAGAGTAATGTGAAAATGAACTATCATTCATATTTGAACTATTTAAAATTTTAAAAGAAATTAAAGGGATGTCCATTTTTAAGTGACTCAGCACTTAATATGAATGATGTCATTATAATTGGAATTCAAGTAGAAATTTGATTTTTTACACATGGTGATATTTTTTTTTGTAGTGGCCATCTGGTTCATGGTCTTCTCTTTGTCTTTAAATGTATGATCAGCATTTTACTGAACTGTAGAAGTGTTTTCTAACTACAAGTTGTCTGTCTTATCGCATCTTTGCCAGATTTTTAAAATACGTATTTAGTCTGCACCAATTCAGCTTGTACCTTGTATATTAACCTGAGAAATTCATATTCTGCAGGTCAATAACCATTTTGGAATGGCTTTTACTAGTGCCTGAATTTTAACCTATTGCATGGAGGATAATGTACCCATATCCCGTTAACCTTTCTTGACCCCTTAATCAGTATTCGCTTTATAGAGAAGGTTAAATGAACTTATATGACCTTTAATAGTTGAGATTCAGCTGTTTTAGTGTACAGTCTAGATAATCTACAGTACATGAAGTTGTCTGCTTAGATAGTACACTGTTATAATTCTGTCATTTCTATTAATGTACCATAAAAACCAATGTAGTGTACTTATTCTTTAATTATTCATATAATGTAGATTTTTTTGTGAGAATAAATGTAATGCTATGAAGCAAATATATTTCATTATTTATTGAGTAAAAATTATGAGATTTAGTATTTCATGCTTAAGCTTTGAGGAAAAGCTCTTATTGTCATTAAGCTATCCCTTCAAGTTAGGGAAGACAAAATACTAGTAAAATAAAATAGAAATTGAGTTTACCATCACAGATTGAGATCCTAGATTTTAGGCAAAATCGGATTTTAGGCAAAAATGTTCTAGGTGGCTATTGATATAAAGTTCAAGGTATCAATAAAAATATATATAGCTGCTACAGATTAATATGCTCTTGCTTTTTTATTGGAGCTAATTTAAAGAACTTTGTAAATCATAAAGTGTTAAAATCATTTCAAGTAACTACCTTAATTGAAAAAATCAACACATGAAATATATGTCTGTTCAACATTCAGACCAACCTACTTTTTTTTTTTTTTTCCTTTGGAAGTTAGCATAGAAACCCATCAAGCTTGTCAGTAATAGAGGTAAGAGTTGAAAAAGTAAAGGATTAGTTGAAAATAGCTGTCAATTCCAGTAAATACAGAGACATTCTGACGTAAACTGTGTTGGATAGCTCATTGCAAGAACCTGTCTAAGCTCCCATTGCTTGGGAAATATTATCTTCTCCTAGAAATATTTACCTACTTCAGAATGCATTCTGGGAAGCTCTCTGTACTTGTCATTCCTTCACCAGTGCCAATCATACATCTTTTTGATGTAGAGTAATTCTTTCTTCCAAAAAGAAATAGTGATAAGTAGCAAATCAGTACTTTACTGTTCTCTGCTATTTCTTATGTCATTTGGTAGCTTATAGTACTACCATCTTATTTTGAAAAGCTTCTTGTATGCTGAATAGGAAGTTATATATACTTGGTTTGCAGAAGTAATAAAATAATGTATAAAAAACCATAACTTTTATGTTCAGAGAGGTCAGGAAGAAAACAAGCAGGCAAGAATGAATAAAAAAATTTTCTGCTTTCTACAGTTTCTGCTATTGCAGAGAAGAGATAAATAAAAAGGACTCAGTATATAAGCCCCAAATGTATCAGCTCCTTTAAATATTGGACTTCTGTCTTTTAGGTAATTTTAATCCATTGATGTATGTTTTCTTTATAAGCTGTCCTATCCCATAAATAGTTTATTAGCATTTGTCAGTAATAAAATGAAAAGTTGTGAATGATAACTGCTAGGTTTGATTGCTAAATACAAACTAATGCAGTTGTACTAGATTAAAGGACTTGGAAAAGTTTGCTTTTGATCAAGAACAGTCTTAATCCATATAACATTTACGATTGTTCTTGTAGCAGAGGTTGTTATTTGGATCTCATTAGCTTCAAATAATCAAAGTATAAAGTAAAAGGAAGAATTTTATGAGTTTTCAGGGAAAGGTTACAAATTACATTTTACAAAACTTACTTGCCTGTTTTATTCCTTCTTTCTAAAATCTGTGTTTTAATTGACTTTCTTTGAAAAATATTTTATATGCTTTTTGCTCCTCTGAATTATTCTTTTCCATATTTGATAAGCAGGTATTGAAGTTAACTGATAATACACCGTTGATATGTGTGAAGTATTTTTGATAGCCACATCCTTGCTAAAAGGAACAAAACTCATATTACCCTTGCTCAGTGATGTAGCATTGTGATTTTGATTCTGAAATCTGGCTTTCAGCAGTATCATTACATTTTACTATCTTGTTAATTTTCATAAACATAAAGATCAACCATTGTACTATCAAGGTTTTTCTAAGATTTACATGGGAATACTATAATTTAAATAATTGGAGATCTTGATTTTTTAAGAAGTTGTTTGGTTATAGGGTGAGTGAACGAATGAATGAATGAGTGAGTGAGTGAGTGAATGAATAGCATTTCTTAAACACTCACTATCTACCAAGCCCTAGGATGTGAGTTCAAGAAAGCAAGCTAGTACCTACATTCTAGTAGAGGATCACAGCACACACAGAGGAATTGTAGTCTGGTAGGAAATGTTTTGGACAAAGTCCAAATACATCGGAGTCTTTAGGTAAGTGACTGAAATGTCGTTCCCAAGAGTTGATAGCATTTGGTTTGATTGCTATTCTAGAAAGTAGAGTTGGAAAGCAGATAGGGAGAGAAGATGCAGGCAGAGGAGTGTAGATGTTGTTGTGAAACTAGGCAGGATGAGGTGAACGAATGCTCACCAGCCATCTTTCATGACCCTGAAGTTTGCAAAGCAAAACCATCTGACATACATGTGGACTGTAGTCAAGACAAATTATGAAGGACAAGCCAAGGAGTTGCTGGAAAATATTTGGAAAAAAATCAGTCACAGTTTACAAGGTTGGGAGCCCAGAAGTCAAAAAATCACATTATTTTCAAATAATATGAAGAACAGAATATCATGAAAATATCTCACCTAAAATGGTTCAGCATTAAAAACTCAGGGGCAGCAATCTTTGATAAAGAGATCTATTGCTGTAGGCCAAAGGCATCAGTGAGGAAGAAAGATCCCAGTACACCAGAATATTCAGAACTTTGTGGTAGTAGAGAACTGGAAACATAGGTGTCCTTTGAATTGTGGTATGTTAACATGATGGAATAGTATTGTGATATAAGTAATGACAATTATGAAGCCTTTATAGAAGCAAGGGGAAAACTACATAGACTGATTCAGAGTGAAGAAAGCAGAACTTTGAAAGCAGATTAAACAATGACTGATGTAAAGAATAAAATAACAAACAATTGAACATTGTAATTATAATGATCAAGTTTAACTGTGGAATAGCATTGGGAAAATGCATATTGCTCCTCTTTGCAGTGGTAACAGGACAGTAAGTGTGTAACGTTACATGTGCTATCAGACACAGTTGATGTGTTGGTCAGATTTGCAATACTGCCTTTTTTTTCCTCTTTTTTAATCTTTGTAACAGGAAATGGCTTATGAGAGAGGAAGGATGTATTAAATATGAATGTTATGTAAATATAATCAGTAAAAATAATATAGTAAATTCATTAGACATAGAAAATTGATTGGCTATTCCTTTTCTTGAAACTTGTATTAGTACTGCTATATTTCATATGGTGCTGTAAGCATCATTAGATTGCCTTTATGAATGTGATTCTAATAGGTTTAGAATACACTATCAATACTGGTCATTCTTTTCCTTATCTTTATTTTATTGATTTCTAGGTTCTCAGCAGATAACCTCATTTCCCACTTTACTGAAAAGATTGAGGCCTGAATCCTTTCAGCTAGTCTTCCAAACTCTCAGTGACATCATTTATTCTTTCATCCCCCTCTGGTTTCAGAGAAAGCACCACCCCCCATCTTCTCAAAGGTTTGCTTCCACCTGAATCATTCATCCCATTCCTTGTAACTGTGTTCCATGAAACATCCACTCTGTCTCTCATGTATCTTCGTTCTTTCTTTCTTAACCATTTCTTTTCTCTCAGCCTATGTACGTGTGTGTGTGTGTGTGTACAGAATTCCCCATGCTGGGAGGGGGGAGGGGACTTCTCTTGACCTACTTAACAGCTCATGCTATTATTGTATCTCTTTTTTAACTTCCTGGAAAGAGCAGTACCCTCACTTTGTCACCATCCACTCCATCCTCAGTCCTTTGCAGTCTCTCTTTACTTTCCACAGTGTTTGTCAAGCTGCTGTCAGTAAGGACACTAATAATTTCATCTCCAAATCCTTTGTTCTCACCTCATCCTACATAATACCCTTCTCTTCTAGTAGCTTCTGTGGTTCTGTATTCTCATAGTTCTTCTAACTCCTCCTTTGCTGATGCTTCATCCTTCTGCCCCCTTGTATGTGGGTATCCCTCAAAATTCTGTTCTTGACCCTCATTTCTCCTTTGGTGTTTTTATCCGCTCTCTTGCCTGTAATAATACAAGTGATTACATCTCAACCTCATTCTCTTCCCTGAGTTCTAGCCCAGATCTCTAGCTGCCTGCTGGATAGTTCATCAAACTCAGTATGAACTAACCACCCAGAGTCATAACTTGAAGTCCTCTCTGACCCTTTCCTGTCCCGTACTCCCTCATGCCCATATCATGGCCAACTCATATCAAATCTATGTCGAAAATCTTTCTTATTTATATTTATTTACATTTTCCTGCCACTGTGCTAATCCTGGCCCCCATCTCTTCTTGCAAAATATGTTGTTATAGCCTTCTGATTTGTTCAGTCTAGTCCTTTATTTTATCTGTCATATAACTGTTCAAGTAACCTTCCTAAGTTACCACTCCGATGAAGTTGTTCCTGTGCTCAGAAACCTTTATTTCATTTGCTTTTGCCTACCTATTATAACTCAATTCATCCTGGCATCTAAGACCCACTATCCCACATTACTCCCTTTCACTTACTTTTCATTCAAGTTAAACTGGACCATAATCCATCCCTATTATTGTTCTGCCCTCTCCCATCTCTGCACCTTTGCTCTCAGCAATCCCCATAATTGGAATGAACAGTTTGCTGCATCTCTGCCCCTCCCTAGTCTTCACCTGTTGAAGTTCCTCTCTTTCTGTAAGGCTTACCTCAGGTGCCACCATCTCTAGAAACGCTTCCTTGATTCCCTTCCACTTAGCACCTGCAAGTGTTTTCTCTCACCTTGCATACTTTCTTTTTGTATTACAGTTATTTATATGCACATTTTCTCTCCTTACAGTTACATTGTAAATTTACATCTAATGCTTTGCAAATAGTACACATTTAATGTGTTGAATTAATTATGATTTTCTAATATCTAAAAAACAAGATCATTGTAAACTTACAGGTGATTCTGTCACTTTTTGAAGTAATTAGGATGTGTCCTAATTATGTGTCCCATAAAGATTTCGCTTTTTCTGTTAAATTCTAATTTGAGTGAGATACTATGAGCCCCACCTACAGTTTTTCAGTTTTAGGAAAGGAAGGACATTATACCAGCACTGAAGATTTGAACTAAATAAGAGAGAAATGAAGTCATTAACTTCTCTGCACCATTATGTATTGTATTTTATCTTGCTTCTCTTTTAAAGAACCATTACATTATGACCTAGAAGTAACTGTTTTCATAGTAAATACTGTGGTTCTTTTGGGAAAGATGGGAAAAATGGGGAATCTACTTCTGTAAAGGGCTTTAACATGCCATGAGGGAGAAAAATCACTGTGAGTATAAGGCATTGTCCAGAAGTATGTCATCTTTTTTTTTTTATTTATTTAACTTAATTTTTTTATTACATATCCTAACTAGGTTTGGTTCTGGTTAGATGAATGAGTGAAAAAAACATTTATTGAACACTTACTATGTGCAAACACTGGGCACAAATAGAGAAATGAAATAGTCCCTGCCCTCAAGGAGCTTACATTCTAACAGAGAGAAGCAAATAATGGACAAGGATGAAGTGTTTTGGTTTGGAAAAGTCATAGGAGGGTGAAGGGAGCCATAAGCATGACACTATTCATTTGCTTGTGGTTCCAGTACTGGAAAGGGATTGAGGAAGAGCAGTACTTTGTGTGGCAGTAAAGTAGATGGCAAGATAGCCAGAATGAAATTTGAAGCATGGCTGGCCCTAGATGGATATATTGAGCCATGTAACGCGGTCAACAAACAGAAAATAATGTGGACCCTCAGTCAGGAGTTCCAGGGCATAGAGACCATAGGGCATGGTCTCTAGTGGTCTGTAGTGTTCCACTGCAGGGCAGATGGCAGAGCCCAGTGTTTGAGAAGGTTACATTAGACAGCAGGGTATATGACAAGCAGATGGCTTAGGTAGAAGGTCAAACATATCTGCACTAGGTAAAAATATGGACCATGTGACATATCACCACCCTAGACAAGTCCTGGATGGGAATTCTAGAACTGACCATATTTTTTTCTGATGATCCTTTGTATTTGTTCTATTACCCAGAAGGTTAATAATGTATAAATTTAATGTGAATTATGTACATACACATACAAGCACACACATATATGTGCATATGTATTTAATGCCACAGAGTTAAAATTTAAAAAATTAATTGTGGAATCAAAGCTTTGATCTACTTATAAGTTTATTTATGAAGTGATAAACTGGTAATTGAGTTCAGTTAGCTTTAGTGTGAAACGGCATTTAAATTACTTTTTAAAACAGCCTTAGAATGAATTTACAACCATTACATATTTAAATATATCCCAAGGAGAGTACGTTTTAGAAGTAGGTTGCTTTTTTCTTTTGCCTTTTTTTAAATAGACTTAGCTTTTATCTTAAAGAATAGGTTTAGAACTGCTATTAAAAGTTAGAAAGCAGAATAAAAGAAAGTTAACTACTTGAATTTGTCATTAGTAGAAAAACATAGTACAGTCCTTTCTTCTCTTCTACTAAGTTCTTCAGTGTAAATGACTTATTACAATTTTCTTAATACAACTAGTTATTAGAAACAGTTTGTTTTCAAGTACATTCTTTGAATGAATCTCTAAGCCTCAAATCCAGCTGATGGGAGTACATGCTGCTGAACAAAGGTCTGTCCTTGGAAATTGTTCAATGTTCACATTGTGGAAACATAAAATTTTGGTATTTATCTAGTGGTATTCTACTGGCAAATCTTTTTTGACAGAAACTAACCTCTTTTTTCTACACAGTAAGGCTGTAATAATAGGTAAGGGGTGATAGATCATTTCTTAGAATAATCTGTAAATGTAGCAGATCAGTACAATATGAAATCTCTTAAAAATGTATCTTACGTGGAAGTTATAAAGTATATTTTCAGACATTTTATTTCCCACTATCCAAATCAAATTGGGATGCCTGAAAAGCAGGTTACTGCACTCCATTAATTTAAAACCATCAAATCATCAAATTACTTTTTTTTGTGAGAAATATATACTACCTTTTATTTATTTTCTTAAACTTTCAGAGGTCTCCAGAGATGATATTCTATGGATAGCTATGGCAGGGACTCACCAAATCTGGGCACTTCTGTTGGATGATGGGAGACTACCAAAGAAAAGGTAAGTTACAGAAGGTCTCCTTGGATGGTTTAAAAATCTTCTCATGTAAAACCCCATGACAGTATCAGAGTACGAGGGCTGATACACAGTAGGCACTCAGTGCTTGATGAATGAATAACAGAATGTTTAATCACCAGAAAAAGCAGAGGATTACTGTAGTAATTTTTATCCATTGGAAAAAAGTTATTTAATGTCCTACTTTGCCTCCACTGCATTTTAATTCAAGTTGTTCATAGTAAAATAATAGGGTAATTGTTCTTATTACATACAAAGTCCACTTAATTATCAGTGAAAAAGAATATAAATAATAGTATGAGATTATTGGTTCAGCACCTGCTATATACAAGTACAGCCTTTATGCTAAACACTGATAAAAGTAAAAAGTAACTCAGTTAATCAACCAGCACTATTAAGCTCTTCCTGTGCACCAGGTATGTGCAGAGTGCTGGAGCACAGAGAAAGGCAACAGATAACAAAAACTGCACTTGATCTCAAGGAGTATGCGTTCCAATAGGTTGTGTGGGGGGAGACGTAAAGTGTAAATATCTGTGTACACAGAAGAGATATGCAGAGTAGATGAGAGTGATCTGCAAGGAGAAGCAGCAGAGGGAAGGCCTGTTGTGTAGGTGAGGTTTGAGCTGTGTCTTGAAGTAAACCAAGGAAATCAGAATCAAAGGAGATAGCCAATGCAAAGGCATACAGTAATGGAGACTAGAGCACAGAAGACGAGATACAAATACTGTAAGATATAACATAAAAGTACAATAAACACGAAAAGTTCAGACTAATGAGAAGTCATAATGCCAAATATGATGTATATTTAGCTTTGGAATATATTTATGTGTGGTTTTCACAACTGTTTTACCTTTCCAGTTATGTTTTATGTTATCAACAAACATTTATGCAGCACATCCTGTTTGCCAGATATTGTTCTTAGTAATAGGAATTCAAATGTAATCACTAACATAATTGCTATAAGCAAGGAGCTTACATTCTAATGAGGGAAAGACATAAAAATATAGATAATAAATATGCAAAGTATTTCAGTACAAGATAGTTGAGATAGAGGAGACAGTGGCAGTTGAAAGGATCAATCAAGGCTTCATGTAGAAAGTAGTGCTTGAGTTGTATCCTGAAGGAAAGAGGAATTCTTTGAGGTAGAAATAAGGAGGTAATACACTCCAGGCATGGGGGGCAGCCAGTACAAAGGCATGAAGAGGGGAGATAGATTGTGGTGTGTGTTGGTAACAGAGTGAAGGCCAGTTTGCCTGGATAGTGGAGTACTGTAATGTTAATTATGTTAATGAGAGTTAAAGATCTTCCCCATCCATTAACGGGCCAGCCCATTTAGGGAAGCTTGATTAGGAGAGATTTTTTTTGAAGGAAGGCTCACACTTTTTGCTAATTTCTAATGAGGCACTGGGTCTAAGGGTCCTGATCTCCGGCTCAGAAAAGTGTATAAATATTCTGAGGTGAGGTTTTATTTTGGGGCTTACTCATTGGAAGCATTTGGCCAGATGAGACTCAGGGTAGCTGCTGAAGAAATCCTCAGCTTTGAAAACCCAAGGGTTGGTGCTTCTCTCTCTGGTAGCTACATATGTATATAATGGTCAGACAATTGGATCTCTCTGTTGATTTCTGATGTATGTATTGCTTATGATCAGACATTTGGAAGCCCTGTCTGTTGGTCTTTATTTCTCTTTATTTTCTCTGAAGTTCAGGGTGCTGACTTTTTCCCCTGAACTAAGTGAATGATATATATACTTGATTAAAGTAGATTGTTGACCCCTCAAAAGTTGCCTTTCCTTTTAGAAAAGTAGATCTAAAAACCTGTAC
Organism: Notamacropus eugenii; assembly: GCF_028372415.1. Taxonomy (NCBI): domain Eukaryota; kingdom Metazoa; phylum Chordata; class Mammalia; order Diprotodontia; family Macropodidae; genus Notamacropus; species Notamacropus eugenii. The sequence goes on from NC_092872.1 coordinate 192,325,836, forward strand.
AACAGGCCCTCCTGTGAATGCTGAGGTCCTTGCTGTTACAAGTATGGAATTTGTGGTAATGTCCAGTGAGACCGGAAGGTTAGGTTGGGGATGAAGGACTTTAATGGTGAAGCTCTTTTATTGAGAAGCAATAAAAAGTCATCGAAGTTTATCGAGGAGGTAGCATTGCTCAAGGAAATTCACTATGACAAGGTGGAAGGATGAGTTAGAGAGACAGAGACTTGGGTCAGGAAGACCATTTAAGAGGCTTTTGTAATCTAGGCAAGAGTTAATAAACTAAAACTATAGCTATTTGAGTAAAGAGGTAGGCTTAGACGCAAGAAATAGGAAGGTAGAAATGGCAAGTTTTGTCAGCTAATTAGGTACCCTACCTCATGACAGAGCGAGTTAAAATGAAAAGCAGGGGAAAATGACACTCTTATCTCTTGGCTCTGACTACTCTTCTCTGGCTGTCCCCCATGCCTCTAAAGCTTTCCCTCATTTTCCTGGTGTCCTTTAAGTTCCAACTAAAATCCTGTCTGTTACAGGAAATCTTTCCCAACCTGTCTTAATTCTAGTTCCTTCCCTTTTTTATTTATTTCTTGTTTATCCTGTATAGAGCTTGTTTATACTTATTTGTTTATTTGTTATCTCCCCCATCAAATTGTGAACTCCTTAAGGCAGAGACTGTCTTTTTTCTCTTTTTGTTTTCCAAGCATGTAGCATAGTGCCTAGCATATAATAGGGACTCAGTAAATGTTTGCTGACTGACTGTTCCAAACCTAGGAGACTTAGAATAGTGGTGGCATCTTACAATAGAATTAGGGAAGATTAGAAGATAGGAAGATTTAGGGTGGGGGAACAAAGATGATAAATTCTGTTTTGGACATATTTAGTTTATGTCTCTGGGACATCTAGTTTGAAATATATAATAGACAAGTTGGTGATGTAGGCCTGAAGCTCAACGGAGAGACTGAGATGTCTGGGAGTGTTCTACTTAGACATAATAATGAAAACTATGAGGAGTGATGAGGTTATAGAATAAAAGTATTAAGAAAGAAGAGGACCTAGAACAGAGCCCTGGGGAAGTAGAGTGCAGTTAGAAGGGGAGCTTTGACAGTTACAGTACATAGTAGGGATGATTATCCAGCAAAGAAGATGGAGAAGAATAGATGAGAACCAGAACAGGTCACAAAAACCTGGAGAGGAAAAAATGTGTAAGAATTTAGGGCAGGTAGGAGTGACAAATGGAGCCAACAGATGAGGACTGAGAAAACACCATCAAATTTGGCAATTGATGTCTCTTTGATAACTTTATAGATAATAGTTTTACTTGTGATGAAGAGTGACGAGGTCAAAAGCCATATTGGAAAAGTTCAAAGAGGAGGCAATATGTACAGATAGGTTTTTCTAGGAATTTTTTCTGGGAAAGGGATGAGAGATATGGGATGATAACATGAGGTAATGAGAAGAGAGAGTATGTGCACACTAGTGTAAGTGTGCTTTCCTGAGCATTGGTAAGAAAACAATATAGGGTGAAAAAAATTGTTATGATATTCAGAGATGATTGCTTTGCATTACTTTCCAATATAGTATAATTATCCTTTTCCTGAAGTGAAAATGTTGATATATTCCTGGAAAAATTGTGTATAGAGCAGTTTTTATGCATTGAATCATTATGGTTTTGGTTACAAGTGATTTTATAATGAATACACTTTAAAGATGTGTCCTCAATTTAAAATAGCTTTTAATATTCTCATTTTTCCATACCCTAGCCTCTCTGTCCCAAGTTTTTCCCAGTCACTTTGTATTTATTTTTCAATATGTTGTATATTCTTGTCTTTAAATACATTATTAGAATTATCAGTTCTTATAAGAATGTTGGTACCTTGGGGCCAGGTACTGTCTTACTTTTGTATTTGTGTCTTTATGGCTGACACATAGTATGAGCTTACTAGGTATTTATTGATTTAAAGAGGCAGTTTTTAAATTTTTACCGTGTACTAAGCACTGTGCTAAACCCTGGAGATATAAATACAAAAGTGAGACAGCCTCTGCTCTCAAGGAGCTGACATTCTAAGGGTAAAGGGAAGAGTTTATAAATATAGGAGAGGATTGTCCAGGAAAGGGTGTTTCACAGTTCAGAGTCTCTGGAGCAAATTTCTCTATTAAAGGTCTCATATCCACGATATATAAGGAACCCAGTAGATAAATGATAAAGGGATATGAACATGCGGTTTTAAAAGGAAGCTTGAAAAGCCGTCAGCATCCGTGTGAAAATAATACTTCAATCAACAGTGACTAGAGAAATGCAGATTAAAACAACTCTGAGTTTTTATCTCACATCCATTATATTGGCAAAAATGGCAGAAGGAAAATGGCAAATGTTGGAGGAACTGCAGGAAAATAGGTATATCAATATACTGTTGGTGGAGCTGTAGATTGGTCCAGCCATTGTGGAAAGCCCACAAAGTCATTAAACTGCCCATCTTTCACCCAGCAATACCATTACCAGGCCTCTACCCCAGTAATATCAAAAGAAAAGAATCCACATGTACAAAAATATTTATACAACCCTTTTTCCTGGAAATTAAGGGGATGGCTACCTATTACTACCTATTGAGGAATGACTAAACAAATTATGGTATATGAATTTGTAACGAAATACAGATGAAGTACCATAAGAAAATAATGAAATGGACAGTTTCACAGGAAACTGGGAAGACGTCTGTGATCTAATGCAGAATGAAATGAGTAGAACCAGGTGAAAAATGTATGTGACAGTAACATTATAAAGAAAAACAACTTTCAAAGTCTTTAGAGCTGTGATTAATGATAAACCAGCTTGGCAGAGGCCTGGTGAAGCACGCCTAAGAGAAGGAAAGAAAATGAAGACTGAGGTCTGTATTTTTGGAAATGGCCAGTGTGGGAATTTGTTTTGTTGCACTGTGCTTATTTGTTATGACTTAAAATTGGGAGGTGTGGGAAGAGCAGATAATAAATGAATGAAAAGAAATTAAATGAAAGTTAAAAGAGCAGTGTTTCAGTCTGGGAAGTCTGGTGAATGGAGCCATCAGACAGTTAACAAATCCTTTCCAGAAGCAATAGTGTTATTGATTTAGGGTGGAAAAAAACCTATCTAAATCTATCATATATATGTACACACACATACATACATGTATGTATGAGTGTGTGTGTGTGAGCATTATAAAAGGAAGACGGCTTTAGAACCTTTTAGGTGTTTGAAGTTAGTGCATATGGTGAGCTCTTACAAGTCAAGGCAGCACAGCCGCAGGGTAGGTTCTAGAAGAGTGACAGGGAAGATGATGAATGAATGGATAGTTAATGATATGTAAGTATAGTGAGACAGTTTTTTACTTAAATCCACCCCTATTCTAACGTCAAGTGTCTTGTAATAATAGCTCCTAAATATTTGTCTTCTCTCTGTTAATGCAGTTGTTTCATGCTTGTTTAGCAAATGTCTTTATATGCCATGTGCCAAATGATTCTTAGAGGAATGTGATAATGACTATTATATAGTTGGGTAAATGTGCTATTGAGAGACAAAAACTCATCAGAATTTCTATATTTTAAGAAGACTGAATACAGATAGACCTTACTTTAGGAACATTATATATAAATAAAATTTCTTTCAAATAAAAATCTTAGATAATTCAGAAAGTTGTTACTTGAAGAAATTTTGTAATGACTTCTTTTAAAAGACAGAATCCTTTTTTACTCTGGCTACTACTAAGGTTAGTTTATGCCAGATAGGTAGTAGAATCATAGCATTTTAAACCTGAAAGGGACCATATTGGTTGTTAAGGCCAGGAGACACTCAGTTGTATAGTTTTTTTTATTGATTTATTTTAAACTTAAATACAAATTAGGAAAGGAAAAAACATTTTAAACTTAAATACTAACGCTTAAATACCAATAAGAAAAGAAAAACACAAGGATTGCCATGTGCACAGCAGGGCATAAGGAAGGATTCAGAATATAAAGCAGTAAGTTTCCATTTCCAGAAAGCCTATCTGATAAATACTATACCTTATGTTCAGAGGTGGCCATCTTTCCTTTGCTTCCTTGGTTTTCTTTTGTTCTCTGCTATGTACTTTTTTACTTTGTTGTGCCCTCCCCACTACAAGGCTACGATCTTCCATTGAATGTGGCTAAGGCTGAGGCTGTGTTTGCCCCCCATACCCCCGCTGCCCAGCTAGCTCCAGAGTTTGCTGCTTGCCAAACCTCTGACCTCCAGTTGTTCCAGGAGGGCCACTGTCTGCCCCAACTCTTACTCATTTTAATTGGCTTTATATTAGCCCTAAGATGCTATTTTATCTTACTTGTGAAGGAAATCTGGAGAGCTTGGCATTTTCTGACCTGCTCTACCATCTTCCCAGAATCCTCTCCTCAGGTACATATTTTGTTGAGTCTGGGAATAAAATGACCCAGGATTGAAAAATGCTTTTCATCGTATTGCCTTGTTTCCAAATATAGCATGGTAATAATAATCGAATAGTCAGTCATCTGTGTATATTATTTGCCCAGCACTATGTTGTACATTTGGGCAGATATATATATGAAGTGTAAAATACCTCTGCCCTCAGAGAGCTTCCTGCCCAGTAGGACAGATGACATATATACAAACGAGTTATACAAAATGAAATGTGACAAATGCACACGAAAAGTTTAAATAAGTGGTGTGGGTTCAGAAGAGGGAAATAACTACTTGAAAGGAAGAACCATAAAACCTAACCCAGTTATCAAGTCCTTGGGAGTTTTCTTATCTCTTCGGATCTCCCTGTTTTACTGAATTACATACAAAGGGTTATTGATAATGCGTTTTTAAAAATAAGCAGAATTATTATGATATAGCTTATTTTACATGCACTGTACTGAGATAGTGACAGTTCATTGCGTGTCTCGTTATCCAGTGATTTCATTCTAGAAACAGTAACAAACTGTTAGGTATATGACCAATTTTGACAAATTTTCTGTCTTTTCTTTCATCAGCTTCAAGTTTGTATTTTATATAATAGAACGCAAAGTAAAGAAGTTTGTTGTTTTATGGACTTGTTCACTATTTCAGCTCTTCTCCTTATGGCACCGTGGGCTCCTTCTCAGACCCCAGAGTTCCATGGAACATTGAAACACTATCTTCACATACTCACTTTAAAGAAAATTTGGTTTACACATCATTTTGCTAAAGTGAAATTTATCTGTAGCCATTTTTCTTAAAGTAGTTTATTTATTTTTACTTAATAACAGACTTTAATATATATGAATTAAAGATACTTAAGCCCATTTAAAACTTCAGACTCATAGGTTAACTGTTTTTTTTTTCTTATATGTAGAATTCAAACATAATTAAAGATGAAAGTATAATCTTTTAACTACCAAGAAAAACAGAAGCAATGCTATAGTGGAAAGGGTAATTAATATATTTAGAGTTGGATTTGAATTTTGCCTTTGCTATTTGCTACCTCTCTTACCTGAGCTAAATCACTTACTTGCCTGACTTCATCAGTAAAACAAAGGCGTAGATTAGATAAGTATTAAAGTCCCTTCCAGTTTCTAGAATATGCTGATGCTAAGATGTAGTCAGATGGTTGAGGTGGGGTTGAGTTGGGTCTTTGGTCTTCGAGGGGGAAAAAAAGACTTTCTTTTATAGTGGTTATAGTCATTTTGTCTTCTTGTCCTGACTCCACAACCAAAACTTTGCTTGATCTTTGGGAAATTACTTCAGTTCTTTATGTAGCAATTTGCTTTTATGAAAAGTAAAGAGAATTTTTCAGAGAGTGTAGTTAATAATTAAGAAGTTTTATGGGGAAAAATTGCAAATATCTTATATGTTTGTTTTGTATGCCAAAATACAGGGCACTGTATAGATTTCTTATTACTTGTTAGTTTTGTTTGATAATCATCTTTAATTTGATTATTTGCATGTATTTTGTTTAGTAACTGAATTGTTTAAAATATCTCAATCTTGATAGCAGGCCTATGAATTTGTTTTTCTTTAGTGAGTTGACCAAAGGAACTTGCCTTCGTTTTGCTGGCAGTGGAAATGAAGAGAACCGCAACAACGCCTATCCCCACAAGGCAGGTTTTGCCCAGCCTTCAGGTCTTTCTGTGGCTTCTGAAGAACCTTGGAACTGCTTATTTGTAGCGGACAGTGAGAGCAGTACCATCAGAACTGTCTCACTGAAAGATGGAGCAGTGAAACATCTTGTAGGAGGAGAGAGAGATCCTATGGTAAGGAAAATGACCTTTGTCATGTGTAGTTTTATTGTAACCATTGTGAGCGTAGGTCAGTGTGTTGAGCTTTCAAGTAACCAAGCCATGGGTATTAGGAAAGAGCAAGCATGAATGTTACCCTCAATTCAATGTAGAAGTTAGGACAAAAAGATACAAATACATGAAAAATACACATCAAATACAACCAACCACTGCAGACAGCTATATACAGTTACACTTAAGTGCTTAGCATTCAAAAAAGAGGAACGAGGATTGATTGCATGAAGTATTTGAGATGAAGAGACCAGTAGAGAAATCATAAGATCATAGACTTCCCCAAGCAGCTACTATATGCTGGGCGCTTTTCTCTTTGTGCATGTTATCTCATTTGATCCTCATGACAACCCTCTGAGAAGGGACCTTCAAAGCCATGGATCCAACCTCCTTACTTTACAAATGAGGAAGCTGAGGCCCAGAAGGTTCAACAGAAGCCATCTTGTCATGTCATGTATATGCCCATGGTCAGATTAGAAAGCGTGCAAAGGCAATAGAGGTTAGCAATGTTGTCAGTACTACTGGCTTCCAATTTAGGTATCCAACCCTATTTAGACAAAAAACAGAGTTTTTCTTTGCCTCAACTTAGAAAAATGAAGTTGTTTTCTAAATCTGTCTTACATATCTAACCAAAAATATTGTAGTAATTTAATAACAAATGTCTTTTCTTTTTCTAAAAAAGAATTTATTTGCTTTTGGGGATGTTGATGGAGCAGGAATCAATGCAAAGCTTCAGCACCCACTTGGAGTGGCTTGGAATAAGAAAAGAAACTTACTATATGTGGCAGACTCTTATAATCACAAAGTAAGCATAATTACATGATACCCTATTTTTCATATGTAGCAATTAAAATGTTTAAAAATCTGTGAAAGCCTCCTACAAATGCCATTTCAGAATATATACCATTAGCCATTCTTGACAACTGTGTTCATGTTATTCCAGTCTCTATTTTCTTGATTTTGTTTTCAGAGTAGTAGATTGACAGTGTCCAATCAAGCACTATTAGCTGAAGCTCCTCAGAGCTGCTTAGCAACATTCAGTAAATGGGAGAGGTTGCTTCTGGAAATGTAGAGATGGAGAAGAGTGAGTTGTAGGGAGAAGGAAGTAAAACGTGAGGAAAATTGATCATGGAGAAAGACATAGGAACGTAAGGAGAAAAAATTGCTAAAAAGCTAAACAAATATGAATGTTTATATTGAAAAACATTTTCAGATACAACAATGTAATTTTTTACTCATCCTACTACTATACAAAGCATATCATCATAGCTTATGTGGTTTGTGACATCACATAGAGCCCTAATGTTAAATTCTAAAATTACAATTCATAGTTTTTTTGTGGTTTACTCTAGGACATTTTACTCAGGATTAATGGGTTTGTTCTACTACAAAGTTAACAAAATTGGCAGCAGTTACTCTTTAGGAGAAGATAAAATTTCTTCCAGGCCTCAAATTTAAATGAAAGATTAGAATTTGATGAATCCTCATAGTTCTGGGAATAGTTGTTCTCAGGATGCATTTTACCCTTATATTAAAAGTTGCAAAAAAGCAAACTCATGATTATATGTGATGGAAAATTATTTGGAAATGATTTTTGTTTCTTCTGCAATATATATAGCACAGTGGAACACTGATAATTCGGAGTTCCAGAAAGTGGTAGATTTCATCTGACATCTCCCTGTAGTCATTCTGAGAATGAGGCTAAATAAAAATGGGGTAAATGAAATCTTGATTATACTTTTTCTGGACTTGAGTTGCTAAGTTTCATACATTCTTTATTTTTTCTAAATTCTTGTGATAAATTTCAAAATCTTAATGTACTTTACCAAGTTCTTACAATTGTGGTGTTGTCTTTTATTAGAAGAGAACTTTAAGATTGTTGATTGATTGTTTGTTTTTTGAGAAAAGCTGACTAATATAGATCTGTTTCATTTTTCTTACATAGCACAAAAACATTTCTAAAATACTAAGTGCTTTCTGAATATTCTCAAAATGTCTTCAGCATAACTTACCCAAATTATCCCCGGGTAGCCTTTTATGACAGTATTAATCGTGATATAGCAAATGATTTATTAAAAAATCTCAGGTGACTTTTTTCATATTTGGACTATTGTGTTATCCACAAAAAAATTTGGTTTATTGCCTTTGAGGATTTCAGAACGTATTTCTGATCTTGTAGTTTGACATTGGTGTTTGTGTTTAGTTTTGTTTTTTATTTAAAATATTTGTAGGGAATAATTAGGGTTAGATGTGCTAACAAAAAGCAAGTTATCTTGACCAAACTGTTAGGTTCTGCTCTGCTTCATTTAGCATTCCAGGGCTGCTGTAGTTGTCCTTCGTTCTTCTCCAGTCATGGGCCAGACAGCTTCTGAACCTGCAGCTTCATCTTCCAGCATCATGCACCTTTTTTCATCCTAATACTGTCCTTGGGGTTTACTTGGCAAACTGTGCATGGCATAGCTCATACTTTCATGGAGGTATTATTTTGGCCTTGGAAATAAAAATTCACCTATTGTTTTACATCTGAATTTACTGACACACAATCTTTCCAACTCCTGTCTGACCACACCCAGTTAGCTTGGTTTTATAGATCTTATATTCTAGGCTCCTGTGCAGTATTGATCTGTATAGCATCAGGTTTTGTTTTTGTCAGCAGACACTTGCACAGGTGATTTTCCTTTCAGCTTTGGCCCAGCCACTTCATTCTTTCTGGAGCTATTTGTAGTTGTCCTCTGTCCTTCTCCAGTAATGTGCTGGACAGCTTCTGACCTGAGGGCTTCATCTTCCAGTGTCAGGCCTTTTTTCATCCTGATACTGTCCATGGGGTTTTCTTAGCAAAGATACTGGAGTAAGTGGCCACTTCATTTTCCAGTGAATCACCTTTTGTTACTCTCCACTATGGCCAGTCCATCTTGGATAACTGCATGGCATAGCTCATGCTTCCATTGAGGTGTGCAAGCCTCTCCACCATGGCAAGGCAGTGATTCAGGAGGGGGAAGAAATGATGTAGGAATTTTATATACATACATACATACATACATATATATATATATATATATATATATATATATACACACATATATATATACACACATATATATATACACACACATATATATATACACACACATATATATATATACACATATATATACATATTTATATACGTATAGGATCATCAGCTTAACAGAAGAGGTACAAAATTAATAACTCCAAGACAAAATAAGAATAACTAAAATTAAAATAAGATATAGAAAAATGTAAGGTATATTATTAAAAACTGCCTGGAAACAATTCAAAGAGAGATAAATTAAGAATCATAGGATCACCTGAAACCTATGACCCAAAAAAGAAAGGTAATTAATTGAAATAAATAGAGAGTGAGGAGTATAGAGAAGAAAAACTGTAAGAGAATAGACTGAAGAGAAAGAAACAGCTATCATTAACTGTGAACATGAATGAGATTAACTCACCCATAAAACAAAAGGTTAGCAGAATGAATTAGAAAGCAAAATCCAAAAACAATATTGATTACAAGAAGAAAACATTTGTAACATAAAGACTCGAACAGAATTAAAATAAGAGATTGGAACAAAACTATCATGCCTCAACTGAACACAAAAAAGAAGGCTAGTATTTTGCTTCAAACAAGGAATAGCAAAAATAGATTTAATTAAGAGAGAAAGAATCTACATTTTGCTGAAAGGTAACATAGACAGTTTTGATTTCAGTAATATACACCCATTGCATAGATTATAAATATTTGAAAGAAGAAAATCAATTACAAGAAGAAAAAGACAACAGAACTGTAATAGTAGGAGAGGGGGAATCTCAATTTATTCCTATTAGCCCTAGATAAATATAACCAAAAATTAAAGAAGAAAGAAATTAAGGAGCTGAATAGAATATTCAAAATATTAGATATAATAGAACTTCGGTGATTATTTAATGGAAATTGAAAGGAAAATACATAAATCACTGTTCCAAATTGTACTATTACAAAATTGATTGTCTTAGGACATAAAAACCTCACAAATAAATGCAGAAAAAATGTTTTATGTAAATTACATGTAAAAACAGTTTTTCACATTCACTTTTTAAATTTTGAGTCCCAAATTTTCTGCCTTCCTCATTCTCCTCCCCTCTTCCTAAGAAGGTAAGCAAGTTGGTATAGGTTATATGTGTGCAGTCATGAAAAACATTTCCTTATTTTATGTGGAAGAAAGCACAGATCAAAAAAAAGATAAGAAGAATAAAGTTTAGAAAGCATACTCTTATCTGCATTCAAACTCCATCAGTTCTTTCTCTGGAGATGGGCAGCATTTTTGATCGAGTCCTTCCGAATTATCTTGCATCCTGCACAGTTGATCATACGATATTGCTGTCACTGTCCACAGTGTTCTTCAGGTTCTGTCCATGTCACTTTGTATTGGCTCATGCAGATCTTTCCAGGTTTTTCTGAGCATTCTGCTCATTTCTTAGAGCACAGTAGTATTCTGTCATAATCATGTACTACAGTTTGTTCAGCCATTCCCCAATGGAGGGGCATCTCTCTCAATTTCCAATTCTTTGCCACCACAAAAAAGAGCTGCTGTTAATATTTTTATTGGTACTGGTATTGCTGGGCCAAAGTGTATGCATAGTTTTATAGCCCTTTTGGGCATGGTTCCAAATTGCTCTCCAGAATGATTGCACCAGGTCACAATTCCACCACAAGTGTATTAGTATACCAATTTTTCCACATGCCCTCCAACATTTGTCATTTTCCTTTTCTGTCATATTAGCCAATTAGGTACGTGTGAGGTGGTAGCTCAGAGTTGTTTCAGTTTGCATTTCTCTAATCAATACTGATTTAGAGGACTTTTTATATGGCTGTAGATAGATAGCTTTGATTTCTTCTTCATGCAGGAAAAGTACACGCAGGCTTTACTGATGATAGTACAATATACATTAAAAATATACATTACTGAAAAAATATTAAAAATCAACTAGAGCCTTATTTTATCCTGAAGAATAGTTAATCATTGAATCAGTAATCAGTTTCATTAAAGATAACAAGTGAGACATTATGAAGTTTTGGAGATGCAGCCAAAGCAGCCCGCAGGGGAAAATTTGTATCTCTCAGTGCTTATTATCAAAAAAGAGAAAGAACAAATCAGTGAATTGGGAATGCAACTAAAATATTAAAAAACCAACAGATATGTAAAATCAATTAAAAACCAAAACAGGCATTCTGAAAATTAAAGAAATTAACAGAAGTGGGAAAAAATGAGTTAATAAATGAAAATAGGAACTAGTTTTAAAAAACAAAATGAATAAACCATTTACTAATTTGATTTAAAAAGAACAAATTATCAGTATTCAAAATGAAAAATAATTCAGATAAAGAATATTATTAGACATATAATATTAGAAATAATATTAATTGTTAATTAACATTTAATTATATTTATTTTATATATATTTATATTTATCATATTATATCATTTAATTTCTTAGTTTGATTAGTGAAAATTAATTTTATTTATTATTTTTAATTAATATAATTATTAGATATAATAATAAAAATATTATTAGACACTTTTTCCCAGAACTGTGTGTCATACTGAATAGAATTCTTGACCTAGAATCAGCAAGACCTGGCTTCAAAACCAGCTTCAGATGCTTTACTAGCTGTGTGACACTGGACAAGGCGCTTAATCTCTGTCTGCCTCAGTTTCCTGAAATGTAAAGCAGGGCTCGCAATAACTCATGCTTCACAGAGTTGTTGTGAGAATCAGATGAGATAACACTTGTAGATCATCTAGCACAGCCCCTGATACCTCATAAGCACTTGCTTGTTCCCTTCCTTCTCTTTCTCTTCCTCCAAGTATATGCTCGTTCAACAAACAATTTAAATGAAAGAAAGAAATACTTAGGAAAATATAAAATACTCAAATTAGCTAATCAGATAAAACATTTGAACAACCCGAATTCAGAGGGTTGGATTGGTGAGGAGTGGATTGAATAAGCTAAAAATGAGCTTCCAAAGCAAAAAATAATCCAGGACCAAGCAGGTCTATAAAGGAATTCTTCCAGACGTAAATTATTTGCAAAAATATCAAGGTAAGAGATGCTACCAAATATAGATATGATCTTATACATGAACCAGGGAGAATCAGAATGAAAGAAAACTGTAGGCCATTATCCCTAATGAATACAAATGCAAAATTTTTAAATAAAATTTTAGTGAAGAAACTAAAACATGTCAGAAAAGTTATACACTATAATTAGGTTGGATTTATACCAGAAATTTGGGGTCGGTGTAATATTAGGAAAACTATTTCATTAACCATCTTAATTACAAAAAAAAAAAAATCATGTGATTTTGTCAGTAGATGCAGGAAAAAGTGTTTGACAAAATATAATACCCATTTTTGTTTAAAAAAAAAAATACTAGAAAAGACCAGACCTTTTCTTAAAATGACAAATAGTATATATCTGAGAGCAAGAGCATCCCTTCTTTTTAATGGAGATAAACACAAATCCTTTCCAATATATTCAGAGGTGAAAGGTATATTCACTTTACTTCTATTTGACATGGTTCTAAAATTCTTGCTAAAGCAATAAAGTAAAAATTTGTTGAGGAAATAACCATAAAGAGTAAACAAAATTATTACTCTTTAAAAATTATGTGGTAGCTTACTAAAAGAACCCTAAAAAGTAAGCTAAAAAAATTAATTGAAACAGTTAGTAGCTTCAACACACTTGCAGGATATAAAATGAAAACAAATTATCAGCACTTCTATATGATACTAATAAAACCCAGCAGGAAGGGATAAAGAAATTCCCTTTAAAATTACCACGCAGTATATGAAATACTTGAGAGTCTATCTTCCAAGATACATACATGAACTTTAACTATAACTACAAATAATTGTTTACAGAAATAAACAGATCAAAATAACTAGAAAAACATTAATTCCCTCTGGGAAGGATGAGCCAATATAATAAAAATTGTAATATTATCTAAATTAACATACTTATTCAATCTCATATCACTCAGAATACCAAAGAATTACTTTATAATTCTTGGAAAAAAATACTTTCAAAATTCAGATGTAGGAAAAAATGTCAAGAATTTCAAGAAAACCAATAAAAGCTAGTTTTCCCCCTCATCCCCCCTTCAGTTTGCTGTGCAGATATCTGACCTTCTATGAACTCAACATTAGGCAACCCCTGGGGCATCCAGGCTCCTGATTCAGACAAGAGCAGTGATGCCTGCTCGTTCTCCCTGCTCCATATTGGCTGTTGGTTAGTGCCCCTTCCCCACATCGTCAGTGGTAACACCATAGCATTCTTGTCTTACTGCCAAGACTCATCTCCATAAGACTTTATTTACCATGCCATTGAAGCCTTGTCACCCCAGAAACTTATTCTATTTCTCACAGTGGAAGTCCTCTCAACTCCTGTGGCCTCTCCCTCTAATTGACTAGTTCCTCCCAGAGCCTCCATTCTAAGGAGGAGGCCCAGCCAACCATGTCTTCATTCTTCCCCAGGCTGAACTTCTGACTGATCTCCATAGTACTTTGTCTACCATTCTCTTCAGGGTTCTTTCACTCACACCCCACCCCACCCCCATTCAGGTCCCTTATACTGTCTTCCCCCAGCACGTGTTCTAAAATAGAGAGATCAGTAGAACAGACTAGACATACAACATACAGAAGTAAATCTGTTTAGTGCTCTAGTATTCCTTAAACACACAGATCCCAGCTACTAGAATAAGGATTCATATTTGACAAAGAATTGCTGAGAAAATTAGAGAGCAGTTGGGAAGAAATTAGATTTAGAACAGTGTCATAGGCTCCAAATGGAAATGTGACCTGGATATCAAAGGTTACATCATAAACAAATTAGAGAAGCATTGAAAACATCACCTGTAACACAGTGCATGCACAAAAAGGATTTCAAATGAGGAATCAAGGGGATCGCAGAAGACAAAATAGGTGATTTTGATGAAAGTTTAAAAGCTTTTATATAAACAGGTCTAATACAAAGGGGAACAACTGGGGGAAAAAATCTTTGCGACAGATTTCTCTGATAAAAGTTACATTTCTAAGATGTGTAAGGAACTGGTTCAAATTTATAAAAATGAGAACCATTCCCTAATTGAAAAATGCTCTAAGGATATGGACCGTCCTCAGGGGAAAGAAGCTAGATTCTCTATCGTGATACCCCACCCTAAATGCTCCAGAATCACTAATAATTAGAGAAATGCAAGTTAAAGCAATTCCACAATTCCACCTCATACCAATTAGAATGGTAAAGATATTTAGAAAGGAAAATGACAAAGATTGGAGGGGTGTGGGAAAACAGACACTGGGACACTGTTGGTAGATCTATAAATGAATGTACAGCCTTTCTGGAAAGCAATTTGAAATTTATACATAAAAACTCAATAATGTGAGCCCTTCTTCTCACTTCCCCTAGACTTCTGCTAGGCCTGCACCTCAAAGAGATCAAAGAGAGAAGAAAAGGTACTTTATGTTCAAAAATATTATTTATGGCAGCTCTTTTTGGGGTGGCAGCAAAAAAGCTGGAAACTAAAAGGAGGAAAAACGGAGTAAGTTTTGGTATACATTGTGCTAAAAGAAGTAAGGAAACTAATGATTTCAAAAGAGATATGGAACTTATTATATTTGAACTGACGCAAAGTGAAGTGAACCAAAAGAACAATTTATGTTGTTACATCAATATGATAAAAATGAGCAACTTTGAGAACTTTATAAACTAATGAAGAGTAAAATAAGCAGAACCAAGAGAACAATTTATACAGTAACCTCCCCTCCCCCCCAAAAAAACTTTGAAAGCTCTAAGAATTGATCAGACAGTGACCATTTACATCCAGAAGACTAATGGGGAAACATTATTATTACAGAGAGATGATAAATTTCTGGTGCAGAATGAGACTTAGATGTTTTTCTGTACAATCAGTCATGAAATTTGTTCTGCTTCATTATGCACCTTTGTTACAAGAAATTTATTTTTCTTTTTTTTTCCTCCCAGGACAGTAGAAATAGAAGGGAGAGAAAAATGAATTTCATTGATTTTTTTTTTTTAATTAGGTAAGGGGCTGCTACGAATGTGAAATGCTGCTTTCACTTTTCACCTTTCACAAAAAACGTTTGATGTTTAGGTCCTTCCATTTGCAAATAGATGATTATCCCTGTTGTCATCAGTGATGAATTAGAATGAGATATTCTCCCTATGCACAGTGAAAAAAAATCATATCCTATGAATAAGCAGTTTTCAGATGAAGGAATTAAAATGCTCTAAATCACTGTTGATTAGGGAAATGCAAATCAAAACAACTCTCAGGTACCACATAACATGATATGATGTTATGATAAATGTTGAAGATGTGGGAAAATTGGAACATTACTGTATTGTAGATGGAGTTATGAACTGATCCAACCGTTCTGGAGAGCACTTTGGAACTAGGGTTATAAAACTGTGCATACACTTTGATCCAGCAATACCACTGAGAAATCATAGAAATGGGGCAGGAATCCATATGTACAAAAATAGGTATAGTAGCTCTTTTTGTGGTGGCCAAAAATTGGAAATTGAGGGGATACCCATCCACTGGGGAATGGCTGAACAGGTTGTGGTATATGAATGTAATGGTGCTATGAGAAACGGTGAGCAGGTGAACTTCAGAAAAACCTGGAAGGATTTACATGAAGTGAGAAGCAGGGGAACATTGTACACAGTAACAGCAGCGTTGTACAATGACTGCCTTTGATGGACTTAACTCTTCTCAGCAGTGCAAGAACCTAAGACAGCTCCAAAAGACTCATGATGGAAAATGCTGTGTACATCCAGGAAGAACTGTGGAGTCTGAATGCAGATCAAAGCATATCGTTTGTTCTCTCTCTTTTTTGGTTTTGTTTCTTCTTTCTCATGGTTCCTCCCATTGGTTCTAATTCTTTTTTACAACGTGACTAATGTGAAAATATGTTTAATAGCAATAGAGAGAGAGAGCTCATATCAGATTGCATGCTCTCTTGGGAGGGAGAGAAAATTTAGAACTCAAAATCTTATGGAAGTAAATTTCGACAAGTAAAAATAAATTAATAAAAAAAAGAAAAAAGAAATTTACAAAGAAAGAAAATATCATATCCTATTTCTGAATCTTTAAAATTTATCGTTTTTTCCTTAGATTAAAGTTGTGGATCCCAAAACAAAAAGCTGCACTACAATTGCGGGTACAGGAGAAGCAAGTAATATTATCAGTTCAGCTTTTACAGAGTCAACCTTTAATGAACCTGGTGGCTTATGTATTGGAGAGAATGATAATTTGCTATATGTTGCTGATACAAATAATCATCAAATTAAAATTATGGATTTGGAAACAAAAATTATTTCTGTGGTAAGTAGAAATCTTATGATTTTAAATTAAACATTTTGAGTGATATCTGTCATCAGCTTTCTTATAAGATTTAAAGCATGAACTAGACAAAAGACTTCTCTGTCAAATGATTAAAGACAGTTACTCAGAATAGTAAATGATTGCCCACAATATTTTTTGATAACCAGACTAACAAGATTGATTTAAGGATATCCTGCTATTCTTAAAATAAATGTTCCATCTGTGCTGAGAATTTGGGAAGGATATTGTAGCTTGGAGAAGTATTGATGGTCCTGCTAAAATAGAGTAGGGGGGAAACTCAGAGTTCTGATTTTTTTTTTTTTGCATTTATTTGTATATGTATCTTTATATGTATTTATATGTGCACAAGAATAGCAGCCTAATATAAGGGACTGAGGGCCAGCTTTGGAGACAGAAAAAAAAACTGTTTATATCCTGCCTTAATACATAAGAGCTATGGCATAATGAGCAGATCATTTAACTTCTAAGGGCCCCCAGGCACTCTTTAAGGCTGTAAATTAAAACAAGTTGTCATTTGCTTTTCTGGAGGGAAGTTATAGACCAGCAAGTTCAGACAGTGATGAAATCACAGATCTGAACATATATATTTCTATACATATGTGTGTATACACATACATGCAGATATACATATGTATACATATTTATATTGATTGATGTTAAATTAACCTTTAAATATATAGTCTTAGTTGCTGATGGTAGGATAAAGAAGCACAGGAGCCCGATTTTCTAAGCCACTGAAATTTAGATAAAATTTGAAAAAAATAGTACAGATTGAAAGAAAATAATCTTCTTAATCTAATTCTTGTTAAAACTCTTCTGTTTTTCATTTTAACAATAAGAGATATTAGAGAGGCAACACAATATAGTAGATATAGGAACAGAAGGAAAAGAATAAGAGTATAAAGGAGGAAAATATACAATTAAGAGTCATAACAGTGAAGATGAATGGAATGAGCCCACTCATGGAGGGATGGGGGAGGGAATAGTAGAGTGAGATAGTAGAGTAGTCTAATGGATTAGAGTGGAAAATAGAATGCAGCAAAACCTACTTGAAATATAAACATTCACATAAAACTAAATGAAGGAAATAGTAGATCTTTTTAAGCCTCAGATGAATTTTTTAAAGTAGGATGATTAAAGGAAATAGCAAATAAGTACATTATGCTTCATGGCTCAGTAAAGCCATCGTTTCTTGACATGTGTGCACTGAATGGCATGAAATCTACAAACTTGAAAGAAAAGTTCATTGAATTACGCAGAATAATAGCAAGCAAAACTCTGATAGGGGACCTAGACAAACCTAGAAAATGTTAAGCAAGACGTATATTATGAAATTCAGTAGAATTTTGGAAAAGGCAGGTATGACATCTCTGGTGATTATTGAATGGGAATAGAAAGACATCCATATTTCTCTGCTAAAGATGGCACCTTTACAAAAATTGTGTGCTGGGACATAATCTCATAAATAAATGTAGAAAAGGAGAAATATTAAACACCCATTACTGACAGCTATATAATAAAAGACATTTAAAGAAAAAGTTCAAATTAAGTAGATGCTACTTAATTTGATATAAAGAACTGGTGAATCAGAATAAATTGTAGAGAAAAGAGATAATTTAAACAAAGGAAATTACAACAGTGAGGTATCATATCAACCCTTTGGGGATACAGTCATGACAGTTCTGAAAGGGAAATTTCTGTCTTTGAATAATTTAATCAACCAAAGAGAAGAAAAATAGATCATTAAAGTGACCAAGCAACTAAAAGAATGAGAAAGACAACAGATTTTAACAGCTCAGTTAAACACAGAATTATAAATCTTGAAAATCAAAGAAAAGATAAAATTTAAAACAATGAAGCTGAATTTCTAATTAACACCAGGAGCCAGATTTTTAAAAGGAAAACAATAAAATGAGCAAACTGTTAGTTAATCTGATAGAGGAAAAAAAGAGAAAAGTACTGCCAGTATCAAAATTGGGAGGGGAAAAAAATGGATTCACAACAAAGAGGAAATAAAGGATGTTTCTTACAAACTATTATGCCCAATTATATGTCAGAAAAAGAAAAGCTTAATTAAAATGAATTGCTCATTACAAAAAAAAATAACCCCAGATTATCAGAACAAGAAAAAAATTTTTTAAACTTAACTTGAGAGAGAACAAATTGAACAACCCATAAATAAACTCCAAAAGAATAAAGCCTGAGAGCTAGATAGAGATGGAGGTCCCTCAAGATGAGTTTTCTTATAATTTGGTCTAGTTCCACAAAATTAGAGGAAAATGAAAGAAGTTTCACAATTAAGGACAGTGAGAGAGTTTTTGATGAAACAAAGAATAGAGAAGTTCAGGGGAGATTAAATGGGCAATTATATAGCATCTGTTCTAGAAGTAAGTTCCTTTTTGTTGGTGAGAATTGATTTCTAGGCCCTCATTGGCCTCTTCACCATTTGAAAAATGAAGTTAACAATTTCTTGACTGTTCTGACCAAAGAGAAGGGTGTAAGCAGATGTCCAGATAATTGAAGTATCCCATTATTACTGGATCATACCTTTGTTGCCAGAAACACTTGTGATCTGACACCCAAATTCTTTATTTCCTCTTTCAGTTTCTGTGCTTTCCCTTTGGCTTCCTAGATTTCCCTTCTTAATGCACAGCGCTACTCAGCTCCCTTTACATCTGTATTTCAACTTAATTTGTTCCTTTTTTAAAAAAAAATCTTCCTGTGCTGCATTCCAACCTTGAGCTTTGTTCTACCAAGTCTTACTGATATTTATTAATTTTAAATTGTCTCTTTGATTTAGTTCATTTTCTTTATTGCCCACACCTTGCGCATTTGTGTATAGGTGTCTGAGACCCGAGGTTTTATTACTGTCCCCTTTCTTGGATTTTATATCCTTTTAATTTGTGGGTATCTGTACTGTTCTTTCTACTCTAGATAGACTATTATAAATAAAGTAATACATTAAACAACTTTGTGCTTAGTAACTTTTAAAAATTTTTATAGCTTTCTGTCATCAATTCAGAAACTGCTGTTGTTGATGGGCCGTTTCTAGAAAAGCAGAAGACAATAAAACTACCCAGACTTCCGAAATCTTCTCCAAATGTTAAGCTTTCACCATTGACTGTATCTCCTGGACAGAATCTTCAGTTTATACTAAGATTGGATCTTCCTGCAGAAACAAAACTAACTGAAGGAGCACCTAGTTTCTGGTTTCTGACAGCTGAAGGTGGGCGTGTTACTGATACTGCCAGTGGCCTAAGACATTAATGTGCTTCCCCCTTCTCCCATCACCTGGTGCAGTACATTCACACAGCGGAGAGGGCGCTGGACATGGAGTCAGACTTACTGTGGGATGTTAGGCAAGTTGCCTCCTAGGGTTGTTTAAGGACCAAACAAGATAACAGATGAATGCTTTGTAAAGCGTAAAGCGCCATACAACCGCTAGCGATTATTAGTGTTCTTGTGATTTTTAGTATTACATTATAATCATTTAAAGTGTTAGGCCTCTCAGAATCCTGTGAGAAGACACTAAACTTTTAGTTGGAAGATCTAGGTTTATTTCTGAGCTTAGACACTTACTAATAATACCTGTCCCCCTTTAACTGCCATTTTGGTGACCATCATTACTCTTTGAAATTCTTTCTCTCATTTACTAAATAAAAGATAGTAATTCACCTGAAGCTACATATCAATCATTGTCCAAATTAATTGGAACATAGCTCTTTTAATGCTTATTTTTGCCATTATTGTGTTTTTCCTGAAAGAAGCCACTATGAACAGAAAATCTAAAATAAGGATTGACGATGGAAACTGCAAATCATTGGACTGGATGTCAGGAGGCTGATTCTTGGCCCAGCCCTGTCACTTGCTGATTGTGTGACATTAAATAAGAGACGAGTTCTCTGGACCTCAGTTTTCTCATCTGTAAGATGAGGATATAAACTAGGTTCTTTAGAAACCTACGTTTAGAATGTAGAATGGGGAAGCAGAAAAAGAGAAAAAAATAGAGAAAGGCAACTGGATAAGAGTCATTTATTTATATATTAACCAGTAGCAAGAAGCCAGTATATCTATTTTGATAAACTGACCAGTATATAATATTCTTAAAATTTCCAGAGAGCTCCTCCTATAAATCATGATTGTTGCCCCAAAGTTAAAAGGGAATAAAGTTATGTTCTTTTTAAATAATGTTTTTGTTTTAAGGTATGACAAAAACGGACACATTATTAAGTATAATTAATTGGCATTTAGTGCCAGTGGAAGAAACATAATATAGTGCAAATTTTCTTGTTAAGCATATACAATGAAATCATAATCACCAGAGATATTAACTATGAGAGAAAGAGCACTAAGTGAAGGGTCAGAAAACTTGGGGTACTACCCATCCCTTCAAGTAACTCATAGTTTGTAGAGGACCATTTCTCTTTCCATTTATTCATCTGCAAACTGGGAGTGACAGCTCTCCCTCCCACAGTTGTGTTGAATAAAAAAAGTTACGGTAATATCCTACTTAAAGTCATAACCTTTTAATGCTAATCTTAGGAAACTGATACCCAGGGAGGTTAAATGTATCATAACTAATTAGTGGCAGAGTTGGAACTTGGATCCAGTTCTCTAGACTTGTAGTCCACATTGCAGTGCCTCCTTCTCTGACAATTGGATTTTGAACAACTTCAGCTGTGCAGAACATAGTTTTGAATACAAGAGTCAGTGAATGTTGCTTGTGACAATGCAAAATAGCTGTCAGAAAGCAATAGCATTAACTGTACACTTTATTACTTCAATATATTACTAACTTATTTATTGACATGCAATTCTTAACTATCTTGGTTGCCTAGTTTCCAGCCAAAAGCACTTTATAAGTGGTCAACTGAAATGGAAATGAGTTGCCACAAAATTATATGCAACAGAAAACTTGCATTTCCCCAGGCAAGTATTTTGTCTTTTTTATGTTTACACTATTTTTTATCAAAATATATAATTTTTAAGTAGTGTAATTTTTTATAGAAAATTCAAGTTATTCCAGCATTTTTGCAAACAATATTTCATTTTGTTAGTGTAAAGGCATTAGATTATAAATAATAAAAGCTTAAAATTACAAAAATACTTGAGATAATTCTGTCTTAAGTATTTGGCACACTGTAGTTTCGGTAGACAGAGGTTTATAAGTTTGATATAGTGTTGTTCACATGAAGGAAAAATTATGGCTGCATCCTATACATGCACAATAAAAAAGGACTTTGTTCTCTGTTTCCATGTGTTTTGTGATCTTAATGATTTTATTCTTTATTTCCCAGGTAATGAATGGCTTCTTGAAGGACAGACTCCATCAGGAGAAATTGGGAGTCTTTCTAAGCAACCTGTGATATCACTGCAGATTCCTCGTAGTTGCTTGTCCTTTGAAGTGGTTGTGTCCATCTGTGTGTGCCTCTACTACTGCAGTGCAGACAGCAGCGCCTGTATGATGAAAGGAGTTCTTTTTAGTCAGTCGTTACAGATTGCTGATATACATCACAGTGACACACCTCCGGTAGAGCTGAGATATGTGTTTTAGACAGCTAATCCTCCACAGTGCAGCCAGTCACTTTAACTTATTGCGCACTATTTTTATATAAGCAACCAAACAGATGGTTTTCCTTCTGTCCCTTATCACCTAGTGTTTAACACAGAATAACTTGAAATTCATTACTTTGTGACAGCATCTGCTATTTAAGTGAAATTACGTTGATTTTCTACCTATTTATTATATGGAGAAATATCCACATTCTTTTTGTGGACTAATTAAGTCCTAGGTTGTAGTTTGGACTGTGTCCCTGTATGGAGTATGGCGCTATAATGTAACTATGTTCTGAAAGGAAATGTTTGAGTCCATATTAGGATGAGTAAAATTAGGTACAGTTGATAAAATATGGAGTGCTTTATCTAATTTGCCTTCATTGAATTCTGTAGCATCTTTCAGTAAATCCACAATACCTTTTATAGGAACCAAGATTAGATCTGCAATTTTGTAAAGAATCGTCTGAGTCCAACACTATATTGATTCTTTGTTTAATTAAAAACGGTTTGTCTATTATAGTAAAATTTTAAAGAGGACCTTGTTGAATTTACTCCTTGTTCCCTTCTGTGAATATCTGAATCATAAAGTTTACTTAAAATATAGATTTACCTATTTTATGTACATTGAGTCTGCTGCTCTAATACCATCGTGTTTGCCTTATGTGAAGAGGATAGCCTTATAAAACAAAAAATTCAGAGACTGCATTTGAATGTTACTTTTTTGAAAGCTACTCTTTGAACTTGGGCTGAAATACTTACTATAGTTATACCAAATAGTGAATGTGGTCCAGCAAATGTTCTAGTTTTGCAAAGAAAAGGAATTTTTTTGTGTTACCATTTATAGTAACGTTAGAGAATTCAGTGTGACTGTCAGATGAATGAGATCAACGCTGTTTGTACCTCATGGACTTTATCCTTCTGTATCGATATGAAATGCAAATGTATTTGGTTCATCTCTTTTGGTTTCTCTCTTCCAAAATTAAAATTCTATGAATTTTGTGTTATTTTTTAAACAACTCTTTAAGTATTCAAAGTGTCACTACGGTCAGTAGGCATAGTACATTGTATAAACTGATTCTCCATACTGTCACAGCTGAGTTTAGGTTGTTCTGATGATTTCTCTTTTCTCTTTACTAAACAGAACAACCTTTGAGGACACTTAAAAGGGCTGCTTTTTTTATTTGTAAGCCATGAAAGCTTATTCTTTTATACTGTTGAAGCAACTATAAAATGTTACAGGATGAGAATGACATTTTCCCCTAAATTATAATTTTAAAAGTATCTTCAAGGCTTTTCCTGACACCTTTTAGTTAATTGTTCATGTGGTTTGTCATATCTGTTACTTCCTACAAAAACTGAACCTGCTCACAATTTGATCAAGTGTCTTGTTCTTAAAAACATCAAGGGAGCCACATTTATTCATTCAGTTGACAAATACTTTTTGAGCATATGGAGAAGTATGCCTTTTTTTTTTATGAGACAATAGCAGGAGATTTGTATCTACATAGCAGTGCTAGGACATGAAATATAATTGTTACTGGCCCATTTTTCCATATTGATAAGTAAGTGGTCAATTTGAAATAATTATCTGCTGTCATCTCTTATGGTTGAAACTCTAGTTAAAGAATTAGCTTAATTAAGAAATTTGAGTTAGATTGTTTATTTGCTAAATCCTTTAAAAAAAAACTTCAAAATGTATAATCCAAGAAACTTGCATTCTATGTCTTAGCTCATAAACAAAAGAATAAGCTTTAGTACCAAAAGATGGCATAATATTATTCCTATTGCCTTAGTATTAGAACTTGGCCAGAAAGAACAATACTCTAAATTCTTACCTGATTTATTTTATTTATTTTTCCAGTTGGACAAGATGAGAATATTCTGGCTCAGTCATTTCCTATTCCAAAAGAACATGAATACTCTGACATGTTCTTCAAAAGTACACTTAATTCAGAAATATTTTTTATGGCAAATATATTTACAAGTATACTTAATTATGTGGTCTCAAAAAGAAGACTTATTCAGAAATGCTTTATAACTCTATTTACAAGTTTATTATTTTTATATAATTTAAAGACACTATTTTTAGAACTGATTTTTTCATCTCGTTCAAACTAAGTTTATGTCTTCAGTAATCTTTGAAGCATAATTTTTAAAAATTATTCTCATGCAGCCAGCTGCAACTGTTTTCTCACTGATAACACATTTACCAGAGGCTAATTAAATTTATGAATCAAATAAGTTCTTTAAAACAATACTAAAATGCACAGTATGGAAGAGAACAGAATTTTAATAGGTTATCAGCTTGAAGCCAAGTATCCTATGTAAGAAAGAAAGAGTAGACAGTTGTGGATAATATTTCTTCAGTGTGGCTGTACTCATTGCCTTTTGCATATTTTTAATTTTTGCTTGGCAGTGGCTTAATTTAATAAACCCCATGACGGTGTTATGGATCACTAATATTTTGATGAAAAGGAATATAATTAAATGCCTGTGATAAGGTATCTGCATATATTTTTTAACAAAATAAATTAATATTTTTGAAGAAACTCTTAAGTAGGGATAGTACTTACTGAGGCCATTCTGCTGATTTGTAGCCATGTGGACTTTTTTTTAAAGTCTTTCTTAATAACAACATTCTATAGACTATTCGTAGGATTTCCTCTGATTTTATTCATATTAATTCAGTGTAGCTGTAGTTCATGCCAAAAAGAAATATTTATTTTAAATATACTGTTCTGTCTTGGTCAAATGCTTGACCTTTTCGCAGAGAAAAGGCTATGCTGATTTTAAATGTAAGGTTGCAACTAACGTATACAATAGGCTACTGTGATGTCTTGGCTCATTTAAAAATTATTATTCTTAATATTTAATAAGAAGGCAAAAGTTGAAAATTTTGAACTATCCAATTTTTAAATTATTATAGTGGCCTACCTACATACTTGGTACCCTTCTTCCTTATTTTCATTTGTCTTTGTGATAAATACAATTCAAAGTTGACAGTCTCATTGAAATACAGAAGGTTTTTTAATACAATAAGAAAGTATCAAATTATGTTGGAAAAACTTAAAAATCCTCACTGCACAATCAATTTTTTCTTCTGGTATAAAAAAATACCATTGGAAGAAATAGCATTCAAAAAAATACAGATGTATTCCTATTCAAGCCACATATTTATTTGTATTTAACAACTGTCACTATTATTTGATGGTTTAAATCTGGTTTTGACTGAATTGTTACTAATTTACATGTGAAGACAGTTTTAAGTAGATGAACATATGGTAGTGCTCTGTATCTTTTAGCATCTTTAAGATAAACTATGACAAAGTAAACATTAATATTTGGTAGCTTTTTTAAAAAAAATCACATTGATATCTTAGGAACAACTGTCTCTTTTGTGCCTTCTTATTAACCAATTTCAGTTTTCCTAAACTATATATTCTGAAGAAGTATGAAAATGAAATTGATCTTGCCATTTTTGCTTTTTTCATTATTAATTTATATACTTTGAGTTCTTTGCAAAGACTTTTTTTTTTTTAATTTTCTAACAGTTTCTCTTAAGTAAGCAGGAACATAAATACACTGATATCTCACTATATAATAATGCCCTGGAAATCCGTGTTGCAGAGCTGTTGAGGGCTTTCTAGAATGTCTAGTAATATATAGCCCTTGCCTTTTGCAGAACCCAAAGTAGACACATCTCATTCTGAATTTTATAGCAAGTCTTAGAATTTTATCTGATATATCTAGAGTCAAATAAGAAGTTTCAAACAAGAAGTATCTAATTAAAAAAAAAACCTTAGCAACGATTTCCTTAAAGGAACTTTAAAGTACTGTTATTTATCATACCATTGATACTGAAATTGAGCATTAATATTTTAGTTACATTTTCTTCCAAGCTTTGTTGCTGTTGCATTCAGGGTCTAAAATAGCTTATTTCTAATGGTTCATTCCTTAGATATTTTGTATTCTTTTTTTTTTTTCTTAGATTCATATGAGACATTTTACATTCTTGGCAGATATATCCAGTTCTTACAACCTCCCATTGTGGAAGTTCACCAACTTTCCAATGTTAGCTGTACTACTATTGTTATTTTAATTATCCTTAGAAATATAATTAAGACCTTGTAGTAAAGAGATATTTTAAAAATGTATTCCTGAGCACAGGATTGTTCAGAATTCTTAAAGAGTTTCATGAATATTCAAGTAAGAAAAAATTTAATAATAGGCAAAGAAATGTAGAAACTGTTAATTGTTAATGTTAAATGTTAATTAACACATATACAAAATGCCTAAATTTTTTATGTGGCATTGTATGAACTGTATTACACAAATAAAACCGACATAGTGATTAGCTTCTACTCTTCCACCCCCCCATGACAATACACTTCAACATGTGATAGTGATCCTGTTGTCCCTGCCCTACAGTCTATTTGATCTTTTAATTATTCATTAGCCCCTTTTGTAAAAACAACATCATGTCATTAAGTTGTGATCCAGAATTGCGCAAGTTCAACAATGAAACTTTTTCATTTATCAGCTGATTGCCCTCCTATGATTGTGGTCTTTAAGATCATAAAGCCTCATCCTAAAAATCAGCATTAGGTTGCATTGGTGTTATATTTAAATTGAGTGGTACTGGGGGGAAATTCTGTGCTAGCATCCAGAGACACAGGTTGTTGTGGCTCTGCCTCTGCCTGGTTTGTGACTGTGGGCAGAGCACTTCAACTGCCTAGGCCTTGGTCTCCTCATCAGCAAAATGGCAACCCTTCCACCTCTAACTCGCAGCATTCAATTCATTAGATGACTAGTTAATAAAAAACAAGATTCCCTTTTCCTCATTCTTACATGATACATGATTCCTTGACATGAAATAATTGGACCCTGAGAACACATGTAGCAACATGTTAATTTGGTCAAAACCTTTTTCATAAAAAAATTTCAGTGGAATGTAAATAGGTGAGAACTAAGTAGAGTTAAATTAGAATATAAAAGGGGATAATTTTGAAAGTTAGAGGCTACATCTCATATTTTCTGTGTTTAATCCCCTCTTAACTCAATTGTAATCAATGTGGTGAACAAACGCTGGACCTTTCCAGTGTTAAGAAATCAAGTCCGACTAGCTGCTGCTGGTTCGCTTTTTTTGCTTGTAGATCGCTGAAATAAAATGGCACTTTCTTTTCAGGTCTTCAAAATGCACTCCCCTCAGTTGCTAACTGTGGATTTGGTTTAATTATTTTCAAAGGTCAATACCATGAAGTCAGAGCTGGAAAGTTAAAACCCCTGACGCTTGTTGTGGAATGTTTGCATAGCTATAGTGAGGCATTGTTTGATGTGTACCTCTTACCTCTTCTTCGTTGGCATGCTGCTTTCAAGTATAGCAGAGGACATTTTGTTCTGCTGAAAACCCCGGGACAAAGAGAAAGAATTATAGGTATTTCTAAATCCACTTCCCTCCCTAGACCACCAGTCATATACTTAAAAAAAAAAAAAAAAACTTCAGCAGTACGTATGCGCTTTCACCGGTTTGACCGAATTCCTTCTTCTTCAGCTTTGAGCAGCATGCTTTTTCTGTAGTCTCAGTTGCCCTAGTGATGTACAGTTAGGCAAGATTGGGCCATTAAGGTTGGTTGGTTGGTTTGTTTTACCTGAAAGATTTAAATTGCCATCATGAGGTTTGAATGACATGGCCAAGACTAGAATGATATGCTGTGCGTTTTTCCCATAATAGCTTGGAGTATGTTTAGCATTTAAAAGTAAGTGAAATCTCAGTATCTAGAAACAGAAGAACCAGGACTTCATTTGCATGGTTTCATTTTATTTGATTTCTTATAAAAAATATGTGTTAAGGTATAGTTGAACAAAAATTGAAGTCAATATTAGCATGGCATAAAAGACTTTGCTTACTGAAGTCTTATAGGACACTGACATGTAACAACATGTGTAGTTGTTATAGATATTTTAACAGTTTTGTACCAGTAGGAGAAGCATTCAGTGGCTTTGTGCCCTAGTGTGTGTATCCCCAGTAGTGTGGTTTGCAAGACTTTACTAAGCTCCAGATTTTTTTTTCTGGTAAAGGATTGAAATGTCTCCCTAAATGAACACTGTTAAGATTGGTCATCTACATTTATCCATTTAAAAAATACCTCCCCTATTTTCTCTGCACACCATAATCCTCAGTCTTTTCACAGCATACAAAACTTACATTACTAGTATGTGTTTACATTTGAGGAGAGTTTCCCTGAGCATGCAGCATTTGACCCCTGCACGGCAGTAGGAAGCTACCTTGGGGTTTTAAAATTGCTGTAGTTAATCCCCATATGTATAATTGGATATATTATATAATGGATCATTTAAAATGGACTCTGATTTCAACTTCTTATTTTGAATCAAACAGTTAGAAACATTGCTTCGAGCTGCAACCTTGAACTAAACAAATTGGGGACTCTCAGGTTTTTCGTATTGTTCGTATTATATAAAAAGTTAAGAATTTATTTTCTGAGCATGCAGTTGGGACTGGCATGCTGTCATTCCAAAGGTTTGATTCAAATCTTTTGATTTCATCTTATTTTGCTCTCTAAAGATAAAATGCAGCAAAGTTCTATTTAAATAGGACACAGTGACTCTCGATACATACGATGTTATCTTTAGGCAGAAGTGTTTTAAAAGAAAATATGCTGTGCATTTGTAAAATATTTTATGTGGACATAGGAATATTTTTCTACTGAGCTATTCATTTTAATATTTCTTCATGTTCAAGCTGATAATCTTCACTATGCATTTAACAGCACTATAATAATGTCCATGAAGTTGAAGACTGCTATGAATGTTTTTACTACTCAATCAAGAGAAGTATAGAACTAAGTGATTCATACAAAGTATGTGCTTTTACTGTATGCACTGAAATTTGATGTCTCCTTTTCTAAAGCTTTGTACTTTTTTCATTAAACAGATGAAATATTTTCTCTCTGAGACCATGTTTCTGTATTATTTATGCCTCTTTGCTTTCTTGTATCTACCTGTTTTACTATATGGGTAATCATTTATGGCATAGCTTAAAATTTGAGATTTTAAGGAACTATTTAGTGGCTAGCATTGAAATTTCAAAGTGTTTAAATTTGATTGCTCCCAGTATATAATATGTAAAATTTCCATTTTGGATAGTAATCATGGAACTTTAAAGCTTACCAGTACTTCCATAAATAAAACTTAATTTATGAAAATTTACATAATAATATACTTAAAATCATTACAGAGCAGCTGGAGATGCTCAGTATCTGTTGTACAGAGGAGACTAGGAGAAGACATATTAGCTGTCTTAAAGTATTTGAAGAGGTATGCGTAAAAATTGTCTCGCTCTGGAGGAGAGAACTAGAACCAAATCAGTGAAAATTAGAGCAAGTCCAGTAGTGGCACAGACTGCTTCATAAGGTACAGATATATTTTGTTGTCTCAAGAGGTTAGATGACTGTCAGTAATACTATAAAATGAATTGTTGCATGGGGTGAGATGTTGGGCTAAACTAAGATCCCTTTTAAAATATTTTGTGATTTCAGTTTCTTAAGGAAATGTTTGAACACGTTTTGTGTAACTATAGTGGCAGTCTTGAAGGTTTGTGGCATCGTTGAAGTTTTTATAGTTTAGGACTTGATCTTAGAATAAATTTTCTTAGATCGGCCCATTCATGTTTACAATTAACAATGCAGGCCAGTATGTTTAGTTTAATACTGACAGATTTGAAAGTAAGAAAATATTATATCATTTCTCTATATAATTATGTCTGATGAGAAGCAGGGTGTTGTAACGGACAGAGACCCAGAGACCCGGCCTCAGAGCCAGAGAGATCTGGGTTCCAGTTCAGCTTCCGACACGCATTAGCTGTTAATTCCGCAGTGCTCTTTAGGCTGCTGTAAGACAAGAAGATGCCCAGCTGCGTTGCTCTCACAGGGAATACCCTCATTTGAGTGTTCCCTATTGACGTGGGCCCTCAGTTTGGCCATAGTGGGCCCTCAGTTTGGCTGTATGTACTTGGGCCCTAAGACTGAATTCACATTGTACACAGTTGGACATATGTCCTTGGACCCTAATACTGAAATCACCTTTTCCAAATATGTTTCTCTCTAGCCCCTAAATACTATCTCAGGCAGTTTCTCCCTCAAGGACACAGTCTGGCCCAGCAGCAACCATTATCTCCCTTCCTCCTGTAGTAGTCAGCTGAACCTATAGAATTCACGTGCCAGTTACGTATTACTGTTCACTGACCAGTCATGTGTATCCTAGACTCAGATGTATCTATACTGTCACTCAGATGTTTCTCCTAGGGAGTCCCCCACTTGGGTTGCACAGGACGCAGCCGCAGCAGGGCGCAGTGCACCTTGGAGGACTATCTTAATCAGCCCGTACATGGTATAATCCATGTCCGTTAACAGACCGGGTGTGAGCTTTTCACAGGACGCCATTTGTTGGCCTACCAGCGTCCAATTGTTCTTTGTGATCCCCGAATATTCTAGCCATGGGGACACCTTCCAAATATGCTCAACAAAATCTCGACAATGGCTTAAGTGGGGCTTAATTCCTTCCTTCTTACAAAGCTTATACAGGTGACTAGCAAGCACTGCCTTCTCCTCAGGCTTGATCAGTGGGATACTATACCCCTGACCCATGGTTCCCGTTTAACTGCGAGGCTCTGTCTAACAGCGACTTCTTCCCGCTCCCTGCGGGGCTCTCACGCTGTTAGTCAGCAACTTCTTCCCGCTGCGCACGCGGGGCTCACTGTGCTGTTGAACAGCGACTTCTTCCTGCTCCCAGCGGGGCTCACCTTACTCGCTTATGGGCGTTTGGTCCTTCCCCCCGACTATGGGGGGCCTACTGTCCCTGTTCGGGCGCCAGCTGCTCAGGGCCTGCCCTGAGCTGTCGCCTGGAGCTTACCTCTCCAACTGCTCCAACGGCTTTACCGGTCGTCCAACGGTTCCGGCCCCCTCACTCAAGGAGCTGCTTACTGCACTTTATTGCTTACCCCAAATCCTCCTGACCTTCCCGTGTTCCCCCTTATATACCCTGCCGTAGCTCCTCCCATGTTCCACCCTGGAGGCAGAGCTCAGCTCCGGAAGGGGCGTTCCCAGCACCCGAAGGCGGGTTCTCACCCCCAGGCGTCTCCGGGCTCACCAGGGGGCCATGGTCCAGAGCTCGGCCCTCTACACCCTATGTCAGTAAAATCACAGGTCAAGTCCCAATCCCTTTCACTAGTAACTATTAAGAGAATCCCAGGATGTTAATGTTTAAAAGGGTCTTGTTCATCCCCCACTCCCTCATTTTACAAGCGAGAAAAGAGTTCCACAGAAGGGAAATGACTTCCCAAAGTCACAGCCAGGAATTGAATATAGGTCTTCTGATTCCAAGTCCAAGGTTACCTCCACCACAGCACTGTATCTTCAAGGAACTGTGATTTTTCCAGGGGCTCTCCCTCTACCTTAGTTTCATTAGTTTCTGTGGCTGAAAAAATTCACCAGTGATCAGCCTTCCTGAATTTATCTAGGCAGATCCTTGGGTCGCAGAAATCTAGTCTTTTGCATGGCTCATACTGGAAACCTTACTAGAACTAGTAAGTGGTAAAAGTTGAACTCAAGTTCAGTGCTGTCTCCACTGTGCCAGCCTGCTTTTGAATTACATAAATGTTTGTAATGCAATCTAGTTAGCACAAATAAATTCTTTTGTTTTAATTCAATTTTATTTTATTTTCGGTTCTGAATTCTCTCTGCTACACAAATTTTGTACAGCTTGAATACTTAGCTGGCAAATAATTTGATTGTTTTAACTTTTAACCAGATAAATAACTTTAGATTCAAAATACCACCATTCCAAAACCATCATAAACGCATGATGCAGAACCGTTTTTCTTGAAATATCCTTTGTGCATAGTTCACATATTAAAGACTTTCAAAGATATGTTTAAACTCCTTTAATTTGAAATAATATAAATGGTTCTTTTTTTCTGACATTAACCTCGATGATCTCATTTTTAAATTTGTGACTGATCTCATTAACCAAGTTAAGTTACCAAGTAACATCCATAGAAATGTAGCATCTCTTTTGTCATTTTTCTTGGCACTTGGGATATATTTAATATTTATTATATCTCTCTCTCAACTGATAACATGTGAAATGCATGGATATTAAAATTTATATGACATTAGCCCTGAAGCTTTAAAATAATTTCTTAAATTACAAATTCTTACTCTCCAAAACTTGCAAAACAACCTCTTGTTAACAATAATGAAGTGGAACCTCTATTTTCCAAAAGTAGACTAAAACTAACATTTAGAAAAAAGGGAGATAACTACAAATAAAAATATTGAAGCCGATCTTTTTTTATTTTTATCATGTTTTTATTTTTTCTATTGCTAAGTATTTATATTCCCTGCCCCTTTGCCACTTAAAAAAAAAAGCCCTTGTAACAAATTTTAATTAACCTAAAATTCATTTAACTTAGAATTCATTTTTCACATAGGTGCACTTCATGTTTTACCATATTATTCACTGGTGCATGTGAAGAAGTAAATAATCCACCACTGCTTTTGATGGTTTAGGTAAGAGTTCAATTACTTTAGTGGAAGATTTCGTTGTAACCTTTAAATCATACTTTGCAACTCATTCTCTTTCAGAGTCAGGCCAAGGCTAGTAGACCTACTTAGGAATTCAAGACAAGGTAAAATTTAAATTTGAGTGTGAATTCAAAGCCATTTGGCATATTTAATCCAAACCAGTGGTGTGTTCTGAGTTCCGTTTTGGTCCCCAAGTAATTTTTATTTAACCATAGAAGATAGATTTAATCAATAGTAATTGCTAAGTGAAAGCTATGGGACAAATATGTGCCTTCCTAAAAAAAAAAAAATAACAGTTTTTAAAAGATAGCCTATATCTTGTTGTGCAGTCAACTTGCTACTCCTGTCGCAAATCACCATAAATTATGCAGATAAAAAGATGATAGAATTCGTAAGTGATGCATCCAGCTCTATAATTCTGCCAACGTGTAAAAATTAGACATTTCACTACAGGAAATGATTTGGAAAAAACTCCCATTCCACATACCAAGCAATACATGCCACTTTAAGTTACACTTGTTCTATATTTGGCATTTCATCTCAATGACTGTAACAAAGCAGCTTAGCGGAGTCGACAGGATAAGGAGGATAAATATTTGAAGTATATTTTGTCTCCTCATCCTGGAAACTGAAAACAATGGCTTACCTTATGTTCAGGAAACTGACATGGCCCAAGAATCAGCATTGCAAGGGATCTCAAGGTCATTGAGTTTTGCCCCCTTTGTTAAAAATAGGCCCAAGCCAAAAAGGCAGAGAGCCACTTCATTCAGGCCATTAAAGAAATACATTAAACAAGTAGGAAGATTTAAAAAAAAAAAAAAAAGGTTGTCGGTTTAATTACTCTCTGGCAAGAAAGTCAGATGATAATTTGAAGGGGGAAGGAACTAGTAAAAAAAAATTTTTTAGCATACTAGTACATTGCTATCCCAGGTCCTGTGATGGCTTTTTTTTTAAACCCTCAATTTTATGATTTCATTAGGTTTCTATTGTAGAAATGCAGATCAGCAACTTATCTGTAATTTAAGAGTCTTATAGAGAAGTTGCCTAGGGCATAATGTTGTCAGTGACGCAGCACACTAATGAAGCCACATGGATATTTCCAATAATAAGCCCCCTACCAAATTCTACCATAATAGGTTGTGTAATATTGAAGTTCCATTGTGGTTATTAGAAAGGTAGCTTCTTGGAGTGGAGAGTGTTGGACTTAGAGTCAGGAAAACCTCTGTTGGAATTCAGCCTTTGACCCTAGCTTTGTCTCCATGGACAAATCATCTGACCTCTCCGCCTCAGTTTCCTTGTCTGTACAAAAGACCTGTTGTTCCTATTGCGCGGTAATTGTGATGCCCAAATGAAATAATTTATGTAAAGTGCTTTGCATTATATCAATGTTGATGATGATGATGGTGACAATCTAACCTATTTTTAGAGGAAACTCAGCAACCTCTCTTCAGTACACATTTCAGCTTTTAATGACCCTGTAAAGAAATACCTCCTTATATTTAATCTAAATCCTTTCTGTGCAGCATAAGCATTCCTCTTATCCTTTGCTCAGAGAAGACATATAGTAATCTTGCATATACTTGAAGACTTAAATTTTCTCTGCCTTCTTTTTTCCAGATTAATTGTAATGACTCTAAAACGTTATTTAATTCTTTTCAACAATATGGGTGTGTGTATACATACATGCATATCAAGCAGTTCTTTCTTCATTACTCTCTGATGAAATTCTTCATGAGTTTTCCAGGACTGTTTTGTATCCTAAAACCAAGCACTGTATGAAGTTTCTTCTCTGGTAAAACTAAACAGTACTAAGTACAAATAGGAGAAAATTTATTTCATATCCTTTGTATTACCATTCGTATATTATTTTATTTCATGAGCACTTTTAACAGTTCACAGGATAATAAAATTGTACTTTATGGAACACCTAGCCCAAGCTAAGAACTAAGCAGACAGAGGTTAAGTGACTTGCCCAGGGTCACCCAGTCAGTAAGTGTCTGAGACAGGATGGGAATTCTAGTTTTTCCTGACTGACTCCAAGTATAATACTTAAACTGTTTTGCCACCTATCTCCCTGACAGTGTCACACCCTAGGGTCATCAAGGAGGATGAGGTAATCTTAAAGAAAATAGGTTCAGTGAAATGGTGAGGTTGGAATACAGATTGTAAAGAGATGAGAAACAACTCATTCATGATGAGAAAATGGAAGCAGCAAGGACGGATGATTCTTTAGAAACCGACTCAGCCAGCAAACACTCGCTCTCTTGGCCCAAGAGGAGAGAGATGGAAGCCAAGGGCAACACAGGCTTGAAGTACAAGCTCATTTGCAGAACATTACATAGGACAATGGAAAACAAGCCACATCCCTTCCAAAACTGGGAGAAACAGTAGGGAGGGAAATGAGCCTTCACGAAGCTTGAGGTGAAGTAATAATAGATCATCTCAAGATTATCTAGAAAGGAAGTAGATGAAACTAGAGGGAAGAAAACACGCATGCAGAAGGGAACAAATTTTCTACTAGTCTGATAGCAATCTTGTCTTAACATCCAATGATTGTGGAACCACCACGTTTATCAAATGTGCTTTTCAATAGAGTACTGAAGGTACTTAGCACAGTCCCTGGAAGTCCCTGGTGCTTAATGAATGTTTATTGACTAACTGACTGGCTAACAGAATAAAAGGATCTTGAGAATTGAAACAATTTTTTTCTTTATGTTCCCAACACCTTATATAGAACCCTGGACATAGTAGGTATGCAACAAATGATTTTTTAATTTCATTGAAGCTTGCCTGGAACAGTGGAAATGGTACTTGAGAAGATGAAAGTAGAAAGAGTTGTTGGACCAAAACAAAATACATACAAAGAACCTATGAAGAATGAAACAATTTTGAAATCACTGAGCAATCAATTTTTAAGATATCTCACAAGGAGGTGATACCAAAAAGAATGGGCGGGGCGGGGGGGGAATCACACATGGTATTGTCACGTACATATACACACCACCAAAAAGACATGAACTCATGTCTACTTCATATCTATGAAATCTTCATTAATATGGCTTATGCACATTTCTAGTTATCTTTAACGAAAACCCAGAGACAAAGTAGGTTGTCACATATTCTATAGCAGAGGACATTTTCACAACAGAATTGACTAGAGGATATAAAAAAATACAAGATCTAGCTGTACTTATTACTTTGGGAGATGTTAGAAGTGGGGTTGTTTTTTCGTATTGTACTTATGATTTCATTTAGTGTGGGAAATAGCCAGGGAGGAAACTCCCTCAAACAATGCAATCTACAACTCCTTTGCAATTTATATTCTTAGAAAGTTGCCTGGAAAACTGAGAGGTTAAGTAATTTGCTGATATGTGTCATGAGAGACACTTGGAAACAAGTCTTCCCTACTCCAAGGGTAGATCTCTCTGCACTATATGCTACATTGTCTTCTCTGTGTTTATCATTAGTTGATTTTTTTTTAAATGATTCCACAGAAGAAAACATAGCATTAAAGGCTGTTCACAAATCATCTCTGATGCATAGGATAAAATCATTCAAGACTCTTTGACAATGCAACCTTCAAGATAACATTCTTCAACAATCCTCTTATTATCAATGTAAAGTAAAGCATAAAACAAATGGATAAATGCTGGCCAAAAATGTTCACCATTGTCATTGGGGGATGGCCTGGAAAGAGTCAAAATAGAAGAGGAATTCCCTACTGATAATAAGGTTCTCCAAATGCTCCTACTTGCAAATGACATTTTGTTGGTTACATGAAACTCCAGAATACTATAAGACTCATGGATCCTGAAAAGAATGATGTCCCTATATACTAAGGAAAATCTAATTTACCCCTATTGCCCACATTATGCCATGCAGTTAAATGATCATTTCACTGAGTTGGTTCATTAGCACATATAACTTAAGCACTATAGATGAAAAATGAAACAATCCCAGAATTGACCAGAAGGAGGAGAGGGATTTGGGTTATATTTGAGATATTATTCAGCCCTGTATTTATATTGGGCATTTAATAATTATTATTAATAATAATATATATCAATAATATTAATAATAATGTGGATTATTTAAGTGAAAGAATTTCCCAGTCCTTTCAATGATCCTAAACCATGCCATAACTGAAAAAAAAAAAGAAAATCCAAACATCCATTTAATGTCAATTGATCATGATTTCATATGGCTATGCATGATAGAATAGCATGATCTCTGAAGAATCCAAATTTTAGGTGACCTAGAGAGACATGGTGGCCATAAATAGGTTATACAAATCAAATGGTATTATCAATGTTTAGCAGCTCTAGATTTAAAGATTCATTCATCAAATATTTGTTAAGTACTTGCCAATGTTTGGCACTAAAAAATATAAAATAAATCAGACTTAATCCTTGTCCTTAAATTTTTCAGTCTGGTAGAAGTCATAATCCACATACTCAAAGACTATAGTACTAAATAAAATCTAAATATGTAAGAATTTTTTTTTAAAGGTTTTATGAGTTTCTGGTAGGGAGTAAATTACTTTCATTTAGGGGTCAAGGCAAGGATTCACAGAAAAAGTGATATTTGATCTAGTTCTTGAAGCACAAGTAGAATATCAGCAGACAGATGAGAGAAAAGATATTTGAGATTATGAATCATAGGGGGCACAGGCACAGGGGCAGAAAAATATGGGCTAAGTAATGGACGTATAGCTAGTGCAGTAAAGGGAAGGGGTATAGTTTGAAGTCATACTATAGCATGTCTTGAATGCTAAATTAAAGAATCCAGACTTTTATCAGTAAGTATTTGCAGTGGAATGACGTAATCAGAATTGTGCTTTGGGAAGATGATTTTGTCAAGACTATAAGGGAGGGACTGGAGGGATTGATATTAAGGAGGCTGATTAAAGCAGCCTAAGTATGAGGTAAGGGCCTGAACCAGGATGGGGCAATGGGAATGGAAACAAATGGACAGATATAAGAAATATTATGAAGCAAAACTGACAAGACGACAATTAATTGGATAATAGAGGTCAGGGAAAAGAATCAAGCCATCAACAAGCATTTATTAAATGCCTATTATGAGCCACGTATTGTGCTGGGGTAAATCAAGGATGACCCTGAGGTTTTAAGCATGGGTAATGGGAGGATGATTGTCCCATTAACTGAAATAGGGAGTTTAGGGAAGAGGAATTAGGTTGGATAGAAAGTTAATGAGTACTATTGTGCTATAAAAAATGATGAGCCAGATGCTTTCAGAAAAACCTGGAGAGGCTGATGAACTGATGCAAAGAGAATATTATCAAGTTAGCAGCAGTGTCATACAATGACCAGTGGTGAATGACTTGACTATTCTCTTAGCAATACAATGATCCAAGACAATTCCAAAGGACTTATGGTGAAAATTGCTGTACATTTCCAAAGAAAGAACTGATGGAGTTTGAATGAATATTAAAGCATATTTTTTCCTTTATTTTTCTGGGGCGGGGTTTGGTCATTGTTTTCTTTCACAATATGATTTATATGGTAATATGTTTTTGCATGACTGAACATGTATAACCTATATCAAATTTTTTCTCAATGAGAGGAAGGATCTGGAAAGAGAGAGAGAGAATTTGGAACTCAAAATTTTTTTTAAAAAGTGGTAAAAACTGCTTTTACATGTAATTGGGGAAATATAAAAATGTTAAACAAAAAAGTTGATGAGTGCAGTTTGGAACATCAGAAGTTTAAGGTATTGGTTATATGTTCACACAGGCAATTAGGGATTCAGGACTAGCTGGACACACATATGTTTGAGAGTCATCTACACAGAGGTAATAGCTGAACCCATGTGAGTAGGTGTGATTTCCAAGGAAGATAGTATAAAGAAAGAAAAGAAAAGGATGAGGAGACATAAGGAAGTATAGCAACTAGGATATTGTTGGTGTCTTTAGAGTAAATTTCACTAGTGTATTAGGGACTAAATTCAAGTTGCAAGCATCATTGGAGGAGAAAAGGTCATGAGTATAGACTACTCTTCCAGAAATTTGACAATAAAAGGAATGAGAAAGATGGAATAGAAGTGAAAGATGATAGAAGAATCCAGGGAAAAATTTTTTTAAAAAATCTGTTTCAAAAAAACCTGAAGCTTGCTGCTACTATGATAATGGTGACTCTAAAGTGAAGACAGAACTGCTACCTAGTAAGTAGAAACAACAATTTATACCATAATAACAACAATGGGAAGATGAACAATTTCAAAAGGCTTAAGAACTCTGATCAACACAACAATCAAGGACAATTCCATAGGACTGGTGATTGAAACGTGCTACCCACAATGAGGCATGTGTCTTTGTACATGGCTTATATGAGAATTTGTTTTGACTGTGCATATTTGCTACAAGAGGATTTGGGTGGGAGGATGGGGTGGCAAGAAGAGGCAGGCGAAGGGGGAGGAAGAGAAAATAGATATTTGTTTATTGAAAAAAAGTTTTTTAATATAATAGTAGGTTCTGTACCCTAATAATGGTGTAGAGGTGATGATGAAGTCTCAAAGACTATATTAGTAGACCACAGACTCTCATAAGTTTTACAGATTTGGAAAGGCTTTGGATGTAGTTTCAATGATAAACGATGTTTCACTGGACAAGCACCAGCCTTTCAGAAAGACTCATCGAGAACGACACACATATGCTACCTCCTAACCCACTGCCCATAAAATACCTGTAACAAAAAGAACCACGGGTGAATTCTGGAGCAGCAGAAGCCACATAACAATGGAGCGGACGAGATTTCTGCTCCAGAGAGCCTGAAAACCTCTCGCAAAAGGTCCCTCGCGCCCGGACCCTAAGCAGAGCCCAACCCTGCCTCGGCGGTATGGCGCCGAAAGGAGCGGATCCGACCAGGCTTCAGGGACGGAATCTCCAGCAGCCGCGCGGGTCCCTCCACCCACAGGTGACAAGGGTCGGTGAGAGGGTCTCTTTGGCTGGTCGAGAGGGGAGTGGGGTGCCCCCATAACTCAGGCCCCCTTGGGAGGCAGCAGTGGAAGCGGCAGCGGACCAGGGCTCCCCAAGCAGGCAGGAGCCTGGATCCATTGTTGAAGGTCTCTGCATAAACCCCCTGAGGGAACTGAGCCTGTGAGGCGGCCCTGCCCCACCTGAGCAGCTGAACTTGATCTCAC
Organism: Notamacropus eugenii; assembly: GCF_028372415.1. Classification (NCBI taxonomy): domain Eukaryota; kingdom Metazoa; phylum Chordata; class Mammalia; order Diprotodontia; family Macropodidae; genus Notamacropus; species Notamacropus eugenii. The sequence continues at coordinate 192,365,853 of NC_092872.1, forward strand.
ACTGAACAGCAGCCCTGCCCCTGCCCAAAGCCCTGAGGCTGGGGAGCAGCATTTGAATCTCAGACCCCAAGTGCTGGCCGGGCGGATCTGGAGGCGAGGTGGGGGTAGAGAGGACACTCAGAAGTCAAGTCACTGGCTGGGAAAATGCCCAGAAAAGGGAAAAAAAATAAGACTATAAAAGGTTACTTTCTTGGTGAACAGGTATTTCCTACCCTCCTTTCTGATGAGGAAGAACAATGCTTACCATCAGGGAAAAACGCAGAAGTCAAGGCTTCTGTATCCCAGCCCACTCAATGGGCTCAGGCCATGGAAGAGCTCAAAAAGGATTTTGAAAACCAAGTTAGAGAGGTGAAGGAAAAACTGGGAAGACAATTGAGTGACATGCAAGCAAAGAATGAAAAACAAGTAAACACCCTGCTAAAGGAGACCCCAAAAAAATGCTGAAGAAAATAACACCTTGAAAAATAGGCTAACTCAATTGACAAAAGAGGTTCAAAAAGCCAATGAGGAGAAGAATGCTTTCTAAAGCAGAATTAGCCAAATGGAAAAGGAGATTCAAAAGCTCACTGAAGAAAATAGTTCTTTCAAAATTAGAATGGAACAGATGGAGGCTAATGACTTTATGAGAAACCAAGAAATCAAAACAAAACCAAAAGAATGAAAAAATGGAAGATCATGTGAAATATCTCATTGGAAAAACAACTGATCTGGAGAATAGATCCAAGAGAGACAATTTAAAAATTATGGGACTACCTGAAAGCCATGATCAAAAAAAGAGCCTAGACATTATCTTTCATGAAATTATCAAGGAAAACTGCCCTGAGATTCTAGAACCAGAGGGCAAAATAAATATTCAAGGAATCCACAGATCACCGCCTCAAAGAGATCCAAAAAGAGAAACTCCTAGGAACATTGTGGCCAAATTCCAGAGTTCCCAGGTCAAGGAGAAAATATTGCAAGCAGCTAGAAAGAAACAATTCAAGTATTGTGGAAATACAATCAGGATAACACAAGATCTAGCACCCTCTACATTAAGGGATCAAAGGGAATGGAATAGGATATTCCAGAAGTCAAAGGAACTAGGACTAAAACCAAGAATCACCTACCCAGCAAAACTGAGTATAATACTTAAGGGGGAAAATTGGTCTTTCAATGAAATAGAGGACTTTCAAGCATTCTTGATGAAAAGACCAGAGCTGAAAAGAAAATTTGACTTTCAAACACAAGAATGAAGAGAAGCATGAAAAGGTAAACAGCAAAGAGAAGTCATAAGAGACTTACAAAAGATGAACTGTTTACATTCCTACATGGAAAGACAATATTTGTAACTCTTGAAACTTTTCAGTATCTGGGTACTGGGTGGGATTACACACACATACATGCACACATGCACACACACATAGAGACAGAGTGCACAGAGTGAATTGAAGAGGATGGGATCATATCTTAAAAAAATGAAATCAAGCAGTGAGAGAGAAATATATTGGGAGGAGAAAGGGAGAAATGGAATGGGGCAAATTATCTCTCATAAAAGAGGCAAGCAAAAGACTTATTAGTGAAGGGACAAAGAGGGGAGGGGAGAGAAAAACATGAAGTTTACTCTCATCACATTCCACTAAAGGAAGGAATAAAATGCACACTCATTTTGGTATGAAAATCTATCTTACAATACAGGAAAGTGGGGGATAAGGGGATAAGCAGGGTGGGGGGGATGATGGAAGGGAGAGCATGGGGAGGAGGGGGCAATTCGAGGTCAACACTCATGGGGAGGGACAGGATCAAAAGAGAGAACAGAAGTAATGGAAGACAGGATAGGATGGAGGGAAATATAATTAGTTCTTATACAACACTACTATTACGGAAGTCATTTGCAAAACTACACAGATTTGGCCTATATTGAATTGCTTGCCCTCCAAAGGGAAGGGGTGGAGAGGGAGGGAGGAAGAGAAGTTGGAACTCAAAGTTTTAGGAACAACTGTCGAGTACTGTTCTTGCCACTAGGAAATAAGAAATAAAGGTAAAGGGGTATAGGATGGAGATAAGGGCAGAGAGGGATGATAGAAGAGAGGGCAGATTGGCAGACAGGGGTAATTAGAACGCTCGGAGTTTTGGGGTGGGGGGAGGGGACAAAAGAGGAGAAAATTTGGAACCCAAAATTTTGTGAAAATGAATGTTAAAAGTTAAATAAATAAAAAAAATAAAAAAATAAAAAGAAAGACTCATCACCATGGAATCATGGATTCTTGATGTTGGAAGGAACTTTAGAGGTCCTCTAGTCCAGTGGTGTCAAACTCAAATAGAAATGGATTCCTAAAGGCTACATATTGACTTTGAAAAATACAAATTAACATTATCAATATGACAGTGAGTTTGACACCTTTGTTGGTCCAATCTATGGTACTATGAATGAATAACTTTTTCTACATCACAGATAAGCAGTCATGAAATCTCTCCTGGAATACCTTTAGCTACTAAGCATTATGATACTCCTGGGATTAAGAAAGTATATGAACTGATGCTGAATGAAGTAGGCAGAACCGGAAAAAAAAGTAAATATGGCATAAATGAAAAAACATATTAGTCAAAACTGAACATTGTGTAGTTATCATGCCCAAACTTGGTTCTGAATAAGAGAAATGGGGACATACTTTACTCCTGTCTTTGGAGAAATGCAAGACCATGGATTTTGAACTCTGCTTATATATTGTTGGACTTGCTTATGTGATTTTTTTAAAAAGTTTTATTGAACTTCTTTTTCCTCTTTGTAATTAGGAATGATTTCTGCTAAAGATATATGTGTGTGAAAGGCACAAATTGGGGGATATTGAACAAATTATAGTACATGTAATATAGAGGCAGTAATCTAATCCAACCCAATCATTTGACAAATGAGAAGCTGAGGTCCAGAGAAGTAACATATGTAATAAGTGACAAAGGAAAGATTGGCACCTAGGTCTACCATAGCAGTAGCTTCCTGTCTTCTTTTACAGAATGAAAAGGTAGAAGTACTAAGTGCTGCTCTTAAACAATGCAAGCACTGAGTTTTTAGAATGTTGACTACCAAGTGATGATAGGGGTAGCTCAGTGATGCAATGGATAGAGTACTGGGCCTGGAGTCAGGAAGACTCATCTTCCTGAGTTCAGATCTGGTCTCAGACACTTACTAGCTGAGTGACCCTAGCCACATCACTTAACCCTGTTTGACAGAATTTCCTCATCTGTAAAATGAGCTGGAGAAGGAAATGGCAAACTACTCTGATATCTTTACCAAGAAAACCTCAAAGGGGGTCACGAAAAATCAGACACAACTGAAACAACTGAACAATAACCAAGTAATGATTTTTTTAGGCTGCAGCTCATTAAAAACTCTATTGAGCCCTAAAGAAATTTTTATCATTTTTGGTGATAGGGTACCCCAACTGATTAAATCAGAGATTCATGAAGCATTAATGTATAAAGATGGGATCTTACCAAAGGACTTAGAGCCTAACCTTTTCCCAACCTTGCCAACCAGCATGAACGCACACTGTTGTTGCTTAAACAAAAGTAGACCAGTAGATCCTCAAGAAAGCAGAGAAGATCTGAAGGAAGTTTGCTCAATTCCAGTCTCTTTTGTCTGCTACCATTTTTAAAGGTTTCATGGGGAATTTGTTTTGTGAAGAACTATTGTCTGCTTGAAAAATGGTGTGTTTTTACAAAACTTTTAAAAAGTTAAGTGCTGTCAGACACTTTTAAAATGGATTTCCCCCCCAACCCTAAAACATTTTCTGGTAGCAAAAACTACTCAACAGCAAGGAATGGGTTAAAATTCTTTTCCTCTTGACTGCTGGATGTTTGCAGATTTATACAGTATAAGAACTTTTACAGTACCCTCTTATGTTCTCTAATCTTTATGGTGCAAAGAAGACCTTATTTTAGTAGAATGTGGAATGAGCTGTGTAGTTACAGAAAGAAAGCAACCAGATGGAGGTGTCTGGCCCAGATCCAGCCTCTGAGAATCCTATTTTGAAAGCTAATCAAGTTTGATAGAAGCAAGGATTTATGTGCAAGGACTTCCTTCCCCTAGTTCCAGCTGCCCTCAGAAGTCCTAGTGTGTCAAGACTTCTAAAGAGTCTTCCATCTTCCATAGAACAGATGAGCAACACAGAACATTGACTTAATAGTCCAAAAACCCTCAGTCTTTATATGGTAATGGGTGGGACCACAGATGCTACTTAGGCCAACCCATACTTAAACAAGAACAGAGCTTTCAAAGAATTGTGGCTGAATTCACCAAGTCTTCCTTTGAGTCCATGGGACAGTTGAGCAGAGGAATAATTAAGTGAACACCAAGACTTATTGATGACTTCCCAAAAGATCAGGCCATCATGGCAACAGACCCTGCATGCCAAAGCTTCCATTTCTCTGCATTGTGATTTCCACAGGTCTTTCTATTTAAACTAGCTACGAGCTGATGACAAGAAAACAGCTTGTAGTTAACAGATGATTGAGGGTGGGAGGAGGAGATTGAAGGAAAAACCTTACTTCATTTGAAAAGTATTTTTCTGTGCTTATTTTATAATGAAATCTCTTCCCTCTACTTACATGACTTTTAAAATATACACATATACATGTATTATAACAAATAATTAACAATTAAAATAGTTAACGAAAGAATCATTATTTCATGGGTGGCAGCTAGGGAGAACGGTGGATAGAGCCTTGGACCTGAAGGATCCAGTTCAAATCCAGCCTCAGATACTTGTTAGCTGTGTGACCCTGGACAAGTCATATAACCCTGTTTGCCTCAGTTTCCTCATCTGTAAAATAAGTTGGAGAAGGAAGTGGCAAAGCACTCCAGTATCTTTGTCAAGAAAAGTCCAAATGGGTCATGAAAAGTCAGACATGACAGAATATTATCAATAACAAAATAATCAACCATTAAAAGCACAAGGGACACCATCTGTATTGTCCAGTGTCAGCAGAGAAAGTCAGTTCTCCTTCCCCTTCTTCCTCATTTAAAAGCAATGACATCCACAATTTGACCTTCAGTTTCTTCTGTTGAAGGCAAGGAAAACACATTTTCAGGTAAAACGAGTTCTCTATAGTCAAGTGAACTACCTGCTCAAAAACAACAGAACAGCATGCCCACTGCGAGACAGCAGGGCTGCTTACAGAAAGGAGCTTCTGAGACAAAATGACATGAAGCCTAGAACTATATTTGGACAATTCTAAAACTGAATCCGAACAAGTCTTCCATGAGATTGCTCTCATGTCGGAGGAGTGACTGGGGGCCATCTGGCTAATAGCTGCAGGTTTCCTGTAAGGGCGTTTCTTCACTGAACAACAAACCCCCTATTTAACCATAGCCCACAGCCACTCCATGCTGGAAGCAGCATTGAAAGAAATCATCCCCAAAATGAATGGGTAGCAGAAGCAGCTGCTAAGCAGTTTGGTGTCTGCACAGAGCATAGTCAGGGGGATCACGGCCAATGTCTACCCCATCGGGAGACTCAACTATGAGGAAAAATATGTTTTGCTTTGGACCTTTTTATCAAGGTGGGTGAGCTTAAAGTTGACAGGCAAACCAGAGCTGTCCAAACACAGCTGCCACCAGCACTCTCTCCCACCTCCAAACACAAGGAAATCAAAAAGTGGAAAGTCCACGTTTAGCACATGCTGTTTCCCCTGGGTGTCAGAATTGGAAGAGATCTCAAAAGGTAAAAAAATAAAAAAAAAAAAAATGAAAATCCAAGATTTGGTAACCAGAATGTAGGCTGTGGAGTTGAAGGACCAAACCCAGAAATTAGTGTCTGGAGTAGAAGTAGGGTCAAAAGATTTAGGAATCATAAAGTCTGAACCCCCACCCCCCAAGAAGTGAGGTCTAGGGTGAAGCTTTGGGGGGTTAGATCCTGAGGTGGACAACAGGAGGTTGGCAATTATCTTGATATGATGTACTCACTATTTTGGAGGCATATGCATATTTTCCTTCCTGGCCATGTCCTGCCAGCCCTACTCTCCAACTAACTAGGAATATACCACAGCTGAATAGCTCCTGCGACCCTCACAGGGCTCTCTGCTGCAACATCTGGTCCAGAGCAGGATGGGGCACTTTCCCCTACCAAACTTCCTTTCCAGTGATTTGCCCAAGTATTTTTAGCCTGCACTATCCACTTTCTCCAAAAATGAAAACTATTCCATTTAATTCAACTGCGCAATTCACTTTCTCTAAAAATTTACAAACTCCTTTTCCCCATGCCTTCTACCCTTGTGTCCTAGGAATCTGTGATGTGCAACTCTCCCTGGGAGTCTCAAAGGATGAAATCTGCATTTGCCCGTTTTTCTATTAGAACATGCTAGCTCACATTTAAAAAAAAGGCTTTTCTTCCTTCCTTCCTTCCTTCCTTCCTTCCTTCCTTCCTTCCTTCCTTCCTTCCTTCCTTCCTTCCTTCCTCCTTCTTTTTCTTCTTCTTCTTCTTCTTCTTCTTTTTCTTCTTCTTCTTTTTTTTTGGTCTGAAGAATTTTGCCAATAAATAAAGAAGAGATTTTCAATGCATTTTTTTTCAAGGATCACTGCATAATGAAAACCTTATTCATAAGGACTTGGGCAGGATGGTGTAGTGGAAAGAATACTGGATTTGGACTCAGAGAGAACATGCATTTCAATCAGAGCTCTGTCCCCTATTAGCTGTGTGACCCTTGTCAAGTCATACTGCCTCTATGGGCCTCAGTTTTCTTATCTGTATAAAGAGGGAGTTAGACTCTACTCTCTTCTATCTCTTAATCTTTGCTGCTATGTCCCGTGACCACATGGATTTGGAATTTCTAACAATTATGAAAGGGAATTTACGCATACACACACACATACATACACATGCGCACACACACACACACACACACACACACCACACAATGTTAGAGCTACTTACCAGAATTAACTATAAACACTTTAAAAGTTTAATTCCCTGTAAACAAATGATAGGTTAATAAGAAATCATTCTTCTCTTTCTCTTAAGGCAGTTTCTGAAAGTCTTAAACAAGTTGTTGTTCAGTTGTTTTCAGCTGTTTCCTACTCTTCGTGACCCCATTTGGAGCTTTCTTGGCAGAGATGCTGGAGCAGTTTGTCATTTCCTTCTCCAGTCCATTTTACAGATTGGGAAACTGAGACAGAGTTAAATGACTTGCCCAAGGCTAGTAAATGTCTGAGGTCAGATTTGAACTCAGAAACATGAGTCTTCCTGCCTCCACACCCAGCACTCTATCCCCTGCATTATCTAGCTGCTGTTTAATAAAGTTTGCTAACGTATATAGCTGAAACTAAGAAAATGGAATTTTCATAAATATTGCATAATTTAGATTTTCCAATAATTCATATTGATCTCTTCCCATCATTGTTCTATATATACCAAGCTTAGCTGTGTATAACAATGTACCATGCCTAAAAGATTTGTTTACATTACTGCCTTTCATAGAGACATACACATTTATGTTTCAGAGTAAAAAGCCTTCTAAAAGAGTTGACAATGAAGTCAACACTTAGTATGATGAAAGGAGAAAATATTCAGCCCTCTGGTTGTCATTAAGATAACCAATTGCTCTGGCACCAAGAAATGAATTCCAGAGCCCAAAAGAGCCAAATTCTTTAATGTTCATCCCCAGATTGTCTTTCTGTTTGCCATTCCAATAGTCTTCTTTTCTGTTCCTTCATCTAGGGTGTACAGATTAAAAAGAATTTAATGTATCAGTCACAAAGGGTTGGTGCTCCACATGTAGCATGGGGGTATGCTGATGAACCCCAACTCTAAGCTCTGCACAGTAGGGTCACCCATGGAATGTTGGTCTTGCAAGGGCTTAGCTCTTATCTTCCTCAAAGACTTATCTCTATTAGGTCCAGGAGCATATACATGTACACACACACACACACACACACACACATACACACACACACACACATATATATATATATATATATACATACTCACACTATATATAGGTATATAGATACACACATATATCTATATCTATATATATCCCTATATATATACATATATATACACACATTTATATATATATATATATATCCCTATACATATATATTCATATACAATCATTTTTACCTATACATATATATCCATATCCATATAGATGTAGAGGTAGGTAATAATGACCATCTATTTATAAGTCCTTCCGTTTATTGGAAACTTGCATTTGTTTAGGTAGGGCAAGGGTTCTTTACCTGGGGTACATGAACTTTTTTTTAAGAATTGATTACTGAATTTCAATATAATTATTGGTTTCCTTTATAATCCCATATATATATATCTTATCTTATAGGAGCAGCTAAGTGGTAGAGTGGATAGAAAACCAGGCCTGGCTAGAGTCAGGAAGTCTCATCTTCTTGAATTCAAATTCAGCATCAGATACTTACTAGCTGTGTGACCCTGGGAAAGTCATTTAGTTTCCTCACCTCTAAAATGAGCTGGAGAAGGAAATAGTGAACCACTCCAGTATCTTTGCCAGGAAAACCCCAGATGGGGCCACAGAGAGTCAGATATGACTGACATGATTGAACAACAATAATCCATAAGCCTGAACCTGTAAGTACTGTCAGCAGCAGAATGCAATTGTCTTCGAACAGAATTCCAGACCTGAAAGTGCTCTTAGCCTGCATTTGAAAACTGATATCTGGTCCACTCTTCCTTCATTTCCATCACCATCTATGTGTAGCTTACACTACAGTATTTAACAGTGTTGGGGAGATTAAAGGGACCTGAAATATAGAGTAGATCTTCAACACACAATCTGAATGAATGTCATATTCTCCCTGGAACCTTAGGTGAGGAAAAGTAGAGGAACCAGGGAGGAAGGGCTCAGTATAAGGGCCCATATTTCTATGGACTAATTTCCATGTAACCTGAGTCATTCAGCAGTGAGACTTGGCGTGGGGGTATTACAGAAGTGCATGATGGGAACATTATCCCCCTCTCCCCTCCAAAAATGCTGCTCAGTGACAAAGCTTAAAATCCATTTCAAGCCAGGGAGCAGTCTGTGGTCCCATTTATGCCATATTATTATTGAGAACTGGAAAATTACCTTAACTGGGGAGCTAGACATTTCCCATCAATGGTGGAGGTAAGGAGAAAGTGGCATGATCAGGCCCGCACCAAGAACTGCAGAGATAACCGAGGTCACCATCTGTTTACAGAGCATGCCTTGCCCAGAGTCTCTACACCCCACCCCACCACCCCAAACCCTCTGAGAGATGCTGAGTACAGGAGAGCTATGTCTACACTTGTGCTCAAAGACAGTATAGTCTTAGCTCCTGGCCAAATAGCACTCATTTCAGAGGGATTTTGCTGCAAGTTTGAAAGCCCATGCTTCTCAAGCCAAAGGAGCTAAGCCCAAGAAGCTGTTTGTTTCAGAATAAAAAATGCCTCCTACAACCCATGTGTATTCCTCAGAAGGATCTGAAAGGAATCCAAACCCGAAACAGAATCATAGAACGTTATATTGGGAAGGACTTCAGAGGTCATGTAATGAAGCCCCTTCCTAAAACATGTATCCCCATCTATACTGATTTGCCCTCATGGGGGGAAAATGAGGTATAACACTAAATTATTTCCTTGCTAGTCAGAGAACTGGTTAGTTATCAAAGTTCCTATTAGGATACACACTGGCATCCCAGTGGGATGATGGTGTCCCATGTCTAAATTTGGCTCACTGCAAAGGATGAACGTTTTCAATTCTTTTAATTCCTGAAGACAACAGAAGCAACAATCTCAAAAAAGAAATTTGAGTTGAAGGTTGGAGGGGAGGGAGGGTGGGGAGGGAAGAGGGAAGATGTCAAATCTGATTGCATCTCAGGCAACTCAGAACTTTGCTACTATGGCTGTACTTCCTCAGGAACCTTTCATATTCTCTCATGAAAGTAGCATAAATTTTGCATCATTTTGAATCTTCTCTCAGGCAACAGTAAGTTTGGTTTTACTTTTTCTTCTTTGTTTTTTTTTTTTAATACCATATAATTCTCTGTAGTTTTTTGTTTTCCTTCTCACCAAATAAATTTTTTTCCTTCTCATCAAATAGTTCTGGGTTGGTTTTTTTTTTTGCCCGGCATCCCTCATTTCAGAAGATCTGACAACCCCTCATAAGCCTACAGACTTGGTGACAGATCTATGATTATATTCACATAGCCTTGTCAGAAGAAGTGAGCTCAGGTTTTGTTGCTGATTTTAAAGCATGCAGTGAACTCTGTAGCATCCTGATGAAAATCCCCCAGCAGCCTAAAAAAGAAAAAAATTAGGTTTGGTCATGTAGGTGACAGAAGCTATCACTGATAAATAAAAAAGAAGAAAATGCACACCCATGGGCCATGGGCCATGGGCCAAGAGAAATGGGGGCACAGAGGTGTTGGGTAGGATCCTAGAAAGAGGGAAGGTCTGAGAGTCAAGCAACCTGAATGAGTTACAAACACAACTTGACTCTTGCCCAGCTATTATGTAACTTATTCTGGGTAGCTCCAGAAGGCAGAAATAGGACTGAAAGGTGAAAATTTTCTGAGAGGTGAATTTCTGTAATATAATAAAAGGCTCTCTTAAAATTAAAGCTTTCTAAAATTGGAATAGGTTGCATGGCCGTCCAGCAGAGTTTTATTAGAGAGGATTCATTCCTGCTTTTGGTGTAAGATTAGTCAAGACAAGGGCTTCTCCAGCTCTAAGAATCTGTATTTCTGTAACTTAATGCAAGTTGAAATATGCTCTTGAACTAATATACCAAGAGACCTTGGTTTGAGTCCCAGATCTCTGATTTATAGCTATTTATTCCCTAGGCAAACCATTTTCCCTCTCCAAGCCTTTGTTTCCTCATTTGTGAAAACAGGAGTTTGAATTAGATGTTACTCCAACACTCTGTGATTCCATAATCCATTAAATTCAAAGCAAGTTAGTAGGGAAGGGGGCAACTTCTCTAAATGTTGTGTCTCTCCCAGCACAAAATATAATAGGTGCCTAATAAATGTCTGTTCAATGGGATGGAATGGAATATGTTGAACTACTGAAATTTAACTCTTTCTATAAAACAGGGAAGTTTACCCAAATTCTTTGTACCATAAATCTTTCCCTTGTATCTTATGGAGATATTATGGTACCAAGTGGAGGACTTCATACCTGCAAAGTACTTGGGGTTCCACATTGAAAGACATTGTGGACAGAGGTACAATGACCACAAATATCATTTGAATGAAAATCTTTAAGCACCCCAAATTTCCGGTCCCCATTCAGTGGCCTGCTTCTTTCAGGCAACAGCATAATCCACAAATGCATTTGGAGGGTGCCTCTGGGTTTGTTGTCCTGGGATTTGACTAGACAGATGATTAAACATGCTGACGGCTTGGCTTAGATAGTTAATTTCCATATCCAAGTTAAAACTCATTTATAAAAGAAACCCATCCAACCTGGAGTCAGAGCATGCTGCCAAACTGCTTCATAACATCTTTCTTTGAGTAGGTTGACCTCTTGTCAGCTTTTCTATTGGCCTTTCAGTCTCATCTTTGGTGAAGAAAATGTCAATTTAAAATAAATCCCTTCCAAAAATAGAACGTTTTTTCCCCTTTTGAATCACCCTGAAAAAATAACCAGAGAAAGGAGACATCTTCTAAGCCAGTTAGCTGTCAGTGACAATGCTCTCCAAGGTCCCAGACTAGGCACTGTTTTGAGGAGGTTGAGGAAGCCCCAGACAACCCTGAATTCCTTCAGGTGGCTGTCTAGTGAGTTCTGGTCTTCATAGCTTTCATTGACTGGAGCAGCTTTAATACCTGTCAAATCAATCAATAAGAAGAGATAATAGTATTTGCCTCTCTGTGGGCCTTTGGAACTTGGATTATCTGTGGGAGGCACCAGAACCACTTCCTTACATGCCTGGAGAGAGTAAGGACTTGCAATAAGTCAATGGAATGCAAAGCCTACTGATCTGTCTTTGAAACACTGGAAAGAGAGAGACAACAAGCTGTCTTTACCTATAAACTGGAGGGGGGAAATGTTTATTTTTTTCTGTCCCCAGAATTTTACCTGGAGGCTAATTACCAGACCACTCTATCTGATCAGAAAGATACTGCTACATCACTAGGAAAACAACTGAACAGTGGCAAGCATTCCTCAGTCCTTACACCTTCCTCAAAATGAATGTTGGCTCTTAAACCTGTGAGGACAAAAAAAAATGACAATAAAAACAAAAATAAAACTTAAAGAATCCTAGAGTCAGCCCCTGGCTGTAGCATTGAATACAGGGAATATCCTTGTCTCCTCCCCATCCTTTGGTGCAATCTGCTAATTCCTCCTTGTGGACCTACCAGCATTCAGAGTAGCAGAACAATGTGCCCTGTAGCCACCTCCCCCTCTTTCCCTCTGAAATGTGACCTTTGGCTCTACCTTTGGCTCAGCCCAGTGAGGAAGGTTCATCAGATATAACAGAAGGCTCTCTATGCATGCAAACACACGCATGCACTCACACACGTGCACATATACACACACACACACGCACTGTACTGTGATCAAGCTACTACAAGAGTGTGAAAGTTTATGGACTAGGGGAGGAAGGGAATGCAGGTTAGGAAGAGGATACTGAACTGGCCCACCCTAGGATTTCAATCTTTGGCCTATCACAGGAAGCTCAACTGCACTATATAAGGGGACTATAATGTGAGTTTGCACCCATGTCAAAGACAAGATTTAAACCTAAGTCTTCTGAGTCTAATTCCAATGCTATCCACCACACCACTGAAAGGAGGGAAGGCTAAGGTAACCTAAGGATATTAAGATTTAGTCTGCCATTAGAAATTCGTTTATACTTCAGTCCCAGGAATCTTTGCACTCTCAGCATATCCAAGGTTCAAATCCCAACTCCCCTATTTATTGTCTGTGATCTGGGACACTCAAATCATGAGTCACCCCTGAACCTTAGTTTCTCTTTTCTAAAATAAGATGGGAATGAAGTAGATGCTATCTCAGGCTTCCAGTTAAATCTGCCTAGAAAAGGAGATTCTACGTAAATAAATCACAAAGCGAATGATGGAGAGAAGAAAACTGTACAAAACCAAACATAAGTGTTCACTTATGCAGATAAGTAACTGCAGCAGCTTATGGAAACAAAATGAACACTGTGCTGCCTTTTCCATAGACTGCCGACATGATGGCTCTGATCTGCATGAAGGAGTGCCCCTAAGTCTGACCCTATGCAAGGAACAGTGGTGTCTCTCCCTCCTCTATGCCCTTCCCATCCCTACCATTCCCTTTCCCCCCCTCTGCTGCTGGTATTATCAGTTGTTTCATGCTCACACCCGTTTGTTTCCCACCTAGTCTTTAAGCTTCTTGAGGGCAGGGAGCCTGTATTCTATATATCTTTGTCTCTCCCCACAATATATAATACAGATAGAGCAGGCACTCAACACTTGTTCAACAGTTCAATAAACATACCTTAGATGTTTATCACATAAAAATGCACTAAGAAAGACACAAAGAAGAAGGAAAATAAGTCATGACCCTTCTCTTCAAAGAACTCAGTGTACAATATTCAAGAGAAGATCTGTACAAAAGTAATTCTAACACAAGGAAGGAGATAACAAGCCAGAAGAGAAAAGTTCAGAGGAGGGACAGATGTAGCTGATTAGGGGAATCAGGAGCAGCTTCTAGGAGGAGGAAGCATTTGAGTTGGCTCTGAAGGATGGAATGTATTTCAATAGATACAGAGGACAGAATTTTAGAGCCTGGGGGACCTTAGAAATCAGCTAGCCTGACCTCATTTTATAAATGAATAAACTGAGGTGGAGGGAGAAGAAATGAATGAAGTGTCTATGTTCACACAGACAGTTAGCTGGTGATAAATAGGAGATTAAAACCTAAATCTCCTGATGCTCAGTTTGGTTTTACTTCTACTGTAATATAGAAATGGGAGAGGAAAGCTATTCCAGGGCACAAACAACTATCGGGTTACATGAGAAATGTTTAAGGGACAATTAGTATAGTTAGCCTAGAATGGAGGCTTCATATAGAACTAGAAGGCAGCAGAGATCCCATTCACCTAAAATTCTGTGATTCTGTGAAAGGACTGGAAGGATAGGTAGGATATTGATTGTGAAGGGCATTAAATACCAGACTAAGGCATTTGAACTTCATTTTTTAGGGAGGTGGGTATGTGGTGAATGGGTTGGGGGAGCATCTTTAGACCAGGAGACCAACACAATCAGAGCAATGAAGTGTGCCACAGTTAGAAGAGAACTGGCCTTGGAGTCAGAAGACATGAATTCAAGTCTTGCCACTGAGACATATTAGGTATGTGACCTTGGGCAATCATTTAATTTCTCAGGGTTCTAGGCAACTCAAATATTGCACGCTGCAAAGATACCAGCCTCAACTGGGAGGAGCTTCTTCATCTGAGATTTTCCTATATTCATAAAATCATAGACCCAGTCCTTATCACTAGCCTTTTGAAAGGCTGCATGGCATTGTGGATAGGACCTTGGACTTGGAATTAGAAAGATCCAAGTTCAAATCAAACTTCATATATTTGCTAACTATGTGACTCTGAGCAACTTACTTAACCCCTCTTAATCTCAAATAAGGTGAGGAGGCTGGACTTAGTGGCCTCCAAGCTCCTCTCAATCTGTGATATAGTGTTTGGCTTTTGATGCAATTAGCTTGATGTGGCATTGGAGGGGAAGTGCCCAGTAAGCAAAAGAAAATGTAAGACTATTGTTTAGGAGAGAGCTCAAAGCTAAAGACATCAGCCTTGGACTCATATGCAGAGAGGAGAGAGTTGGAGCTATGGAGTAGATGAGTTCACCAAGACAATACAAAAAAAGAGAAGTGGGTCAAGGATAACATTGAAGCAGTACCTAAGAGTTTGAGGGAGAAGAGGCACCCATGAAAGGATGATGGGAGATATAGGAAGAGTAACAAAAGACTGAAAAATTCAAGGGAAATGGGAGTTTAAAGGAATCTGGGGAGTGGTCAACAGTATCAAAGGCTGCATAATATTAAGGAAGATGATGGAAAAACCATCACTGGATTTATAGATGTGTGCCTTTGCAAAAGCAGTTTCAGGAAAGTAGAAGTCAGATTGAAGGGGCTAAGGAGAGGATGGGAAGTAGAAAGGTCACTGGTTGTGTAATAATAGTAACAGCAATAATAATAATAGCTAACATTTTCATAGTACTTACTATGTGCCAGATACTGTACTAAGCATTCTCTCATTGGATCCTCACAACAGCCCTGGGAGGTAGGTGCTATTATTATCCCCATTTTTACAGAAGAGGAAACAGAGGCAAACACAAGTTAAGTGACTTGCCCAGAGTCATACAGCTCACAAGTGTCTGAGGCCACTCGGGTCTTCTAGACTCTGTACCCAATGGTCAGTCTAATCATTGTGTCTTTTTATAGGCAGAAAGCTTGGGTTCAAATCCCACCTCTGACACCACCTGGTATGATCTTGGGCAAGCTCTTTAACCTCCTCACCCACAAAACGAGGATGGTGGACCCTATAGCATCTTGCTCTGTTAGGGCTTTTTACCCTTCTTACTTTAAACCTATAATCCTTGGAGGTAAGGGTAGTGTTCGTAGACTATGATTTCCAAGAATTGTTGATGGAGTGATGCAACTATCCTGAGGAGAGGGCCTGGCAACAACCAATTGAGATGTTCAGGGAGTTGAGTAACAGAGAGAGCTAGGCAGATGATTATCCTCTGCAATTCTGAGATCAGTCATTAAAACTAAGCATATGCTCTAACTAGGCTTGCCTCCTGACTATTCCACTAAGAATCACAGAAATCTAGAGCTGAAAGGGTGCTAGGAGGTCATATAATCCAACCCATACTCTCTACAGAATCCTCACTGTATTAGCTGAAAAGTGGTCATCCAGTCCCTGCTCAAAGACCTCCGAAAATGGAGAGCCCATTACCTCCTAAGGCATCCCATTCCACTTTGAGATTGATGGGAAGTTCTTCTTCCCCTTTTGCTTCTGGTTTTGTCCAATGATCCCAAATAGAAGAAGTAGCATCCCTCCTTCATAAAACCACCCTTCAAACATCACTATGAGTCTTCTCCAGGTTAAAATCCCCAGTTCTTTCCAGTGATACAATAAACTCTAGGCCCTTCACCATTTGTCTAATGTAGGGCTACATGTGGCCCTCTAGGTCCTCAAGTATGGCCCTTTAACTGAATCCAAACCACACAAAACAAATCCCTTTAATAAAAGGATTTATTCTGTAAAACTTGGACTCAGTCAAAAGGCAGCCCCATGTGGCCTCAAGGTGACAGGTTCCCCACCCCTGGTCTGACACATAGGTCTGACAGTGTCATCTCTCAACTCACTAAATTCCGTGGCAACATGTTACCTCCTGGATTAAATGTGAAGTCCTCTGTTTATCTTTATAAACCTCATCTTTATAAGCTTTATAACCTCACCTCTTCCTACTTTCTTAGTCTTTTTACACTTCACTCCCTTACAGGACCTACTCTAAGATGCAGAAATACTGACCTACTTCCCACTCCTCACCCATGACACACCA
Source organism: Notamacropus eugenii (assembly GCF_028372415.1). Classification (NCBI taxonomy): domain Eukaryota; kingdom Metazoa; phylum Chordata; class Mammalia; order Diprotodontia; family Macropodidae; genus Notamacropus; species Notamacropus eugenii. The sequence continues at coordinate 192,382,390 of NC_092872.1, forward strand.
TCTCATAAATTCTTGCACTGACTGTCTCCTACACCTAGAATACTCTTCATCATCACCTTTGCCTCTTAACTCTTCTAGCATCATTCAAGAATCCATTAAAAATCTTACCTTCAATAGGTTCCCCAGCTACCAGTGCCTTCTTCTTTGAGATTACCTTCTATCTATTTAGTAATTATCTTGTCTGTACCTACTTATTTCATGTTGCCTTCTCCATTATAATGATAGCTCCTTCAGAGTGCTGACTGGCTCACAGTAAGCCCTTACTAAGTGCCCTGGTTACCCTGTTCTGGATGCTATCCAGTTTGCCAACGTCCCTCCTAAACTGTGATACTCAGAAATGAACAAAATACTCTGGGTGTAGTCTAAGCAGAGCAGAGCATATTGGCCTTATCACCTCATTATTCCTGGAAACTCTGCTCTCTTAATATAGCTTAAGATTGCATTAGCTTTTTTTGGCTGCTACATTAACCTACTGATTCACATGGAGCCCACTAAAAACTCCAGGTCTTTTTCAGTGGAACTGCTTTCTCTCCATGCCTCTCCCATCTTATACTTGTGAAGCTGATTTTTCTGAACTTGAGTTTCAAACTTTATGTTTTTCCTCCCTGAATTTCATCTTATTCAATTCAGCCCAGAGTTCCTGCCTTTTGAGAACTTTCTGGATCCTGACTTTGTCATCTGGTGTATTAGCTGTCTCTTTCCTGTTGTGTCATCTAAATATTGGATAGTAAGCCTCCTATGCCTTTATAGAAGTTGTGCATAAAAAACCTTAAGCAGAACCAAGCACAGATCCCTGCGACAATCTCTGGAGACCTTCCTATTCAGCCAGCAACAAAGCATCAATGACTGCTTTGAGTCCTAAAATTCCACCCATTTTAAAATGTTGTCCTCTAGTCCACATCTCCGTCTTTGGTATAAAAATATCAGCAGAAATTTCATGAACTTTTAAATGACATTGATTTTCTTGTTGATTAACTATGTAAAAAAAGGAAATAAGATTACTTTGACATGACCTCTTCTTAAGGAAACCACAATCATTCTTAGTAATCACCACTTCCTTTTCTACACATTCACTAACCATCTCTTTAATGCTCCATTCTAGAATTTCCCCAGGGAATAAAAATCAACCTTACTGGCTTATGATCTGCAATCTCTTTCCTTTTTCCAGAGACAGTATTAACCTTCCTCCAGCCCCATAGCTCCTCTCCTGCTCTCTACAATTTTCAGTTATTATTGACAATGACTCAGTTGTGACATCTACCCTTTTTATTCATTACCCAAGAATGTAGTTAGTTCATGTGGGTCACATGGCTTAAATTAACCAAGGGAAATTAGTTGTCTTTTTACTGTTCCACTTATCTTGGGTATTTACTCCCATTGGTCATTTTGTTCAGTTATTACAACACAACTGTTCCCTTCTGGATCTTCTATCATCCATGGGAAACATCGAGGAAAACAATCTGCTGCTGTGGATTTCTGTTTCTTGCTCAAGACTCTGTAGCCTTTAGCAATACTTTCTAGGTTCCTTCTGGCAATAGTATGTGTGCCCACATGAATCAACAGAAGTAGATAGCTTGGATAAATCTTGAGAGGTTCTCTGCTATGTCTTGTATACATGCCTGGGAGTACAACAGATCTCTCTTTGTAATTAGTTTGATAAATAACTTTCTCATAGTTCCTAAGTGGGTATTACCAACCACTGCTACTACTCTCTTATCCCTCTGACCCTAACTGAATAATCTCTTGCCAGATAATGTCTGTGACTCTACTTTATCATTTCTTGGAGGACAAGCTGCTGCTTTCTCCTCAAAACATTCAGCTCTCTCCTCTTCATGAACAGTCTCAAATTTGTTTACTTTGAATCATACAATATCTCCTTTCCCTGGGTACCTACATGTTGTTTGTTGTTCAGTCACCGTTTACTCATTTCTCAGTTGTGCTCGACTCTTCATGACCTCATTTGAGGTTTTCTTGGCAGAGGTACTGGAGTGGTTTGCCATGTCCTTCTCTAACTTGTTTTACAGACGAGGAACTAAAGCAAACAGGGTTAAGTGACTTGCCCAGGGTTTCACAGGTAGTAACTTTTGGAGCCAGATTTGAACTCAGAAAGATGAGTCTTCCTGACTCCAGGTCCCACATTCTATCCACTGCTGACCTATATGTACAGAAATATTTATAGCAAAACTTTTGTGGTGGCAAAAAACTGGAAAGTGATTGAGTGATAGATTGGGGAATGACTGAACATGTTGTGGTATATGAAGGTGATGAAATAATATTGTATAGTAAGAAAGGGATGGTTTCACAAAAACCTGCAAAGATTAATGTGAACTGATACAAAGTGCATGGAGCAGAACCAGGAGAACAATTGATGCAATAGCAACACTATTGCAAAGATAATCAACTTTGGCAGCCTTGGGAACTCTGATGGACATAATAACCAACCTCAGTTCCAAAAGGTTGAGGATAAAACATGCTCTCCACCTCCAGCTAGAAAACTGATAGGCTCAGAGCACAGACCAAAACATATTGTTCTCTTCATTCCTTTTAGTATTTTGGCTAATTCAGGAATTTGTTTTTCATAACTCTGAATATTTGTAGCAAGTTTTCTTTTTCTTGACTTCTCAGTAGATGGGGGAAGAAGAAGAGAAAAGAAGACAATTTGGAACTGAAAATGAAATAAAATAGAATTTTTGAAAAGTTTTCCTTCCCTCCCTGCTCTGTGTAACATTCCTTCATTTTTCAACATCCTAAAAGTGTCAAATTTCCTCTAAACTAATTCAGCTTTTTTCTCCCTGTTGAAGTGTTTCTTTTTCTTATTTGCTTTTAGGAGCACATCATTGCCCCCAGATAACCTGGATGGTGCAGAGGCATTCCACGAGTGCCTTGCCCTTCTCTTCCAGGAGAGAGATCAACCAAGGCTTGGAACACAGAGACTAATTATTTGGCTGTGGCAGACAAATATCATATGCAATTTAAATTACTGAAATTTTTTCTGTGCTTCCCCATACTGATTGAAATTCTTAGCCCTGTTGTCTGAACTGCTGGTAGGTATTTATACTTCACCCCTAAGCTGCTATTAACAATTATCTCCACAACCTATTTTTTTTAATCACTTAACAATTTGAAACCACAACCAACTTTCCTTCCTTTGCCAGCCCTTGCCCATTTCCTTTCCCTTTTCTTACTAATTTTCTCTCCTTACTCCCCACTTGTATTTTTTTTCTCACTAACCTCTCCTGAGCCTGTGCTCTGCCCACCCTGCCAAGCTAGATCCCTGACAATCCTATTCTCCTGGACATCTTCCATCTGACTTAAATCTCTGCTTTTTCACAAAATCTTCCCAGTCTGAACAACCTTTCTACTCACTAATCCCTTTCACCCATAAAGATCTAGCCCCCTCAATCCAGGACTGAATACAAAAATTTTGTACTAATTGAGCATCAGAAATAATTATGGAACATATAAAAAATTCAGGTGAGGAGATCATCGTGACCTGTCCCTTTTTCCTATTGACAAAAAATGTGTTTATGTCAAATGTAACATTCCTTTCTCTGTCAAAAGGCCATACTGACAATAAGAAAGGCCCTCCCTCAACAATCCCAGGAATGTCCCTGCATTCCTGCTCTTGAGGTAGCTACTCTCAAGTAGGTTGGACTGGGGCCTTGTAAACATATCTAGCTTAGGCTAGCCACAACTACCAAATGTCCTTGCCTCTTTCATTAAGATTTATGGTGAGCTAGATTATGAAGGCTAAAACGACCAGAATGAAGTGCGTTTTCTTTTTCTTGCTATGATGGCCAAGGGTGGGTGGGCCCTCATAACTGAACCTTGTTACTTATACGACTCCCTCTTTCCCCTTGCTGCTGTTTCCTTCCTGAAAGTATAAATTCTGTAAATTCTCTTGGTGAACATCCATGTACTCAGACATATGGGTGACCCATGCAGGCTCATCACCCTGTTTATCTCAATTAAAAATGCCTTTTTCCTCTACTTACGAGTTTGATTTATTTCAGCACTCAAAATACCAATATTGTGGGCTAGCTGAGCTGTCAGTCAGTAGCAAGCCCAGCTTACTGCTTTGAATTCTTGCACCATGCTGGTGTTCAATGGTGCAGGAATTCTGGAGGGGCCTGGGTATATTTTTATTGGCACTTCCCCTGAATAATTGCCACAATAAGAAGGTCCTGGTATCTCAAGATTCAATTTGTATAAATTTTTCACTTTTTCTAAAAGATTATGGTAAGAAGGCCCTGATCAGGGCCATTCCAATAACGCAAACTATTGCTCATTGATGTTTCAGAAAGTTTGGAGCAACAAAGATTGCTTTGATGTCATCAGATTGTACCTTGGTGGGAGGAAAGACAACGTTCCTTCCAATGAGGCTCAGGCATCCATAACTGTATTGATGTCTTCAAATATCCCTTTATGTTCACAGACCTACTGAACTGCCAAATTACTCACTCATCTAGACCAGTCATGAGGCACTGATTCCATATTGATTTATAGCATTAATTATTTTTTCATGTATATGTGTTTTCCTAGATTGACTAGAATCTCCTTGAGGACAGGGATTGTGCCTTAAATTTCATTGTATGCCCAATGATGCTTAGTGATGAGTCTTCCTTACAAATAGTAGGTACACAATAAATTGATGTGAAATAATTACTTCAATATAACTCGGAGAATAAAATGGAGTACTTGGATGCAATCTACCTATTTAAGTCGACTAATACCTAATCATCTTCATGTGGAGAGTTCTAATCTTGAATCAATATGATGGTAACCCCTTAATTGTCCAAGCCCTTAGGGAAGCCGAACTAAATTCTACTATCAGCTTCAGTGAACATGGTAAAAGTCAGGAAACCTGGGATCTACACCTGGCTCAGCCGTTGATTAGCTTTGTAACCTTGGATAACACACTTATCTTCTTATGTGCTTAGTTTTCCTGTATGGTGGGAAGGGGAAACTTTGGATGTAGGAGGAGAGGTTGCAAAAGACTATCTCTTCCAGCCCTAACATTTTTAAGAAAAATAAGGCACCAGAAAATAATGCAATTCATATCGAAGTCTAAAACAAATCTTATGTAGCTTTTGTCTGCTAATTTGTTTTATCCATACTACTGCTTACTTCCATTAATATAGATAATTCAGTAGTGAGAATAATTAAAAATTCATGTGTCCACTGCCCATGTGACTCCCAGTAGGTACAAATGGTTTCTCTTTGTACTTTGTGTGCTTATATGTCATATCTCCTTCCCTCTTTACCTCTGGAGTTCTTCCACAAATGGGGCTATGTCTGCCTGTTCCTCTCTCAAGCTCTCAATGTGTGTGGAAGGTGCTGCCTTTGTATGGGTCAGCGATAATGAACATGAGTCTGGCATTTACCACCAAACACATCTGACCTGCTGCCTGCTCCAGTTTCAGCCAGGGCTGAACTGCCGGAATATAGAGTATAAGAAAACACTGTACTCAGTACTCAGTACAGATGTGTATTGACGTACTTTGTAGGTGTGTTCTAAAGACATGGCATCATCTGATTTAAATTTGAAGGGAACCTGCTCCCTTATTTTATAGAGAGGAAGCTTATGTAGACATAACCTCTCTAGAGAGAGGTTAAATGACTGCTCCAGGGTCATACAGTCAATTCATGGCAAAGCATCTCCCAACTCCCAGTACGGTGTTCTTTCTGCCACATCACTCTGAAAGGATAAAGGCATTGGAATGGGGGAGCCTCATCTTTATAAATCACATAGAATCACTTCATTTGGACCCCTCCATTGCAGTTCTTGTATTCTAATTGGCATTGTAGTTATTTATTGAAATACAATTTCCCTTACTAAAGTGGCAAGTTCATCAAAAACAGGAATTGTACCTTATTTCATTTTTTATGAGTGAGCTTTGCATCCTGGGGCTACCCTCTCCCTGTCAATAATTTTAATACATAAGAAAGAAGATCCATTGAAATTCTCTAGATAAAAAAAAGGGAGAGGGAGATGAAACCAAAATCTCCTAACTATAAACCAGTAAGTTTGACTTTGACTCCTTGAGAAATCCTATAATATATCACTGGGATGGTTAGTGAAAATCTAAAAAGGAGGGCACTGATACAAAAGAGGTGGCATGGCTTCATCACGAATTACAGATCATAACTAAGTTGTTTTTCCATAGAGCTAGAAGCAGAACTGGAAAAGAAGTGAGCATTAATGACCTGGTTACCTCCTTAAATGCTGATCTCAGACTAGAATGTACCAAGAGGAGGAAGGAGACACAGGGAAGAGGCATATGCAGAGTGAGAATCTGGAAAGTTAGGAGCAGAGCCCAAGAGGAAAGGTATGCTTATCAAATTTGCAGATGACACAAAGTTTAGAGAAATAAATTAGGTTATTACTCCACTGGTCTTATAGTTTCTGAGCTTTTCTGTGTATTAATTTTTGGGATTCATTTCTTTAGAGCCACTTTCTGGCCATCTCAGCTGCCATATAACAAACCCTAGGTCATTTACTGGAAAGTCTCTTGAGAAGGGCAGATTGACAGCTCTTGTGTTGTAACTCAGAACATGTGCTACCATAACCAGTTAAGGAACAGCCTGACACAAATCAGGTTGAATGCCTCTGGGCTGAGAATAGGGTTTTCCTTTGATTTGTCATTTCTGGTGCTGAATTAAATCCATTGTCACATACGACTACATATTTTGGGATTAGCCATTCCTTATAACTCTTAACTCTTTATGGAGATCTGGTGACCCAAATTAATTGGGGGAAGGGGGAGGCTACCAAAGAAAACATATAGGAACTATATAGAAACTGGGAGAGTAAATTGCACTTTGCTCCCCAAATCCTCTCTGGATTGGCCTGAAAAACAATTTGAGCCAGAACAAAAGGTGAAAGTCAAGGAGATGAGGTCAAAGCAATCTACTTTTCTGGACCCCATTCCATCCTTTCTTACCTATATCCTTCAGCAGGGGAAACAAAATACTGGCTCATTGTGCTATATTGTGGTAGGCAAAAAACCCTGCTGTCTCTGTACATATAAAATAGTCTATAAAATTATTCCTCTACGTGAAGCCATAGAGTTCTAAAATTGGAGGAGGCCTTAGAGTTCATCTAGTCTAACTTTTACATGGTGCATAAATCTCCCCCCACCCCATCCTGTCTGTTACTTTTTCTGACAGTTCTAATTATCCAGACGTTCTTCCTCATATTGATCCAAAATTCCTCCTCCCTGTTACTCATAACTATTGATCCTAACTCTTTCTTCTGGAGCCACATAAATCTAAAATGTCTTCTGTATGAGAGCCTTTTAGATATCTGAAGACAGCTTTCATATCTTCTCATCTCCAAGGTGCAGTCCCTTCAATTCATCTTTATATGACATGGCTTCATGGAAAACTTGGAAATGTTTCTGCAGGTAATAGAAGGAAGAAGCTAGAATGCCCAATGGCAGATGGAAAGTTCAATTATTTGTTACTAATTTAAATTACTTGTTTTTCAAAGGAAAGTTGTACACCTACCTCACAAAGGAGACGAGAAATCTCCAATGCCTGTGTATTAAAATGGGCTCTGCATCTAGGGGTCCAGCCTTTCCTGCAAACCACACTTGGATGTCACTACAGTAGGAAAAAAATATATGTTCAAAGTGATGGCAGCAATGGAATAGTAATTCGAATTTTGAAGACCTACTTTTTAAATGTTGTACAGGTATGTGCACATCCATTCTTGGTTAAACAGCAACCAAATATGATGATATAATTAATTGCCACTGTTTCCATTTAAGTCACATTGATCTAAAATCCTGGCTCATGCTCAGTCCCCTTGACAATTTCCAAAACCATGTGCCTTGCATTATAGAGTATTCCCAAATGAATTCAGTGTGTGTCCTTGTCCCTAGCTCAGGACATTGGCTTTCTCCCAGAGCCCTGAGAAAGGTCGTTCATACAGTATGGTGGGAATACATTTATAGTGGAAAACAAAGCAAGAACTGCTTCCAAGTTCAACTACAGAGCCCTCTTGGGATTTGGAGAGTACTAAACATCAGAGGTGATTCTGTGGCAGGCAATGTGCCTAGGTGACACAGAGTTCCCTAAGAGCCAGAACGTCTGAGTAAGTTAAGAGATGTGAGCTTTGGATTCCGCTTCAGTCTGCTGTCTACCATTGAAGCCAAGCAATCATGAGAACTCATATTTATATGCAGTCAATGCTCAGATTACCCTAAATAATAGGCTCATGGGATCATAGATTTAGAGCTTGGAGGGCACTTCTAATTTAACCTTCATTTTGTGGATGAGAAAACTGAAAGCCAAAGACTTTAAATTATTTGACCAATGTTGTATAAGAAATAGCAATGCTACGTTTCAAATGTAAGAAATGTAAAATGTTTTCAATTTTTCAAAGTTCTTGTGCCATCTCATTTGATTCCCCCAACCCCAGAAAAAAATAGGGCAAATATTAATATGATCATTTTATAGATGAGAAAACTAAGATCTGATAAGGTTAAATCAAGTCCACAAGCCTTTATTAAGTAACAACCATGTGCCAAGCGCTGTACGAAGTCCTGGAGACACAAAGAAAGGCACAAAAAACAAATCCCCTCCTCCCACCCCCTTCCCCCTCTCCCCAACGTTTCTACTCTCAAGGAATTCACAGTCTAACAGACATTAAATGGTTTGCCTAAGGCAACACACCTAGCTGGTGACATAATTAGTACTAAAACTTAAATTTCATGTCTTTCAGTCTGAATTTTGTTTGAGTACCCCAAAATGACTTCCCCTGCCATAGAACATGGTCCTTCACCTACTGCCAACTGGTTTGTATTCAAGGAACTGAAACTAACCAGAAATCCTAATCTATGCATACTTGAACACATGCACAGGCACATACACACACACACACACACACATAGAAAGCTTTCTAAAGTCATTCAAAAATTCCCTTGCTTTCAGATTAGCCTTACCCTTGTATTATTCAGTACACTACTCTCTTCCATAATGGCAGATAAAATTGAGATAATTCATATTTGACAGTAATTCCTTGCACAAAGCACTTTCACAGCTATTATCTAATTTGTTCCCTCAATATCTCTAGGAGACAGCAAGGGAGAAAGGGCAGGAATTATTACCCCCTACACAAACATTTTGTCCCACCAGAATTGATCCCTTCTCAATCTCCTTAGCATTCTCTCCCTGTGAGTGGCTAAAATGTCTGTACCTTTTGACCCAGAGATTTCATGGCTAAGCATATATGCCAAGAAGGTCAGTGACATGACAAAAAGAAAGACCCATATATGCCAAAATATTTATAGTAACACTTTTTTGTCATCAAAGAGCTAGAAACAAAGTGGATGTCCATAACTGGGGAATGGCGTGGCACATGAATGTAAGGGATTATGACCGTGTAGTAAGAAATGAAGGATATGAAGAATCCAGACAAGCACAGGAAAATTTATATAAACTAATGAAAACAAACCAGGAAAACAATATATACAATGTTGATCAAAACTGAATGCTACAAAACTATAGTCACCAAGCTAAACCCCAAATAAGAAACATGAGAAGGTACTTTCTGCTGCTTCTTTGCACAGGTGGAGACGTGGGTGTATAACACTGAATGTAATGTCAGGCTTTTTTTTGTGTGATATGTTGGTTAGTTTTCCTGAATTTTTTTATTCTTTTTCAAAATATGAAAGATATCAGTACAATTTTATTTTTAAAATTATTTCTCCATGCTTTAGTTCGTGTTATTTTCCCCAGCATCTCTTCGTAATCAAGTCCTATCCATCTTTCAAGTCCCATATTTTCCAGAAAACCTTCCCAGGTCACCTCAGTATGGGAACTTCTGCCTTTTCTGAATTCATAGTAGTCATTAACCATATTTTTGCACTTAAGAACAAGTTCACGTCATCTTTTTTAGTTATTTCATTTTTAGTGAGGGTATTTAATTTTTCAGGCATGTGTATCTTGTTCTCCAAATAGATTATAAACTTTCTGAGGGAGGGGACATGACTTACATTCTCCACAGCCTCCAAGTAGCTGACGGGGGATTGTGAACATAGTAACAGTTAGAATTTATTTAGCACTTTCAGATTTGCAGAGCGCTTTACATAGTCTCTCACTTTCTCCTCACAATAGCTCTATGAGGTGGATGCTATTATCTCCATTTTACCGATGAGGAAACTAGTGCAGGGAGAATTTAAGTGACTTGCCCTTGGTCAGACAGCTAAAGGCTCTTTTTTTATTCTTTAAGGACTAAGGACAGTGTTAATGATGGTCCCATTATACTGTCCCATTGTACAGTTCAGGTCAAGCAACATTTGCCATATTGTGCTAAGCTCCACAGTATATTATTTTAAGATTGATAGTGATAAACTTCAGTATATCCAGAAGAATGTAACGAGGAAGATGGAAAGCCTTGAGATCATCCCATATGGCTCTAATCACTGTAATCACGGGAGGCCCCCACCCCAATTTTCTGAGCCAGGGCAGCTCCCATGAAGTCACACATAGGTGCTCCTGCTTTGCTGAAGACCTTGTGCTTTGGGATGATAAGGCCATGCCTTACTGATCCCTGTGTCTAGGGGACTACACCAAAGGTGACATGACTGAGCCAAGAATCACTCCCTTAGAAGGTAAATAAAAAGAAGAAAAGGAAAGCAAAACAAACCTCTTTTCTGTCCCTCATCATCTTAAGTACAATAGCTTTGGGACTCTGCCAGCTCTCCTTTGGATTCCAGGCAGGGTAGGAGGAGATTTTTCTCCTCCCACTCCTCTCCCTAGTATCATGATGCCAAAAAGACATGTCAGCAAGAACATATTCTGGCCTGCTTGGGCCTGACATTGGACCTAGAGTCCCTGGCCACCTCTTCTGTTTTGTGTTTCTTTCCCTGAGCACAAGCCATTTAACAGGAATCCAGAGAGATAAATAATTCTTACCTTAGTGGCTACCTCATGAGTCTCAGAGCTCCTGACTTCCTGAGCCATTCTTGCAACTCCAGAGAAGAAAGCAACCCCAGGAAAATGCTACAGCTGAAAGAACTCAGAAAGTCCAACCCTTCCTTGGCTGGCCAGAAGATCTCCATCTTGTGAGTTGCATAGGACAGTGAAAGTGAAATTTTAAATTCAGCAGCCCCACAAAGTGTCTGAGGGAAAGGGGTGATGATTTATTGTTTTATGTTTTCAGTATTTATTATAAGACTTCTGTGTTTTAAGCATTCCTTTTGTGATGGAGGAAATGCATAACTGTACTGTACCTGATATCTATTTCATATGTTGAGTACTTTTTAGAAATGACTTTGTTAATGGGCTATACCAAGTTTTGATTAAGAGATTTTTCCCAGAACTCGGGGTTGGAGGGAGTATAAGGCACTAGAGATGAGAAACTGCTTGAATCCTCTCTTTTTATTGGGCAATCAGGACTGAAACCAGTCCATGTGAGTCCAGAGCAGGAGCCCCCTTTCTAGGGAGGGCCCAAAGACCACAGACAACATGAATTCTTTTCAAATATTTGAAGAACTGTCCTGTAGAAAAAGGACTGAATGTGTTCTCCTTGGCCCCAGAGGGCAGAACTAGATGAGATGCCTAAAAATTGCAGGAGTCTGTTTATGGTTGATGTAAAAAGTAAACAAATGAAAACAACTTCCTAACAATTAGTGTTGTTCAAAAGCGTAAAGGCTCTCATGAGGTGGGTCCTGTCCTCACTGGAGGTCTTTAAGCAAAAGCTGGTTGATGATGATGATGTTTCCTCATATGCTATTCAAGAATTGATTGGATGGTCTCAGAGACCCCTTCCAACTCTGAGCTTCTATGATTCTACCACTTACTACCTATTCTGTCTTGACCAAGACATTTAATCTCCCTATGCCTTTTTTGGTTATCTGTAAAATTATGGAGCTGGATTAAGGGACCTCCATGGTCCCTTCCAGGTTGGACTCTTTGATCCAAGGACTAGATTGTCTCTAAAAACTCTTCCAACTCTACACTTATGATATGATGACACGATGATGCTTTGTGGGCAATGAAAAAAAGGAAGAAGGAGAAATCCAAGAAAAGCACCAGGTTTTTTAACATGGGATATTGAGTGAGTGATGGTAACAATGAAGAAAATATTTGAGACAAAAAGGAGGAACAGGTTTTTAGAAGAAAGTTAACTTCCCATTTGGATATATTGCCTTTGAGATGCTAGCAAACATTCACATATAGATAGAAGTCTTGTAGGTGGTTGGAAATATGGATCTAGAGCTTGAGAGAGGTTAGGATTGAATTTATACATCAGAAGATTATCTGCATGAAAGGAGATAACAAGCTGAAGGAATGAATGTGATTGCCAAGGGACAAAGGGTGGAGGGAGAAGAAAAAATAGGCTGATGATTGAGAACCTTGGGGAACACTAACAAAAAGGGGTTGTGGCAAGGACAGAAAGCCTTCAAAGGCAAACAAAGAGAAGTCTTGGAGGAAGGAAGACAAGGAGACTGTACTGTCTTAGAAGGCAAGGAAGAACAGGGTATTCCAAGGCGATAATAATAATAATGTGGAGAGGACAAGGATGATGAAAACTAAAAATAAAGACCACTGGATTTGCCAATAATCAAGTCCGGAGTGACTCCCCGCAGAGTGATTGAGTCAGGAGTCAGTTTACAGCAGGTGGAGTAGTGAATGGTTGATGAGGAAGTGAAGACCTTGGGTCTAATTTGGGAATGAAAGGTGAAAAAAAGCTAACTATAGTGAAATGGCAAGGAAGGGTTCAGGAAAAGGGCTTTATGTTTGTATATGTACATCTGTGTGTATCTGTGTGCATTTTTCTCTAGGATTGGGGAAACCTGAATATTTCTACAGACAGATGGTAGGGAGACAGGAAAGAGGAAGGAATTTATAATTCATGAGTGGGGAAGGACGATTAATGGACAAACTGAGGTAATTTGCATCTTAATGAATACTGATTTGCATAGTTGCTAGAATTGAAACTTTTTCCAAATCGTCAATGTACAAATTAATTCTATAAGCTCAGTAAATTTGCACTCCTGCTTTCAAAAAAGAATATGTGTGAGTTTCCGGGTATAATCTGGGTACATAATGGCCAAATTTTTATAGATTCTAAGTACAGAGGACGCCAGGAACATGCAAAAAGAATATGTTCAAAAAAAGAGCCTTGGAGGTCATCTTTTCCAACATCTTCATTTTATAGATGCAGATACCAAAACCTAGGGAAGTAAAATAACATATTCAAGGTCACACAGAATCAGCGTGTGAACTCCAAGTTACTCTAGATTGACCGCTTTTGCCACTCTACTACAAACCCTTTATAAAAACAACAATGATGACAATAATGAATAATAACATTAACAGTTAGCATTTAAGGTTTGCAAAACACTTTACAATTATTTTCTCATTTTATTTTTAAAATGTTAACTGTGGGACTCTGGGTAAGTCACTTAACCCAGTATTCCTCAGTTTCCTCATCTGTAAATTGAACCAGAGAAGGAAATGATAAACCACTCCAATATCCTTGCCAAGAAATCCCAAACAGGGTCACAAAGAGTTGGACACAACAGGAAAACAACTGATCAACAGTATCCTCACAGCAACCCCAAGGGTCAGGTGCTTTTATTATCCCCATGTTACAGAGGAGGGCACAGATTCAGAGAAATCAAATGGCCATTGATTGGAAGAACATGACTAGATTTTATATTTCAAGGATATGCCAGGAGTGGTTCTTTCTACTACAATGCATTTTTTCTACCATACCCTGCCTCAGACCTCTCTTTCTTCCTCTTTAAAATGCAAGAGCCGGACAAAAGGAACTCTAGTATTCTATGGTTCTGTGATTATTTGTTTGCCAAATACATTAAAAGATAATTTCGCTGACACTCCTTCCCACCCCTGCCAAAATCAATAAATAAGACTTCTCTTAGAGATCTTTCCCAAATTTCAGGTTTAGCTCTTCGGGGAAAGGGGGAAAGAGAATGCTGTATTCTTTACTGGAAGCCACACCTTGGCATCTTGCAATGAGCTATTGCTCTCTCTCTTCAGGACTGCGCCACAGATGGGCTAGGCGGTGGGGATGAGGAGAAAGAGAGAAACTGGGCTAACTCCTTTGAAGCAGAGATTCCTGGGAAGTTCCAAAGAGCCTGGGTGGGGCATGTGTCCAGAGGGAACTTAAACTTTAAATTGTTTGGACTGAGACAGCTCTAACTCCTGTTGGCAGAGACTTCCTCTCCCAGTGCCATTCATCTTTCTCAGGATCTCCCTTCAACTAAAAAAGGACATCTAGAAGAAACAAAGCCCACAGCTCATACCCTGGACAAAGAGGGTTTCTCTCTTTTCCTGTGTGTCCCTGATAAGAACAACATTCTGCCAACTGTTGCATCCTGTTCGAGATGCCCCCACCTCCTCCCACTACACCCCCAAATACCCCCCACTCCTCCCACAACCACCCCCAAATCCCTCCCCACATTCAGGCTTCCTACTGAAGACTCTGAATAAACAACCCACAGGAGAACATAATTATCCTCTGGCGGAACAAATTGCCCTTAAAAGATGATTTTCATTCAGTCTGCGCAGATTGGGAATCCCACAAATCAGGATTCAGGAACACAAAACTGTGCTCCTCCCTTAGTGTGGGGGCCCTGCTGTTAATAATTGATCCCATCTCTTATTCTATGTCATTTCCCTGCCCCCTACCCCATCCACACACAGCATTACACACATTTTCTATTGGGGATCTCCAATCAGAAAAAGAGGTCACCCTCAGCCACTGTGCCATCTGTTGTCATGATGGTGTTTTACATATTAATAACTAAAATATTTTGGATAGAATCTAAGACATATACACCTTCAATTCAGTTCAATCCAACTAAGTCAATTCAATTTAATTCAACAAACATCCATTATGTTTGTGGAAAGTAAAATTCCGTGGAAAGCACTATACTAGCTGCTGGGGATATGAAGATGAAAAATAATAGTTCCTGTCTTCAAGGAGCTTACAGGCTATAGAAGACTACAATAGATATAATACAGGTAGAGTGGGGGCAAGTGGGAACATTTACAAAGTTCTCCAGACAGATTTGGGGAAGAATAAAACACTTTCAATAAGATGGCAAAGGGGCTAGAGTAGGGTATTGGACTTGGAGTTAGGAAGATGGCTTAAAATCCTGCCTCAGACATTTGCTAGCTGTATGATCCTGGGAAAGTCACTTAACTTGTCTGCCTCAGTTTCCTCATATGTGAAATAAGGATAGTATAGAGCCTATCTCACAGAATTGTTGTCAAGATCAAATGCAAAGTGCTTTGCAAAACTGATAGCACTATGTAAAGATAAACTATTGTGGTCACTGCTGTTTTTCTTGAAGTTTCATATAGGAGCTGCCACTTCACTGGAGCATTTGAGGAAAGGAAGGATTTTAACAGGTAAAGATTAGAAGAGAATGCATTCCAGTAATGAGAGACAGCCTGAAGGGATGCGTAGTGAGATCACAATCTAGTTGGGCTAGAATCTAGAATATATTAGGGAGAATAAGGTGAAATAAGAATGGAAAAGTAGGTGGGACCCAGACTGTTGAAGAGTCCTAAATGATTGTCTAAGTAGTTTCTAGTTTGTCAAAATTGAAGCACTAAGTGGGGGGGGGGGGGGGGGGGGGGGGAGGGGAGGGGAATGAGAGAGTGAGACCTATTCATTAGAAGGATTATTGTGAGGACGGAAAAGTGAGAAACTCCCTACCAGAGGTGGGGAGATCACTTTGGAGAGTGTTAAAAGAACCCAGGCTTAAGGCCATGAGGGATGGCCATGTGATAGAGAAAAGTAGACTAATGTGAGAATAAAGTTAGGAGGAACGTCATGTTTGGGGGAAAAGTCATAGTATCTTAAGAGTTAGAAGGTATTCTAGTCCAAACTTCTTATTGTACAGATGAGAAAAGTGAGAACCAGAGAAGTCAAGTGATATTGTCTAATGTCAGACAAGGGTGAGATTTGAACCCAAATCCTGCTGAGTTCAATTTTTGTTACAATATTTTGAGGTACTAGTGGAATATCAGAGAGGCTATGTCCAATGGGCAGGTGGAAATAAAGGATTAAAATTCAGAGGAGAGTTTGGAGCTGGAACTACATATTTGAGAAACATCTTCAATAGGGATGATAACGTATACCATGGGAGAGAATAAGGTCACACAGGAAGAAAGTGAGCTCTGCCTTTCTTGAAACCCAATTTGTTCATGTGCTTTTCCTCTTGTATTAGTTTGTATGTCAAGGTAGGGGGTTCCCTCCCCCCACCTCAATGGATATAATCACAGAAAGGAAGGAATAGATCAACCAACAATCAATATTGATTAAGCTCCTACTAAGTGCCAGGCACTGTGCTAAGTGCTATGTGAACACCCAATAGAATTAAAGGAAGCAATGAAATTGGTTGAGTGAACAAACTAGACATGATCCTGGGGGATTTAAATAGCTGAGCCCTGGAAAAAGAGAGATAGTCAAGGCTGTTGACTGAGACCAGTTGTAGAATGAGATACCTGCATGAGGGTAGTGGAGATGATGGAAGGGATTTCTATCTCTCTATTTTCAGCTGTGGCAGTGACCTGCCTGGAGGAAGACTTCCAATCTAGCAGTTTTTAAAAGTTCATCAGTTTGAGAGAATTTGAGGCACAATTGGAGACACATTGCAGACAGAAATGGATATAGAGTATCAGTAACTCAAGAGAGGAAACAACTTCAAGGAATAAGACCCCGGAAACAAAGAAGAGAGCCAGTCTGGAGACCGAGGTAATCCAGCACAGACACATTACATCTAGGATAGTTGTGTGAGAACTCTAGAAAGCGAAAGGACTTCTAAGTCCTGCAGTACCAAACATTATGTACTACTTTGCCAAACATACATCTTACCCTCCCATTGTACAATGAATATATTGAATGGAACTCTTTCCCAAATGCTTCCTGTGGTAAGCATACCCATCTATGCCCAATAAACTACTCTCCTCCAGGATCTCAGCAATTAACTGTTAGAAGAATTAGAAAAAGGATGCATAATTATGGATGACAAAGGTAGGTGAAGGACTAGATTATTAAATTTTGGAGGTATTTTATAACTGGGTTACCTTTAGAATTAAAGAATGTAGATGAGATGTCCCCAAACAACTTTAAATATGCCTTAACTATTCTGGTCTGTAGAATCACTTAATAGGCTTGTTAAAGTCTCTTACTCACTCCCCTGTCGAGTCTTGTTCAAAATGAGGGCAGGCCAAAAGTTGGATGACATCATTTTTTGTTTATATATCTATCTGTGCAATGCAGTTCCTAGGAAGAAGCTGAACTGGGTAGATGTGAGTCACTTTCTTTATTGGACTTAACTTTCAAGGTTGTCTTAGAAGATTTTGATGAATAACTTTGGGGAAGACGCAGGTCAGGAGGAAGGACTAGTCTCTTTCATGATGCAGCAAAACTCCCAATGTCAAAAGACCCTCTGCTGATGCAGATTGACAATCCATCCATAGATTGTAGATGTGGAAATTTCTTGAGGATACTAAAATATTAAGTGTATGATCTATGATCATACAGCCAATATATGTCAGAGATAAGACTTAAACTCAGATTTCCCTGACTCGGAAGTTGACTTTCTAGTCACTGTACCACACTGTCTTTCTTGTCTAACAAGTCCTCCTTTTGAGTGCAACCCAAGACCAAGATGCTAAGTCCTGAAAGTGCTGAGTCTAGGTCTCTAATTCAACTCAATTTAATTCAACCAACATGTATTATTAGGCTATTACTATATCTGGGACACTATGCTAAATTCTCAGGATTCAAAGACAAGAATGAACCATTCCTGACTTCAAGGAGCTTATGTTCTCTTGGAGGGAAACAATTTGTAAGGATATACAAAGTGTTTGTATGGATGTGTGCTATATATACAAAATAAAAATATAAGTTTGTATTCTATAGTTATATGTAATAGACTATGTATTGAATATGTTCTATATCATGTAACATATATACAATATACCAATATGTTATATGATATCTAATTGTTTTATATAACATTATAATATATAACATAACATATTCTGATATAATGTGATATATGTAAAATATAATGTAGCATACTCTAATTTGACATGAGAACATAACATGTGATATATAATTGCTATGCTATAATATAATAATTATAATGTATATATACACATAGCAATTTTGTATGCATATACATATGTGTGTGTGTGTATTATCCAGATAACACCCCCTGGCCTAGTCCTCCAACCAACTTGTGCTAGAACTCATGGAATGAGTCCCCAGGAGATTGCCACCTTGTGTTCTAGGCATAACGCTGCCAATCTACACTCATCACTATAACTCAAGAACCCCCACTGGTGAGTTTCTGATTATCAATCAGCCAGCAGACTTAATTAACTCTTAACAAAGGCATTTACTAAGGTAGAATGGTAAAAACAGTAACTAGGAGACATTCTCTTCATCTGCCTGAGGTACATTCTCTTCCCCTTACTGTGGGAAACAACAAATTCACAAACATCCTGAATCATTGTATTCTCTCTCTCTGTTCTGAGGAAAGAAACTTGACTTCCTTTGGTGCCCCTAGGAAACACTTTATAAAACCCTCAGCTTCATCAGTGTACTGGTACTAACTCTGATGACACAGGTCATAATCCTCTGTGCCTCAGGAGACAATCTTCAAAAGCAATAGCTTGGCAGTCAGAGGACCTGGGGCAAAATCCCTGCTCTGGTATTCCCTTACCTTACATAAGTCTCTTAACTTCCCTGGGTTTCCTTCATCTGTAAAATGAGGGTTTTGAACTAGTTGGCTTCTGAGGTGCCTTCCAATTCTAGAGATAAATGATCTAGATGACAATGATGATGAGGATTGTTGCTGTGGCCCAAAATATTATCACTTGGAGGCCAGTGTTCTGATGAAGCCCTCCAAATTTAACTATTCTGGGATTCCTGTAACATGAATTTGTTGCCCAGTCTGTCTTCATGACCACATTTAGAGCCTTTCCAGCTTGGGAAAATTAATCAGAACTCGAATTCTTCTGGCATTACCTCCATCCATGACAAAGCATTAGAGTCAAATTTTAGAAGTGGTGGGTACCCCCAAAAAATGCAATCCATAATCTATAATCTAATTTTAATCTATAAAAGTAATTTCTCTGACTGGAAGTTATGAGACCTTGGTTAATAGTAACAACAGTTATGATCATTTCAATAACAATTTGTATTTATAGTGTGCCATATATAAAATCACTATATAGCTAAAAAGCAGTTTATAGTCATTATCCTACTTCATCTTCTGCAGAAAGTAACAACATATATTTACAGTATGCAAAATGCTTTACATGTTATATTTGCTCATTTTGGGCCTTGGGGAGATACAATGGTCCTTTTGGTCCTTGTAGTTCCCTCTCCAGATGTTTTAACTGGGAGGGCATGTTAAATGACAAGTTAGGAATGCCATCACCCTTCTTCCAAGACACCAGAGAAGAAAATTCCTAACATTTAGGCAAAGGTTTGGCTCTACGTTTTAGTTTATATTAATATTCATGTCTTGTTAACCCCTGGTTTCTTTACGATTGAATAAAAATTCAGGTTATTGCAAACATTTGGACCAGGGGTGGGGAACCTACAGCCTCAAGGCCAGTTGGATTCAGTCAAAAGGCTGCACTTGAGGAGCTAGAGGGCCACATATGGTCTCAAGGCCCAGGTTCCCCACCCCTGATTTGGGTAATGAAGCAATAGTGAATATCACAATGTCTGTTAATAGATGGGCACCAGGAGGGGAAATTGGGCAAAGATCAGACATTTTCTTAGAACTACCCTCAGTACTTGAGGAGGTGGGTACAACTGAGGGCAGCAGCCTGAGTTTTCTGCTTCAGGAGACCCACAGGTTCATAGACCTCTTTGACCTAGCTCAGCCCTACTTTCTCTTTCCCCTTTCAGAAGAGTTACCCCTGTATTGTGGATTCTTTCACACTCAGTTTTTGATGTCTTTATTCCTATTTCTCTGCTGCCACATCTTTGAAATCTCTCATTTTTCCAAACTAGGAGTTCTGAAACGTCTTTTATACAAGCTCCCTTGGGCATGACCAGATCTGTCACCCAATCAGAACAGAATTCCTATTGCACTGAACGGAAATGTCTTTGACTGATTCAAGGAATTATCCAGGCCTTATTCACCCCTAGCAAACCATCAAGATGTGTTCTCTGTCTGGCAAATATATCAAGACTTAGCCTCTTGAAGCTTGCTTTAAATGCAGTCAGTTTATTTTATTGAGACTTTTACGTATCAGTAATTCCATTTAGACTTCACAACAATCCTGTAAAGCAGGCACTGCAGGTAGGCATCGTAATCCTCACTTCACAAATGCCAAAACTGAGAATCAGAGCATTTAAGGCACAGGCAAGATTTTGACTCAGATCTTCCTGTCTCCAGATTCAGTATGGCAGGCACATAGCCATTCTACCTCTTCAGTAATACAAGTACTATAATTGTTCTTTTTATAGATGAGGAAGTAGGCTTAGAGCAGTGATCTGACTTGTTGAAGATTGTACTGATGTAGTAATATTGTTCTGCTGGGGGTGAGAAGGCTTAGTCAGTCCTTCTTGTGACACCACCTTCCAGCTCCTCCCCTAGGACATGACTTTCTTTCTAGTTGGCTCCTCTGGCTTCACTGCTCAGGCAAGGCTTGGTTTTCCTTACAAGCCAGTCCAATGAAGAAACCATGGGAAGAGGAAGTCATAGCCTCCTTACTGCCATCCTAAACTATTTATTTGTCTAGAAATGATCTGGATTTCTGTTTCTTTCCAAACTGATCTTCCTGAAATGCAGGTCTGATCACATCATCATTATTCTCTCTCCCCACCCACCATCCAATAAACTACATTGACTCCCTCTTATCTCCAAGATCAACCATAAAATCCTCTGTTTGTCTTTTTGTCTTTTCTGCCTTCACCATCTTCTCATACCTTACTCTCCTTCACATGCTCATTGATCCAATGACCCTGGCCTCTCTGCTGTTCCTCACACAAGACACTTCTCCTGCATTTTGCATTTTCACAGAACTTCCCTTATGCCCACAATCTCACCCTCTTCATCTCTCCCTCCTGATTTTCCTGTTTCCTTCAAATGTCATCATCTATAAGAAGCCTTTCCCTGTTTTCCTTAATGATTGTGCCTTCCCCCTGTTGCTTATCTCCAATTTATCCTGCATATAAATAATATGTACATAGTTGTTTGCATGTCATCTCTCCCATTAGGCTGCAAATTTCTTGACTGGAGGGACTATTTTTTTGTTTTTATTTTGTATCCCCAGCACTTAGCACAGAGAGTGGCACATAGTAGGTGCTTACACACTTCTTGATTTATTGACATGGTCTTGGAAGTTCCAAATTATGAATCAATAATTCTCATTTCTTCAATTCTGGGCCCCCATCTGGATTTTCCCAGCGAATTTTTGTATGACAGTTGTGAAATTTTCTTCTCTCATTCTCTTACATTTTTTCTTTCCATTGTATTTATAAAAGGATTCACATAGGTTGATGCTGCAATGGTTGACCACATTTATCTTTTAAAAATCAACTTTAAGACAAAAATGCAACAGAAAGCAAATTTACTCCAAAGAAAAGTCTTACCTCCAACAGAAATGGGGAGGCAGGGGAAGAGGGCGGAATCACCAGTCTTGGGGTCTTCCCCTCTGATTGAGCTCAGCCAAATATATGATCCACTAGAATGTGCCTCATGATCTGGGAGTCTGAGGCACTTTCAATCTCATTGCTGCTACTTTGCTTATGCTACTGTGCCAAGGCTCTGATTTTCCAGGTCTTCTTGAGGACCATTGGTCTAGGCTGTTTTCCAAAGTTTCTCCTGCTCTGAGATTTCTTTCTGGATCTTCCCTCAGTTGTCCTTATAGAGTTGCTGGCTCACGGGGTGAATTTCCTTACCTCCAAGTTAGAGATAGCTAGATATGGGTATATGGGTATTCAGGGAAGACTAGAACTTCTGGTATGAGGTTTGAAGAGCTCTTTTCTGGGCTGCTTTCCACCTTTGGTGTCTGCCACCCAATATTCCCTACCCCCACCCTGTGGCCTCAAGAAGCTATAACATGTAAAATGGTTACACCCTAGTGAGTGGTTTCAGCCAACAAGTGAAACCAGGTTGAGAGTAACTGGTGGGCCTCAAACCCTTCAGTGAGTTTGGTAGTGTCTACTCCAAGTATGTGAAGACTTCTGCCAGTAGAACAGGCAGATGTGAACAATTTGTTCCAATGAGCCATGAAGGCAGAGGAAGTAGGTACTATGGAGTACTTAGAGCTTGGTTAGACATCAAAGACATTAAGTTAATCCACTATATCCCAAGCCATCACCAGTCATCTTGACTTTTGTCTTGTTATTGGATTGTAATGACTCTGGAAGAGAAAGAGAGACCAACAACGTTGAGCAATTCTGCCTCACTTAAATTCAATTTATGTGCAAGTCAAACAACATCATCCATATCATTTTACCGTTTTTGCCTACCTCAAAGTCCTGTGGCAATAGGCAAGTGACTGAAGCAGCGGGTTTGGATACACTGCAAGCTATAGTCACAAACATACATAAAGATGGCTCAGGTCACTGAGTTGTCTTCTTAATGGACTGAAGCAGCAGTGGGATTCAGCAACCTCCTGGGTGTCTGAGTAGCCTTTTTTAAGGGCCACTCTATTGACCTCCTGGAGTGAAGAAGGGGTCAGAAAAGGTATCCTAAAAATTGTCTACTTCACCTAACCTAACCTTAGCCTATTTACCATGGCAGGTGGGGATCTTACCCTGAGACTGAAAAACACACACAAAAACATTGACAAAAACTTTTGTGAAGATGATTCCATCCACCATGGAATGTGCACATGCTTATGGACAACATGAAATCCAGTAGACGTGAAAGACAGACAGCTCTTGTTGCGTATCACAGCAGGTATCACATCCAAGTAACAGCCCTAAATGAAACAAGGCTGGCAAATGAAGACCAGCTTACCAAAGTCAGAACTGGATACATGTTTTTCTGGAATGATCACAGTGATAGGGAGCACCATGAAGCTGGTAGAGGTTTTCCATCAAAGCTAATCTAGTCAACAAGCTTGTATGCCTCCCAAAAGGAGTGAATGACAGGTTCATGACTATGCAATTGCCTCTTGAAGGAAAACACTACACCTCCATCATTAGCACCTATTCTCCCACCATGATGAGCCCTGATGAGGTCAAAGAACAATTTTATGATGACCAGGAGACCCTCATCATCAATGTGCCAAAAGAGGACACGCTGTTATTCTGTGTGTCTTTAATGCCAGAGTAGGCACAGATTCTCAGACGCAGCAGGGAGTCACTATGAGGAATACAGTTGGAAACAGCAAGAGCAATGATCACTCACTACTGAAGACTTGTGCATCTCATGACCTCATCACCACTACAGTCTTCCATTTTAGGTGCACCCTTGCAACAAACAGTGGCATTTAATAGACTTTGTCATTGTAAGGAAAAGAGACAGGATATGATAATAATTAAAGGCAATGTGTGGCACAGAATACTAGACTAATCATAGACTTATCCCTTTCGAGTTAAACATTCACATTCAACAAAAGTGGTAGCCCTAAGGCAAGACCAGAAGACTTAATGTCCACAGATTAAAGCCCTTCTCTGAGTAGTTTGTGTAATTTGGAGGAAAACCCGAGTCAACACATGGTTGGCCACAGTGGAGCAGAAAAGGAGTAGGCAACTTTCAGAGATTTGGTACACGGCACTACATCTACACATCTAGGCCAGAACACTCCCTACATCAAGATTGGTTTGACAAAAATGATGAGGAAATTCAGAAGCTGCTAAAGGACAAGTGAAAACTCCACAAGGGTTTAGTTCATCCATCTCTAAGAAAGCAGCTTTTAACTCCATCACAAGAATAAGTAAAGCTTACAGAGATGCAGGATTCTTGACCCAGTAAGAGGGCAGATGAAACTCAGTATTATGCTGATAATAACAATTCAAAGCACTTTTATGATGCCCTAAAGGCTATTTAGGGACCAAAGACCTAGGATGCATCCCAACAACTCAGTGCTGATGGAGCCACATTGATTAGTGATAAGGACATGATCCTGGAGAGATGGGCTAAACACTTACATAGCATTCTCAACAGACTGTCATCAATCAAATAGGTTGAAGTCAATTCTTTTCTAGCCAAACTTCCAACAGAAGAAGAGGTTTTAAATGCCATTAGGATTCTCTTGTGTGGCAAAGTGCCAGGTTCTGATTCTATTTCAGCTGAGATTTACAAGAGAGGGGGTCTACTGTTCATATAAAAGCTAATGAAAATGTTCCAGGTTATATGGCAAGAGGACATTATCCCCCAGGAGTTCAATGATGCTTTATTTGTCCATCTCTATAAAGGAAAAGAAAATAAGTTGTCCTGCAACAATCATGGAAGGGTCTATGCTTTAGCATTGCCAGTGAGATTCTTGATAGAGTCCTCCTTAATACCTAGAAGATACGTCATCTACCTGACGACCAGTGTGGCTTCAGAAAGGGCTGAGGAAATGTCAATAAAGTGTTTGCTGCCCAGTAACTCTAGGAAAAAAGCCAGAAGCAGAACAGAGATCTGTATACAACATTTGTCAATTTGACCAAAGCCTGTGACATTGTCATTCATGAGGGTTTGAGGCAAAATTTGGTTGCCAGGAAAAGTGCATCAATATCAGTTAAAAGTTCTACAATATCTAGCTCTACCAGATCTCAAATTGTATTATAAAGCAGCAATTATCAAAACCACTTGGAACTGCCTAAGAAACAGAAGGGTAGACAAATGAAATAGGCTATGTACTCAAGACATAGTAGGCAATGAATATAGCAAACTACTATTTGATAAACCCAAAGACCCCAGCTCCTGGGATAAGAACTCACTGTTTGACAAAAATTGCTGGGAAAACTGGATAAAAGTGTGATGGAAACTAGGCATAGACCAATGCCTGACACTATACATAAGAATAAAGTCCAAATAGGTACACGATCTAGGTATAAAGATTGATACTATAAGCAAATTAGTGGAGCAAGGAATAATGTATTTATCAGATTTGTGGAGAAGGGAAGAATTTTTGACTAAAGAAGAGATAGAAAGCATTATGAAGTACAAAATGGACAATTTTGATTACATTAAACTGAAAAGTTTTTGCACAACCAAATCCAATGCAACCAAGATTAGGAGGGAAGCAGAAAACTGGGAAAGAATTTTTGCAGCTAGTGTCTGTGATAAAGGCCTCATTTCTAAAATATATAGAGAACTGAGTCAAATGTACAAGAATACAAATCATTTCCCAATTGATAAATGATCAAAGGATATAAGCAGACATTTTTCAGAGGAAGAAATTAAAGCTATCTATAGTCATATGAAAAAATGCTCTCGATCACTATTGATTAGAGAGATGCAAATCAAAGCAACTCTGAGATACCACGTCACACCTATCAGATTGGCTAACATGACAAAACAGGAAGATGATAAATGTTGGAGAAGATGTGGCAGAATTGGAAAACTAATTCATTGTTGGTAGAGCTGTGAGCTGATTCAACCATTCTGGAGAACAATTTGGAACTATGCCCAAAGGGTTACAAAAATGTGCATACCCTTTGACCCAGAAATACCACTTCTAGGATCATAAAAATGGGAAAGGGTCCCACATGTACAAAAATATTTATAGCAGCACTCTGTGGTGGCCAAAAACTGGAAATCAAAGGGATGTCCATCAACTGGGGAATGGCTGAACAAATTATGGTATATGGTTGTAGTAGAATACTATTGTGCTATAAGAAATGATGAACAGGAAGACTTCAGAGAGGCCTGGAAAGACTTATATGATCTGATGCTGAGCAAAAGGAGCAGAACCAGGAGAACTTTGTGCACAGCAACAACCACAGTGTGCAAGGATTTTTTCTGGTAGACTTAGAACTTCATTGCAATGCAAGGACTTAAAAAATTCCCAATGATCTTTTCAGGCAAAATGCCTTCCACATCCAGAGAAAGAACTATGGAATTCAATTGCAAATTGTAGCAGATCATTTTCTTTTGTATTTTTGGTTTGTTATATGATTTCTCCCATTCATTTTAATTCTTGTATACAAGATGACTATGGCGAAAATGTATTCAATAGGAAAGTACGTGTAGAACCTATATAAAGTTATACACTGTCTTGGGGAGGAAGGTGGGAGGTGGGAGTAGGGAGAGGGAAGAAGGGAAAGAAAAAAATCTAGTTTGTATGGTAGTGATTGTGGAACACTGAAAATAAATAAATAATAATAAAAGTTCATTAATATATTATCAATATCAATATCATGAAAAGTTTATCAATTTCATGATGACGTGCTCGCACAAGTTCTGCATAATGGATGATACTCTCATGCTTTCACAGTTACCAGTGGGGTAAAGTAGGGCTGTTTGTTCACTCTCGTGCTTTGTAGCATGATGCTTTCAGTGACATTGTCAGACACCTTCAACAAGGACTAACACAGCATCAAGGTCAGCTACCACACTGGTGATAAATTATTTAACTTGAAAAGCTACAAGTCAAGACCAAGGTGGAGAGAAAGTTGGTGCCTGACTTTTTGTTCACAGATGATTATGCACTCAATGCAGACTCTGAGGCTGAGTATAAGAGTATGGATCACTTCTCTGGATCATTTGTGTTAATTTTGGCCTGACAATCAGCACCAAGAAAACAGGTTCTCCACCAGCCAGTACCACACCTCCATATGAGGAACCATTGGTTACAACAAATGGAGAGATTTTGAATGCCATGGATCAAAGTTCACTTACCTTTTCAGTATATTTTCCAGGTATGTACACATAGATGATGAGGTTTATACATGCATTGCCAGAGCTAGCTCAGTGTTTGGGAGGCTCCAAAGGAAGGAAAGTGTGAGAAAATATTAGGCTGCCTATGAAACTGAAGGTCTACAGAGCTGTTGTGCTGACCTCATTGTTGTATGCCTGTGAAACCTGGACAGTCTACATTCCATGCTAGGAAACTGAATCACTTCCATTTGAATTGCCTTAGAAAGATTCTGAAGATCATCTGGCAAGATGAGATAACAGACACTGAGGTCCTTTCTGGAGCTGAACTGCCAAGCATTCAAACTCTGCTGCAGAGTACAACTCTGATGGGCTGGCCACGTTATTCAAATAACAAATATATGTTTTCCTAAAAGGCTATTTTGCAAAGGCAGATGCTCACATGGTGGTCAGAAGAAGCAATATAAGGTCACTCTCAAGGTCTCCCTGAAGAACTTGAGAATTAATTGTGAGACATGGGACACCAGCATGAGACTACCCAGCATGATGTGCCCACATCAATAATGGAGCTATGCTCTATGAGCAAAGTAGAATTGCGGTTGCTCAAAAGAAATGTGAGACACACAAATTTAGAGACTTTCTCCACTCCAAATGTTCATATGGACTATGTGTACCTGATCCGAGGTAGAGTCTTCTGTTCAGTCACAGTTGGACACATTATTACTTGATCCCAAGGTGGTGATGTCATTTTGGTCCTCTTCAAGCACAAAGGACACAAACCAACCAACCAGTTAGCTTACACAATGGATAGAGCACCAGGTCTGAAATCAGGAAGAACTGACTTTAAATTGAGCCTCACACACTTACTATCTGCCTAACCATGAACAAGTCATTTAATTTCTGTCTGTTTCCGCATTTGTAAAACAGGAATAATAGCATGTACCTCCCAACTTGACCAGCAGAGGCTGGTAACCTCTCAGGGGCATTATAACTCAAGGCACTAACTCAGGTAAGTGGTAACACTGAGATGCAAGACCAAGTCTCAAGTCCAGTCCTATTTCCATTACCCTTCTCTCTCCCCCAATAAGGAACCAAGGCTATGAGTGTGAAAGTGGCAGGACTCAAGTGGCATTTTAAGTTTAATCCCATGTTCAACAGCGTTCATGAGATTTCCTTTGGCTCAGCTTGCATCAGGTTTTTTCCCCAATCTTTAACCTTCCAGATGACCACATCTCTACAAGGATAGAAAGGTGTTAAACATACATGGCATTCAAATTAAAATAATCTTGGTAAACAAGACACAGAATTTGCAGGAAAGATAATCTATATTTCTCCAAACACAATTATCTCAGGCCTAAATAAATATTGGACTCGGTTTTAGCTGTTTCTCTATTGCCAAAGGAAAGTGGAGATTTGAAGCAATTACTCAGATAATTCCAGTCTTGTCTCATAAGTATCTAGCTATAATTTTAGAGACTAGATTCTGGGGAAAAGAAAAAGAATCCGTAACCTAATTACTGAATGTAAAATTAATGTTCCTTCCAAAGGTTTCTTTTTTTTGCAGTGAGGCATTCCCAGGGTTTTCCTTAACCTTTCACAAGTGCTAGTTTCTTCAAGTTGCCATGTTCTCCATGGAAAAATTCCCAAGAGGAAGACAAAGAAACTGTCAGCTTGAGGGAGGAAGTATTTCTTTTTGAAATGAAGATTTAAGGTCAAAAACAATCTCATCAAAAGTCATGTCCCTAAATATACATTACCATCACTTAACTCAGCTGGAAAGAGAGGAAAAAAAAGGTCTGGAACCCATCAAATGAAGGGTTCATTTCCATAAGTTGTAGCTGCTTGCTTTTACTTTCAGATCTAAAGCTCTCTTTTAGGATATAGCTGCTAAGGTTTGGGTATTTGTGTTTGTTTGTTTGTTTTTGGTGGGGGGGTTGGTTTTTTTTTCCTGTTTGTCATACCTACCTTAGGAAGAAAAGGAAATGGAAAATCCTAACAGCTTACTTTCTGTACATCACTGAACAGTTTGTAACTCATCCATTGTTTGACTTGATCGTCACAATAACCCCATGAAGTAAGAATTATTTTGGCCTTTGTGTGGGTGGGTAGATGAAGGAGCTGAGTCTTATAGAGAGATTAAGTGACTTCTTGCTAAAGGTCACCACTTTTGAGCGGTGGAACTCGGACTCAAGTTCAGGTCTTCTGATTTGAAGTCCTTCCTTCTTTACCCACCATCCTTCCAAACAAAGTTAGTTCTTTGGCCCATCTGTAGACTTGCCAAAAAAATATCAGTTCCTGAAGGATGAACTTGCATCCAAAATTATAGTGGAGGCACCTTATAGTATCCTTTTTTGTCCCTGCTTGGAAGAAAAACTCTAAAAAGACCTAATCACAGCCTATGCCTGTCATCTGCTCATCAAATTACCTGTGATGAACATGGAATCTGCACCTCTGATTGCAGTTTTAATTCATTCAAAAAGAGTTGCTGATTGCTCACTATGTTCAAACACATTAAGCAGAGAGCAAAGTCTTCAAAAGTAATGGCTCTCCTTTACAAAAAAAAAGACAAAAAAACAAACAAACCACAAAACCAGGAAACTTTGGTCTTTACGCTTCAGAAAACTATGCCAAGGAATATTTGACTTATAGGAACTGGAGGAACTACACAGAGAGTAGGGCCCTCTCTCTGGGTGGTCTCACTTCAGAGCTGGCTTTCTTCACTCTTGCTAAGGCTGCACTTTCCATAAGATCTCACCATGGGCAACCCTTCTAAATGGATGGATGATTTACTGCTCTTCTCTCTAGCTTAATAAGAACCAGTCAGGCAATAAATTACACATTTGAGTTTTTTGCCTGAGCAGATATTTCAAGCTGCCTGAAAATGTATTCATTAAGGAAGGTTGAACTATTTATCTAAATGAAAAATGGTAAAATGTAGATGCTGGAAATGCCAACAAACTCTTGGGTTGCTGAGTCCTAAACCTATACCATTGGCCTTAAGCCCTTCTGTCTAGTGAGCAGGATTGTAACTAGGGCAGGACGCAAAGAGAGAAATGTAGAGGGTGCTGACAGCACCAACTTCTTCCCCTACCAGGTCCCACACATGTTGGTGACAGCATGGGCTTCATGTGCCTTCCTCCCCATTAGAAATGCCATAGCATTCTATGTTGGATTTCTTTCCTCTGACCACTAAACCCCAGGGATGTGCTGGTAAATGTTTGACAATTGACTGTGTAGCTAGGGGTGGGGTGGGGAGGAGAAGCACACATAATATACTTTGGAGTTTAATCTGTGTAAACATTTTTATATTAACTTTTTTAAGCATAGACAATTAGCAAAACAATGAATTGTAGTGATTGCCACTTTCAGAGATGTACATGCTCACTTTGGAAATTTAACAGTTTGCTTTAGTGAGCTGGTAGAAACTGACTCCAGTACACCTTTCTAGACCCAACTCTAGATATTTGCCCTAGGTTCGATAACTTCTACTTACTATTTTGCTAAGAAGAAAACTGCTTATGTTACTCTCAAGCAGTATCTATACCATCCAAGGAGATGATGCAATTACCTGGTAATTAATTATTCAGATAAAAACAATGAACTTAAGGAGATAGCATTATCTAGTGGAAAGAATTTTTAACTAAATCCTTGGAGTATTGACTTTCTAAAAGCTGGAATAAATCATGAGCCCCAATTTCCTCTTCCAGAAAATGAGATACTTGACCTAGGTTACTTCTGAGGCCCTTTTGAGCTCTGATTCTATACATTTATGAAGCCTCAGTTCTTATGTTTAGAAAATATGAAATATAACTGAGTCTAATTACTTCATTGTTGTTGTAGATCAGGGTTTCTCAAACGTTTTGCGCTGCAGACCCCTTTTCATTTTGCATGGCCTGAGGGCAAAGTACACATGCTTTGTGTTCAGAACCAAGGCTGCAGTGAGGTTTCCAGATGCAACATGGGCAAGCGTTGCCAGAACCACTTCAGAATTATTAAATGTTTTATTTTTAATTCATTTTTGATCATTCATTTTCAGAACCCTTGTACTGTTGCCAAATTGTTCATGACTCCCTGTGGGGTCATGACCCACAGTTTAAGAAGCACTGTTCATGCATGAATTAGTAGAGCAGGCAACAATAAATAAAATCCTGAAGGGGGGAAATATATTAGGGAAGAGGAATAGTGGAGAATTTTTTAAAAAAGGAAATGCTGAATTAGATAAAAGTATATAACCTCAGTGCTGGAAGAGATCTCAGAAGTCATCCAGTCTAGCAGAACAAGCCTAATTCCATATAATAACCATTAACTATCATCTCTCTGAAATGGAGTTCTAAGCCTTTATCGATTGAGTTCATGTTGCAGCCCCATCCTCAGTAAACACTAGTAATTCTCGATTACCTCTAGAATCTATGGTCCACCTTCTAGTAGATATTGTCTATTTTCTCTTCTTCACAAATAATGCATAAACTAATAAATATCTTTGTACTGGTTGTTTCCATATTTGAAATGCGTCTTCTCCTCCTCTCTTCCTCTTAGGACTCCTGTTTTCCTTCAAAACTCTACTCAAGGATCACTTACTGTAGGAGACCTCTCCTGATCCCCCCCTTCCCTACTGAGAGCTATCTTGTATTTATGTATTTGTACATATATACACATCATCTTCCTTCAAAAGAATATAAGCTTCTTGAGGGTAGGACTTGTTTCTTTGTATTAACTGAGCCTAGCACAGTGCCTGGCACATAATACTGATTTAATACATTTTAATTGATCAATCCACTTAAGCCATGGTCCTAGCTCTTCCTGAATCTTCTTCTTGCCTCCAACATACTTAAAAAAAAAAAAAAAAAGACACCAGCTACATTTTCTTTCAGAATGTTGAGTTTGTCGATGACATGGGAGTGACTGTGTATTAATTTTCTCCAGTGGAAAGCTTCAGACAAAAAAAAAAAGATAAAGATTTTCTGGTCCAATGGGAATGAATGTCAAGTTTTCAAGCATAATTCTGTATGTGTGATTTTTATGAGCAGTTAAAAGGATCATGCCCTGAAAGGATCAAATCAAAATCATTCATTGATATTTACATTCATACTATAGACATCTAAATTTTGTCAGACATTTTTAGAGCATCTAATGATGCCAGCCCGTCATGGAGCCACAATCTTTATCACCTAGGAGTTTACAGGCTAGCTGTCATTTTCACTAGTGGTCCCCCTCAAAAGCCCTGTGGATCAATCCAAGTTGTTCTCTATTTCTCTTCCAACTCTTCTGTTATTACACTTGATATTCTGAGCCCTTGGCCTTCTGGGTCTTCCTACCCAAGCCTACTATCTCTTTCCCTCTCTGTTCTTGGCTGGCTCTCACTTTGGACGCATCTAATAAACATCAATTCAAATTAAGCTGACAACATTTAGTGAGTTATCCATCCCTCATAGGATAAGCATATATACTTGAACCCAGAGGAGTCAATTTCTAATGATAGTATTTCAGGCAACAGCTATAAGCTGATGACCTGGTGAGGGAGATCATTTTGGTCAGGGATGCGTGGGAGGGAGAGTTCTCACAGCCTCCAAATCGGTAGTAACCTATCCATCAAGTCGTCATAGTATTGCTGCCATTATACTGATCCTCCTAGCCACGTTCCCAAAGTATCTGGAAAAGTTTCCTTTTAGATTAATTAACTAAGGCAAAGGAGGATAGGCAGAGAAGTTCCTGTTATTATTTTTAATTTATGGAATAAAATAAGCATTTCCATAACATAGTATAATAAGAAAGATGATTGCACATGAAACTGCAAATCTACTATGCCCAACTTGCTTTTCCTTTCAAATATACAATAGTTATCATGTAAATTTTTCCATTTTTCTCCCCTCTCCACCCTTTTCCCCTCCTGCCCTAGAGATGGCTATCATTAGACACTATACTTACTTCTAAATGTACTTCTACCTATCAGTTCTTTCTCTGGATGCAGACAGCATCTTTCTTCATATTTAGGGTTAATTTGTATATTTATAATAGTATTAATACTAGTTATAGCAGTTCCTGACAAAGCTAGAAATCAGATGGGTGGAGCAAGGCCATACTCCCAAGGAGGAAGAGGGGACAACCTCTTTTGACTGATCCACCATTCCTTCAACTTATCTCAAAGTTACCCTAGCCATGACACCTCTCTTGAGGGCAAGGGTCAGGTGTCTCTGGAGGCTGGCATCTCCTTTCTGGCCATACTTCTGACTTTCTGGACTTCAGCACAATGAATCAGCTGCTGCCTCCCCTAGAACCTCTATCTAGGACATATCCTTCCCCACCCTTTCTCCCTTTGTGGTGGCCCTCTGGCTGCTACCACTGGAGAGTGACCCAGGCTGGTCAACCTTCTTTCCTCCCCTACTCTGCTTCTGATTATCCTCCAACGTCATGCTTTTGAATGATTCCCTTCAACTTCCTAATCCCCTTTACAGGATCTTTTCATGTGTTGTCTTCCCCCTTAGAAGGTAAGCTCCTTGAGGCAGGACTTATTCTTCTGTTGGATGGTACTTAAAGCTCAGTGTAATGCTTGGCACATTAACAAATGCTTGTTGGTTTACCTTGCCACAGCTACACCCAGGGTGGAAACTTTCTCTGTATTGCTTTGCTCCATCCCAACTGACTCCATCTCAAACACAGTTTTCAATAGTTAATGGCTCAGGTCCATGACATAAGATCATAGAGCTAGAGCTAGAAAGGACATCAGAAGCAATCTTCTACCCCTCTTCACTTATAAATGGGGAAACTGAGGCTCCGACAGAAGCAATTTGCTCTAGCTCTCACAAATAGAGGATGTCAGCGCTAATTTGAACTCAGGTTCAACTGCCACCTTTCTTCTACTCTGGGTCAATCTCTATGAGAGACCTCTTTTGTTTTAAAGGCAATAGCAATTCATTCACAAATGTTAATAGACAGCAAATGAAGTTTACAAAGGGGAAAAATGTTTGGTTTGGGGAGTCAACCGTGACACTCAGACTACAGTGCTTACAGAAGAGGGCTTTTCAGGAGCAGAGATGGTTGGAAACTGCTGATTCCTTTTGAGGAATGAAACATCAGCCTGATTCTTGAATGCAAACCACCCACATGCTGGGAATCTGAAGTAGTTGCCCTTAGAAACAGAAACAAACTACTGCCCAATTTTGAAGCCTTGTTCACTGTTTAGGAGAGAAAACCAGGAGAGAACTTTCCAGGGCAAAGCACAGGTTAAAGGCACTTAACTACCCAGAGGGAACAGAGATTTTACCTGTTACAGGGCAAAATATGGACATTACACTTAAAAAAAATTTTTTAACTGAATACACAAGTTTATTGGCTATATAACCCAAGACAAAAAAAGTCCCTTTGATATGAACCAGCATCAGAAATCAGTTGAATGTCTAATATCTACTCAGAACTTTATGACCCCCTGGGCTTTCTTTGCTCAGAACTGTGTACCATTGGAGTAGGTTATATTTTGACTGATTTGGTAAATGTGTTAGTCCATCAACTGGGCTCCCTGGATGTCACTGTCACCACATTAATCTCCCCTTCAGTAAACTCATAGGAAAATACAAAATGAACACCAGGTTACATTGGATTCCCCTTACCATATGGACTGGTCTTGAGTATATAAGGTAAGGCTTCTATCATTCCCAGGCAAACTAAGGCAGCTGGTGGTGCAATGGATAGAGTGCTAGGCCTCCAGTCATGATCTGAGTTAAAATTTCTGCCTCTGACTGCTGTGTCAACCTGAGCAAATCACTTGACTTTCATGAGCCTCCATTTCCTGGTCT
Source organism: Notamacropus eugenii (assembly GCF_028372415.1). Lineage (NCBI taxonomy): Eukaryota > Metazoa > Chordata > Mammalia > Diprotodontia > Macropodidae > Notamacropus > Notamacropus eugenii. Next base: position 192,416,963 of record NC_092872.1, read on the forward strand.
GTAAACTAGTCACTGAAGGAACAGAATTTCAACAAGTGTAGCTATCCAGTGACTCTTGGCTTGGGGGATGAGGTGAATGTGCAGAAACAGGAAAACCTGGACAAGGTTGGAAAAGAGCAAATTGTCCGGTCTGGCTGAAACCCAGGCTGCTTGAAGGGAGTGTGTGTGAAATAGGGCTTGAAATCTTGTCAGCAAACTTGTTCCTTCTTGGCAGTTTCTGGGATTCTGTGCTGTCCTTTAAACAGCACCATATGTCTTCCCTGCAGGTAAAAACTTCCTGCTGAGAGGACTGACAGGTTGCTGCCAACTGGGAGAGGATGGAATTCTTGACTCCAAAGCTTATGTTTTATTCCAAGGACAATAGGGAGTCACTGAAGGTTTTTGAGGAGGAGTGTCATGATCACACCTTCTTTAGGAAGATTCCCTTGGTATCTAGGTGAAGGTTGGACAGGAAGATTAGGTAGGAGTCTATATAATAGTGCAGGAGAGTCCAAACTAGGGTGACTGCAGTGCAAATCAAAAAGTAAGGACAAACAGAGACGAGATTGTGGAGGATTTACATGTGGAGATGGATGGAAAAAAAGAGACAGAAATGAGTCCAAGGTTTTGAGTCTGGACGACTGGGAAAATAGAGACACCAAAGACAAAAGAAATAGGGAAGAAAGGCAGATTTAGGAGGGAAGAGATAAGTTCAGTTTGGGATGTGTTATATTTGTAGGGTTGGCAGGATGTCCCTGTGGAAGTATCCTGAAGGTCATTTGACACATCGTTCGAGAGGTTGAAGAAAAGGGGGTTAGATTTCTAGATTTGAGTCATCTGCCCCAAGTGGTAACTAGAGGTACATGAGGGGATGAGAGAGAAATGAGCTAAATCAGAGACTTTTGGAGATCTCTCATACTTAACAAGTGGGGAGTGAAGGAGATCCATTGAGAGAGGTCAGAAAGATGTGGTGAGAGAAGGAGAAGCAAGAAATAAGAAGTCAAGGGGAGGGTTAATGGGAAGGAGTCAATAATGCCAGCCATTGAAAGATCAAAGGGAACACAGCACTGACCTTGTGTAAAATCAGGAAGTCTGCCTTTAATGTCCTTTCATCTCTGTTTCCCTTTTTCTGAAAGATGCTGTCCTCCCAATCCCTGCAAACTCAAGCATTCTCTCCTATTGTCCCCCTCTCTTCCCCCAATTGCCCATAGCACCAGTGCTCTGTTCAGTTTTTCCTCCTTGGAATAGTCTAGTTTCAAAATTCTACCTTCCCCACCCCCACCTCCATACTTCTTTAGGTCCCATCTTTGAACTTGCTATCCCAGAGGATACTCCTTCACCCTAAAAAAGGACTAGCAGACTACAGCTTAATATATTACCCCTCCCAGAATTATTTGAATTTAGCAGTAAGCTTGTTGGTGGCAATGTCAACCTCAAAGGTGGTAATGCCTTAATTCAGTGGTAGCGATGAAAGATTTCTCTTTAATGGTGAATTCACAGCCATATAGGAGCAACTCATTCGGAAAAATCTTTGGGGTAGTAGAATCACACCAATCACACTATCTACTATGCCTGAATAAAACAGACCCTGTCTAAAGATGCCTGAGTTCTCCAGGCACCAAAGTCCTATTTTCTCTAATGGTCACTGGCAGACTTCTCAAAAAGATCAAAAGGCTGAGAAAAGCAGAGCTTAATGCCCAGAGAATGAGATGAACGGATGGTAGGTTTTTCCCATGGCTCTGTTCTTTACCCTGGTCTTTATTTGCCAGTAAGTTTTACAATTCACAGACTGGAGAGGGCCTAGAAGTGAAGAGACCCCACCCATCCAATCTGCCAAACTCAGGGCATATGCAGGGCTCTTGTCACTTTTTTTGGTCACACCTGTTTGTACTATAGGACTAAGTCCAGTCCGGATTAACTGTTTGCCTTGCTGAGGAAGAGGAAGGCTAGTATGACTTTCTTTGTTTGATGTTGCTAATTTATTTGAAAAAATAAAACCACAGTTTCCACAAAAACCTTTTAGATATGACTAGACTGCACCGTCTCCCCAAAGCAGTGGGGGCTAGGGTCTGATGAGAGAGACAGGGTGACAGGAACCAATGAGGCATGAAGGAAGTAGCAGTGTGACCAGAAAGAAAAACAGCCAGAGAACAACATTAGCCATTCTGTTTAGCTTCTGATAGCTCCCTAAAGAAAGCCTTTTTAAACCTGGAGAGTGGCATCCACCCAGCAGCTCTGTCTGTCTCTGCCTCCCTCCTTCCCCTCTTTCTGTCCCCTCTGTCTTCTATGCATAGCTCAGTTTCCCTTTGTGCCTCCTTTTCTTTGCAGCTCTGGCTTCTGCTTATCTCTCCATTTCTTTCTTTGGAATGTCTCCTTTTTGTCTCCTTACTCATCCATCTCTGCCTCTGTTTTTTTTCTTTCTTACTTAGGTGTCTTTTATTTTGATCTTTGCTCTGTATCTCTGCTAGTTCATGTCTCTCACTGTTTGAATCCAACTTCATGACTCCTCCATCTCCATTTTTTTCCCTTCTGTCTCCTCTCCCCTTTTCTCTGTCTCATCCATCTGTCTTTCGCTCTCTCACGCATTTTAACTAGGTCAAACCAGACAAACAGGGGCTAAGTTCTACATTCAAAGACTTGTTGACACCTATTTATAGTGAGGGTGATTAGCAACCACAGAGCTTTTTGGTTAATCAAACAGGCATGAGGTTCAGTGCCAGTAAGCTAAGAGGCTTATTACTTGGAACTGGCTCCAGTGAATTCTGCTGGAAGCCAGCCTCCTGTCTCAGACACCCAGGCAGGTGCCTATTTTAGTGGATTCACTGAGATTGATAAGAAATGGGAGGGTTTTTATGTGTCTTGTGGTGGCAGTGAGGATGGTGATGATGCCAGCTTGAGAATTAATTCACCTCAGGTTTTGTAAATTTAAATTTGGGGAGGTATTTTTGAATGTCATTCATTTGGTTGATGGTTTGGAGTTTTGTTTTGTTTTGTCGGTCTGCTAATTGTAGAGTATGGGAAGATTCTGAAATTGAAAGCAGGGTAGTACTTATGTTAGATTGAGATGCTGAACCTGCAGTCACAGACATTGGCTTGTCACTTATTCTCTCGGAAGTTCAGTTTCGTCATCTTTAAAATGGTCACAGTAGTCCCTGCTTCGCAGAATCAAATGAGAAAGTGCTTGACTAGAAATTCAAGGTATATAAATGACATTTGTCATTATTAGGTTGAACAGAAACCAAGAAACCCAAAGGATTCTCAGTTTTCGGTTTAGTTCTACAACTAATCAACTTTTTACATAAGATAAAATCACAAGTTCTCCTTGCTATGGTTCCTTGATGTATTTAATGCTGATGCCCTGATCCTCCCTGGTTCTGGAGCATGGCACAAGAAGCTTCTAATGTTCACAGTCTACAAAGAATCCCAGCGCAGGGGAAAAGGAAAGGAAGTAAAGTCTTTCTCTATGTGACAATCCCTCAAAACCTGGAACTATGCTGATACTCAATGCAGAACGTTCAAAAAGCTGGAAGAAATTTCCCATGCTGTGCTGAGTCAGACCCCTCGTCTATTCAACTCAGCATTATGTCATCAACAAGGACACCATCAGATGGTTTGTGGGACAGTATGATCATTTTCAAAAGATTAAAAATGTCGCTTTCCAGATAGATCTATGATCCTCTGAACTACCACCCTGTAATAGTCTCCCCCATGAGTTTATTGAAACCATGCTAAAGCAAAGATTAGAGTATTTAAATGTTGAGATGTTGATTAGCAATAGAATCTCTTTTGATGATTCAAAAAGAAAAGACTTTGAAATAAATGGTCTTATGGCCAAGACCAGGGGTGGGGAACTTGTGGCCTCAAGGCCACATATGGTCCTCTAGATCCTTGGGTGCATCCCTTTGACTGAGTCCAAGTTTTACAGAACAAACCCTTTTATTAAGGGGATTTGTTGTGTGAAATTTGGATTCCGTCAAGAGGCCACACTTGAGGACCACATGTGGTCCTGGCCAAGACCCTTAAAAAATGTCAATTACAGACCACAGTGGGAGGTAGGATGGGGTAAAGGAAAGAGCACTGGACTTGGATTTAGGAAAGACCTCAGTTCAGATGCTGCCTTTGATACTTCCTAGTTGTGTGGCTATAGGCAAGTCACTTAACCTTGCGCGCCTGTTTCCTCATCTCTATAATAGACCAAAAAATGCCTCTAGCACCTGCTCAGAGGATTGTTATGAGGATGAAATGAGATCATGTACATAGAATGCAGGGACAATAAAGCAACACGATGTAACTTGTTCACAGAATAGGACAACTATCCGGTTAAATCCAACGAGTGCCTACTGTTTCCCTGATATACAAGAGAACAGCAATTGCTCACCATATTGTTAACTCACCTCATCATTTCTAGATGCCAGTAGAGATTGAGTTGTTTGGTTGGCTTTTTTTTTAAGTTTCAGGGGGCCACACAGTAAGCATCTAATAAATGCTTATTGATTGACAGATAAATAAATGATTTGGTCTGAAAAATATTCATATTCATGCAATGAATCCAAATGTAACTGTAAAATACTGTTAGCTCTTTCAGGAAAAGATGTACAGCCTACATATATGTGGAGTATGTATACATTACATCACGGTGTGGATAGAATGCTTAATTATTGCATTCAAGTTTTAAAAGCTCAGTTAGAGGTGGTTATAGCCATCTGAAAATAGCATTTCCAGTGGAAAGCACAATGTAATTATGAGCAGATAAAAAGCAAACTGTAATAAGTAATAAGGTTTCTTAGAAATAACCAGAGAAGCTACCAATGCATATCCAAGATTTCAATTTCTTATCATAGCAAATTTCATTATTATTCCTTCTCTTAATACAGTGCCAAATCATAGGTCCATTTCAAACGCATGTGTGCTCTTACCTTTTTGTGTGCTAAGAGAACTGCAGATGCTTTCAATATGTATTAATGGCTTATGCAGATTATAGACCACCAGAATTTGATTATTCAATATCCCAGCATCTCCAAGGGTGAGTCTATTCACTGGCCCTACCTTTCAGTCTCCTGGTACAATCATTAGAATCAGGCTTATTCCTCTGATTGAAAACCTTTCAAATTTAAAAAGCATATAGTTATTTTATACCTTCTGCTGAAATTACCCTTTCAGAATTCTGCAAGGTAATGTGAAGCTTTTTCAATCCACTTTTCTTTAATATCAATAATAGATTTTTGTCTCTCAACTATACAAGCAGGAATTGTCTTTCTCATTCAGTTAATATGCTACAGTTTGTTAATCACTTTTTTTCATTAACTCATGAGGAACTCGGACTAGTGGACACTTTATAACAATCACATTCTGAACCTGCATTCAGACAAATTGGTTTGAAGTGAAATGTGAGCTTTGGGTATTTGCAAAGTTGGCCAGAAGTCTAGTAAATTGGGACCTTTTGGAAGACAATTCTTCTCCCATCCCCCCAGAAAAATATTAATATAGCTATACATAACTACATAATATTGTTCTAGGCAGACAGATCTTACAATTAATTTCTTGCTCAATTTCAGCACTATCTGTTTGCATTTTCAGGGATTCTACAGCTGAGACTTGGAAAATATGTGGGAAAGTAGGCAGTTACTTTTCTCCCAAATGCTGTGCCGGGCTCAGTCACCCCTAGCAATCATCCCCAAGTAATCTCACTGTAATTAACTGACCCTGTAGTAATCTTGTTTTCAAGATGACATTTCCTTGGCACGAATTATAAGTCATCTAATTAATGTTCTCTAGGGTTGCTTCCCAAACCTGAATGAAAGCCCTTCTGAACACAGTAGGATCTGTAAGGCTTGGTCAAGGGGCCACTTGTGTGTTTGTCATCCCTGGGGTCACACGGAGGAGTCTCCCAAATGCCTTCTCTGAACTCCTGCCACACAATTTAGCACTCCATCATATACGGCCTTGTTTTCTTCACTGTTGTTGGGCATGTCATGGTCTCATACACCAACCCCTATTCCTTCTTGATTCTTACCCCCACACACACAACCTTCTGCAGTGACTAATGGCACAGGAACTCATGGCTGGCCAGCAGGAATGGGGGTGGGGAGCGGCAAGTAGAAGAGCAGGGAGCAGGCAATCTCTGGAGAAAGTCAAAAGTGAATATGATATAACCACCGAGCTTCTGATGCTCAGGGAGTAAGTGTGCCAAACAAGGTCACAGCAATGAGAGATTCAGAAAGAAGGAACAGAAAGAGTCTCTCTCCATTCCTGGACTGGTCCTTCAGTCCATCAGTCAATCAGTGAGCATTTGTTAAGCACCTATTATCCTGTGTTAGGTGTTAGTAAGACAGTTCCTACCCTGAAGGAAATTACAGTATATAGGAAGAGGGAGGGAGTAAATGCAAAATGTTAGAAAGTAAATATAAGATTTTGGGAAGGCTTGAGGAAGGAAGGTGGACTTGGGAGTAGAGCTCAGGACATGCATAGAAGGGGTGTTGCTTGAGCTGAGCTTTGAAGGAAACCTGATATTCTAAGAGGTGGAGGTGAGAAGGGAGTGGTTTCCAGCCATGGCAGACAGACACAAAGGCATGGAGATGGGAGGTGGATTATCATGTATGAGCACCAGCAAATACTCTGTCTGGTTTGGTTGGACTTTGCAGTGTATGAAGGGGAGTAATGTGCAATAAGCCTGGAAGAGTAGGCTGAAGGCAGATTGTTCAGGGATTTAAGTGCAAAACCCAGGAGTTTATATTTTATCCTAGAGACAATGGAGAGCCACTGGAGCCTTTTAAGAACAAGCAAAGGATGTGGGCAGAACTGTGGTTTAAGATATCATTTGCACAACTGTATGGAAGAAAAATTGGAGAGAGGAAAGATGAGGTCAGAACACTTATTAGAAAGCTATTGCAAATGTCCCACTGAGAGATGATGACAACCTTTAGGTTAGTGGACATATGAGTGGAGGAAGAAGACGTTGTAGAAGTAGAATCAATAACACTTGTAACTAATTGGATAGAAACATACATTGAGAGCTTATACAAGCCAACCAATGAGCTAGCCACAGAAAACCTCAGCATTGCAACCAGCAACATAACCACGAATAAGGAAAAGTGGCCAGAAGAGGATTCAGTACCCTGGATCTCAAGTTCTTTCCCTGCTCCAGAATGCCATGAGTAGAAATGTAGATGGAGGAACACTTGCTAGCTCCAAATGGGAGGAATGATACGAAAGTTTAAGTCTGAGCATATGAACTGTGTCCCAGGAACTCCTGGTTTTGAGATGTATCTATAGATTTGTTTGGGATTTCTTGGATTTGAGAAGAGCTTCTGAAATGAAATCTATCCAAGTAAATGTTTTGATATAACTAGTCTTATTCCTCTTGCTTCACTGGTCATGAGTACATGTCAAACCATGTTTTTGTGCTATGTTCATATGTTTAAAGGACACTGAACTACAGCAGGGAAGGGAAATGAGGAGGTGATTTCCAGCTGGGCTGAGATACTCATTGAGATACAGCTCAGACCTCTGGACTACTGAGGCCATCACTAGAGCTAGGAGATACAGCTAGACAACTCTCTGAGAACCATAAAGAGTTTGTTGTTGCTTGTTCTTCATTCTAGAAGAGGATCATGACATCAGGACAGTGAAGTCATGACTTGCCAGTGAATTGGATTTAAGTGAGGCAGGGCTGTACAAAGTCACCAGCCTCCCTTTCCCCTCCAGAGCCATCTGGGTCCAGTGGCCAGATATAGATCAGGATGACTGGAGATGGCCCAGGATGCAATGGAAGATCGTGGCCTTTTTTAAGTTAAACAGTTCTCAGTTTGACTGATGCAATGCCCATTCAGTGATTAAGGCTAGGTAAGAAATGAGGCAAAGAATGGCCCCTTTCACATAGTCAAAAAAAAAAAAAAACCAGTCTGGGAGAGAAGACCCTCAGGGTTTCTGGCCAAAACAGAAACAATTGCTATTTACATTCACTCTGAGCCAATCAGGGTCCAAACAAAAGAAGTAGGGCTTGGCCTGGGACCTATTGTTCACCAGCCTATGAGAGCCAGAGTGATTTGGGTTTAAGTAGTGATCCTTAAGAAAAAAGTTTCAGGGATGAAAATTGACAATCCTTTGAGCAGAGCACCCACAGGTAAGGATGTGATACCCTATGTGGACAGAGCTTGATATTTCCCCTTGAGCTCCCTTTAATATTAGAGTATGTAACTGCCACAGTGAGTGTGACCCTGCTAGCCACTGGTTTTCATCAATGAATAGGGTTAGACACATAAAGCAGCTTCTTCTAATGTTTAAAGTCTTACTTCCCCTACTATTGCTGGGGTTGTTCAGCCTTCATTCTCTAAGACACTGGATTTGGAATCGGATGATTTAGGTTCAATTAGGGCTTTGCTACTTACTACCTACATGCCCCTATGAAAGTCACTTAACCTGTATGGGCTTTAGGTTCCTCATCTGTAACGAGTATGTGGGAAAGAGTAGCTTTTAAGGTCCTTTTGTTGTTCAGGGTATCTGTCTCTTCATGACCCTGAGGATTGTAGCACATCAGTACTGTTCAGGGAGTTTCCTCAGTAAAGATACTGGAGTAGTTTGCCATTTCCTTCTCCAGTGGATTAGGACAAATGGAGGTTAAATAACTTGTTCAGGATCACACAACTAGTAGTGTATGAGGCTAGATTTGAACTCAGGTCATCCTGACTCCAGGCCCAGCACTCTATCCAAGTCATTTAGCAGCCTTTTAAATCCCAGGATCCTGTTCATTCTCTGTGTGTGTGTGTGTGTGTGTGTGTGTGTGTGTGTGTGTGTCTCTCTCTCTGTCTCTCTCACACACACATACATACACACACATACACATCCTTCTCAAACACATAGTACCTCGTACAACATGGGTGCTTAAGAAATATTTGTTGACTGATTTTATGTAGAGAATCTGATTGCCTTCATAAATGTCAGACAAGCAAAATGTAGCTTCCAACTAACTTTAGTCTATCTGTATCATGAATACTGAGTCATTCAACAGTTATGAAGAGCTTTGTTGTATGGAAAACATTGAGAGAGATGCCATAGGAAAGAGAAGTCACAGATACACCTCTGAATAAGTATATAATCTAACTGGGAAGACAACATGCCATATGTATGAACTCTTACAAAACATGTCACAAGTACCACATTACTTTGAAAGCTGAGCTAATGAGAGCTAAGGGGATGCAAAATAGAGAAGTAACTAGAATCAAGGCTTCTTTGAATTAAGCACATTCTAATCTGAATGAGGGGCTGTGACTGGCAGAGGGAGGAGGTAGCAGAAGCACAGATTTCAGTTGACAATGGACTTCAAGTTCTTCTAGTCCAATCCCATCATTTTTCAATCGAGGAGACCAAGGCCCAGAAAAATCAAATGGTTTTGCTTAGTGTCACAAAAGTAGTAAATGTCACAACTAAGAATTGAGCCCGAGTCCTCTGATTTAGTGCAAATCTAGTCCTCCTATAGCATGTAAAAGTAAGTGTGTACCCCACTTCCCACCTTAGGAGGTGCTCATTGGATTAGCTTGAGCGCAAGATTAATCCGGGATGTTTGAAAAAAAGGGGGCTAATGAAATGGAGTAAAAGATTTTGATGGCATGGCAAGCTGAAGAATTTAGTCAACCGAGAGTTGCTATAAGCTTTTTTAGAAGCAGGGCACAATGAAGACAGTGCTTGAGGAAATCTATTCTAGCAGTTGTTTGTAGCTAACTAGGTAAGCTAGCTAGAGACAGACAGCATTTATTATGTAATATATGTATGTATGTATGTGTGTATATATGTATGTGTGTGTGTGTGTGTGTGTGTGTGTGTGTGTATGCCACATGCCGAAGTTACAGATACAAGAAATAAGATGTTCCCTGTTCTCAAAGAGCTTACACAAGGGTAGACAAACTCCCCCTTTGGGGGAGGGGAAGAAGAGCCCAGACAGTGAGTTGATGCTGAAGTGAAGTGAATCATTTAACTTGTGTAGGTTTTAGGTTCTTCATCTGGAAAAGGGATGGAAGGGGAGAGTTGATCAAATGACTTCTATGGTCCTACCAGTTCTAAATCCTAGGATCCTGTTTCTCTCTCTCTCTCTCTCTCTCTCTCTCTCTCTTTCTCTCTCGCTCCCTCTCCCTCCCTTTCCAGCCCCTGACTGTGGCCCTTCAATCACATTGCATACTCAACAATCAGTAGAGCTTTATAGGTTTTATTGGTTCAGGGAATCTAGAGAAAAGATTTTTTTTTTAAAACAAGGTATTACATTTATACAGGTATGAAATGACCAGAACATGTTCTAAGGTGGTAATTACAATGTGGGAGTCAGAAGGAAAAGGTAAATTCCACACATTTGTAGGAAAGCAATAGGACTTGAAGATCACCTGGTTTGGTTTGGTTTTTAAGGACAAAAAGAAAAAGAAATCCAAGTGACTGCAATGAGCCAAAAAGGGACAGTCTTCTCTGAGTCTTGGCTGCCACGTAGAAGTGTAAAATGCCACTTCATACACTTACTATCTCAGTCCTCACTTTGGAGATGCTGGCACATTACATCTGCACAGTCTTTCCTTGTCTTTCTATGTTTCATATGCCTTTTTTAAAAAATTTACAGAGCTATGGAGATAGTCATCTTGGTATTTGCTTTGCAGTAGCCAGCAATGATTTTCTCTCACACTTGTTGGATTTGACCAATCAAAACCCCACTTGTTCAGAACTCATTAAAAATGGCAACTGACATCTGGCTTGAGAATTTCTTGAAGACCAAAAACTGAGGCCTTGGTATACCATCACCGATGGCCATCTTAACCCTTACAAATGTTTGCTCTCAGACTTGAAGAACTAATGTGTTCACTGATCCAAGATAAACAACTAAATTAAGCCTTGGGAAAACTATGTTTTGGCTTGATTATGGCTTTAATTCTTTTTTCCTTCTGGGAAACAGACTATTCCTTTCTGACTACAGAAAAGGGGGTAAATGGCTCTTCAGAGAAGAGAAGGCTTACGTTCAGCTCTCCATCAAAATGTCTTCTAATCTCGGGGCACTATCTAGGACAGTCTATATTTTCAATCTCAGTTCAAGTTCAGGTCCCTTGGTTGCCTTAAATTCAGAGTTTGCACTGCTTGCTGACGCAAGGGAAAATGGGAACTGAATTTTTTTTTAAGAAAGAAAAGACTCGGATCTCAGGACTGAGTTAGTCCTAGGTTCGATCCTGAAAGTGTATGTGTTTCATTTCTTAAGAAAAGGCAGGCAGAATTTTCCTTACATTGCTCTCTCCTATATCCTATTTCACTTAATGACCATACGTGCTTTTTAATTGATTTACTCAACAGCTTTCCTTCTCTTCTATAAACTTGCTTGGAAGGATTCCAATGTAATCTGTAGAAATTAGGCTTTCTCCCCCGGTATCAGGCGGTAAATATGCTTGAGCCATATCCTTTCCGGTCCCAGATTCTCAGTTCAAATAACAGAACTGCCTTCAAAGTGAGTCGATTGGCTGTTAAATACTCAATCCTGAAACAGAGAGGTCTGATGAAGTATCTGCCTTATGTACCTGGAGCCTCTAATATGATTATGTTCTTAAAACAAGTCAAAACAGATGATGAGATTAAAAAAAAATCCTGGGCTCTTTAGTTATAATCACTTCCTTGAAAGACACAGACAATCAGCCAATATAGATAAAGTTCTACCTAGAGCCAGAAGGTTAGTTTAGATCAGAGGTCTCAATGCTGTCCACACAGCCTACAGCCCTCCCTAATGCGGCCAAACTAGATAAAAATGAAATAGGGAAATAGTTAACAAAATAAAAATATGATAAAACAGATAATGTTAATATGTGGTTTTCTAAGTCAATACGTGGCTCACAGGGATCCTCATGTATGGCTTAATGCCCCTCCCCCCCTTTTCTATTTGAGTTTGACAGCCATTGGCGAGATGGCTTGCCAGAAGGCCCTCATCTATGCATTGTTCTATGATGCGCACATTATGCTCCATCTTCATTTCTGTAACGTAGGCAGGAACTTCAGATGACACGTGCCAATTCTACAACTTCCCCTGTTCTACCCTTCTAAGTGTTCTGTATTGTTCAAAGTCCACCTCAAAGACTTATCTCTTCCATGAAGCCTTTCTTGACTCTCTTTCCTCACTGAAATAATCTCTTCTTCTTTTCTTATTGGGCAGCTGGATGGCAAAGGGGATAGGGTGCTGGACCTGGAGTCAGAAAGACTCATCTTCCTGAGTTCAATCTAGCCTCAGACAAGTTCTAGCTGTGTGGCCTGGGGCAAGTCACTTAACCTGTTTGCCTCAGTTTCCTCATCTGTAAAATGATCTGGGGAAGGAAATAGCAAACCACTCCAGCATCTCTGCCAAGAAAACCCCAGTCATGAAGAATCAGACACGACGGAACAACAGCAACTTTTCTTACTACATTCTCACTTTTCTACCTTGCATAATGCTTAGCTGTAGACATGTTGCCTCCTCACAGTACAATGGAAAGAACGCTGACTTTGAAGGAGGATGTAGGAGATGTAGGTTCAGAAACCAGCTTTACTACTTACTGTGTGAACTTGAACAAGCTGTTTAATGTCTCTGAGGCTCTGTCTTTTCTTTTACTCTTCTCTGTCTGTCTTTTTAAATGTAGGTGAAAGTTTAACTAACTTCCAAACTCCCTCCTTTCTCAAATCTATTAACCCCTGATCTCTAGGAGATTGTAAAGTTTAGAAGGGCAAGGACTGTCTTCTTTGTATCAGGCAAGGCACTGAGCATGGGACCTTGGACAGAATAAATGTTCCATAAATATCGTTGAATGAATGAATGAATTTAATACTGTAGATGCTACCAGGGAAAATGAGATAATATTATAATAACAATACAAAGTGACATTCTAAGGTTTGCAGAGTGCTTTATGGATATCATTTCATTTGATCCTTACAACGATCCTGTGAGGTAGTGACTACAGGCGTTATTACTTCCATTTTACAGGTGAGAAAACTGAGGTTCAAACAAGCTACTCTAATTCCATATCTGGTGCAACTGCCACCACATCCTACCTTTCCTGTCTCTAAACAATGAAACAAATTGTTAACAAAATATACAAATACACATCCAAGGGAGTGTTGTCTCCTTCAAAATAGTCCTCTTGGAAGGCTTACTGCTTATTCCAACCCTGGTTCAATTCTTCCAAACATGTTTGGACTTCTCTTTGGAAATTGACTCAATCGCATTGCCTTATAGTCACAACTTGTACTAGCTTGTGGAACCCAGTGTCCCCCTTTTTGAAGCCAGGAGCTTTTTTTTTTTTTAATTTCTCTTCAGGTAAGAAATGGTTTAATTTTTTAAAGCCATCTATCAAAATATCCTCAAGGTGTTACAAATATTGGGATATTGCAATCCTTCCATGGGCCAAGATTTAAACTTTCCTGTCTTTTAGGTTTATGAAAACACCAGAGGAAAATAGCTGGATGATGTTGGAGTCAGAGTTTAGTTAATGGCTTATATGCCGATGTAAATGCTTTGAGATCTCAAAAAGAATGCTACCGCATAAGTTAGAGGTGAGACTGTCCTCATCATAATTACACACATTCACTTCCATGATGTACTGACATATTAGAGAGACTTCTGACTGTGTTTTCATAGCAATGAGCGGCCCCAAATGTCTGATTCATTTTTGTTGCGGACCTGGCCATATTAACCTTCTTGAAATTAAACTTGTATTTATTCTCTCAATATACACTTATTAAACCTCCATTTTGTAAAATATACAAAGATATTCCAGATATTGATCAGCACATCAAAATAAATGTAATCCTGCTACTGTCCTGCTCAAGAATGTTCATGGGCTACTTATTGACCCAGAGATAAAATACACTTGATAGCTTAGAATTTCAAGGCCTTTGCAATCTGACTCCAATCTATCTTTCCAGGTTTATTGTACTTTATATCCTTTCATTTAGTCCAACCAAATCAGCCTATTTACAGTTCCCAAATTCAGCACTCTCATCTCCTGAATCCTTTTACTATAGTCTGTTCCAAAGGCCCAGAATGTCTTCCCTCTTTCTATCCATCTCTTAGAATTCTTAGCTTCCTTTAAAGCTCAAGTGCCATATCCTACAGTCTTTCCTAGGGCCCCTAGTCTCCAGTTTTTTATCCTTTCTTAAACTACATAAAACTTACTTATGTGTAAAGATTATATATTTCTACAACTAAATATAAGCTTCTTGAGGGTAGGGATTGGTGTTTGTTTTTTCTTAGTATTCTCACATTACCTAATACAATGTAAGCACAATATACTAAAAAAATACTTGGTGATTGATAGTAACATATGGTCCCTGCATAGAACTGTATTTTGGTAAGATAGAAAACAAATCAAAAAAAGTTCCCATCTTTGAAAATTTTATTATTTGTAGAAATAGATAACTAAATTCATCCGAAATGGCTTGCTTAATGATGATAATAAAAATGGCTCACATGTATGCAGCGCTTTATGGCTTACAAAGTCTTTCTTTAATTTGATACTAATAGCTGGTATTTATATGTTTCCTTAAGGCTGGCAAAGTGTTTTATGTATCATATTTGATTTTAACATCAAAATAAGACTGTGAAGTAGATACTAGAGTTGTTAGTTGTTGTTGTCATTTAACAGATAAGGAAACTGAAGTTGAGAGGCTAAAGGACTTACCCACGATCACGTAGCTAGTAAGGATCAGAGGACTGGTAAGTCAGGTCTCCCTTGACCTCAAGACTAGTCCTCTTTTCAGAGCACCTAGCTACAATGATATGGGGAAGCAGAGGGTGGAAGTATTATCATCCACATTTGACAGATGATGAAACGAAGGCTAAGTGATCTTTACTCAAGGTCACATAGATGGTACATGCAAGGATCTCCACCCAAGCCTTCTGACCCCAAATCCTGCACTCTTTCCACAATGCCATGCTTACAAAGCAACATATCGGTAAATGTAAAGGAATAATAGCCCCACAATCACACTGGATTCACTCCTACTTCTGTATTTTTCCCCCTGCCAGAAACACTTGGTCCTCTTATCTCTTAGCATCTCTACTCTAACTGTACTTCAGGGCTCTGTAACATTTCCAGCTGTACTGTGAAATCTTTTCTAATTATTTTAGCTTTCAATCTTTTCAGTTTCCTCTGAATTCCTATGGTACTTTATACGCTGAACAACACAAGTTAGCACTTAATTACATACTACGCTCTGTCAGTGTTTCATTTGTGTTAGGTTTTTCCACCCACCTGGATTATGAACTTCTTAAGAGAAGAGATCATGTCTCCTACTTATTCTCCCTCTCTCAGAGGACCAGGAACATAGGAAACATTTATTGATTAGAATACACACTAAATGCAATCAAAGGTCACCCACGGGTGTCTTAGAACCCACACTACTTACTGACACAAGAACGGGAAAAATTTAAAAGAAAAAAAAAACAACCCACACCTTTTGCTCACAACCAGCTGGCATACAGGCTTCACGCCAATAGCAAGGATCTTACATCCAGTGAACGTTTTCATCTACTTCTTCTGGGTGTTAGAGGCCCAGCAGAAAAGGAAGGATTTTGTGAAGGTAATTGGTAAGCCTGGGTTCCTTACCATTTCCAGAACATCTCCAGAGAAGCCCAGGATTTTCAGGGCAAGGAATACCACAGGCACAAAGTCAAAAACAATAGTCAGAAGGCCTCCCCCCCCAAAGGTATGCATCATATGTATTTATTTATTTCTGGGAACATTTGAATATAGTCTTCTATGAGGCAGTGTCTGCTTCATTTTTCCCTGTTATTTCTTCCCACTTAGAATAGTGCCTGGTACATAACTTGTGCTTAATAAATACTTGGGTACTATATGCCAAAGGACCAACAAGGGAAGTCCAAAGGAAATTCCAAGGGATGTTGGCTGAGTCCAAAGAGCCACTTCATAAAGAAACTAAGAATCCATCTCTCCTGAATCCTTATGGTTCACAACACGAGTGGCTCTTTCTGGTCCAGTCACCAATCCTTTTAACATAATTCTGCCTCCTCACCATCCCTCCCCCAAATCTCAAATCCTGTCCTGGTGACTCCAACCAAGAGTCATCGGTTGAATATGTACTTTAGTAAAAGGTCAGAGCACATGTATCCCACAAGAAGAGACCAGAACACAGACATATTCCTACACATATTCCAATAGATAACCCTGTAAGGACCTCTGTAGCCCCCCATCCCAGGAAATGAAGGAGTTATTAGGGAAGGCTCAAATCCCCAGACGCACTCTGCAGAAGTAAGATAACTTCCAAAACCTTTTCTTACCCTGGCACCATAGAAGTTTGAATATCAGTTAGCAGCCACTTCCCCAAGCTGATCCCCTTTTTCCTACTCCCCAGCACGAATCAGAGCCAGTCCCATAAATCTGATCTGAATACACAAGGTTTAGGCTCCCAATACCTGGTCCTGCTTGGTCCAGACAAGAACCCTTATTAATGTAGCCCTTCCCTTTCCATCCCCTCTACCTCCTCCTTTCCACTAGAGATCTAAGGAAGATCTATTTCCATTATCCCTAACTGTTCTTTTTGGCTGTATTTTCCCTGGCTTGTTTTACTTTCTACTAACTCTTGTCTTGGGCTATGTCCCATCACAGGATTAAGACAGGGTCACACTACCATCATTGAATTAAATTAAATTTTAACTGAAAGATATTCTGACAGATTGGGGTGTAGCTCCACCTCCCTACTCCAGGCATTTTCACCAGCTCTCTCCCTTGTTTAGAATTCTCTCCCTCCTCATCCAGGCTCCCCTGGCTTGCTACAAGCCCCAGCTAAAATGTCACCTTTTCCAAAAAAGTCTTCCCCAGGTCACCTTAATGTTAGTTCCTTCACTTTGTTGATTATTTCCAAATTATCTTATATATATCTTCTCTGTACGTGGCTGTTTGTATGTTGTCTCCTCCATGAGGCTGCAAGCTTCTTGAGGGTAGGAATGGCTTTAGCCTTTCTTTGTATCCCCATCACCGAGCACACAGAACCTGACACCTAGCAAGAACTTAATCAAGGCTTGTTGACTTGCCTGGATAGTTTGGCTTCCCAGTTCTGTAGAGGTTATAGCAAAAGGCCAAAGTGTTAATCAACCTCTGACTCCAAGATTTTTGTGAAGCCCTTACATGTAAGCTTAAATAAGAAAAGGCAATGAGCCCTCTGACCAGCCAACCAGGTATTCTGATGGGCCAGATGGGGTTAACAGCGATGGCGCTCCCTCTATGAGAATCTCAGGGGCAGTAGTTTTCGGCCTCCTCTGTACTTAATACTGTACCTGTCGGAAGTTTTTCCCGCCCAATATTGACAGAAAGGATTAAGTTGCACTGGTCTACTCAGCTTAAGAGTCATTCTGATTGAAAGAACAAGCTTAAAAAAGTTCTAATTATAGCCCATTGCCTTCCCTGGGTTATATCTTCCTACAAAGCCAACTGGGAGAAAAGAATCTCCCCTTTGTGTGCAAATGGAAATTAGATACCAGAAAAGGGTAAGCACTATGGGTCAAAGCTTATGGTATTTCCCTGTTCAGTGCATTTATTGCACTGAAAAGAACAGCGTGCTTACATTTTTTCCTTTGTTTATGTCATATTTCCTTTATCAGTGATTTTCCTTTCAAAAAAGTCATTTGGTTTTCTTTTTTTTCTTCATTTTTGGGGATAAAGGAACCAGTAAACTTCAAAATCAGGTTTATCGTTAAGAATGATTATAAGCAGTTCTGGGCCAGTCTAAAATTCTCACTGACTTCCTACTGTCTAACTCCAGTGAGCATTTCACCTAAACCACAGGTACCCAACCACACAAAGGCTATGCCATGCTCTCTTGATCAATTATCAAACACTTAGCATGGATCCAAAAGTCTAATCCTTGTTCCACTTGGATGGGAAAAATCAGGGGGCAAGGATGCTCTCCTTTCTTTGTCCTTGACAGCACTGCACATGACTATTATAGGATCTTTTGGTAAGGACGGTAGGATCAGCAAGGAAGCACTTCTATCAAAGTTTCATGAATCACTTATGACTGCTGTCCTCCTCCAGCCACCCAGGAGATCCCAGAGATCTTGCAGTCATACCATTACCAACTCTTGCCCATCCCCTCAGTTCCAGCAAAGACATTCCGTCCCTCGGTGAAAGGAGCATAGAGCAGTCATTGTCATGTAAAATTAGTCTGGGCAAAACCCCAGAGAACATATTGTTGGAAACTGGCCTGCTCTCCCTCAGCCAGGACATGTGAGAGATAAGCAGACTGTTACAGCTCTCACTTCAGGTTGTCAGCCTTTTTCCAGTTCAAGACTATTGTTCTCTGTGGGGTTTTTTTCTCTCTTTTCTCCCGAAATGCATCAGTCACCCATATTTCCCAGTTTTGTGCTCTAAGGCCCAACTCTGCAAAGTATCTCCCAAACCAAGAGAGCTCAGGGAATCCAAGGAATGAGCCATGTGGCCACAGAACATGTTGTTTACCAATATTTCGTTGTAATCATATCTGGGCTCCAGTTTAGCTTGGCTCTCCTTCTAGACTGTCATCTCTTAGGCAAATGTCTTCTTTCCTTAAGAATGTCCTCCTTCCTGAGAACACCAGGAAATGGGCAATGTGTCATTGTCCTTCAGGCCTTCAGGTCAAGGACGAGGTTGTCTTCGTTGTCAATGATATCACCGCCTTTCCCTAAGAAAGGTTCTCCTTCCCTCCCTTCTCATGGGAAAAATGTCTCCCAAGACCAGTTATTCTGTCCCGCTGAAGGAAGACCGGAGTCAAGAGAACCTTCCTTTAGGTTTCTCATTCCAAACACTTATTAAAAAAAAATTTCAGGTTGAATGCTTCCTACGAACTGAGATTGAAAGTTGAGATGTAGCTAGAAAGTGGAAATGAAGGAGTCAAGTTCTGATTGTTACAACATATGAATCACTTCTAGAAGATCATTTCTGGGCCTCCCCAAGGAGTGGAGCTAACAAGCCATCACATTGATTAAGTGGAGAATTAGCATTTCTTGGCAACCCAGGGTGAATTTTCCAGTTTAGAAACATACATGTCATTCTATCATCTTGATCATTTTTTTCAAGGTAGAAGGCGAGAGGGAGAAGAAAAAGTAAGGAGGAAGTATAAAAAATGGAAATATCAAATTGTGGAAAAGGACATGACCAACGCTTTGACCAAAATCTGCCTTAGGACACCTTAAATTTGACTACACCTATATACAGAGTAAGAAATGGGGACTAACTCTAGTTCTAGGACCAAAAGGTGGATGCCTCTCAACTAGTTTCCATATATAATGTTAAGGAGCCCACCCTAAGTTTTTTTAGGTTTTTTTTTTGAGAGGCAATCCATGTTAAGTAACTTGCCCAGGGTCACCCAGCTAGTAAGTGTCAAGTGTCTGAGGCTGGATTTGAACTCAGGTCCTCCTGACTCCAGGGTCAGTGTTCTATCTACTGTGCTACCTAACTACCTGCCCCCCTAAGAAAAATATTTTTTAAAAAATAAATCAAGCATATGAATTAAAGGATTTTTATTTTGTTTGTTTCTTAAATAATTAAATTGTATTAATTTAAATTAAATTAAATAATTAATTGTATTGCAATTAATTAATTGTAATTAATTAATTAATTGTAATTAATTAATATTCTTTTAATCTTCAAGTGTGCCAACTAGAGGGATTGAAAGGAAAGTCTATAGGTGAAAACCAGCATCCTCTATAATACTTAGAAGAATTTTAGTCGCAAGTTGTCAGAAATACTAAAGACTTTCTACATTATTCTAGATGTGAAAGGTACGGTTTCTGGGTCCCTGTATGCTGTGTGTTCTCCTCTGCTAACCAGAAATGAAGATAAAATAGCTTTGAAAGGACAACATAAATAAGTAGGAAAATCTTATTCTGTTCGTATAAATACTTATTCTTAATCACTATTATTGCATTCCTATAGTGCTTTAAAGTTTGCAAATGTGTCATTTTAAACTCATAACAACCCTGGGAGGTAGGTACTGTTATTGTGCTTACTGTACAGCTGCAGAACCCAAGCTGTGGTAGTTGTCACTTGCCCAGGGTCATACAGCTAGTAAGTACCTGAGAATTGAACATCAGATCTTCCTGACTCCAAGTCCAGTGTGGTATCCACTTAACTGCCAAAATACAAAGCTACCAAATACGACACTCTAAGATTTGCAAAGCATTTTAAATATATATTTTTTCATTTGATCCTCACAACTTTATGAGATAAATACTATTACAATTATAAAAAATTTTATAGAAGAGGAAATCAATTTGATTCCCAGCTCACCAAGCAGATGCACAGAGCCCTGTACAAGTCATCTGGTCTCTTTGGGCTTTGGTTTCTTCGTTGGCTGTCCCTAGCCACAACTTTCATGATAAAGAAACAAGAGCATAGTCGTATTAACATTGCCAAGGGTATATGTATCTGAGCCCTCTGGAAGGATGCTCTGTGTCCTCGGTCCAGTGCACCCTAAAACATACCTGTCTCAAGTTTCTCACCACTCAGGGGCTTAGAGTAGCTATCACCTCATTCAAACCTGTGTTTCCTTAAGCAGGAAAAAGAGGGAGGTTGAGTTGTTGGGGGTCTTTTGTATTTACACGCAGTTATGGCTCAAGATCCAATCAAAAGGCATGTAGTAAGCAGACCATAATCAGTCAGAATTAACTCGTGCTCTGAAGACCAGGAATGGGACTGCATCCAACCAAGAACTCTACATGCTTAGAAGGTGTGGGTCCTCGCTGATCAGTACCTCCTTACCCTTAGAAGGCATGGTCCTTCATTGGCCAGTACCTCCTTACCCTTAGAAGGCATGGTCCTTCATTGGCCAGTACCTCCTTACCCTTAGAAGGCATGGTCCTTCATTGGCCAGTACCTCCTTACCCTTAGAAGGCATGGTCCTTCATTGGCCAGTACCTCCTTACCTTTAGAAGGCATGGTCCTTCATTGGCCAGTACCTCCTTACCCTTAGAAGGCATGGTCCTTCATTGGCCAGTACCTCCTTACCCTTAGAAGGCATGGTCCTTCATTGGCCAGTACCTCCTTACCCTTAGAAGGCATGGTCCTTCATTGGCCAGTACCTCCTTACCCTTAGAAGGCATGGTCCTTCATTGGCCAGTACCTCCTTACCCTTAGAAGGCATAGTTCCTCACTGATCAATACTTCCTTATCCTTAGAAGACTGGTCCCTCACTGGCCAGTACCTCCTTACTCTTACCTCTTTATTTTATCTACACTTTGTCTCTCCCCATCAGAAGGCGAACTCCTCAAAGACAGAGATTATGATTTGCCTTTTTTTTGGATCTCCAGCACTTAGCACCATGCAGGGCTCATAGTAAGTGCTTCAGTGTTTTCTGATTGATGATTGATTGATTGATGGTGTTTAGAATTTTAATGGCCAGGGCAATACAGAGATGTTCCTCTTAAAGGAACCCATGTGTAAATCTTAAAAAGACATTAAACTAATGGGGAATTATTTACATGTCAAAAAGATTTTCTCTTTCCTAAAAATTTTATTTGTACATACTAGATTCTTTACCAAAAACTTCCTTGATAATTGTCAAATGATCATTAACTGTTGGACAGAAGACTTGGGGTCCAATGGCAGTGAAACTGAAAGATTCCTAATTATAAAGCACTGACAATTGAAGGTGAACCAGAGAGAAAACACCTGTAAAATTACAGTGCAATCCCTTCGGGAAAATATGGTTTTGTTTACAGACAACTTAAGAATTAGAAAACCAGAGTCCTAGGACCAGATGAGTTCCAGCTGTGTGGTCTTGGCCAAACTGTTTAGCCTCTCTGGGCTTTAGTTTCCACATCTATAAAATGAAGGCTCGGGTTGATTTCCAAATTTCTTCCCAGCGTTTCCAAGTTCTTTAATATGCCTATGCTTAAGGGTCATATAGTGGAATGAAAGCAAAAAGGGACTCGCAGTTAGATGTGAATGACCCAGACCTAAAGTCCTTTAGCTCTTCTATCTACCAACAGCACTAGGCTCAGCTAGGTGACTCAGTGGACAGAGCGCTGGGCCTGGAGTCTGGAAGACCTGATTTCAAATTCAGACTCTTACTTGCTGGGTCACCTCACCTCTATCTGCCTCATTTTCCTCTCCTGTAATGTGAGGGTAATGATAATAGTGCTTCTTGCCAGGGTCATGAGGATCAAAAATATTTGTCAAGCACTCAGAACAGTGCCTGGTACGCAATAAACACTTAACAAATGCTCACTTTCTTCCTACAAGCTGTGTGACTGAATAAGTCACAACCTCTCTAAGCCCTCAGTTTCTTTAGCTATAAAATACAGGCCATTTTCCTTGTACTCTCAACTTGAGGGGGTGGTAAGGATCAAACTAAATAATGGATAAGAAAGTGCTGTGAATGTAGTGTTCCAGAAATGCAAACTTTGGGTTGAGACAAGGTATAAGTGTTAAGAACTAAGTGCTAACTACTTTTCCCCTCCCTTCTTTCACTTTTGCTAACCAAGAGTTCATTTCCTAGACTGTCTTCTCCTATATCCCATCTAAACAATTTCCTATTAAACTTATCTAACACTGGTTTTTCAAAGGTACCATTTTCTTTCTCATCATGCTATGAAAGTAGACTGGGCATACTATTATGGAATGAAGTGAACATGCTATCGTGAGAGTGGATTGGGCATGCTATCATGGGAGTGGATTGGGCATGCTACTGAGGAGGTATGCGGGTGGGACTCGACATAGTATCATCAGCCAACAAGTCAAATATCATTTATTAGGTTCTTATTAGGTGCTAGGCATTGTCCTAATCTGTCATGAGGGCAGAATGGGCATACCATCTTAATTTGAGAAGAGAGAAAACAACATTATATTGAGCCAGGGAATAGAAATGCTCAAGGTGACACTGCAAGCTAGGACACATCTGCCCAGCAAGCCCACTGATCACTCCTCCCCTCTGGGTTCTCAGAGCTTAAAATAGCACGAACCGGTGTGGCCACATTTTATCATGTGCCAGTCTGAGTGAATCAATCCCCTATGGTGTTTCAGTAGCCAGTAAGAAACTCCTCACTGGCTGGGTTGAGGGCTTATTTATATATTTCCAGGCTCCACCTGGTCTGCCATTAAAAGGAGCTCTGCCTGTCTCCTTAGGGACTCGTCCACAAGAGCCTCAGCTTATGGGGAGGGCTAGAGCTGTCAGCTATAGTTACAAACCTGAATTTTTAGGAATAGACTGGGAAGGTGGCAGTAGAGGGGGTAGAAACAAAAATCATGACTTTTGCCAGGGATGGTACAACAGAAACAATTTGATTGGGACTCATAAGACCTAGGTTACCACTAACTGGCTATAGGACTAGGGGCAAGTTATTTAACCTCTCTGGGCTTCCATTTTTTTGCAGTAAAACCAGGGGACTGGATGCTCTTGGAACATCTACTCCCAGACTCTGGGCATTTTCACCAGCTCTCATGGAATGCTTTCTCTCCTCATCTCTGCCTTCTGGCTTTCCTGGCTTTATTCCGGTTAAAATGCTTTCTTCTACAGGAAACCTTTCTAATCCCTCTCAATTCTAGTGCTTTGTTTTCCTCTATTGATTATTTCCAATTTATCTTATATACAGCTTGTTCATGTATAGTTATTCACTGTTGTCCCAGTGGAGTGCCCCAAACTGAACAAATCTAGTGCTTCTTCCCCATGACGATTCTTCAGATACCTGAACACAGTGAAAGTACACTCATCAACTCTTCTGTCCTACATGATAAACATCCCCATCTCCTTCAACTGAATCCTCATCTACCATGAACTTAAGGTCCTTCGCCATGTTGTTTGTCCTCATCTGCCCACTCTCTGCCTTATCATTGCGCTTCCTAAAATGCGGTGCCCACAACTGAACACACTCCTGCTCCTTGTGTGGTCTGACCACAGGATAGTACAGCCAGACTGTCACTTTCTTATTTCTAAAAGTGCCACCTCTTTGGAGAGAGTCTAAGAGCAGTAGCTTCCTTGGTGGCCACATTCACACTCCTGACTCACTTTGGATTTGCAGGCGACCTTAACCCCCAGATCACTTTCCAACAAATTGTTCTCTAACCACACCTTTCTCATCCTATCCTTGGGGAGCTGATGTCCTGAAACCTAATGTAAGACTTTACAGTCGTCTCTATTTGAATTTCATCTTCTTAGATTCAGTCCAAGGTCCAGAAACCTCGAGGAAACATCTTTGGATCTGGTCTGTTAGCTACCCCTCCCAGCTTTGTGTTCTCTGCAAATTGGATGAGCATGCTCTCTGTGTCCTTACCTCACTGTTGATACAACTATGAATCAGCACATGATGCAGCACAATTCCTGGGGCACTCCACTGGAGACCTCCCATCAAGTTCATAGGAAACCATGGAATTTTTCTCTTTTGAAGATCAAGACAACATATACCCTTTTCCAGTAATGACTTCTCCCACTCTCCATGACCTTTCAAAAATCCCTGTCAGTCATTCAGTAATCATACCTGCCAGTTCTGCCAAGAATGTAAATCTGCACCAGTTGAGTTGAATTATGCAGTCAGGTGAATGCTTGGTCCAGAGTCAGGAAGACCTGAGGTCAAATTCAACCTCAGGCACTTACTAGCTATGTGACTCTGGGCAATACTCTTAACCTCTTTTTGCCTCAGTTTCTTCATTTATAAAATGGGTTTAATGATGCAGTAATGAGGTGAGAGTACATTCTGGGTTGCTGAACTTAAAAGGATAGAACCTTACCTAGGCATGGGGGACAGGCAGTACAATAGCCTACAGATTGGAGACAGAGAGAAGACCAATTTGGCTGGATGACCCTGTAAAGGAAGTAGAGTAATCTCTAATGAGGATAGAAACTAGATTGGGGCCAGGTTGTGAAGGATTGTGAACCCTACCTCGCAGGGCTGTTGTGAGGATCAAATAAGATAATGATTATAAAGTGCTTAGCACAATACCTGGCACATACTATCTGCTACATCATGTTAGTTATTATTGTTGAATTCATCAAGAAAAATTCAATGCTCTTTTACTTAATTTCTCCTTATTCAAACTTACTTAAACTCTCTTTAAGGCAGTTAGTGGGATGGTGGATAGGGTGCGGGGCATGGGGTCAAGAAGACTCCTCTTCCTGAGTTCAAATCTGGCCTCAGACACTCTGGCCAAGTCATTTTACCTTGTTTGTCTGGTTTCTCATCAGTAAAATAAGCTGGAGAAGGAAAAAACAAACCATTCCAGTATCTCTGCCAAAAAAAAAACCAAACAGAGTCACGAAGAATCAGGGATGACTGAGATGACTAAACTCCAACAACAAACTCTCCTTACTTAATTTAGAGCAGAGGTTCTTAACTGATTTTGTGTTATGGACCCTGCTGCATCCTTCTCAAAATAATATTTTTAAATGCATGAAATAAAATCCGTAGGATTACCAAGGAAGCCAATGGTATTGAAATAGTTATCAAAATATTTTAGAAACAAGCTCATACACTCCAGGTTAAGTATCCTTGATCTAGGGTCTAGATTCTATTAGCCATCTTTGCTCTCTTATTTCCACTGCCTGTTCTCATTGTAAGAGAAAACAGAAGTAAAATATGAAGTGAAAAGTTCTGTCTTTTCTCTGAGGTTAAGCAATCATCATTGTCCCATCCACCCCAGGCAACCATCCTCATTCCTTCACTCTTCTTTTCTCCAATCCAAACCTTTCGTTGCATCTCAGCTTATTCTGAGCCTTGGAGCTCCTAACATTCTTTTCCAAGATGGCGCCATGCTCTTGATTCGTCCTCTGTTACCTGTCCTTGCTTCCCTCTCCTGTACACATTTTCAAAAATTTTAAGTTCATTGGTGAATTCCCTCTTGCATTCACACCAGTATATTCAGATAATTTTTTTTTGTTTTTCTTCCTTACTGGAATTGTTTGTCTTTTTATCTTCAGAATTCAGACACTAGCTGTGTGACCTTGGGCAAGTCATTCAACCACTATTTGCCTCAGTTTCCTTAGCAAAGAACACCTACCTCTCAGCATTGTTGTGAGAATCAAAAGAGACAATGTAAAGCACTTGGCGCAGTACTTGACACATAGTAGCTACAATATAAATGTTAGTTGTTATTATTTTATTAGTAGTTTGTAGGTTTCCCATTCCCCACCAATAGACCTCCCCTATAGAATTTTAGTGCATAGGATCCTACCTATCCCTTCCTCTGAATTCTTTGAAATATGCTTTCCCAAAATCTTGGCTGCATTTCAGACTATGCCCAGCTTTCCTCTTCTCTAGGAGGTAGCGTTTGCTTCCCCAAAAATGTTTCCCCTATTTCCACTGGTTCCAGGAACCAGTTCTTCCCTGTTGATGAGAATTAAATCCAGTAAAGAATGTTTTCTTATTGGTTCCTGTATCTTTTGAGAGTCATCTTGTCCAACCCTCTCATTTTACGGGCAAGGAAAATGAGACCCAGAGAGCTTTAGCACCTTGACAAAGGTCACAAAAATAGTAAGTGATGGAACAGGGGTTCCAACCCAGTTTCTTGCACTCCAAATCAATCTTTTATATGTACCAAATGTACCAAATCCAATTCTCTCTACTGTGCTACTTTACCTCCCTGGAGAGTGTGCCAGGTTCAGTCTTGCCTCACCTTGTAGAACCAGGCAAAGCTGCCCACAGTCTACAATGAGAATCAAAGCCAAGCTGGCAAAGCGGGCAATTCCCAAAATTACCACTTGGACGTAATGAGTATCTCAAAATAAAGTGGTTCCCCATCTCCATGGACCCCGATGGACCCCTTCTTAGAACAATATTTTAGATGCATAAAATTAAATACATAGGATTACAAAGAAAGCCAATCATGTCAGTATCATATTGAGCTTTGGTACGAGCCCATTCTTTCCTTTATTATGAAATTAAGCCTTTAAAGTACACGTGGTGTGAATAAGCCTTTGTTGAATGAGTGAATGAACATCAGTGAGTCATCTTTGATTTTTTTTTCCCCTTGACTGGAAGACATTGGCCTGCTGTCAGAAGAATGTACTTACATACCAAGCCCCTCAACAGAATTTCAGAAGAGATCCCCTTAAACTTTTGTTCCTATAAAAGGAAAAAGTCCCTATACTGACAGGGGCCTGATATTTGTACTTGCGCTGATTTTGGTACTTACAGAAGGCTCTATTACAATTGGTTACAATAAACAATGGAGGCTACTATTTGCTAGCCCTGACTCTACTACTAATTGTTTTATCTTGACTAAATCCTTTAACCTCCCTAGGCCTCTTTTTCCTCATCTTTAAAATGAGGAAGTTGGATTTGAGGATAATAATAATTCAATCCAATTCAACAAATATCTATTAAAGGCCTGTTCCATTCCAAGGGCTGGGCTAGGTGCTAGGGGGTACAAATATGAAAAACAGCATAGTTCTTAAACTGACAAGTTTAATGCAAAGTAGAGAGTGACTGGAACAAAGGAAGGATCCAGATGAAGTCTCCTAGGAAACTCTGAGTAGGAAGAGATCAGGAAAGACTGCATGGGAGTATGATGTGAAGGAAGCAGTTGAGTGAGATCTTTAAAAAAGAGAATCATTTCAAAGCTGGGAGATCAAGGGGTGCGTCACAGACAACAGTGGTGTTCTGCCCTTTAATGATGCTAGCATGGATGCCAGAGAGGGTCCAGTCAAACGTTCAGTTTGACTGCAATGTATGGCATGTGAATGTGATAAGTATGGAATTAGACCAGAAAGATATGTTGAAGCCACACCATGGGGGGCTTTAAATGCAGGTTATAAGCAATTGAAGGTTGTATCTCAGGGAAAGTGACAGGATCACATCCTTAATTAAGATCATTGTGGTAGCTATGTGAAGAATGAATTGGAGGAGAGAGAAACTGAAAGTGGACTGGATCTCAAAGGAGAGATTGGAGCTCAATCTAGATTTCTAAGATACTTTCCAGGAGAAGGAGATGAGATAACTATGGAAAGAATTAGGGAAGGAGAAGAGGAAAGGCCAATCATGTAGAAAAAGAACCAGGAGAGAGTGTCACAGAAACAGTAAAGGAGGAATGTCAGGAGTGTCAAATGGTGCAGAAAAGTCCAGAACAACAGAGACTAAGAAAAAACTATAGAACTGAGTAATTAAAAGGCCATTGGCAACCTTTGAAGGGTTGCTTTCAATAGAGGAGTGTTGTCAGAAGCCATATTGAAAGAAGTCAAGGACTAAGAAGGATGATGAGAAATTAAAGGGAGTGAGTACTCATTTTTTATAAAGATTTTCAGCTATAAAGCATTTTACACAAAGTATCTCTATTTCATCCAAATGGCAGCTCTATGATTGAAATATATACATATAATATCATTATAGTATATATTATGATATAATAATAAAGTATATTATTGAGCTATACTATCATATATTAATTAATTTGTGTAATATATTAACATATTTAAAGTACTGTTATCCCATTTCACAGACAAAGAACTGAGGCCTATAGAAGTTAAATAATTTGTCTAAGTTTATCATGAAATGGCAAGTCCCAAGTTTTCAATGTTCTTGCCACCACACTGTGAATCTCAAGAGTCTTTTTCTAGTTCTAAGATCCTATGTCTCCTCCAGGCTGACTAGAGACAGAGCTGAAGTGTCTTATGTTAATAATGAGTTTTATTTTCTCATAGAAACCAGTGAAGGAATTGAAGTACAGTATGCAATTTGTTTTATTAGGCACCTTTTTAAAAAAGGGAGAGAGAAAGGAAATTCAGTATGTTATAATGAGGGAGGTTGACTCGATGACCTCTAAGGTCTCTTTCAGCTTTAAATCTATAGTCCTGTGGTCCATGATTCTAAGGAGAGGCAGAAAAGCCCAAGACAGGCCCCACAGCATCCAACAAAAACTCCAGATCCCGGCCAAAATGAATGTCGGCAGAATTTCCTTCTGAAGCAGCAGTTTGAGTATCCAAATAAGTTCTGTCTATTTTGGATACAGGCAATCCTAAGATCTCACTACTTACTGCCTGACAGGGGAAGCCAGTATTAGAGAAGGGCCTGTTTTGTAAGAAAATCCTTTTTGTTGAATACGAGGGTTGGCTAATTACAATCTTAGGGTTTCATGTAGGTGGTTCCTTCAAAGGAATTCATTAGTTTGGCATTTGTTGTGCAAAAAACTTCTTCATTTATGTAGGTGTTTGGTTTTTTTTCCTCCTGAGGAGTTGAAAGAGCTCAGCACAGCAGATGGACCTTGATGTTGGTGACTTTAATATAATCTGGGGGACACTTTGTGCTAATGCAATCTGATTATTTGATATTAGTAAAAGCATACCATTTTGCTGATAACATTAGGTGTATATTCAGAAAACACTTTGTGCAAAGATCCCCCTCTCAGTAAATTTGGCAGTGAAGGAAAAGAGAAAGAGAAGTCTACTTTCACAACCTCCCTTTCTCATGGCCCACTTAAGCCCCTTGTAATCTGATTTCTTCTCTGTTTCTGCTGAGGGCACCATCCAAGTTTCAGTCTCTTAGGTTCATAACATCAGTATTATCCTTGACCCCTCAGTGTCACTTGCCCTACATATTCATCGGTTGCAAATCATGCCATTTTCTACCTCCATGACATCTCTTGCATCTGAACCCTTTTCTTTATTTGAATAGTTACAGCTCTAGTTGACTTTCATCACGTCATGCTTAGATTATTGCAACAGCCTCCTAACTGGCCTGAGTCCAGTTGTCTCTACCCACTCTGACCCATCATCCACAGAGAGGCAAAAATGAACTTTCTTAAACATGGATCTGACCACATCACTCTCCTACTCAAACTCCAGTGGCTTCCTACTGCTTCTACAATAATTCTAAATGAATTATTAATTCGTTTAGCTTTAAAAACCCTTTACAACCTGACTCCAATCTATTTTTTATCCTCATGAGACATTACTCACTTCCTGCACTGGGTCCTCCAGTCAAACTGGTCTTCTCTCTGTTCTTCATTCTGTCCCATTCTGCCACTGCACTGCCTGTCCCCCATGTCTATGTAAGGTTCTATCCCTTTAAGTCCGGCCACCCAGAATGGACTCTCACCTCACTACTGCATCCTGGGACCCCTCTCTTTAGGATGCAGCTCAAGTGCCAACTTCTATATAAAGCCTCTTTGCAGATCTTCACTGCTAGGGCACCGCCTCTCAACCTATGGCACGTGCAACAATTTTTAGTATTTATTTATGTTCATTCTGTATACACTTATTTATGCTTGTATCTTTTCCCTTAGGAGGCAAGTTCTTTGTCAGTAAGGTTGTTTTATACCTTGTATTCATATCTCTTAGCACAATGTCTGGCACAAAGTGGATTCCTAATAAAAACTCATTGATTGATTTCTACCACGGAATGGCTCTCCTAGAAGTAACTTATGCCCTCTTAAGCACCAAATCCAATGGCTCTTTCTCCATCCCCATCCCCCTTGACTCTTCTACAGCTGACTACCTACCTCCTTGAAATTCACCCATCCCCTAGCCTTTTCAATGCCATACTACTCCCATTCTCAGGTCCCTCTTGTTATTCTGTTTCCTTAGCTGATCCTTTCACTCTCCATCCTCACACCCACCCCCTATACACACACACACACACACACACACACACACACACACACACACACACATACATATATATATATATATATATGTATGTATACAAATGCAGATGATTCACTACAGATTGGTTACCCTGACCAACTTTATTTCATCATAATGTCATCAATACATTGTAAGCAAACACAACCAAAAGGTCATGAAAACCTTTCCAAATAGTATTCAACTGATGAGTCATTTATAACATGAAACAACCTACCCCCTGTAATATTGTTCTGCCTAACACTGTTTTCATGGCCTATCAGGGCTCTCTCCCACAAATTGTATCTATTTATATCTATCTGCATATGTCTATGTTGTTCCTACCTTACAGAATAAATCATTGGCCTAAGAAGGAAGAAGTGTGCTTGTGTATTATCCTTGATCTGCTTACTTACTGAGAATAAACCTAGAGACTTAATTCCCATCCTTAAGGAATAAAGATATTCTAAAGAAATGGGGTGTGTTCCAAGGATAGCCAGAAGAAATTGTGGTTGAGTATCAACATCTGCAGATGCAGCTAAAGGAGCAACAACCTTGGGATGGAGTGAGGGAAGGATGAGTTGAGCAAAAACTCAGAGTGCTGAAACAGTTATTCTTTCTTTTAATTACAAGTTATCTTGCAAGCCTTCAATGGA
Organism: Notamacropus eugenii; assembly: GCF_028372415.1. Taxonomy (NCBI): domain Eukaryota; kingdom Metazoa; phylum Chordata; class Mammalia; order Diprotodontia; family Macropodidae; genus Notamacropus; species Notamacropus eugenii. The sequence goes on from NC_092872.1 coordinate 192,448,117, forward strand.
CGTTCCTCTCTACAGTAGCCCCTTTACAATGACCCAGAATGACAGATATTTGTGTCATTTTAAGCCCATTAGATGGAGCTCAGCATCACAAATGGCAAGTTGATGAGAAAGGGAGAATTTTAAGTCCGCTTCTATCCCACTGGCCAGCTAATTTTATTTTCATGTATGAAATTCCATCTGAAGTAGAAATTAAAATACTCAAGAGCATTCTAGTAGACTTGAATGAGAAGTGGTTAAAAACGTTAATGGAGAATCTCAAGTCAATGGCTTTCCCAACTATTTGTCATGAGGTGGTTTTGATGAAGATTAGAAAACGTGGTTACTCTCACAGCAATCAATGTGACATGGTAGAAAGCTGGATATAGCACAAGGTTCAAATCCTACCTTGGTCCTGTATTAATTGTGTATGAAAGCACCCACTCAAATCTATATTTGTATAGAAATTTTCAGTCACTTGGTGAGACTGACTGCTGGCTGGTGGGACAAGGGACAGAGTTATGGGTGTGGAGTTAAAAAGACTTGAGTTCAAATCCAGCCTCAAATATTTATTAGCTGTGTGACCCTGGGCAAGTCACTAAATTTCTGTCTACTGCAGTTTCCTCAACCGTAAAATGGGGATAATAATAGTGTCTACCTCCCAGGGTGATCATAAAGATTAAATGAGATAATATCTGTAAAGTGCTTAAACAGTTACTGGCACATAATAGGTACTTTCTTTCCTTCCTTTCTTCCTATCAAAGTCTTCCCAATCAGGGTAAAATATCTAAAGATTTAGAGATAAAGAGAAGAGCCAACCTAGATTTGAAGTCAAAAGCTCCAGATTCAAGCTTTCTACAAAGCCCAGCCCTGACCTGTTCTACTCTAAAATGACCAGGTTTGTCTTCTTTTTCTGTTTCTAAACTTCAATAGTCTCCACAAGAAATACAGAAGAAAGCTCACCCTAGGGCCAAGTGCTGCCCATTGTCTACCCTTCAGTCTTAACATATCAGGGTATGTCTAGAGGCACAAAATTTGAACCCAAGCTCAGAATCATCTATACTCTCTGAGCATATTTATTTTCAAACACTAAGTTGTGGTGAATGCAAAAAAGTGTGCCACAAAGAGCCCCAGGCTGTACCACAATCTTAAATTTAAAACATATAATGTAAGGTTTGGGACTATTGACTGAGTCTCTTTGGACATGTTCTGTGATAAATCTCAAGTCAGTAGAAGCTGCCAGTGAGTGACTAAGGTTAGTAATATTATTGTAAGACACTTTGAGATGTTTCTGGATGGGAATGGGAACTGTAACCACAAAATGACAAATTAATGTAGCCAGGGTTGGATGACCTTCACAAGTCAGATCAGGCAAAGTCCCATGATGCCAGGGCACGAGGCAGCAGGTCACTGCACTCTTCCACTATCTTAAAAGAATCAGGGATTTGGTTAACCCAACTGGCCCAAGTCACACGAGAAGTTGCCCACTGGGAGAGCCACTCTCACAAAATAACTCACTTGAGTTAAGTTTTATAGCAGTTGGGGAAAAAAATGAATGATTATAATAGCGACATAGTCAGAAAAAAAATAAATCTAACATGTTTTTTTTGTTTCCAACACTTGCCTATAAATTAACTTATTTTTTGTTTTTCAGAATTGAAATGAGCACTTTTATCATGTTAGTTGACTGGAAAATTGAAAAAATATTAACAACAGGCACCAGTTTGTTTTCTCTTTTCCAAAGAAGGTAGCCCAGAGGTTTAGATTAACTTTAAACACACCCCCCACACATAGACACGCAGAGAGATGCACACATGGAATGGAGGGAATCTCTTCTTTTTTTCTAAAGCAAAGGCTCAGGTTTGTGGCCTCTGACCTTTCTCCAACTGTGCTTCAGGAATCTGAGATTCCTCCCTTCGTAGCTTTATGCAAAATAGGAAAAAATCATGTTGGAGCGTCTGACCTATGTGGCTTTGCAGGCCTTGCCAATAAGTGAAATTCAGACTTCAGCTGCAGAAAACTGCTGCTCTTGGCTGGAAAGCCACAGTTTACCAAGCTGTGTTGTGGGGAAACTGACGGCCCTGAAGATTCATTGGTACTCACTCTGCCTCTGGGGGACCTCCACCGGACATTTGGCTGCAGGAGCTAACTGCCTGCCTCCTTCGGAGTGTTGTAATGCGAAACTGTGCGGGAGGAGGAATGCAGTACAAATGTCGCCAGTGAGTAGCCCCTCTCATCCGGGACAGCTGAGTTCTCTGCATTTTCCCCAAAATCTCATTCGCAGGCAGAAGGGTGAATGTGGATGTTTGCTTCTTGGATGACCACAAAGTCCCTCCTGGGTCCCTTGTCCCCTGTCGGAGAGTGTTACCAACATTTCACCACACTCCCTAAACCATGCCTTCATCACCACCCATCCCACTGTTCTGGAGAAATTCATTGTCCTAACTGATGAAAATGAGTAAGGAGCGAATTGATTAGTTCAGCATCACCTGCTTATCTTAACACAAGATGAGACAAAGAGATAAAGATGAGATAGAGAAAAGACCCTGCGCTCTTAAATGTAGTAAACCACTTAACTAAGTGCCCCAGCCCCACTCCCAATCCTCTAACTTCTCCCAGCCTGAGTCACAACTTCTCCTTAGAGATGAACAAAAGCCGTGTGGATTAGACTGCTCCCTGAGGGCTAGGTATGCCGGCCACGCCCTCTCCTAGGCATGGTTGGTTCTCTGTGCCAACCTCAAGCTTCCCCTAAATGAATTTGCTCCGAGCACAAGTAGTGAATTTGGAGTCAGGAAGAATCCTGACTGGAATGCTTATTAGCTGTGTGATCCTGAACAAGTCACTTTCTGTTTCTGACTCTCAGTTCTACAGTCAAACCTCAGTTTCATAGACCCTATCTGTAAAATAGGGGAGGGATATGGACTCAATGACCTCTGAGGTCCCTTCTGGCTCTTGTTAAGCTATATTAGCTCTACTTCCAATGTCTTCACTTTGCAAGCTGTCGACAATACTATGGGGCTTCCCATTAACCATGAAGTTATGTGGAGAGGTTTTGAATATCATGCTTGCCATGACATGCTGAAAACTGATGTCCTTTAAGTTTTGTCATGATCCAGTATTCCAATATGTACACTTTGTGGGAAGCATTGTAGAGCTCACTAGACATTTCTACACTAGTCTTTAGGGGCACCTCTTTGCACTAACATAGTGAAGACTTGCCCAAGATAGCTTTATGTCTTTTGGTCCATTTTCTGTCCATTCTGTCAATTTACTAGAATTGTCATTACTCAGTCATTTCTAATTCTTCTGGGGTTTTCTTGGCAAAGATACAGAAGTGGTCTGCCGTTTCCTTCTATGGTTCATTTTATAGGTGAGGAAACTGAGGAAAACAGGATTAAGTGATTTGCCCAGGGTCATACAGCTACTAAGTGTCTGAGGTTACATTTGAACTCACAAATGTAAGTCTTCCTATCCACTGTGCCACTTTGCTGCCCTTATTAGAATTGGACCAGTGGCTCAAATGCTGGGCTTACTCAAAAGGACTAAATTCAAATCTTGATTTTGATACTGACTAGCTCTGTGACCTGGGCAAGTCAGTTATCTTGTCTCAGTTTCCTCATCTGTAAAATGAGGGAGTTGGACTTCATGGCCTCTCTAAAATCCTATGGCCACTTTGATCATCTCTCTCTAAGTTGTTTATGTAAACTGTACCGAGCACACACAATTCACTTTGCATTTATTTTGTTTTCATCAAGGTTCATCTGTAATTCAATATATTGAGATAGCTCTTTGTACAGATTTTCTACGAAGGAATTCAGAGAATATATGTACAAGAATTGCAGAAGATTAGAAGGATTGAAGGGGTGGTTATGTATATTACAAATGCCCCTAGCCGGATATTTGAGACTCTTCTCTCTCTTCCAGCATCATCTTTCCAGCATTACTTCTCATTACTCCCTTTCACTGACTCAGTATTCCAGCCAGACTGGACTACTAGCTCTTCCCTCAGCTCAGTATTCCATTTCCTGTCTTTGTGTGTCAGTGCACACAACATAGTTATTTGCTTCTTGCCTTCCAGATTGTCCTTCACTCTAGTATACTTGTATTCTCAGTCTATTGTTGTCTCTTTTACTTCTTTGGAGAGGCTCGCCATGAATTCAAGCTTTTCTATTCTGTTAATTATTTCTGCACACTTCTTACTTCTGCCTTTTAGAATAGTTGTCTTCCTTCAAGGTTCAATTCAGGCACCACCTTCTCTGTGACATCTTCCCTGATCCACCCAATGGTTCCAAATTATTCATTGCAATTTGACCTCCTACTCTCAGCTTGATCCATTGCTTTCCTGTATGCCATGAAATCTCCCATTTGGGTGCATGTCCTCCTACTATGCAGGTCTACAGCTGCCCCCACTCCCCCAGGAAATCTGATTTTCTTTCTCTCAGGTAGTGTGTTGTCCATGGCAGCACAATACTCTTGAAGGAAGTAGTCTCCCTGTGCACCAAATCCCTGTAAATTGTCTCCATATTTCATTACAAAATATATTTTTCCCCTTGTGGGAGCATTTTTAGTGGGAACCCCTCCCACCCTTGAGTCATAATATCACCTTTCTCCTTTTCTATCCCTCCCTTTCTACCGCATCCATTCTCCTGTAGCCTCTCTCCATAGTGAGATAGATGCTGGAGGAGTTTTTCCTTTTGTTGTTTACCATGGACTTGATTCAGATTGACCACATCACCCTTTATCTCCTACCTCCCCTCCTCCCCTTTTGTCCAACCCCCCATTTTTCACTTTTGTCCTATTCAGCTGTAAGGGAAGTTGATGGGTTTAAGCCACAGTATTTCAGACCTGCTCCTCCATTACCATATCTCTTATTTCTTCAAATTCATGTACTATTGGAAAGAAATCTCTTCAAGGTTCCTATGTTATGAATTTGAGGAGAGGGGAGAGACTTGTGTCTTTTTCATTTTAGCTTTTTTCTTGTAGTAGTCTCTAAGTCACTAAACCTTTTTTGCCTCAGTTTCCTCATTGGTAAAATAAACTGTAGAAGGAAATGGCAAATCACTCCAATATCTTTGCTAAGAAAACTCCAGCTGGAGTCAACAAGTCAGACACAACTGAAACAATTCAACAACAAGGTTTATTTTGTTACTTGTAATTTTCTTGGCAATTGTATTTAATTACTTTTCTTTTATTTCTGTAGTTCAGGGTGTTTGTAAGTCAAACAATCTGCTCACATTTATTTTGTTTTGTTTTGAGGCATATTTCAGATGCTTCTCTTACTGAACATCCATAAATCTTTTTTTAAGGGAACATTGGACCAAAGTTTATAGGGTATGTCAATTGGAGTTGCATCTTGAGCTTCTTTGCCTTTCAGAATATATTATTTCATGACCTTCTGAAGTTTCTGGTCAGCACAGAAAAGTCTTGTGTTATTCAAATTTTGTTTCTTTTATATTCAAAGGCATTTCTCTTGATCATTTGCAGAATTTGATATTTGTCATTGGAACTGTTACATTTAACTAGCATGTGGGTTTGATTCTGAATGACACACATACACACACACGACACACATACACATACACACACACATATGTATTACCCCTTGAGGTGATCTGTGGATTTTTTCTATTGGCACATCAATTTCTGTGCTGAGCTCTGGACAGTTTTCTTGTATTATTTCTTGCGTCATGGTGCTCCAGTTTTTCGACTTGTCATGTTCTTCAAGGAGGTCTGTGACCCTTAAATTGTTTCTGTGCACTTTGTCTTCAAGATCAATGTGTTTGGTTTGTACAGACATCATGTATTCTTACAACATAGTTATTTGCTTCTTGCCTTCCAGATTGTCCTTCACTCTAGTATACTTGTATTCTCAGTCTATTGTTGTCTCTTTTACTTCTTTGGAGAGGCTCGCCATGAATTCAAGCTTTTCTATTCTGTTAATTATTTCTGCTATGCAGGTCAGAACAAATTCTGCAACTTGTTCTCATCTAAATCCTTCTCTCAAGCTTCTGATTTGTCTCCCTGACATTCTAGAACATCTTACTGCAGTTCCATGCTTCCCGCGAATCCATAGGATTCTGTTTTTCATCAGATGTTGGTTCAGGTTCCTTTGTCTAACAATATTAGAGATGCTTGTAACCTTTTCGATATCTTGTAGTCTTTTTTTTTGTCTTCTCTTATGATCTCAGTATCTTCCATGTTGATTTATCTGCTTGTGCACTGTGTTTTTGACTTTTTCTTCCTCTGGGGATCTTTAGTGGTTTTTAAAAAAATTTTTCCCTTTATAGTCCCCGACACTAACTTTTTTTATTTTTTATTTTCATTCTATGTTTACCCTGGGGTTGGACCTCAAAGTTGTCTCAGCCTCCTCCTGTACTGGGCAATTCACTTTTACTCCTCTTGGACCTTTCCTGAAGTGCCATCTGAGGGGACAGGTCTGACCTCCAACTATATGTCATTGCCCTTTCCTTCAGACCCAGTACAATACCACATGTTGATCCCCAGAACCTTTTCTCTCTGTTATTTATTTCTCTGGCTAAGCTGAATCAGGGTCTTCAACTTTCTACAGGTTTGGGTTCAAATCTGGCCTCTGACACCTACTAGCTGCATGATCCTGTTTGCCTCAGTTTCCTCATCTGTAAAATTATTTAGAGAAGGAAATGGCAAACTACTTCAGTATCTTTGCCAAGAAAACCCCAAATGGGGTCAAAGAGTAGGACATGACTGAAACAACCGAATAACAACAGAATGTAAGCTCTTTGAAGACAAGAACTGTTTCTGGTTTGTCTTTGGATCACCAGAACCTAGTACAGTGCCTTCCAAGTAGTAGGAGTTTAATAAATGTTTGATGGATATAATTCAATTTAAATCACATCTCTTAAAGTGAAGTCAATTCAGTTGCATTGAATGGGTGGACAGAGTTACCACATACAAAAGTAACAAAATATCACCTCTAAATCAATCATTTAAAATAATTTTCTGAAAAAGCTACATCTTTTCTTGAAGCTCTAAACTAGCAGACAAGAAACAATCATCTGCAGAAAGCAAATGTAGGAAGCATACACCACCAGTCATGACTGTTTTTGTGCAGACCAAAAAAAGTATTGGAGGTAGTAGAAAAACAGCAGCATTGAACACATTGCACAACAGTGGAATAAATTCATGGTATGTCAACACATCAAAGAGATAAATGGCAAATGCAAAACACTGAAATCCAGTTGTTTATGAAGCCCTGAAACTATTCGTGGCTACCTTAAACAGGCAGGGCAAGGCCTGATGTGTATCCTGGGAGTTAATTTATTGAGGCAATCTCAAGACACAACAGTACAAACATAAAATGCTCCTTAAAGAAATAAGGAATTAATTAAATAATCCAAGGTATTCTTTGTGATGCAAAGAAGAAGAAACAACCTAGGTGCTGCACACCTGGGAATGAATGACCAAATTATGGTTCATGAATGTGATGGAATATTATTATACCATAAGATACGATGAATGTGAAAAATTCAGGAAAACATGGTCAAGACTTATGAACTGAGGATAAGTGAAGTAAACTGAAGAGGAAAACAATATGTACAGTACAACATAAACAGAGACAAATAGAAAATGAAATTGAATGCTCTATCATTACAATGACCAAGCATCTGGGGAAAAGCTGTGAAGATTCATCTCTCTCTCTCCATCGTAGAGGTGGCAAGGATTATGACTATGGAATATCATATCTACTCTCAGATATGATTGATGGACAAGTTGGCTTTGTTGAACTTTTAAATTTTTCTTTTGTTATTTGTTATAAGAGAAGGCTGACTGGGGAAGGGGAGAGGGGTAGATTGAAAGATGAATGTGTAGAGAAAAAGATGAAAAAGAGAAAGAAACGGAAAGGCAGAAGGAAGAATGGAAGAAGGAGAAGAGGTCATGCCAGCTGAATTTTATTTCCTTTCTTGACTCACATATCAGAGACATGCTACAAACATTTGTAAACAATGGCTCAAAGTCTATTTGCATTAAGACTCTTCTCACTAGTGGAGATGATTAAACACCTAGTATCACTGGGCTTCCTCAAAACATCTGATAAAATGTCTTTCCATGTCCTTGTTAGACAAATTCTAGCACTGTGGTGAAAAAGGTAGAAGGAATGGAGGGAACAAACATTTATTGAGCACCTACTATGTACCCTATAGGCACTATGCCAAATATTTTACAAATTTTGTATCATTTGATACTCACACCAATCCTGAGAGGTAGGTGCAATGGACTTGATAATACAATTAAGTAGATTCTAATTGAATTGATTTGCTGGGTTCCAAGAAGGGTGGTTGGTGGTTCAGCATTAGCCTGGAGAGAGATCTCACAGGAAGGGCCTCAGGATTCTGACCTGACGTGGCCTTATTCCCTGCAATGAGAATCTTTATCAGACTGGTGGATAACACAAAACTAGAAGGAATAGCTAATAATAATCATAGCTCACATTTATATAGAACCTTAAAGCTTATAAGGTAGCTTTCCCCACAGTAGCCCAGAAAAGTAGGCAGTGCAAATATTATTATCCCAAGCTTAAAGGTGGAGAGACTAAAATGATGAGTTCTTTCCCCAGAAGTACACAGCTAGAGAGAACTGATCCACCCGCTATGGAGAGCAATTTGGAACTATGCCCAAAGGGCTATAAAACTGTGTATATCCTTTGATCCAGCAAAACATAAAAAAAGGGAAAAGGACCTATGTGTACAAAAATATTTATAGAAGTTCTTTTTGTGGTGGCTAAGAATTGGAAATTGAAGGTATGCCCATCAACTGGGAAATGGTTAAATAAGCTATGGTATATGATTACAATGGAATATTATTGTGCTAAAAGAAATGACAAGCAGGATGATTTCAGAAAAAACTGTAAAGACTTACATAAACTGATGCAGAATGAGATGAGCAGAACCCAGAGAACATTGTACACAGTAACAACGATATTGTACAATGAAGAACTGCGAATGACTTAGCTGTTCTCAGTAATATAATGACCCAAGACAATCCCAAAGGATTATTGATGAAGCATACTCTCTGCCTCTAGAAAAAGAACTGATATTTTTTTAATACAGATTGAAGCATGCTATTTTTCAATTTCTTTTATTTGAATCTTCTTGTACAAAATGATAAATATAGAAATGTTTTACATGATTGCACATGTATAACCTATATTTGCTCACCATCTCAGGGAAAAGGGAGGGGAGAGATAGAATTTAGAACTCAAAACTTTAAAATGTAAAAATAAAAGTGCATTATTTGCTGTTTAAAGAATATAAAAAGGAAAACTAGAAGTACACAGTTAGTCTAAGCTGAGATTTCAATCCAGGCCCCTCCAATCTCCAACAACCATGTACAGTACACATGGCTATTATCACATTAGATGACAAAATTGTGATGCAAAAAAGGTCCCAATGAGCTGCTAAAATAAGGTGCCAAATCTAATAAGATGGAAGTTAGGAAGGAAAAAAAAACTATAGTCCTACAATTAGGTTAAAAAAAGTCAACTGTACGAGGACAGAATGGGTAAAATGTGGTTGGACAACAGTTCATGTGAAAAGAGGCCAAGGATTTTAGTGGCCTGTGAACTCACTATGATTTTGTAACACTATGTGGTAACCAAAAGTATTTATACTATCTTTAATTGAGTAGTTGTTGTTTTCATCATTTCAGTCATGTCCCACTCTTCATGACTCTATTTGGGGTTCTCTTGCCAAAGGTTCTTCAGTGATTCTCCATTTTCTTCTCCAGCTCACTTTACAGATGAGGAAACTGGAGCTAAAAGGGTGAAATGACTCATCCAGGGTCACTCTCTGAGGTTGGATTTGAACTCAGGATTTCTTGACTCCAGGCCCAGTGCCCTATCCACTGTGATGCTTTGACCTCTGCCTTGATTTGACCGTATCCCAAATCTTTCTAGTTCTTTGAGTCTGGCCACTTGGATTTACTTCAAGCTGTTTCTGCTTTGGATATACCTCCTCCTGCTGCTTAACACCTCCTCTTCCTGCTCTTTTTTGGAAACAATCCCTCCCTTGTACTGCCCAGTGCCTCACTGCCCAAGACATCAGAGATAAGAAATCAATCAAATTCCCAAGTCCCTAACTAAGAACTCAACCCCTCTTTATAAAACAGAAGGCTTTCTGCAGCCTCTGACTACTACCTAATATGAAGAAAATGAAGGACCCAGGTATCTCTTGCATTGACTAGGAGGAATGACAAGCATTTGGTGGAACACAGGTGTTCCAGGTTCAAGGGCAGCAGCCCTTGAGGGTCATTAATATCTTTTTTCTTCCTCTAGCTCCAACTCGAAGACCATGGCATTCAAGATTCCTAAGACTTCCCTCTGACTCTGCTCCTACGTTTCTGCACCTATATGTCTCATTCCATTTTGTCAATTAATATTCATAGTAATAGAAGCCTATTTCTTTACTCATGACCCACATGACTCTTTTGTGAAACTTTACTAAGGCTCCACAGGGTCATTTCCAGTTATCCTGATCTGTATCTTACCACTGGACCCATATGGCTTTGGGGGAGAAAGTGAGGCTGGTGATCTTGCACAGCCTTTCCTCACTTAAATCCAATTAAGTTGCAAGTCATGGCATCGTCTTCCTGATGTCACAGTTCTCTTTGAGAATGAAAGACAAACTATGGCACTGCACTGAGACATCTAATCAGATCATTTTTAAAATACTATATTCAGTTTATGATGACACATTTTAATATGAGCCCTGCTCATGTGGAACATATCCTGAAGAAGATGACCAAGAAGAGACTTGAAACCATGCCATAAGAGGACTGGCTGAAGCAACTAGTGCTATTTAGCCTGGAGAAGAATAATCTTAGGAAGGAACGAAATGACAGCTGTTTGCAAAGGGTTGTCACATGGGAGAGGGATTGGATTTGTTTTGGTTGGCTCCTGTTGACAGCACTAGGACCAGTGTGTGGAAGCTGTAAAGAGGAAATTTCAGGTTCAATCTGAGAGCAGTTTCCTAACACTGAGAGCTTTATTGATGCAGAATGGATTCCTCTGGGAGGTGGTGCATCCCCCACCACTGGAGGTCCTAAAGTAGGGGCTTGGTGACCATCTCTTGGCAGTGGATAGGGAGAATAATTTTTCAAGTACAGGATCGACTGCATCAGGGATTGTTCATCATTTTTGTATCATGGCAGTCTGGTAAAACCTTTGGATCTTTTCTCAGAATAATGTTTTTTTAATGCATAAGATTTCAAAAGAAATCACTTATTTGAAATACAGTTATTAAAATACTTTTTAAATACAAGTTCATGGATCCTAGTTTAAAAACCCTTGGTGCTAATTGTCCTCTGAAATTCCTCCCAACTCTGAGATTGTGATTTTGTGATATCTTGGAATTGTTCTGGCATTAATGGAGTTAATAAATGATAAACTATAATAATAATAACTGTAAAATATAAATGATAAATAAAATCACTGTAATAACAACATAGAGCAGCTAGGTGGTGCAGTGGATAGAGCTCCAGGCCTGGAGTCAGGAGGACCTGAGTTCAAATCTGACCTCAGACATTTACTAACTGTGTGACCCTGGGCAAGTCACTTAACCCTGTTTGCCCCAGTTTCCTCACCTGTAAAATGAGCCAGAGAAGGAAATGGCAAACCACTCCAGGATCTTTGCCAAGAAAACTCCAAATGGGGTCACAGTGAGTCAAACATAACTGAAATGACTCAATAACAACGACAAAATAGCAACGCATTGTGTAGTTACAAAATATCATCTTGGATGATCACGCTCCACTGTAAGGTAGGTAGGGGAAGTGTTATTACTTCCAAGTTACGGAAGAAAAAAAACCCTGAGGTTTATAAATGTTACACAAGACACCTACCATATAACAGAGCTAAAACCAAAGGTGTTCATGTTATTTCTACCACATTTCATTGAAAATATAGCTCATACATCCTTAACATAGAATTTAAATTGTGGATTGCCTTGCAAGCAGGCACAGAGCAAGTTTTATTGTCCACATTTATCCTACAGAAAATAGAACACACTGGAATAAAGTAACTCACCTGTGGTTAAAATGAGTCAAAAGTAGAAACGAAAATAAATTCCACATTTCTTGACTGCAACAGACCAAGTCAGTTTTCTCTTGGATTTTTGCCCCTTGTTATAATGTGCTGCGTTTTTGTTTATATCTTCAACAGATTGCTTTTTATAAATATGTACTCACTTTTTTTCAAGCACAGGTGTTCTAATTATAATTTCACTAGTTTATAGAAATGATGGTTTACTCATTAAGTCTGAGAAGGAAAAGAAATCATCTGTACATCCTAGAAATAGAAATAATTTTTTTCTCTCAAGTCCTCACTTCACATCCTCATCTTCACATAAAACAATAATAATCTGACAAGCAAGATGTATAGGAACTCAGTACAAACATATGAGGCTAAAAACCATTCCATAATACGTAAGTAGTCAGAGGATATAGAAATAGTTTTCAAAAAAAGAAAAAGAAGAAATGCAAAAGATCAACAACTTTATGGGGGAAAAATACCAAATCACTAATAACAAATTTTTTGCCTCCCTTTAACTTCCATTTCTTGTCCTAGTTCTGGCTTTTGGGGCCAAACAGAATAAAGTCCATTTTTCTTCCACAAGACAACCCTTCAAATAATTAAAGACATCTATCAGTTCCCCCATGTCTTTTTTTTCCTGGCTAAATAAATATCCTATTTCTTCGACCAATCCTCTTATATAGCACAGATCCAAGTTCCTTCCCCATCCTGGCTACCCTACTCTGCGAAGATTCAAGTTAGTTTAATATTCATGCTTTATAATGGATGGACTTTCAGCATGGTACCAAGAAGTGGCCATGATAATTCCACTTGTGATCTGACAAGGACAAAGTGGCACTATTACATCCCTCTGAATGGACTAAAGACTTCCTATAATGTAGCCTAAGATATCATTGACCTTTCAGGATGCCACAATACCCTGTAGACTTATATTAAGCTTATAGAACACTAAAGACTCTAAGTTTTTCACACATAGAATGCTTTTGAGTTCTATCTCCTCTATCCTGTACTTCTATAGGTGATTTTTTTCAAAATCCAAATGACCCCTTGCATTGATTTCTATGGAATAGCATCTTCTTAGATTCAGCCCATTATTATATCCTTTTAACACCTTTCTTCCTCCTGATTCTGCCTTCTAGCTGATGAACTATCCTTCTCAGTTTCATTTAATGTGATAATTTGATAGACATGTTATCTGTACCTTCATCCAATAAAAACTGTGAATGGAAGAAAATTCAAAAACAGAAGCTTAAAGAGATATACTAGAGACAAGTTCTCTAGATTCTCTGATTTGCAGATGACAACATAATGATTGCAAAAAGAACTTATCAATTTCATTATATTTGAAAGAGACTGACCTGTACATCTACAACAGAATGTATAAAATCTACATTGCTTTAATTATGATATACAATTGGATGATCAACCAATTCATAGTCTTAGATTAGAGAGAAATGACAGATGGATGACAATATGAGCCTATGAGAGGTAGCTAGGTAGAGCAGTGGTTAGAGTGCTGAGTCTACTTGATCATTCAATTGTTTGTCATAATTTAAGCAATGTACATTCTGTACACACTTTTTTTCTGTTGTAGATGTATATGCAAATCACCATAATATTATCCCAGAGTATCTAGAGAAACTTATTATCTATAAGAAATCTCTCATTTGGTTTTTGTGCAGAACATTCAGGGGAAGAAACCTTTGTTAAGCAAATACCTTATCATTCACTTAATACTTGTATTCAGAGAATTGTTGAAAAACTTGTCTTAGTGATTGTGTCTATAAAGAAATCCCATATGATCTTGGGCACCTAGCTGCAACAGTGCTTTTTACTTCACTAAATCAAACGCTTTGGTCGGGGAGGAGGCTGCTAATTATGCAAACATAGCTAGATCATGTATTCCCTACATTCTTTAATCATTTGTGCAGCTGAAAATATGGTCTTCTATAGAAAATTGTCTGTGAAAACCTGCCAGTTCCCTACTTACATTTCTATGAGTAGTACAAGCACAAATAATTCTCTTACATTTGATGGTTTGCTGATGTCCTTTTGGTAAAAGTACTTTTTTGCTCTTTTTAATTCTTTTGACATATTCCCCTCTATGAGACAGTATAAAAACATATTCATGAATGCCCTTAAAGTTATATCATACATATATCATACATACATGTAAAGTTATATGAATGGGGTTCGGTATGTTTCTGATGAAATCCAGTAGCTTCTGGGATCTTCTGGCTCCTTTGTGTAGACACTGATTAAACTTTTCAAAGGAGTGATGATAATCAGAGTTGATGTCTTTATTTTTATCTGTTTCCCATTTTGCAGATTCAAAGATTTATTAAAAGATAAATGCAATAGTGTTATAATTGTACCCAGCGTCTCATCTAATCATTATCCTTTATTATAATTCAATATTGAATTTCACTTTGGCTCTCATCTAACCAATTATTTGTCCAAATTCACACAGCTAGGGGATTGCAACGTAACTTCCAACTTGGTAAAGGATCATTTCCTATCTGTTATAGAGTTAATGTCAGTTTTTGCATGTGTGTGTGTATATGTGATTTTGTTTGGTGCTTGCCATGGCCAGCACCCACGACACTCTTCCTGAATAAAATATTCATGAGCAGTCTATAAGCCATAGCCAGCTTTTGTTTCTTAACCTCGAACTATGTTTTCTGACATTTTTTCCCGTCTTCTGTGAACACTTTACATTGAAGTCTCTGAAGTCATGGAAGTCATATGTTGACTTGCTTTGGCAGAGTTTTTTTAAGTGTCTCCTACAATTTCTCTGTTTCTTTATCCTCCGGCATATAATCTACAAATATGTTCAGCACAATCTGTCTGCACTCATCACAAGCATTGCAAGGTGAGATGAAGTGGCCCATGAAAAGATGATTCTTATTCTTTTAATGATAAAACCAACTTCACCAACTCCTTTATTCTTTAAATGAAAGAATCTCTGAAATGCAAACCCAGGAGACAAGAGAAACCTAGAACAGTAAACAGGATTTGAGCAACTCGAAGGGTGAAGGGTGAAGTGCTTGTATTTTAAAAGGGCAGCAAGAAGCAAGTTTGTCTTCAGACTCTCACTGCCTTCAAGTGAAATGAAGACAAATATTGGAGTTGGACCTGGTTTTACTAGTCTTAAGAATGCAAATAAAAAGGAGAACAAAAGGAATACACTAGGAAAGAGATAACGAAGGAGGAGAAATTTACTATTTTCATAACTGAGGTGTATGAGAAGAGTATGTAAATATATACGAAAGAGTAAAGGAGAGAGCACTGGAACCTCACTCTTATCTGAACCACACAAAAGAGGGTTGAATACATACACACACACACACACACACACACACACACACACACAAAAGCTTTCATATAGAAGAAATACATTAAACTCAACAGGAAAACAGACAAGAACAGAAAGATGAGAGTAGCTTTTAAAAAGGAGAGTAGAGTAGGAGATGGAAGAGTTATAAGCAAAATAAACTCCAATTTTGGAGAATTCTGGTTAATGCAACAATCAATTATAACTCCAGAAGGCTGATGATAAATCAGGCTTCCCGCCTCCTGCTGAGAAAGGATAGAGTGAAACTGCAAACAGACATACGTTTTCAGGCACAGTCAATATGTGAATTTGCTTTACTTAACTATATTTATTTATTATAAGGCAGGGCTTATATTTGAAGAGAGGAGTAGAAAGTAAGGTAAGAGTAATGATGCAAAAAAAAGACAAGAAAGAAAAGAACATCAAAGAAACATTTTAAAATATACAGAGGAGAACAAAATGAAATGCAGAAAGGGACAAAGACAAGGAAGGCATTATCATGCTATTATGTTGGTATTACCATTTTAAAATTAATATACATTCTAAAAACAAATCAGGTTGATAACTTCATATAAAAAAATCTCTTTCAGTTCTTTGTTCATATGAAAATATTCATGTTTGCTGATGTTTATCAAGTTCACAATTAAAAGAAAAAGAAGAGGAGAGAAGAAATCCAGCTGAAGGAGAAGGATTTGAAAAGGTGACTCATTTATAAGGATTACAGGAGGAGATGGAAAAACAAAAAGAGAAGAGAAATTGAGCTTAAGGAATGGGAGAACTCAAAGAAGAAGAAAAGGAGGAAGAAAAGGAGAAGGAGGAGGAGAAGGAGCAGGGTATAAGTAAGAAAAGAAAAGGAAAAGAAGTTGGCTGTGGTTCTCAAGATGTTAAGAGAATGATCTCACCACTTCTGGCTATTTACCACAACAGTGGTCCAAGGGAGCTACTAAAAAGAACTAAAACTCTGAAAAGGAAATCAACCCCCAAGGAAGGGAGGGTAGCTCAAGAATGAAATATTAAAAACACAAAGGGAAACAATTTCAGTGAAAAGGGAATTGTATAAAGAGACTGAAATGGATAAACAGCAAACTTACCAAACAACTTACTTTTTAAAAAGACACTAATGAAACTGTGTATACCCTTTGACTCAGTGATATCACTACAAAACCTATGCCCCAAAGACATCAAAGAAAGAAGAAAAGTTCCTCTGTGTGCAAAAATTTAAAACCAGATGTTTTTGTAGTGGCAAAGAACTGTAAACTAAGGTGGTACCCATCAACTGGGGAATGGATGAAAAAATTAGTATATATTATGGTATACTATTGTATAATAAGAAATGAAGAAAGATTTGGTTTCAGAGAAAGCAGAAAAGAACAGAACTGATGCAGAGTGAAGTGATCAGGACCAGAAGAACAATTGATAAGACAGCAACATCATCAGAAAACAAACAACTTTGAAAGATTTAAGAACTTTGGTCAGCACAGTGATGAACTACTATTCCAGGGGACCTCTGATAAGTCATGCTACCCACCACTTAATAGAAAGGTGATGGACTCAGGGTTCATATTGAAGCATATTTTTTGGACATGGCCAATATGAGAATTTGTTTTACTTGACTATGCATATTTGTTGCAAGAGTTTTATTTTTCTTTTCCAGTGGGGGAGAGGGGATGAAAAGAGAATAAATAGCTCCTTGTTCACTGAAAATTTTCTAAATTACTTATATATACACATATCTTAAAATAAAAGACAATCAACAAACATTTATTGAACACCTGACATGTGTCAGGCACTGGGGATACAAGTACAAAGAATGAAACAATCTCTTCTCACAAGAATTCTAATGGGGGAGACAATAAGTACATTCATAAATATATACAGCATTAATATAAAGTGAATACAAAGTAGTTAA
Organism: Notamacropus eugenii; assembly: GCF_028372415.1. NCBI lineage: Eukaryota > Metazoa > Chordata > Mammalia > Diprotodontia > Macropodidae > Notamacropus > Notamacropus eugenii. The sequence continues at coordinate 192,465,400 of NC_092872.1, forward strand.
ATACAAGGCAGTTCGAGATGGAAGGTACTGGACATCATGGTGGAAAGGGGAGAATCAGGAAAGGTTTCATGCTGAAGAAGGTGCTTGAGCTGTATGTTATAGAAAAAGAGGATCTCTGTAAGGTAAATGTAAGAAGGAAGTGCATTCCAGGTACATAGGATAGTCAGGGTAAAGGCATGAAAAGGGAATATCAGGTATCATGTGGAGGAACTGAGAAAAGTTCTGTTTGGCTGGATCAGAGAGAATAGAAGGCAATTAATGTCTAAGAAGGCTGGAAAGATAGGTTGGGGCCAGGTTGCTTAGGGCTTTAAAGGCTAAACAGAAGAGTTTATCTTTTAGCCTAGAGGTAATAGGAAGCCACTGTAGTTATTACAGTAGGAAAGTCACATGGTCAGATCTGTGCTTACAGAAAATTACTTTGGCAGCAGGATATTGGATGGAGTGGTTCAGAGAGAGAGGAGGATTAATTAGGAGGCTGTAAGCTAGGGGAGTGGCGATAAAGGTCTGGACTAAAGTGGTAGCTGTATGATTGCAGAGGGGTTGGATAGAAAAGATGGTATAAAGGTAGAAATGGCAACTGATTAGATACATGTAGCAAAGAAGAAGGAAGAGTCCAGGAAAATATCTAAATTGTAAACCACAGGGCCTGCAAGGATGATGGTTCTTTGGACAGTAATAGGGAAGTTTGGAAAAGGGGAGGTTTTAAGGGGAGATATAATGAAAGTTTTGGACATGTTGAGTTTAAGATGTTTCTAGGATACCCAATTTGAGCTGTTTAATAGGAAATTGATGATGTGGGACCGAAGCTCAAAGAAGAGACTGAGGCTGAATATATGGGTATGAGAGTCTTCTGCATAAAGATAATAATTAAACTAATGGGAGCTGATTGGATTATCTGAAAGAAAGAGCATAAAGATAGAAAAGAAGGGGGCCTAGGTAGAACCTTGGGGAATACCCATAGTTGAGGAGAAATATATATATATATATATATATATATATATATATATATATATATATATATATATATATATATATGTATGTATATATATATATACATATATATATGACACAGTGGATAGAGTACTGGACCTGGCATCAGAAAAACTCATCTTCCTTAGTTTGAATCTGGCCTCAGATACTCACTAGCTATATGACCCTGGGCAAGTCACTTCACCCTCTTTGCCTTAGTCTCCTCACCTGGAAAATGAACTAGAGAAAGAAATGGAAAACCATTCCAGTATCTTTACCAAGAAAACCCCAAATGGGGTCACAAAGAGTGAGACATGACTGAAAAATGACTGAATAACAACAATGGGTTATTATAAGCTAGCAAAAGAGAATGAGAACAAATGGTCAGACAGATAGGAGAAATGAGAGGGGAGAGAGAGAGAGAGAGAATGGTCACATATACACACACGCACTCACGCATGCATGCACAAAAGAGCCAAAAAAGAGACAATCTGGCTGGAGAGAATGATCAACGTTAGAATTAGCAATTAACAGATCAATGGGAACTTTGGAGAGAATAGATTCAGTTGAGGAAGGAGGTCAGAAATCAAATTACAAAAGATTTAAGGAGTGAGAAAAGTGGAACGATTGTCAACAGATTTTTCATGACGTTTGAGAAGAGGGAGAGAGACATCAGATGACAGTTTGGGATCATGACTGGGCCTAGTGAAAATTTTTTTAAGGATGGGAAGATTTGGACATGTTTCAAGGCAGAAATAATGAGTTGATAGGAAGAGGTTGAAGATTTAAGAGGGAAAAGTGTGGATTGAGGATGGATATCCTGGAAAAGAGGAGATGGGATTAAATATACATGTAACACAGTTGGTCTTGGCAAGGAGAAGGGAGAGGGAAAGATAGAAAAAGGAGGAAAGAATGAGAGATGATAGGGAGTTTTGAAATGAAGAGAATGGAAGGGGAGTTCACAGCAAACAACCTCAATCTTCTCAGCAAGAGAAAATATGAAATCCTCACTTGAGAAGAAGGGGAACAGTTAAGGGAGGCTTGAGGAGGGAAGAAAAGGTCTGGAGTAGCTTTTGTGGGGAACAACATAGAAAATCAATTAGAGAAGAGACTGATAGCCTTGTTGCAGTAAGAGCCCACCTGAGGCTGGATAGCATGAATTTGAAATCCATCCCATCAGTATTATTGTGAGGCTTTCTCCAGCTGTAATCAATGAATTCTAAGTGAGGGGAGGAGGCAGATGGAGTGAATCCAGGGTTGAAGTTTGATGAGAGAAGAGCGGTAAGCAGACAAGAAGGCAAGGGATTGGAGAAGAGAAGTCAATGTAGAGTTGAAATGGCTAACTATTGGGCTGAAATTTGAGAGGGAAGAAAGGGAAATTATATCCGGGCAAAAGACCTGAGGAAGTCCTAAGAAATGGATTGAAGGTGTCGAAAGATTGAAGGTTTTGGAGGGGTGAGGCATAGGAAGAGATGAAATGATAGGAGATTATGGTAATGTAGGAAACTGGTAATTAGGGGAATGGAATACCTGCTGGTAATGGCAAGATGTGGTATTTGGCCATCCTGTGTGTGGCTGAGGCAGAGTGAAGGAGTAGGTCATAGGATTTAAATCCCTTAACCCTAATGAACTACACTCTCTGGTAACAAATGAACTGGAATATTTGATTTTTGATTCCCTGTCAGTAATCTTTAAAAGATCATGGAAAAAAAGGAAAAATACTGCAAGAATGAAAAAGGGGAAATTCTATTCCAATTTTCAAAAAAAAAAAAAAAAGGAAGAAAATGGAGATTGTAAACAATAGGCCAGTCAATCAGTTATTCTACAATCAACAAGTATTTATTAAGAGCTGACTATGCTCCAGGCACTGTGATAAGTGTTTGGAACAGAAAGAAAGGAAAAACAAAGAAACACAACCAGTCCCTGGCCTCAAGAAGTTCACAATACAATGGGGGAGAAACATGTAATACATCATACAGGATTGGACATAGTCAACAAAGGATCTCTTGTTATTATTAACAGTGATCAGGAAAGGTTTCTTGTAGAATTTTAGCAGCTACTGGAAGGAAACTAGGAGACAGAGATGAGGAGAGAGAGGATTCAGGCACAAGAGATAGCCCCAAGGGGGGTGGGGGAGGTGAGAGGGGGGTGGGGGTGGAGTATCTTGTGCAAGAAAGTCCAATGTCATTGGATCCCAGAGAACATAGAGGGGAAGAAAGTGTAAGAATGGAAAAGCAGAAGAGGCCCAGGTTATGAAAGACTTTGAATACAAAACAAAAGATTTTATATTTGATCCTGGAGGTAATAGGAGCTACTAGAGTTTATTGAATGAGAGGGGTAAGATGATATGGTCAGATCTGTATTTTCTTGTTTTTCTTTAAAAAAAATGATGGAATAAAACAAGTATTTTCATAACATAGTATAATAAAAAAAGATTGCACATGAAACTGCAAATTTATTATATATAACTTGATATTCCTTTTAAATATTATATAATATAAAGTTATCATGTAAATTTCTTTTTTCTTTCCTCTCTCCTCCACCCTAGAGATAACCATCATCAGACATAAATAGGTGTGTATATGTATATATGTATGTATATAATTATTCTATACATACTTCTATAATAGAAGTTTCAGAGGAGAGATGGAGCTATATATGACAAATATAATAAACCAGAATTGGCAACAGATTGGATGGGGGGGTATGTTAAGAGTGAGGGAGTAATCAGGGATGTACCTAAATTTTAAGTTTGTATGACAGAGAGAGTGATGGTACTCTCAATATCAATAAGAAAGTTAGAAAGAGGGAAAAGCTTAAGAAAAGAGAGAATGAGTTCTAATTTGGACATACTGGATTTAAGATGTCTAAGGGACATCTAGTTCAATATGTCTAATAGGCAGCTGAAGATGTGAGTGGGGCCTGAGAAAAATGTTAGAGATGGATAAGGAGATCCAAGAGTCATGAGTATATAGAGAAAACCGAATCCATGAGGGTAGATGAGCTCATCAAGCAATACAGTATTGAGGGTGACAAGCTAAGTGGTCCAGAACAGAATTCTAGGGAACACCCATGATTAGTGGGCATGACCTGGATGAAGATCCAGCAAAAAGAGAGAGAAAAAGTTGTCTTACAAGTAGGAGGAGAACTATGATGGGGGCAGGGGGGAGGGAAGAGAGCAAAGGAGAGGAGAGAGAGAGAGGTGGAGAGAGAGAAAGAACAAAAACCTAAAGAAAAAATATGAAGGAAAAAAGTGTGATCAACAGTGTCCAAGGCTATAGAAAGGTCAAGAAGGATGATTAAGAAAAGTCCACTAGATTTTAACAAAAGAGCACATGCAACTTTGAGGAGACCTGGGGTGTTTGCCTTTCTGAAAAATTCTAGCATGTGTTATTAAAGGGATAATTAATGAATGTTTAGAAAAGGAAGCTGTGAGACCAAAAAGTCATTATTGCTTCATCAATAACAAGTCATGTCAGACTACCACATTCACTTTTTTTGACAGTTACTAGGTTGTTAGATCACGGGGGTGGTGTTGATGTCATTTATCTAGATTTTAATAAAGAATTTGACAAATATTGTCATGTTATCCTTGCAGAAAAGATGGAGAGCTATGGACCACAGTGACAGGGATTCAAAAACATTAAATAATTTAAAATAGTCATTGATAGTCTGATGTCTATTTAGAAGGTAACACAACAGAGATCTAAGCTTGGCTCCATTCTGTTTGACATTTTTATCAGTATGGCATGTTTATAAGGGTTTCAGAAGACACAAAGTTAGAGGGAAAACCTAACATATTGATTGTCAATCAGGTTATAAAAAAGAATTGACAGGCTAGAATCTTGGGTCAAGTTTTCTTAAGAAGAAATTGTACTTGCACAAGACACAGCTAGAGGAGCAGTGGATGGAATGCTGGGCCTGAAGTCAGGAAGACTTTAGTTCAAATCCAGCCTCAGACACGTAATACCTGTCCCTTAACTTCTGTTTGCCTCTGTTTCCTCAACTGTAAAATGCGGGTAAAAATAGCACCTACCTCCTAGGGTTCTTATGAGGATCAAATGAGACCTTATTTATAACGTGCTCAGCACGGTGCCTGCCACAGAGTAGGGACTTAATAAATGCTGGTTTCCTTCCTTGTTTGACATATTAAAAACATTGACTTCACAAGTACAAGATGAAGGAGGTGAGACTAGATAGCTGATCTGAAATCTGGTGGTTTTAGTGGGCCATAAGTTTAATATAAATTAACCAGATGCTATGGCAGCCTGTTTTACACATAAATGTATCTCTCAACCTGATGTCATTTGCAAAAGCAATAGAAAGCCATGAAGATTTCCTTACGTCTATCAGGGTCTACTGAGTAGACAACCTTTCTCAATTCCTTCTTCTTGGAAACAAGGAACCATGTTCATAACTATCCAACAAGAAACATTGTTTGTAGGAGTAACCCCTGGACACGGAAGACTCTAAGGCAAAATGTTTTTTATGATAAAAAATAGTTACAGTGCTAAGTGAAAGAGTACACAAACTTAAAAATATATACATATGTGTATGTATACCTATATACCTAAATGAGCACACACATATATAAAATACAGTATGTATATTATATACCTCATATGCTATATATAATATAAAATATATAGCAAATTCCTTAAGTATACAGTATAGATACCTTAAGTATTATGTACTTTAAGTACTAGGAATTTTTCTTTCTGTCTGCAAATATGCATATACATAAATATATGCACACATACCCATCCATGCATACATTCATATATGTACTTTATACATACAGCATATACTTTATACATATATAGTATAACTTTACTCTCTCTAATATATACTCTCTATATATTATATATAAGAGAGAAAGTACGAAAATTCATTTTGATTAATTAATCAACAAGTATTTAAGTACTTACTATGTGCCAGGCAATGAGCCAAATATTGGGAGTGAAAAGGCAAAAGAAAATAAAACCAGTCCCTGCCTTTAGGAGCTTATAGTCTAGTTCGAGGGGTGAACAGGTACGTATATAGGTACATACAAAATATATAAAAGGTAATATGGGAGAGAAGGTATGTATGCTAGAGCATGAGCACAGCTCTGGAAAGCTCTTACAAGATAGCACTTGAGTCAAAACTTGAAGAAAGCTAAGGATTCTGAGAAACCCAGGTGATGGAGAGCATTTGGCCAAGCATGGTGGCAGGCACCTATAGTCACTGCTACTGGGAAAGGATGAGGCCAATGGATCGCTTGAACTTGAGAATTCTGAGCTGCTAAAGGGGGCTAAAGGGGCTAAAGTCAACCAGGACTAAACCCAGCACCAAAATGATAAACACCCCCGCCAAAGGAAGGGATTGCCAGACTGCCTGAGGAGCGGTAAAAGAGCTCAGATTGGCAATGGAGCAGGTCAAAACTTCCAGTGATCAATCAGCAGTGTCAAGCCAGTCAGTGGACTCTGAATTTCTAGCTTGGGTGGGATAGGAAAACTTTGTCTCAAAAAAAATAAAATAAAAAAGATAGCAGTCATTTCAAGCATGTATTGTGCAAAGGGATAAAGGCAGGAAATGGAGGGTCACATATGAGAAACAACAGGAAGGTCAATCTGGGTAGAGTACAGAGGGTAGCAATGTGTAACAAGGCTGGAAACAGATGATAGAATCACTTTGTGAAAGACTATTCCCAATAGAGGAGTACGTATTTGATGCTCGAGGTAACAGAAGTCACTCAAATTTAGGGAGGAGGTAAGTGACATGATTAGGTCCATGTTTTCAGAATCTCAGTCTGGTAGTTGTGTGAAGGGTAGGTTACAGCAGGAATAGTCAAGATAGGAAGATCAATCAAGAGGCTACCACAATGGTTTTTTTCAATTAAAGCTATTTGTTGGCCATAGCAATCTTCTCCCACAAACCTGTCAGAATACCTGTAAGTTCTTGGAATGTCAAAGTCTTAAGTGAGAGATGATGAAGGTCTGTTCTGTTAACACATATTATGTAATGCACAAAGAGGAGATGTGGGAGTGAAGCCACTGTTTTTGTTTTTTCTGATGTCCAGAAATTCCTGCATTTAGACGTAAACTTGGCTCTGGCCCGTAGCACACATCTGTAGATACAAGGTATGAAGCCAAATCCCACATCGATTGGCCACAGGCAGCCTCTGTTTGCAGACAGGTACAACACGTGATCTCTCCCATGCCTAAGAAGTTCTGTTTCCAAGGTTTCAGATATACCATTACTCATACAGGAGGTACTACCACCATCTCCACAAGTCATACATGAGCACAGCTCCATGCAGGTTTTCCAAATGTCCTGGCTAAGCCCAGTGAAATCTGCTGCTGATGCAACAAACACATCTCCTCTCGGTGCATTACATAATTTGTGTTCACAGAAACACCATCGTTTTGATATTTTCCCTATGCTTCAAGTCTGAATGAGGAAATAATCAAATGTTGCTTGACTAGCTGTCAAACCACAACTTGGTGCAGAGCTATCTAAACATTCTTTGGTCTTCAAGGGAAATATCTGGGACAATGGAGTTCATTTTGGGAATCTTCTCTCTATCCTTAAGGCAGTATTGTCTAGTGGTTAGGAGGTGGGATTTGTAGTTGAGTAGGTATGGTTTGTGAAATTCTACTTCTGACACTTCCCAGCTAGGTGACCCTGGGCAAGCCTCTTAATTTCTCCCAGCTTCAGTTTTCTCATCTATAAAAAGAGAGGATTGAGTTTAAGAGCCCTTCCAGTTCCAAATATATGATCCCAACATGCTATTCTATTTTATTTTTTTGGAACTGGGTTTCCTATCCCACCCAGACTGGATTGCAGTGGCCACTCATTGGCCTGGTCCTGATATCAATTGCCACAGAAGCTTTAACCAGCTCTATTTTTCAACGTGGGTAGGTTCATCTCCCCTCCCCTGCAATTAGACAACTTGGTAGCCAGCCCTGAGGGCTCACCCTATTAGTGCTGGATTTAATGCAGAAATCTGATAGACTTTAGCCTATTGGGACACCTGAACTCGAGAGATTTGATAGTCTCAGTCTCCCCAAATACACCATACACCCACTGATCAATTCCCATCCACTCATTAAGTGTGGCTATTCCACTTTTCAGAAAGCCCACACATATGGTAATAAATGAAACAGAAAATTTTAAAAAGATGCTCTTTCTTGTATTTGGAGGACCAAAAGGGGAGACTCTTAATGCAGGGAATGCCATATCCCTTTAAGGCATTGCTAAGAGGAAAGTGAGAAGCCTCTGACAGACCCATCAGGCGAATACAGCCTGTTCCACACTGCTGAGGCAGCTGCCAAAGATCAAATCCAGTAAAAGCATTTCAGAGCCTGCTCCTGCCTTTCCTGACCCCACACAAAGACAATCAGGTGACACAGTAGGCAATGAAAGCAGCCTGTCCATCCTGACAGCAGAGTCAAGCAGAAGCTGTTGGAAATTTGGGGCAGATGGCAAGGAATGAGGACTCATCCTCAAAAGGGGGGACAACTGATTCTGAAGATGCAGCCCCAAGTAGGTTCTCTGAGAAAAGTCTTCCTCACCCTTCTCCAAGGGGCTAGCTCTCTGATCCTGCTAGTCTTACAGACACCTGTTGTGGCATTGTAAATGGCTGGACGTGTGCAAGTGCTGGCCTATTAATGCTGGTCTCCGGGTACTGTTGCAAAGGGCTTCTCAGTCCACAAAAATACAGCCTCCTCAGCAGCTGGAGACTGGTTGAGGAGTAATGATACACTTAAGGGAGAGACAGTATGATGCAGAGGAAAGCTTAGGGAACTGAGTGAAACAATTCAGGTCTCATCACTGTGGCCACTTCCTTAAATGCTGGACCTCAGCTGTGGTTGGACCAGAAGGATTTCTGAGATCTCTTTCCAGCTCTAAGATGCTATAACTCTGTAAATGAACTTTATGAGTCAGAGCCTGTGTTCCTTTGACTGGGTATAAGCCACCTTAACAAGAAATGCCTATAAAAGAGAGAGGGCCTTTCTGCAGGGCTAACACCACAAAGGGCAAAATAAGTTACATAAGGAGTTATTCTTGGCCATGAGCAAAAATTAGTTGTATCTGCACCCTGAATATGAGGACGGAAATAAAAGCCAATGGATATAAGAGGGTCACAGGATTTAGAGCTAGAAGATCAGAGATCCTCCAGCTCAAAAGTAAAACTCCCTCATTTTAAAGAAGAGAAAACTGAGGCAGCCCAGAGATGTTAAATAACTTTTTCAAAGTCACACAGAGGGCAAAGCTGAGATTGCAGTCCAGGTTCGCTGGTTCCAGGGAACCCACCGTAATCTCTCTTCACTGCTCTTGGCCCCACAATGTACACCTCATTTATATATGCCTTTGTATATACTACTGATTTTTTTTTAAAGAAGTGATCTTCTGGGTTTTTTTTCCCTAGTAATGACAACATGTTATATGCTGTTAGGTACTCTCTCTGGACAGATCCCAATGACATGACTTCATGATACAGCCAACAAGTGTTGGAAGTATAGTCTGTGGCCTCGAAACAGTCTTTCTACAAAAAATAATTGGCATGTATGGATGGGAATTGTGCTCACCAGGTCAAGCTCAATAATATTCATCCATCCATCCATCCATGCATTCTATTTTGGGGGCAAGGAGGTTTTGCTAAACCATGTGTAGATATAAAGATGAATGAGGAGCAGTTCCTGAAGGTGCTTACAATCTAAAAGGGATGATAATTCCCTTAGAATTTAGAAGAAGAATAAGATAGATAAGATATAACATATAATATTACAATATTATATAACTATAATTCAGTCATGTATTATACAGTTTTATATATATTATATAACTATATGCAGTCATGATGAGTCATGAGAGGTACAAATAAAATGACAAGTGAGAGTTCACAGAAGGGAAAGGGAGGATCAAGAAGTGACTTGATGGCTTTGATGAGTGGATGGGAATTTTATCAGCGGAAATGAAGAGACGTAGATTCTGAGAAGAAAGAAAACAAGTAGGAGAGTCCTAAATTTAGAATCCTAACATCTAGGTGCGGGTCTCAGAGATGCTGTTTACAAGCTAGATGACTTTGGACAAGTCATTTCATTTCAATTTGATTTATTTAAATGAACACTGTTGACACACCTACTAAAGGTAAATCAGGTACTGGGAAACACAAAGATGAAAACAACTCCATCCTTGCCTTCAAGGAGTTTACAGTCTAAAAGGGAAGATAATCCACATACAAAAGTAAATCTAACACAACGTACAAAGTAATAAGAGAAAAGGATAGGCTTCAACAAAACTCTATAAGCAATTTGAGAAGAGAAAACACATTCAGAGGGAAGATCAGAGATGGCTTAACATCTCTGAGTCTCAGTTTCCTCATATAGAAAATAGATATAATAATACTCATTACCTCTTTTCTGGGATTATTTTAAGGATCCACTTGATGAAGATTAAATAAGGTTTTTGAATGGAAAACTCTTGTGTTTCTAAGCTCTTCTCAACTCATTTCTGTAACGACTTTTGAAGATTTTATCTTTTACCTGATGGTAGATGTGTTCATCAATTTTCTTCTCCCTACTTTTTGGTGTTTTCCTCTGGCTCTGGCTGTTGCTCAAACCTGTCAACAGCCCTTATGTTCCTCCACTTTGGAGAACACCTCCTGAGTCTTATCAATAACACATTAACTGAGGCTCTGGAAGGTTTATGATACTGAAATGAGCTCAACTCTTCACAGACAAGAAAGATTTGGGGAAAAAAAGGCTATTCTCCTACTGTGTCTGCCAGTGGGGACATGAAGATAATAAACTTGGAGCTTTGTTAACTCTTTCAGTCATCTAGAACTCATTTAGTAAATAATCATTTCCAAGGACCTAAATATAGCTCCCTAATGTCAACAAGAAAGGACAGTTAATTCTCTCGTCTCACCAGAAGATCAAGCCGAATTTGCTACCCACAGAACTACTAACTGAATAAGTCAATTATTATCTGATACCAAGCAAGACATGCTTTAATAAGAGAAAGGGGGTGGTCCTTTAATAACTAAATTCCTATTGTGTTTAAAATGTCTTTAATTAAATATATGGAAAACCACAGGAGTGTGTTATAAGAACATACCAAAGAATGCCCAACAAAATAAACCTAGGCATATATTAAAAGTATTTCTAATATGCACATATATGACTTGGTCACATCAACATCCTAGCAATCAAAAAGTCATAACAACTCCCATTCATATGGAGTTCACAATAGCTAGGTGAGGTAGGTAGTACAAGCATGATTATTCCCATTTTACAAATTAAGAAATTAAAGCTGAGAAAAGTTAAGTGACCGTAGACCACTTGCTATTCTTACACATGACAAACTTTCGCCCATACCTGGAATGCTTCCACTCCACAGCTCTCTTATTTTCCCTGGCTTGCTTCAAGTCTCAGCTCCAATCAAACCTTCTTCAATCCTTTTCTGGACCTCTCAGTGGTTAGTGCCTTTTCCCTCTCATTCCCCAAATGATCTTGCACTTTTTAAAATTGCTTTTAAATTGATTTTTTAATTGATTAATTGCCTATAGTCACAGAGTCAATGTCAAAGGCAACCTCCAAAACCAGTTTACTTAAATCTAGTCTGCTGTACTAACCTACTCAATAGATATTTAAAATCGGAAGTTACTGTAGATTTTATCTACTTCAACCCTCTTTTTTTAAATAGATGAAACTGAGACCTAGGTAAGGAGAAAATGTGGCCAAGGTCATTGAGTACCTACAGTAGCTCTTTATAGGGTTGGGCCTGGGACAAGAATTCAGAGTTCCTGATTCCTGACTCCGAATCCCTAGACCTATAACATTCTAGTTCATTTGAAGGTTTATTTAAAAGAAAAATAGGAACTATATTTAAAAACCATTCTATTGATTTAAATAAACAGAAAACTTCACACTTTTTAATATGTCCATAAGAAAGTCTAGTTTGAAAAGGTTTAAGAAAACTATTAAAATTTCTACCAGTAAGATTGGTAATTGCCCCAGAAGCAAAGTGTTTGGAAGAGTAGATATTTCTTACAAACAGTAAGAAAATTCCAATATATTCCAAACATTAGAACCCTTAATTAGAAGTCAGATGGCCTGGGATTTATTCTCAGTTCACCATTCATTTTCTGAGTGACCTAGGGCAAATCATAGCTTTCTTGTGGTTTAATTTATCTATATGTAAAAGGAAATAATAATAATAAACATACTTTGTTCTCAGAACTGCTGTGAGGGTTGTAGATTTCAATAAATAGTAATCTTGACACTTTCGAGGGAAAAGTACTATGTAAGTCCAAAATATTATAGTAGAAAATTAAAAAAAATTTACAGTCACTGGGACTGGGTGAAATGGAGATTTTTGGCACATATGTGGAGATATGCTGGTCAGTGTTTAAGAACTGTATCTCAAAAGAAAAGGCCTAAACAACACACTTCTAAGTATAATTTCATTATTAAAATTTTCTTTAGTCTAGATATTAAATAAAATAATAATTCAAGCACTAATTTGTAGCATTTGCCAATTTCCAAAGTATAGATGCTCATGCTGAAAATTTAACAACCAGTTCTCTAATTTAAGCCAGCTCCAGCACACACTTGTATGTATGTCACAGATTTCCTCAATGCAAACAACTTTGATGAAGTGAAATATTATCTTTCTATATGGATCCTGCTTCCTTTCAACTCATTCAAAAGAATATTCTATGCCCTGTAAATCAGGACTTCTTAACCTGGGGTCCATTGATCCCTGTATTTCAGTGAATTCTATGAACTTGTGTGGGAAAAATACATCTCCATTTTTGCTAATAAGGTTAGTTAATTAATTAAAGTTAGTTAATTGAAATTTAGAATTTCTTTCAATAATTTAAAAAACATGATTCTGAGAAAAGGTCCAGAGGCTTAAGCAGATTGCCAAAGGGGTCTGCAACACAACAAAGGATAAAGGCCTGTGTGCTTAGATGTAGAGTCTATATAGTATATTTTGTTAATCATCATTTTCGGCATTTGGTCTATTTCACATGGGTCAATCAACAAAAACTGATTTAAGTTTTTCATGCTTAGATATCTTAATGGAATTCTTTACCTAGGCTTCTATTCATGTGTCCACTTAGGAATGTCTTCTACAAGTCAACTTCAAATGGAATTATGCCCAATAAGATTGATCAATGGTTTTGACATTTCAATGCTGCGTTTTTTTCTGTTATCTTTAGAGGCTTATATGATTGTGTATGATTGCATCCTTTAAAGACAGAATACTATCTTTTAACAAAGTCAGACTCCCTATACCCATAGGGGTTACCTAGCTCTTTCCTGGTTTGTATATATTTAAATTACACACACACACACACATACACATTATTAATAAAATGTCATGTTGATTAAAAATTACTTTATTTATAAAGTAGGTTTTCAAAATAATGGCATTATATATTAGACCTTTTCTTGGTATCTAGTCACCCACTAAACCATAGCTGGTCCAGTGTTAACCTTGAGATAATGACAGCATGAGCATTTTGTTATTCTCCACCATGCCAGAGTTGTATCCAACAATAGCCATAATTGTGTCCCAACAATCTTAATATTCAACAATGTCAAATATGACTCTGAAGGGTACATTGTGTTGATAAAGCTGAATTTGATGACACTGGCTTCCTGTTTGAATAAGTGCTGTATACCAGAACAATTTATCATAAGCTTTTCCTCTTCTTACTGATTTTTATAAGAACATTATCCTTTGACTTGATTGAGAAGTGAAAATAAATGGAAAAAATAATTACAATAACCCAGTGTCCCTTTGCTCTAAGAGAAGGACCTTGCTTCTAAATTCTTCAAGAATTTCATAATTTTTGCCCTGATCTGGTGAATATTTTTGAAAGAGTGGTCAAAAATATGCTGGAATTTTAAAAATATCATCATTTTCAAGGGATATGCCACTTTGTGTTCTTAAAAATACCGTGTCATTTTATCTGTTAATAAGATTTTAACTTTTCATCAAGCAACCCTACTTTAACCAGTGAATATAAAAGGCAGACAACATAAAATAAAAGAATGCATCAGAATTCCAGAGTGAAATTAGCTTGGCTCGATGATAGCCTCTGTAGTTATGAAACATAAATGCATCTGTTCTCTGAAAATCTTAATTAGCATGCCCAAGATGAAAAGCGGCAGCAAGAAATACTGTACAGAATGGCATCATTTTCTGTACTTTGAATTTTGGACTGTGAAATGAGAAAGGAAAGGGGTGGAGAAGAAGGAGCTTTTTCATTTAAGTTTGAGCTCAACTTGCCTTTATCCAAAGTGGAGCTTACTAGGATGGAAAAAGTTTCTTATGCATATTCTCAAAACCCTTCTCAAAAGTCTACCAGACAGGCTGTCAGAGGTAGGGCTAGTATGTTCTCAAAAGTGAGGCCAGCAGAGAGCTATCTCTCTGGGAAGCCTTCTACCTGGCTGGGAAGCCTTCTACTGCTAAAAACTGAAGGAGTGTCAATGAATTAAAGAATGACTGAACAAATGGGATATGCGTGCAATGGATTTCTGTTATGCCTCAAGAAATAGTGAAACCTGGGAAGACTTATCTGTACTAATTCAGAGTGAGTAAAGTGAGCAGGACAAGGAGAAGAATTTGTGCAATTACAACACCATACAAATGAACAACTTTGAAAGGCTTAAGAACTTTCATTGATGTAATGGCCAACCATGATTCCAGAAGACCAATGATGAAGCAGGCTACCCACTCCCTGGAAGAAAAGTGATGAGCTCTGCATGAAAGATGAGACATATTTTTTTTGGACACGGACAACATGGTAATTTGTCTTCTTCAACTATACATATTTGTTGACAAGGGGTTTCTTTTTCTAGTGAACAGATGGAAGGGAGAAAGAAGTCAGTTTTTGTTCATTAGAAAATATTTAATTTTTTTAAAATAAATAGAATGCCAGTGAAGGGGGAAAAAAAGAAAACCTTCTAGTATGGTCATGGAAATAGGTTGGACTGGAGGGGGTGGAGCCAACATGGTGCAGAAAAGACAAGTATTTGCCCGAGATAGCTCCCAAATCCCTCCAAACAACTTTAAATAATGCCTAAAAATATTCTGGAGCAGCAGAACCCACAAAAGGACAAGGTGAAACAATTTTCCAGCCCAAGACAACTTGGAAGGTTGGCAGGAAAGACCTGTTGCATCTGGCTAAGAGTGGAGCACAGTTCAATGCAGGCTACAAGCCAACACAGACCTCACCCCAGCAAACCAGCAGTAGACCTTAGAGGCAATTGAATCCATGCTGATCGTGGCAGTTTCTGGACATCTCAGACCACAGACAGTGAGAGAGTCAGACAACTGGATAGGCGATTATAGGTGATCTTTTACTGGCAACAGGGGCAGTACTCTGTTGCATTGCTCATACTTAGATCTGGATCCCAGTCCTGGGTCTCAGTCCTAGGGCAAGGAAGAGCACTAGCACACCACAGGTTGTGGCTGCTGTAAAGTGGGGAACCCTGGTCACAGCTTCAGGGTGGAAAAGAGTGTTTGTGATCACTCTTAGACCAGAGTATAGGCCAGGACAGTAGTAAACACACCTCTCCCTAGATCATACCATCTTGGAAGAACTGAAAATTCACAGGTCCCTAGAATTATCTCTGAAAACACCTGCACAAAAAACTTGAAGCTTGGGACATTCTGGAATCAGAGTCTCACATTAGTATAGGGTTAAAAGTCAAAAAATAAGCTGGAAAAATGAGAAACAACAGAAAATGATTCTGACTATTGAAAGAATCTATGGTGACAGGGAAGATCAAAATACAAACTCAAAAAAAAAAGACAATAAAGTAAAACTACTCCATCTAAAGTCTCAAAGAAAAATATGAATTGGCCTCAGGTCATGGAAGAGCTCAAAAAATAATTTTAAAATCAAGTAAGAGAGACAGAGGAAAAATTGAAAAGAGAATTGAAATCAACAGCTTGGCAAAAGAGGCACCAAAAAACTACTGAAGAAAATACCTTAAAAAATAGAATAGGCCAAATGACAAAAGAGGCACAAAAATCAATCAAAGAGAAGAATGCCTTGAAAAGCAGAATTGACCAAATGGAAAACAAGATACAAAAGTTCACTGAAGAAAAAACTCCTTAAAAAGTAGAACTAGCCAGATGGAAATGATGGTACAAAAGCTCACTGAAGAAAATAATTCCTTAAAAATTAGAATTGGGCAAATGGAAGCTAATAAGTTTATGAGACATCAAGAAACAATAAAACAAAATCAAAAGAATGAAAAAGTATAAGAAACTGCAAAATATCTCATTGGAAAAACAGCTGACCAAGTATATAGATCCAGGAAATATCAATTAAGAATTATTGGATTACCTGAAAGCCATGATCAAAAAAAGAGCCTAAATATCATCTTTCAAGAAATTATCAAGGAAAACTGTCCTAGTAGTCTAGAACCAGAGCGTTAAATAGAAATTGAAAGAATTCACTGATCACTTCCTTAAAGAGATTCCCCCCCACCAAAAAAAAACTTCTAGGAATATTATAGCCAAATTCTGGACCTACCAGGTCAAAGAGAAAATATTGCAATCAGTCAAAAAGAAGCAATTTAAATATCGTAGAGCTACAGTTAGGATAACACAAGACTTAGCAGTTTCTACATTAAAAGATTGGAGAGGTTGGAATACGATATTCCCAAAATGAAAGAGACAGGATTACAACCAAGAATCCCTTACCCAACAAAACTGATAATCCTTCGGGGGAAAAAAGGACCATTCAATGAAATAGAAGACTTTCAAGCATTCTTGATTAAAAGGCCAGAACTGAATAGAAATTTTTACTTTCAAATACAAGACACAAGAGAAACATAAAAAGGTAAACTGAAAAGAGAAATCGTAAGGGATTCAATAAGGTTAAATTGTTTACATTCCTACATGGGAAAATTTTACTTGTAACTCCTAAAAACTTTCTCTTTATTAGGGCAGTTAGAAGAAGTAAGCATAGACAGAGGGCACTGAATATGCTGAGATGATTATCTAAAAATAATTAAGAGGTGAGAAAGAGGAATGCACTGGAAGAAGGGAAAAGAGAGAGGTAAAATGAGGTAAATTATCTGACATATAAGAGGCACAAAAGAGCTTTCACAGTGGAGGGAAAGATAAAGAAGGTGAAGGAAGCACATGAATCTTTCTCTTATCAGAATTGACTCAAAGAGTAAATAATACACACACTCAGTTGGGTATAGAAATCTGTCTTAGGAAAGTAGGATGAGAAGGGGCTAAGAGAAGGGGAAGGAGGATAACTGATAGAAAGGAGGGTAGATTGGGAGAGGTAAAAGTCAGAAGCAAAACATTTTTGAGAATGGGCAAGGTAAAAGGAGAGAGACAGAGACAGAGAGAGACAGAGAGAGAGACGGAGAGAGAGAGAGAGAGAGAGAGAGAGAGAGAGAGAGAGAGAGAGAGAGAGAGAGAGAGAGAGAGAGAGAGAAAGAGAGAGAGAGAAAGATTAACAAGGAGGAAGTAGTATGGAGGGAACTAGTAATCATAACAGTGAAAAAAAGTACCACAAATTTCTCTGGTAAAGACCTCATTTCTCAAATATATAAAGAATTGAGCCAAATTTATAACATTAAGAGCCATTCCTCAATCAATAAATAGTGAGAGGATATGAATAGGCAGTTTTCAGATGAAACAAATCAAAGTTATCTATAATCATATGAAAAATGTTCTAAATCACTATTGATTAGAGAAATGCAAATAAAAACAACTCTGAGCTATCATCCCACACTTATCAGATTGGCTAATATGACAGAAAAGGAAAATAACAAATGTTGGAGGGAATGTGGAAAAATTGAAACTCTAATGCACTATTGGTAAAGTTGTATATTGATTCAGCCATTCTGTAGGGCAATTTGGAACTCTGCCCAAAGGGCTATAAAGCCATGCATACCTTTTGAACAAGCAATACTACTACATCTGTATCCCAAAGACAGAAAAAACAAAAAGGAAAAGGATCAATACGTACAAGTCAGTGTGTGTATGTGTGTGTGTGAGATTAGCTCTTTTATTGGAGGCAATGAATTGGAAATTGATGGGTTATCCATCAATTAGGAAGTGACTGAACAAGTAGTTGTATATGATTGCAATGGAATACTATTGTGTTATAAGAAATGACAAATAAGATGCTCTCAGAAAAACCTGGAAAGACTTACATGAACTGATGCAAAGTGAAATGAACAGAACCAGGAGACCATTGTACACAGTAACAGCAATATTGTATGATGACCAATTGTGAATGACTTAGCTATTCTCAGTAATACAATGATCCAAGACAATTCTGAAGATGAATTATGATGAAAAATGCTATCTATCTCCAGAGAAAGAATTAATAGACTCTGAATACAAATCAAAGCATACTCTTTCTTTATTTTTCTTGGGTCTTTGTGTGTGTCTTTTTTTCACATGATTAACATGGAAATATATTTTTCATGATAGCACATGTATAACCTATATCAAATTGCTTGTCTTCTCAATGAGGAGGGAAGGGGATGGAGGAAGGGAGAAAATTGGGGACTAAAAAATGTCTTTTTAAATCAATGTTAAATTAATGTTTTTACATGTAATTGGGGGAAAATGAGATATTAATTTTTAAAAGAAATTTTTAAAAGAAAACATAGGTTAAATTGGTTACCTAAGGTTCAGTTTAACTAAGTTATAAGAAGACTCATCACCAGCGCTTGTCCACTAGATAATGAGTACTTTTTCCATCACAGTCTATGAAAGAAAGAAAAATATGAAATGCCCGTTGGCTTTTCTTGGCCCCTTTTCATTTCTGCAATAATAGTGGTAGAGGGCTAGCTAGGTGGTACAGTGGGTAGAACAGTGGATCTGGAGTTAGGAAGACCTAAATTCAAGTTCAGCCTCAGACACTTACTAGCTAGGGAAGTCACTTTATCTCTGCTTCAGTTTCCTCAACTATAAAATGGCAATAACAATAGCTACTTCCCAGAGTTGTTGAATCAAATGAGATAATATTTATAAAACACTTAATCCAGTACCTGTCACATAGTGAGTATTTAATAAATGTTTATTCCATATACATGTATGTGCATGTACACATACACATATACAGGCTATGAAAAATTCAGTAACCTGTTATGCACATATAAGCATAGCTAGGTGGTACAGTGAATAGGCAGCTGAGCCTGGAGTCAAAAAGACTCCTCTTCCTGAGGTCAAATCCAGATTCAGATACTTACCAGCTGTGTAACCCTAGGAAAGTCACTTAACCCTGTTTTCCTCAGTTTCCTCATCTGTAAAATGAGCTGGAGGAGGAAATGGCAAACCCTTCCAGTATCTTTACCAAGAAAACCCCAAATGACTCTCATGAAGAGTCAGACATGACTGAAAAATGACTGAAAAACAACATACTTAAAGTATATGTACATGCATGCACACATGTGAACTCTATGTGCATGCATGTATGATCATGTTTACACATAGTCAGACAGAAAGACAAATGGACAGACATATATATGGCAGCAGTTGGTCTTGTACCCAGGTTTTCCTGACTCTGCAGCTGTCATGAATGACAAGTTACAGAGCTCTTTGTTGTCTGTGTATAGGAAAAGAAATGCCCAGTGTGACCCAGATCTGTGGGTGTGAGTAAAATCAATGGTAATAGTTTAGCTGCCAGTGAGTATGTCAGTCCATGAGATCAGCAAGCAAACAGATCTCCTAGCCAAAAGGAGAGACCTAACAGTTCAGGGCAACACTGGTTCAAAATATAAGATCATCTGAAGAACATTACAGAGGAAGACAGTAGAAGACTATGAGCAAAATATAAAAAGCAAGGGAAAAGGAAACTCAATCTGCAAAAAACTCACTATGAGCCCCAGCTAAGCCCCAAAGACACTTCTAGATGAAATGGAAAGGAGGAAATACAAAATGGTTCAGACTGTCCACTGCTTCAGCCACAAGCTATTCTCATTGTCATTGACAATTGAAGGATTACTTTTGGACTCTAGCATCTTAGTATTCTATGTGCTACATGAGGAAGAGGAAATGGCACTTCAGGGAATGGAATTGAAAAAAGACCAGGCCAAGTATACACAGAAGTAAACTGTGATAGAAACAATATAATTTTGAAAGTGCTGAGATCAGTTTTTAAGATATCTCACATCTTATGGGAAGATGCCAAAAGAAAGGGGGAAAAAAATCACAGAGAGTTATGACAAAAAAAAAAAAAGGTGATTAAGACTGCATCAGCAGCCATTGACTGAGATGCCTGTTTTCTCACTTCTGTAAAATCTTTACAAAAATGTTTAATCACATATCAAGGGCACACTTGATTTTAAAAAAAAGTGAGAACTGAGCAGGCAGGTTTTCATGTATAGTTTTCTACAGAAAACAGTATCTTCATAGTCACAACTGATGGTCAGACATAGAGAATATAAAACCCCACTGTGTTTATTGTTTGCTGATTATAAAAAAAATTGAGTTATTAGAATAAATGCAAGTTTGAAGATTCTCCTCCAACAATGTACTTCAACCTATGTGTTAAGATAATACAAGGTTTATTTGATACAAAACTTTGTTCAACAGTCTTCTTATCAATATTGTTTGGCAAAAAACAAAAAAGGGAACCCTATATTTGCCAAAAGTGTCCATCAGTTTTAAGGAAGATGTCTGCAGGGAGATTCCCTGAAAATGGTGCTATCCTCTGGGTATTCTTGTTTGTACATGAGGTTACTCCAAGTATATCAATTCCCAGAATATTACAGATCATCTCAATGGAGTTCTAGGACCACTCAAAAAAGACTGGCCTAACAATCCACACAGGAAAAACTAAATGGGTGAAGAATGTCTATTGTCCATATTATGAGATAGATTTGGATGGAAAATCCAGTTATTTCATTAATGTATATGTTGTTTATAAGCACTATAGTTGAATAACAAGTTGGGTCTAAAACTGAATAAGAGAAGAGCTGGCTAGATATATTTGGCCAATTATGCAGCACTTTCAATAAATCCAAGACATTCTTTGCAAAAAGTCTCATTATTGTATCATCAATATTCTCTTGGTAATGTGTCAGTGAATCAAAAAGTACCATCTCTTAAAAAATCAAAGTTGCTTATGACCCAAAGTCCAATGGAAAGATCCATGGGAATTGTGAGTAAGCTATATGATATTATGCAACTATGAATTGTCTGCAAACATGGCATGAAAGATATCAAGGAAATCTATAATTTAACAAGGGGGTGGGTACATCATGTAGTGTGTAGAAAGGCTGTCAAAAAGACAATATTCACATTGTCCTAGCACCTCAAGAATGTTAAAGAGGAAGACTTCTAACAGATTGAATAGTTTCTCATGGTGGTGAAGGTCTTCCTCTTAACATTTCAGAAGATTTTAAGGGAGGATGTAGATAGTATACAGAATGAAAAGTTATGGGTGGGTTAAGATCTGTGCAGGTAGAAATTAGTACTGACAGTTATATGGTCAGTGATCCTCTGAAGGACCATAGTGCTTAAAGAGCTGAAAGGACCCATCTCTTAGTCAATGAACAATGATTAGAACCCAGATCTCCTGATTCTACAATCACTTCCTCTCAAGTGGGTTCTCCCTATAGACATGTCCCACTATAAGAAAGAAGACTGGTGATATGTGGCATCTTCTCTCCTCAAATCCCTGTACCATACTTGTTATAACTAGGACAGGTAGCCTTAGTCTCAGTATAGAAAGGAACTCTGAAAACAAGAAAAACCTTGGAAACCCATTAGCCTTTGTTTGCTCATCTGGTTCAAGCCCCTAGCTACACTACTCCTATGTACTAATAATTCATGGACTCTGAAAAGAAACTACTTTTCTTTGAATCTGACCTTCTCTCTTTTGTAATGTGAAATCCCAACCTCTGGAGACATGTCACCTACTTCAGCCACCTCTTTTGCCCAGTGAGATGTGGGATAAGGTGGAGCTAGGCATGAATAATACAGAATAAGACATTTTGAAAATGTTTAAATGAGTGGACGAAGGAAATTAACCTTTTTCCCTCAAAATTCAAAGCAAGTTTATTCAAATTTCCCAAAATAATAAATTTGTGGGCTTAAAACAACAATCAGTCAATGACTGAATTCCAAACCATAAAACACTAATAGTCTTTAAGGAAGTTGGTAGAAATTGCAAAGAGTTATAGCATTTGAATACCACTGTAGGTTCCAGAGTTGGCTAGTACATCAGCAGTAATTATGCTCTTCTGGATGAATGGCTCTTCAAGTACAAGGTGAGATGGGGAAGGTTAAATCAATGTAGCAGGTGCCTGTGATAAGTGGTGAGCCCTTCATAATGAGAAATTTCCAAACCACACTGAGTGACTGTGCAAAGAAATAGATTCTGGCAAAGCAAGTGGGTGGCTGGGTTTCAGCCTAAAATTGGTGACAAACAAAGCAAATGATATGCCAAGTTGGTAAGTGTTCAAGGGGCAACAGAGTGTAAGTGGCTGTTCAAGGTTGCATGTTATGAATATGCATCACCTGCAGATCCAGGTACACAATCTTAAGATGTCTATAATGTACCCTGGCTATTCAAACTTTCCTTCAGGGAGTGGGCCAGTGAAAGAGCTTCATCATAAACTAGCCTAGCTTATTTTTCATGGTTCAAAGAAAGGGCATTATGTTTAGCATATGTAATCCTTGTATCCGAGCCTCTTGTGACAAGAAGGATCCAAGGACATTTTGTAAGATTCTTTATTTGTCTGGCTCATGGCGTCTGCCCAAGGAACTGGGGGAAATAAATGCATTGTACCTTGCCCCACATATACTGAAATCAACTCCCCACTTATGAATACAGGATTCAAATGTCAAGGAAAGAAAACTTTATTGAAAGAATAAGAAAAAAGCAATACAACCCCAAACAGCTTTTGTAAAGCAAACAGAAATTCACCAATGAACAACCACAAAAAGTTAAGTAAATTTCCAGTCGCTTACGGTAGGCACAGTCATCTGTTATTCCCTAGGATCAAGTGATGAAATAGTCAAATGACACCACCTGGCTCTGTCTCCATCTCTTTCTGTTTCTCTCTGTCTCTGTTTTTCTATCTCAGTCTCTCTGTCTCTGAATCACTATCTCTTTGTCTCTTGGTCTCTCATTTCCTGTTATCTTTGCTCAAAATAAGGCCCTCAAATTTGGTTCCCTCTCTCCGCTAACCCATTGTCTCTTGGCCAGAAAAGACCCACATACTTCGCCCAGCTCATTATTGTCAGGCCAAATTATGCCAAAACAATTTTTAACAAGAAAAATTTTCTCTGTTATTGGTAGGGTCTTTTGCCCATGAAGAGGTAGACCTTCAGAGTTTACTCTGTCTGTCAAAAGATTCTTACTTTATCCTTTTTTCATACCTCTAATAATACAATATGAAACTAAAAACTTATTTTCAATGGATCTGTTCTCCTTTTTCACCACACCAATCAACATTTGGCTCCAACTCCCAGAGAGTCCTTCTTACCAACTCTAGTTAGTTCTGCTATCTACGAAGCATGAAGTCCTTTCTTTCTCTGACACCTGAAAGGGGTGACTGCTACATAAAAAAATACTCCTTGCTTGTTTAGAAGCTGATGAAGTATTTTATTTCCTCTTTAATTATCTCTCAAGTATTAAAGAATGTTTCCTAATGGGAAAATGTTTATTCAGATTCACCCAAGGCTATGGCTAGTTACCAGCTTCACCTAAACTACTGCAATGAGGAGCTGTGCTCTACCAGGCCTACAATACGTATTGCCTTGATGTGCACCAGGAAGGGTATTTAAGGGTGCCAACAATGGCTAAGGATGAGACTAGCCAAAACCATGCTAAACCCTTTTCCAATTACGATTTTGTAAGTTAAAGCCTATTTGGCTCTAACATACAGCTATTCTTCTAATAGAATTAGCTCACGGCATTCATATAACCCCTTTTCAGTATACCTAGTGCTTTCCTCATAGCAATCTGTTAATGTATTCTTGCTTAATTTGAAAATTCATGTGACCTGCTTAAATCACATGGAAACCTGTTATATATGGTGGGAGGAGCTTGCTGAGGGGGTGGAACAGGAAGGGTGGAGCAGAGCTAAGAGAAAGTTGGTAAGAGTGGTTGCGGGCAGAGGACAGAGGATGCAGGTAGTGTTGTGAGTGTTTGCTTGTGGGAAGGCCCCAGAAGTGGGGGGAGGAGGAGGAACTTGGCAATGGCTTTGTCTCCTGCAGTGCTAATGTGTATTGATTTCTTGGTTACTATGATGGATTTGGCTTTCTGATGTTGGGATTTGGCCAATCAGATGATGGAACTGAGGCTCAAAGAATTTAAGGGATTTGTCCACATTCATATAATTAGGAAATAGCTACAGAAGTAGATTTGAACTCAGGTTCTCTGGCTCCAAATCCAGCAGTTCTCTCCATTACAATGTGCTTCAGTCAGGATTTTAAACTTGTGTTCTCTAATGGAACAAATCCACTAAGTAAACATGAAGAAAACCCCACATCTACACATTCTTGTTAGGGCTCAGTACAAGACCAATGCACTGGGACATTTAGAATCATTGCCCAATTTACATCAAGTCTCTTTTCCCTCCCCAAGTTGCTTATATATTTTATGTGACTTGTAACAATTTCTGAGCCACCATTACTATAAAATTCATACAGAGGGCTCTGAATCAGCACCATTAGACCTGAATGATCAACCCCTTTTAACTAGAACATGGGCCATTCAAAAAATCATTTCCCCTTGATTAGTAGTCAAGTCTTAACTATATACTCATCTCTGGGTCATGTAATGTATTAAAAATCTCTTCAGATGAAGAATTTGCTGGATGTTCAATAAGTCTGACTTGATAACTATAATCACTGATAAGGAGAAAAGAGTTCGTTTTGGATGGCCTTGATGGAATGTCATTATCAGAATAAGATGCTTTAAAAATTATTTTGAATAATGGATGTGCCAATTTCTCAGAGGCACATATGAGCATTGTGCATTGAGTGCAATAATTATTTGCTTCTAATTTGATTTGAGTGGATTTTGCTATTGAACTTTTAAAGTTAAAATGCTACTGTTTTCAAAATACATCATGTGATGTCAGTGCTATGATGGCTACTCCCACTAAATCAATCCATTATTTATTTAAGAACCTACTATGTGCCAGACTTGTGTTAAGCACTGGGGATCCAAACTCAAAGAATAAAACAATTCCTACTTGTAATGAGTTCACGTTCTAATGGGGAAGATAAGTACTTACAAAAATATGTAAAATATGAACATAAAGTTAATACATATGTATTAGATACATACAATATACTTGAATACAAGGGAATCTGGGAAGTAGGACACTAGCAATTGGGGCAGAGGGATCAGGAAAGGTTTCATGTGGATGATGGTACCTTAGACTCATCTTAAGAAAGCAAGGGACTCCATAAGAGAGAGAGGAGGGAGTGCTTTCTGGGCATGAGGAATGGCTGATGCCAATGCACAGAGACTAGAGATGGACTACCATGCATGTAGAACAGAGAGAAGGTTGGTTTAGCTGGATTTTAACATGTGGGATGTGAAGAAATGTCCAGTGAAGCTGGAAAGGTAGATTATCCTTCAATTCCAAAGTTTTAGTTACTCCAAAGGTTAGCTTAAGTTAGATGTTATGCCTTGATACAAAAGTATTTTGCATATGTAAGTCTTGTCTGAAATTGACTCCTTGTATAAAAATGCAAGATTTGTGAAATTCAAACACACACTCATTCACTACAAGATGCTAACATGAATGGATCTCAAAACTAGTAAATAGACATGGAATGTAGGTCACCAATAACAGCATCACTTTACATCTGTGTACTACTTTAAAATTTTCAAAGACCTTAAACATACATTGTCTCCTTTGATCTTTACAACAACTTTTTGAGATAAGCAAGACAAGCATTATTATAACTCATTTGACTCAAAAAGAAACTGAGTTAAAGTGATTTACCAGAGGTCACATAATAAGTGGCAGAGTCAAGACTAGACACTCAGTGTAGGGCAGCTAGGTCCCTAAATGCGCTGGGTCTAGAGTCAGGAAGACTCATCTCCCTGAGTTCAAATCTGGTGTCAGACACTTGATAGCTGTATGACCCTGGGCAAATCACTTAGCCCTGTTTGTCTCAATTTCCTCATCTGTAAAATGAGCTGGAGAAGGAAATGGCAAACCACTCCAGTATCTTTGCCAAGAAAACCCAAATGAGATCACAAAGAGTTGTACACAATCACAACCAACCACCCGCAGTGTACGTTGTGCTTCATCAAGATGTTTCATTGACAATTTAGGATTAGGACAGAATACCTCTCACTAATCATGAAATAAAAAGAACAATTAATGAAACTGATAGCTGTTCTGCCCTGCTTCCAAATGGAAGTCATTCAAAGTCTGAGATGGAGCATGGGTTTAAATGCTAGTCGCAACTATTCTATTACCTGTGAAATAAGGACAAGTAAATTATTTTTTGCCTAATACCAAAATATTTTAATGATATTTAAGATATCAAAATATTACCTGAAGTTTGCTGAGGATTTTTTCCTTCTGAAAAGATATGTTGAGAATGTAAAGGAGAAAATGGAAGACATTTAAGTGATAACTTGGTAGCAAAAATTCAGGAAAGTAAAACTTAAAAATTTACCTCACAGATTTACTTCCCATCACCATCACCACTAAAAAATTGTAAAAACGTAAGAGGTACCAGGATGAAGCATCATCTTGGCTTGGATCATTACTTTAAGGATCTAAAATCCAGTTTGAAACCCTTTCCTATTCCCAATTTTACTCTCATGTGGCAGGGGGGATGGGTCGAGAGGAAGAGACAGAGAGAGATATAAAAACTATGGAGGGTTCATGGTACCATATTGGAAAGAATCCTTACCTAGAGTTAAGAGAATTGAGTTAATATCTTGCTTCTGATGCTAACTGCATGATTCTCAGAAATTCATTTTGTTTCTCAAAGCCTTAATTACCCCTGTGAAATGGGGATGATATTTGTACCACATCTCACTGTGTAGTTATAAGGAAAATCCTTTGTAGGTCTTCAAACATTTTTATAGATGTGAGCTATTGTGGTTATACAAGTGAGTACCCACTGCTATTCATTGACATAGGAACACCATCAGGATTTATTATGGAACTCATTGTACTTCAGAGGAAAGACAAATAAATTCAAAATCCTTTGTGGATTTTTCCAATCAATCCAATAATACATAGAATCATACACAAAGAAAAGTGATCAACCTTACTATCTGGTTAACCCTTAATAAAAAGGATTTGTCCTGTGAAGTTTGGATTTGGTCAAAGGGCTGCACTTAAGGATCTAGAGGGCCACATATGGTCCTAAGGCCACAGATTCCCCCACCACTGGCTCTAAGGGAATCAAATGCAGAAATGTTGCAAATATGCCAAAATATTCATAGTAATGCTTTTGGAGGGGGTGATAATAACTGGAAAATGGATATGCACTGAACGGGAAATGGCTGAATAAATTCTGGTAAATTAATATGTTGGAATATTATTTACTGTAAGAAATAATAAACATGAGGCATTCAGGAGAACATAGGAAGCATTGCATAAACAGATGCAAGAAAAGAGAACCAGTATAGTAATATTCACAAGCACTACAATACTGTACATCTAAAAACAATGATAAAAGGCAGCCAAACCCAAATTAAAGGGAATAACCAATATTGATTCCAGAAAGCAGATGATGCACAGCTCTTTCAAACCCCTCTTTATTCCGGGGTCTTCCCTCTGTTATTTCCGATTTATCCTCTACAGAGCTTGCTTTGTATAAATATATTTATATGTTGTCTCCACCTCCTCGAGGCAGGGATTGTCTTTCACTTCTGTTTTGTATCCTCAGCGCTTAGTGTAGTGCCTGACACATAGTATGTTCGTCCTTCGTTGCTGAAGAAGACCATGCCATCAGACAAATAATGACATGACTTGACTTTGTTTTGAGTGAAGGAGGGCTGTGCAGGTCACCAGCCTCACTTTTCCTCCAGAGCCATCTGAATCCAGTGACCAGAGGTTCATCAGGATGACTGGATGACCCAGAATGAGGCAGTTGGGGTTAAGTGGGGTTAAGTTAAGCCCAAGGTCACACAGCTAGTGAGTGTCAAGTGTCTACGATGAGATTTGAACTCAGGTTCTCCTGACTCCTGCACTGGTGCTCTATGCACTGCACCACCTAGCTGCCCACCTAACACATAGTAGGTATTTAATAAATGTTTACCTAATGAACTGAATGAAGGGGGGAACACGCTATAGATATTAAATGTTACATCCACTGTCAGATATGGTCACTATATACATTAATTTTCTTTAACTGTCTATGTCAAACGATAGTTCTAAGGGGAGAATGGTGCAAAAAATTTTTGTGATGTGGGAAAAAAAAGGCTTCAATAGAAACCTTGTCAAAGATACAGAAGAAGCATGATAAGGTTAGTATAAAGAATGTTAGATTTGGCATCAGAGGACCTGAGTGTGAACCCTAGACTCTATTGTTTTCTACCTGAATGACCTTAAGAAAGTCCATTCCTCTCCAGACTGCATTTCCTTCATCTGTAAAATGGAGAGGTGTTGTTCAAGGTGATCTCTAAAATCCTCTTCAGATCTAAATTCTATAATCTTATTTTGCTTGAAAATTCCCATTATGCTGTTCATTCCCTTTCATTCCTCATCTGGGGCACATGGTAAGCACTTAATAAGCGCCCTTTCGTTTGTTTGTTCATTCATTCAGATGACACTGTACAAAGAAACTTCTTGTTATAGCTAATATTTACCTTATTTGTTTTTAAACATTATAGTTGATTGACAGCAAAACCCATAGATTGGGCTGAATAAACAGGCACTTTAGAAAAAATAAAACAAAGGATTTCTTTATTTTTTTAATTTTATTTCTTTTATTTTATGTTTATTTTTCCTCTCTAAACATCGACTATTCAGAAGACTGAAAAGATAGCCTAAAAGGTCCGTTCTCAGGGAAAAGCTCCTTTGGTTCCTAGATGCTTCTTCTGTGACTTTCCTGGAAGTCACACATGGAGTCTGTAAAGTTTAAGCTGACCACAGTTTCTGTATTTATTTCTTGCTGGAGATAACATGCTGAAGACACTAACAGAAAAATGCATTAACTAAAAAGTTTTTTTTTAAAAACATTAATTGGCAAAATCATCTTAAGACACTTTAAAATATTACTTTTGACTTTTGATTTTCCTTTTACTTAAGATCTGTAATTTCTTTCAGGTATAGTTTGATTCCTTCACAGTAACCTGTCAGGTTATAAATAGCTAGTGATTATATAGCACTTCAAAAGTTTGCAGTTAGGTGGCTTGTTGAATTAGAGTACTAGCATTATAGAGTCAAGAAGATCCATCTTTCTTGAATTCAAATTTGGCCTCAGATGCTTACAAGCTGTGTGACCCTGGGCAAGTCACTTAACCCTGTTTGCCTCCATTTTCTCATCTGTGTAACATGAACTGGAGAAGTAAATGACAAACCACTCCAGTATCTCTGCCAAGATCCAAATGGGATCACGAAGAGTTGGACAAGACTGAAACAACCCAACAACAAAAAGTTTGCAAAGCATCTTACATATGTTTTCTCATATGATCTTCACAAGAACCATGGGAGGTAGGTGCTATTATTATCCCTAGTTTACATGAGGGGAAACTGAGGCTCGGAAAGTAAGTGAATTGTCCAGGATCACACAGTCAGTAAAAGGAGAGAGTATAGTTTTGGTTTTTGTTTTTATATTACAGCTGAGGAAACTGAACCTCAGAGAAGCAATGGCACTGCACTTAGGGCTCCAAGAAAGGAAACCATTGGGAGACTGAGACAAACACAGATGACCCAGCCAGCTCCATCTTGAAAATAGCCAGAAACTGATTAAAAGAGGTTCTGACTATTCCATTTCTCTGAACTGGCCTAGATTGTTTACTCTGCTTCCTGATATTGAAGAGGGAAGGAGTGAGGCAAGGGAACCTCAAATTTTGACCTTTCTTATCTTAGTGCATTTAAACATTTCACCTCTTTAAAGAAGCGCAGGAGGCAAGTCAGTAAGCGGCTGCCAAAAAGGACAGGTCAGCCAAACAAATTAAGAGACAAAAATGGCGGAGGTCAAAATGATTGAACATGCTTGCACGACATGAATAGTATGTATGTGAAATGTGACATTCTCCTTTGGATGGCAGAGAAAATTACAAAACGTATAAAAACTCTCAAAGTGGGATTCTACTGAAGTGGAGAACCTTTCTGAAGATTTCTTTTTAAAGCTAAAGACCATGAGAAACAGCACCAGATGGATTTAGACGTACTGGGTGGATTGGACCAGCACAACTGCAGACAACTCATAACTTGGGCAAATGTGATGAAAATCACAGCCTCAAAAATAGTTTAAATGTAACTGCAGAAAATGTGAAGTAATACATAGTGGGGGGGGAGGGGAAGGAACGTCATCTAAACTCCTCTTGCCCACAGATGGGTTCAGGGGAATCCATGGAAATAGAGCTTTGGTCAAATACAGCTTTCTTTAGTGGCAAGAAGGTCCAGGGCTTTCCAAAGCCACAACTCAGGTTTATGTGATCTTCAGTGGATTTTCCTGAAATGGTTATTCTGGATGGTGCATCTGTAAAGAAAAGATTTAAAGATAAAACACTCAAGTGTTTTCTGCCCAGGAGTCCTATGAGGCTTGATTTAGTGCTAGGAGGGACTTCAGGGATCATCTAGTCTGAACTCTTCAATTTTAATAGATAAGAAAACTGAGGACCAGAGAGTTTAAGTAACTTGCCCAAGAGGATTACAGGTAGCAAGCAGCAGAAACATATAGGAGGAAGAGTTATCTCCTTAGGATCCGTGGAGGACTCTTTTCGACATCAGATGGGCAGAAGATCTCTCACCCTTCTTCGTGTTGCTTCTGACTTTCTGGACTTTGACAGTATGTCTCACCATGGAACTTCCCTCAGTTCCTGGGGCCCCTTCTCCCTGGAACATACATCTTTCCTGGAGGTATTCTCCCCCTCCCCCTAGATAACACTAGGGAATTCCTTCTGGTCCCTCCCTTTTGGGGAGAGGCCTAGACCAGCCAAGTTTCATTCCCCTCCCTGCTATGCTTCTGACATTCTGTGCTTCAGAAACATGCTCCCCAATTATGGTTACTTCTTTTCCTCCCCACCTCCCAGCTTCAGCTCCTTTTTATGTACTCTCTTCTCCCATTAGAATATAAGCTCCTTGAGAGCTTATATTCTATATACATATATATATGTATATATATATATATATATATATATATATATATATATTCTATATTACTCATTTTTGTATCTCTGGTGTTCGACACATAGTAGGTACTTCATAATTATTTTTGCCTAATCCTCAGAACCATCATATCTGATTCATCCCTAGGCCTAGAATAGGAGTAATAAGGCACTTGCTCTACACCCTTGTTTTTTCCCTCTATCCAAGTTCTCATGCCCCCAACCTTCAAAGTCTAGTGGAAATCCTCCTCTCCTTGTCCCGATGGCCTTTCCAACCACTCTGGAACACAGGGATCTCTTCTTTCTCTGAAATTCATGAAATGATGGTCCACATTACTCACTTCTGCACTTAACTGCATGCTGACTCAGACTATGTTTATGTGAGCATGTGTTCCACATTTAAACTCCTGCAGGACAGTGACCATATCTTTGCTATCCAACAACCCTCTGCCCACCCCTCTTCAGGATCTAGAACAATGAAATCTACATACTAAATAAATACTTGAATGAATGGATACGTTAAGGACTTTCAATAACCTTTCATAAAATATTTTCATTTTCGGGGTTGGTTTTAGTGGCATCACAAGAAAGCCAGTAAGATGGGAAAAGTAAAGAGAAAAAAAATTAATGTATTTAGGAATTAGTTGGGGGGAGGAAATGAAAATAATTATCTCATCTAGACAGAGGAAATTTAGCAGAGGTACTAAATATAACAAAGAGTATGAAGCAATCTAATCAGTCCCTTGTGTTTAATTTACTATATTTAATTTCAGAAAGGATAACACTTTGAAACTCAAGGGCAGTCATTTTAGAAGTAATGAATAAATGTTTACTTTATAAAGCTTGGGGTGGGTCTACATGAGTTAGGCTGAGAGGTGGAAAATACACCACTCAAAAATCATGCACATTTTTCTGGCAGCTTATGTATTGTTGATACACCTGGGTCTGAATCATGCATTTTTTTTCTCATTAAAAACAGCATCTGCAATTTTTGCTACACATTTGAGTTTGCTCCTAGGATTGTTGTCATTGTTCAGTCATGCCTGACTCTTCATGACCTCATTGGGGTTTTCTTGGCAAAGATAATGGAGTGGGTTTGCCATTTCCTCCTCCAGCTCATTTTACAGATAAGAGAACTGAGGCAAATAGGGTTAAGTGAATTGCCCAGGATCACACAGCTAGTAAGTATCTGACGTCAGATCTGAAGAAGAGTCTTCCTGACTGTGGCACTCTATCCATTGTGCCACACAGTCCAAATCTTCAAGTCATCAGAGTGAACTAGAACTATATGAGATCCTCAGATCCAGGGCTGGCCTTATAAATGTGAGGAATACATAATCATCTACATGGAATAAGGCGATAAATACTATGAAATCTACCCCACCAATCTACATCCCCCTGCCTGAAATTCCATCATTAGCAACCAATTTTGTGTCAAACAGTCCTGCCAAATGAAACAATATTATCACTTTCCTGGCAAGAGGAACTAAAGCAGGAAAGCATGGTGGGAAAGGGCATGCAGAGCCCTGGATGTAAACTTGACCTATCACACTCTCTTCTAAACACGAATTTGTGATTCATCCGGCATAACTGAAGCGCAGTCAATCATGCAGCTAATTAGGCCATGCAGACAGCCAAATGAGATTATTCAGGACTAAAATATTGGCTAGATAATTCCCCATTCACCAATTCACTTTGTGCTGCATCAACCTAATCTTAAGAATGTTTCAACATTGATAAAGTTGAGGGTATTAAATCAGGTTGCTTCTCAATAACAATTCCTCTAAGATTTTTTTCTCCTACCATGTGGTGGAAAGATTGGGAGTTGGAAGCCCTGTATTTCAAGCCCAGGTCTGCTTCTATCTATGTGACCTAAGTCACTTAACTCTTGGGGCATGGCGTCTATGATACGAAAAGATGAGACCTTTTGACCTCTAAGATCCTTTTTCAGGTCTAAAAATTTCTATAATGACATTTATATTTATTAGAAATGAGAGTAGTCCAAAGCCCATCGACCTTTATGGTAATACCTTTCCAGGAGAAGGCAAAGAAAAGCAGAGATGGTCTTCTCCAGAAATTCTGCTTAATGGCCTGACATTGGAGGAACACTGTCAAGGGGTCTACAACACTGGCAGCCTCTAGCAACTATTTAGCCACATTCTCAACACAAGGCGGTGCTAAGGAGCAAATAATTCACTTGTAGCCTTATCTCTTTTGCTATTTTCTAGGCAGCCTTATCTCTACATCAGATAGTGTGGTGTAGTTATTTCTACATGTCAAAATGAACAGCAGCCTTCCTATGACTATAGACAGAGAAAGACCCTCCAAACAATACAGAAACAACCGTATTTAGAGTTCTCTTTCTCAAATAATGCATTTTTATATGTCCAGAGTAGAACCTATTTTATATGTTCAAAAAAAAAAAAGCTAAAGAATTGACAGCTATGCCACCTGAAAGAGGCTGCCAGATGAGGCAGTGAGTTCAGTTTGGAGGCAGGAAGGCCAAGGTTCAAATCTTGCCTTAGCCACATTCTAGCTGCATAACCCTAGTCAAGTTATTTGAATTCTCAGTACCCTCAAGAAACTCTTTAAGACTGTATTATAGATGAGATGCTAGTCTACACTGGTGAAACTACAAGTCCAAAGTCAAATAAATGAGTAAATAAATAAAACTAAAAAGAATATTAGATAAGTAGCCCTCATGATCAATATAGATTAATATCGAATTAGAACGTTGAGCTTTCACTGGCCATCCAGTCTAATTTATAGATGCAAAAAGGTATCCTCTCAAACATAACCTGACAATTGTCCACCCAACTGTTACTGAAGACCTCCAGTAAGGGAGAACCTACTATTCCTCTCAAAACAGTCCATTCCAATTTTGGATATGTCTAAGTGTTAGAAAATTACCCATTCCTGACATCAAGCCTACTTTGGCATGCTTCTGGAGACCACATGTTTTAGTTTTAAGGCACAGTAGATAGAGCATGAAACCTGGAGTCAGGAAGACCTGAGTTCAGATTTGACCTCAGACACGAGTTGTGTGATCTTGGGCAAGTCACTTAACCCAGTTTGTCTCAGTTTCCTCATCTGTAAAATGATTTAAAGAAGGAAAAGGCAAAACACTCCAGCATCTTTGCCAAGAGAACCCCAAAAGAGGTCACAAAGTCAGACACAAATGAAACAACTGAACTATAGCAATTAGCCACTTTCCTAACGGTGCTTTTTCAGATCAGGGTGTGTATACAGAGAGCTCTAGGCTGGGATGTAAGCACATTTTTATTTTCTGTCATCGGTAAATGACGTTTTCTGCACCACAAAAGACAGAGGTAGAAAAATAGAATGAATAAAGGAATGAATGAATAATAAGACAAGTAAATAAACATGAATGAATAAATGCTAAAGATACTCAGTTTCTTCAACTGGTTCTCATGTAGCATAAATTTGAGGCCTTAAATCATCTTGATCTTCTTCCTCTGGACACTCTCCAGATTATCAGTGCTCTTCTCAAAATGTGATTTCCAGGATAGAACAAAATACTCCAGATATGGTCAGGCAAAATATAATGGAAATAGTCCCTCTTAAGTTTGAATTAAACTTTCTATGCTGCCAAATCACACCATGGACTCATTTGGAGTTTTCAGGTCACGACACATGCCTAAAAAACATTCTGAGGAGGCAGAGGTCACTGTTCTCTACGTGCTTTATTAAACAATGTGAGTGTACCATTAGAAGTTTAGCGAGCTATATTTTATACTTTATATTCCTCCTGCCCTTTCCTCATGCCACTGCCCTACTTCCTTTACATTGTTTAGCACAGTGTTAGGCACTTAGTAGATAATAATGATTGTGGCTTGAGGATGGAAGAGACTGCCATTCAAAGCTGGAATGGAACAGGACCTACCCTGCTGTCAATCCTAAATATCGTGTTAATGATGCATTTTATGATCTTTATTTTCAAGCCTGTCCTCTAAAACATCTCGCAAAAATTAAACTGAAGAAAGGAGTCTAAAAATATTTTCAGTCGTACCTAGTTCAGGCCAAGATGATCTGCAAAAGCCAAGTAGGCGAAAGCTATTATAACTCACCATTATATGAAAACCACTCTCAGTAGCTCTAATGTTTAAAACAGACAGGAATGGAATTTGACTCCTTTATTTAAAAAAAAATAGGTAAAGCGAGTTTCCACATTGCTCATAATTCTAATTCCAATAAGCCAAAGAATACACTCACAACATCCTAGGCAAAAAGCACAAAGCATCGTTTAAAATGCAACTTGATATTAAGCTGGGAATGACTCTTTAAGAACACATTTCAAAATTTGTCTACATATTTCTTTTAAAAATTCCCTCACACACGTTAGATACAAGTAGATGCCAATGGCCCCGTTCTGGCTTGCTTAGCTTGTGACAGGCTCCTTATGGAGCACTGAAAGTTACTATGATTTTTGGTCTCACTCCATGGGGATTTTCAGTGAGGAAGTAGGCAGTATCCTTAAAACAAAGTGAAGACAGATTGTGGGAGAAGACTTTTACCCACTGGAGCTCTCAAGCTTCAGAAGTCTTATTCTTCTTAGAGCAGATGAAGGTGAATTCAAGCTGATACCTTCAGAAAAATAAGTGGGATCCATCTTTCTTTAGGATAGCATCCCTTATTAAAGGGGAAGACGGGCTAATCTCAAGGGGTGGATAGGTGGAACAGTGCATAGAGCACTGGGCTTGAAATCAGGAAGACTCATCTTCATGAATTCAGATCCAGTCTCAGAAATATACTAGCCATGTGACCCTGGGCAAGTCACTTAATCATGTCCGCCTCGGTTTCCTCATCTGTAAAATGAGCTGGAGAAGGAAATGGCAAACCACTCCAGTATCTTTGCCAAGAAAATCCCAAATGGGGTCACAAAGAGTTGAACACAACTGAAAATGACTAAACCACCATCTAATCTCAAAAATCCTTTTTCTTCAACCAAAGATGACATGGTAAGGATTAGAAATAATTTTTTCTTTCTATTCATGTGGTTAGTGTTATTGTAATCACCATGAAGTCACTCTTAGTGCCCTTCTAGAAAACTCTCTAGGAGGATGTCAGAGAGAGGGTATTGGTCTGCCTTGGTAGAAAGAATTCCCTCTTGTAGGAGTTCCCTCTATCAGTGAAAGCTGAGGTCCATTCTCTAGACCTGTTTCTAAGTGCTATGACAATTAGATTGCTATTTTACTGTAAAAAATCATTGTGTTCCTACACGTAACTGTGATAGAAATGTTGGAAAAATGTGTTCCTTAGGAACCAAGATCATTTTACACAACCAGAGCAATGCCATGTGTAGAAAGCCTTTCTCCAGAGCTGTCTACCACCTGAAACTGCCTCTCCCTAATATCTTAGTCCAGTTACAGATAACTGGCTCTAGAACAAATGTTTTTGGGTTGTTTTTTGGTTTTTTTGCTTAAAAAATGATAACATACCCTCCAGTTCCCAGGGTCTCTTCTTTGTCTGTGGGTCAGAAGTCACTGGCTAAGGTCCCAACATCTCCCTTGAGCTATTTTGATGTTCTTCTAGTGACCATAACATTTTTAGCTTTGAGGCCCCTATTCACTTCATTCCTAATGGTGCTTTTCCAGATCAGGGTGTAGACATGGGACTCAGCACTAGTATGCAGGCACATTTTTGTTTCTTCTTCTATAAATGAGGAAATCTTAACTAGATCATCACCACACATTTCAGAACAAATACCTATGATTTGCTCATTTCCACTGTTGATACAACTTGCAGGTAAATGATTAAAACTGCATTGTGTACATCAATTTCAAACAGAAACAGGAGACCATTAATCTGCATATAAGAAACCTCCGGGCTGCATAGTGACTTAATTTTAAAGTGTAGTGTTATCTATGTTATAGTTTACTTTTATTTTGTTAAATATTTCCCAATGGGGGGGAGGGGGAATGAAGCCAAGATGGCACAGTAACAGCACAGACTTTCTGGAGCTCTTCCCCCCAAACCAGCGAAATACCTGTAAAAAAAAAAATGACTCTAAACAAATTCTGGAGCTGCAGAACCCCAAAGAAACCATAGTGAAGCAAATCTCCAGCCCACAACACCCTGAAAGGTTGCCAGGAAGTATCGATCGCATCACGTTGGGAGCACAGTTCAGTCCAGCGTGGGCCACACCAGCACAGATAGGACATCAGCAGGCCAAGTACAACTGAATCTCTCACATCTGTGGAGGTTTACAGACTTTACGACCCCAAAACGCCAAGGACAAAATGGAAGGTCAGTGGAAAAAAACCTGTGAGACCTCTGTGAGAGAGTAGAGTGGTCCAGCTCCAGGGAGGCAGAAGGAGGAGGGGGTCGAGGAACCTGTGGCAGCCACAGAAGCATCAGGGGCAGCTGCAGCCACTACTTCTGGAGCTCTAGGCCCACAGATTGTGGGGGGATGGAGGGTCTGACAGTACCCTCCCTCACCCCCACTGGAAACAAAGAACTACCTTGACAAAGAGCTCAAAAGTCAAGTAAATGGCTGGGGAAATGAGCAAAAACCGGAAAAAAAACCAGACTATAGGATCTTACTTTGGTGAAAAGGAAGACCAAAATATACAACCAGAAGATAACAAAGCCAAAGCTCCTCCATCCAAAGCCTCCAAAAAAAATAATAATTGGTCTCAGGTCATGGAAGAGCTCAAAAAGGATTTTGAAAATCAAATAAGAGAAGTAGAGCAAAAATTGGGAAGAGAAATGAGAGTGATGTAAGAAAATTATGGAAAACAAGTCAACTGCTTGCTGAAGGAGACTCAAAAAATGCTGAAGAAAATAACACTTTAAAAAAGACTAACCAAAATGACAAGAAAGATCCAAAGAGCCAATGAGAAGAATGCTCTAAAAAGCAGAACTGATCAGATGGAAAAAGAGGACCAAAAACTCACAGAAGAAAATAATTCCTTAAAGATAAGAAAGGAATTTATGAAAAATTGAGAAATTATAAAACAAAATCAAAGGAATGAAAAAATAGCATACAATGTGAAATATCTCATTGGAAAAAGAACTGACCTGGAAAATAGATCCAGGAGAGATAATTTAAAAATCACAGGACTATCTGAAAGCCATGATCATAGAAAGAGCCTAGACATCATCTTTCAAGAAATTATCAAGGAAAATTGCCCTGATATTGTAGAACCAGAGGGTAAAATAAATATTGAAGGAATCCACCTTTTGCCTCCTGTAAGAGGGAAAACTCCTAGGAATATTGTAACCAAATTCCAGAGCTCCCAGGTCAAGGAGAAAATATTACAAGCAGTCAGGAAGAAACAGTATTGTGGAAAAACAAATTAGGATAAAACAAGGTCTAGCAGCTTCTCCATTGAGGGATTACAGGACTTGGAATATGATATTCCAGAGGTCAAAATTAGGATTAAAACCAAGAATCACCTCCCTGAAAAACTGAGGATAATACTTCAGGGGAAGAAATGATCATTCAATGAAATAGAGGACTTTCAAGCATCCTTGATGAAAAGACCAGAGCTAAATAGAAAATTTGACTTTCAAACACAAGAATCAAGAGAAGCATGAAAAGGTAAACAGGAAAGAAAAATCATACAGGACTTAGTAAAGTTGAACTGTTTACATTCCTACATGGAAAGATAATTTTTGTGATTCTTGAGATTTTTCTCAGTATTAAGGTAGTTGGAGGAAATTATATACATATAGACAAAGGGCACAGGGTGAGTTAAATAGGAAGGGATATCTAAAAAATAAAATTAAGGGGTGAGACAAGAATGTATTGGGAGGAGAAAGAGAGAAATAGAATGGGGGAAATTATCTCTCACATAAAAGAGGCAAGAAAAAGCCATTTTAATGGAGGGGAAGAAGGGAGGTGAGAGGGGAAAAGTGAATCTTACTCTCATCACATTTGGCTTAAGGAGGGATTAATGTGCACACTCAATTTGCTATGAAAATCTATCTTACACTACAGGAAAGTAGGGGAGAAGGGAATAAGTGGGGTGTATGGGAATGATTAGAAGGGAGGGCAAATGGGAGGAGGGTATAATTAGAAGTAAACACTTTTGAGGAGGGATAGGATCAAAAGAAAGAGTAGAATAAATGAAGGGCAGGATAGGATAGAGGGAAATATAGTCTTTCACTACATGACTTTTATGGAAGTATTTTGCATAACTACACATGTATAACATATATCAAATTACTTGCCATAAGGCACTGAGAACAGTGGGGATGAGTGGGGAGGGAGGAAGGGAGAGAAGTTAGAACTCAACGTTTTAAAAACGAATGTTAAAAATTGTTTTTGCATGCAACTGGGAAATAAGATGCACAGGCAACAGGGTATAGAAATCCATCTTGCCCTACAAGAAAACAGATGAGATGGGGACAAGGGGAGGGAGGACTGTGATAGAAGGGAGGGCAGATTGGAGGAAGGGAAAATCAGAATGCACGTTGTCTTGGGGTGGGGCAGGGGAGAGATGGGGAGAAAATTTGGAACTCAAAATCTTATGGAAGTGAATGTTGAGAACCAAAAATAAATAAATTTTAAAATACACAAATAAATAAATATTTCCCAATTACATTATAATCAGATTCAGGCAACACTTAAGAGCGTTGTGACTACCACATGTTTGGCACCTTTGGTGTACACAGTTGGCACTTAATATTTTTAATTATGATGGCAATGGCTTAAGTTGAACTGATCACACTAGTGGACTTATTTATGAATGTGAAGTCCAATAATTTATAATAAAATACTTAATAATTGACAGGAATTTCTTCTTTTATCTTTTGTAATACATATATATCTGTATATAAATGTCAACTAAGGTATGTAGGCTAAAATATTACAATCTGCAGCCAATTTTTCCTCACTTATTTGAGAGATTATCTCTAGCATTATGGTCTAATACTAGAAGTCATGGTCAGAGTGATTTTGGTTTAAGATTAGGAGAATAGAGCAAGAGATTAAAAGATAGGAATTTTCTTTGACAGCACAAAATAACCAAGTCATTTAAACCATGTGCCATTTTCCACAATACTCAAGTGATCTGGTGGGATGGGTTGCTATGTTTCTTCTCCAGAATGACAAGATCTCCATACATGAGGTCCTTGTTTCATCCACAGACTGGTACCATACAGGGAACCATGACAGAAGGAGAGCACCTCCGGGAAACTTTCCTTTTGTTGTCTGATATTTGAGTGCCCCCAATTTCCAGTCTCACAGTCCAGTGTGGGTGCTGCCTTAGGCAGCTCCTGACATAACTACAACTCTGAGGCAGGCTGCCAGCTGACTAATCCCTGAGAGAATTAATCTGCAAGGTCAAAAAACTTGCTTTGTTTTATATGCACTGCACCCTCTCCATTGCTTCATATGAATCCCCAAATGGTCTCAAGACTATTCATGCATCCAGTAGTGACAGTGAATGGAAATGTCTATTTTTGTTGGGGTGAGTAAATTAGATGTGTAAATCACGTTTTCCATCTCACTGAAATGCGAATATTTCACATATTTCAGCTCATGGCTTACTCACATAAATAAGTACTTCACTTGTGGTTTAAATTGTATTTCTCAGGACACTGAAAGCAGTGTTGAACTAGCCAAGAGAAAGAACAAACACTCAATTAGAAATCTAAGCAACTCCAGGCAGCTTTTGTTCAAGATTCAGGTAACCCCCATCAAATCCCCAATGTGTGTAGCTTTTTCTTTAGATGGAAAGCATTTGGATGTTAAAACACCTTATCTTCCATGTCCTATTTCTTTTCTTCCATTCTAGTGGGGAAAATAGGTAATTTCCAAAATCCTATTGAGATGAAAGTACAGCTCTAAGGACTACTATTTGACTTTGTCCTGAACCACACCCAAGGAAAGGGTGTCATGACTTACTTAATTTGCAGGCTATTGTTTTCTTATTAAGTCTTTCAGTCACGTACAACTTCTCATGACCCCCAGATCTATGGAGTTTTCTTAGCAAAGATACTGGAGTGGTTTGCCATTTTCTTCTCAGTAGATTAAGGCATATAGAGGTTAAATGACTTGCCCAGGGTCACATAGCTAGTGTCTGAAGCCAGATCTGAACTCAGGTTTTTCTGACGCCTTGTCCAGTGCTCTGTCCTCTAAGCCACCTACCTGTCTCCTTTTCTCTGTCTGGATTCATTAATTAAGAACTTTGATTATGAATCTCCAACATAAACTGTTAATCACAAAGTCAGCAAGTTTCTCAATTGAGTTTGCTAGTAGTCTTTTCTCAACTACTGGTGGATATCTCTGAAAGCATCCAGTGGAAGGAAATTGGGATGGAGAAGGACCTTGAATGCATTTTATATTAACTAGATGAAGGAACTAAGGATATCTAGACTAGAAAAAGACTTCAGGGGTGGGGAGGTGCAGGGAAGAAAGGGCCAGGATAGCTGCCTTGAAGTATTTAAAGGGAGCTATCATTTGAAAACTGCATTAGACTTATTCTGTCTCTAGTCTCTTCCCTGGTGATCTCATCAGCTCCCATGGGTTCAATTATCATCTCTGTGCATGACCTATTACATGATTTATGATCCTATGATTCCTAAATAGATTGCATATCCACATTGGTCTTTTCAAAAAACTCCTTTACATACTCATAAAATTTTTCTGTTTAGATAGTCAGAATTTCATCCTCAAGATGATCCCATCCTTCCTAGGCTGAATTCAGGGCCTGTAGAATTTTAGTTCCTGTAATCTTATCCTTCCTTTGAAACCTTTGAAATCTGCTTTCTCAAAATCAAGTGTTCATGTCAGAAACTTTCAGTGATCACTTTTCTCCAAGGTTCCCATAATTTCTAAGCCAACAAAGTTCCTTCCCATTAATGAGAATCAGATCCAGAATAGTCTTTTCCTTTGCTGGTCTCTACACTTTTTGAAAGATGAAATTATCACTATCATGTCAAGAAATTATCAGGTGCTCTGTTTTTGGCATAAAGGGAGCTTCAGCAGATATCGGGATAACTGAAGGGCCTCATTACTACAATATCATGCCAAGCTTATTGATCTATTTCCAAGCTCTTCATTGATTTTCTCTTTTTGTCCAAGTGACCTATAGTATGATTACAAAAGCACTTCCTCTGTTTTTCCTTGCATTGACTTTCACCTAAATGTTCTCCACATTGCTTCCCTATTTAAGTTCCTAGATTTTTTCCCATGAGTATGCATAGTACTACCCTAACATCCTTTTCCCCATACTGTTTCTTTTAAATAGAATATAAACATTCAGAACCCTATTCTAGTCATTGGTCTCATTCCTTCAAGACTTAATGATATGTACAAGGTCAAAGTTGCATCACCTTGTCTAAACTTTGGGCATTTGTGTAGAGGTGTCTAAAATGACTGAATCCTTTCTTGATCTTTTTTTTCCTATAAATTTCTTGATGTCTCAACTACTATTCTTCCTCCTCCATTGTAGATGTGTTTTATGGGGTCCTATATGTTAGAAATACAGGGGTAGTTTTCTCCTCATGGCTTTTTAGTTTAATGCTCTTTCAGTTAAGTTTTCAAAACACCAGGCAATCTGGAATCTACATGACACATCCCATACTTTACTGGAGCAGCCCGACTTCAGGATAGCTCTTAATTCCTCATGAAATTATAAAAAGAAACTAGTGTTATTATGTATTATTCATAATACATGCATTAAAATAACATTAAACTATTATATTTGGATTAGGAAAATTTTCTGTTAAAATGATCACTTAATAGTATTCAATTCTATACCAAAAAAAAATCCTTTATCACCTAACTTACTAATGAATTACATGAGCTATTTTTGTTCTGGTAATGCAATAACATTATTGTTTGTACTTATATCTACTACACCAAAAGCATCATTAACAATCTAAAATACTTATATAACACTAAGATAAAATAAAGCATGAAGACTTTTCATATAGAATTTACCTAGAAGATTTCTAATAGGTATTAAAGTGGGGTCAAATAATAAGTTCTCTCAAAAGACAGTAATTAAGATTAGAGCACAAATCCATATTGCTATCTCAAATACATTGGCTAATATTACTGCCCTATGATTCTATTTAGAGTCTTTATTTTGATGACTTAGCCTTCTGTTTTTGTACACTTTCATTTGAATGACCTTTTAAAAACTGCCATTTTGAACATTTTCCAGATAAACTCCTCAGCAATGTATTGTACAGGAAATAGAGAGGAAAATAGTACATACTGAAAGGCACAAATATCACTTGTAAGATTAGCCCTATTTGCTCATCATAAAAGAGGTTAAAAATGTATTTTCTCAGAGATGACTAAGTGAGACTCAGACCAACAGATTTTAGCTTCTTCCACTGTGTTACTCTTAAATATCCCCTGTTGGAAATTGTGCAACTGAACATTTCCACTTTAAAGCCTGTCGTTTTTGTCCATTCTATTCCATTCAAGCACAGGGAGAAAACTGGGATACCTTTGAAGAGTAAAGCAATTAGCTTAACACCACAGCGGCATCAAATCCTAGTCTACGCTAAAATCTTGGAACTGTCCAACCTATTATATAAATGATAGCCATAAACCTGTATATAATTTATACAACTCTTCAATCAGTTTCATGCATGAGTCACACCCATGTTTATCATAAAGCAAAACAAAGATGCCAGCACTGAGCTTTCTAACCAATATCAATGCACTGGTATTAAAGTCACATTCATCTCAGCTATCACCACAGAAGGAACGGGGAGTATATGGGAGCCCTAGATTCTCACTGAAATAAATAAAACCCATCATTTTAGCTTGAAGTTCTTTGATTATAGTATTTTACAGGTGATATTATAGGGTTGTGAATCATGGACTGTCACAATCTCAAAGAAATCAAAATGGTGGATCATCCAAAGGGCAATGGAGACATAAGTAATGGGTATAAATGGGGTACTAGTGATTAAACA
The DNA here is from genome assembly GCF_028372415.1 of Notamacropus eugenii. Classification (NCBI taxonomy): domain Eukaryota; kingdom Metazoa; phylum Chordata; class Mammalia; order Diprotodontia; family Macropodidae; genus Notamacropus; species Notamacropus eugenii. The sequence goes on from NC_092872.1 coordinate 192,509,540, forward strand.
CGTGCAAAAAAACCCATCAAAGATATTATCAAAAATGAACTTTTATTTTAATAGGAGAAAACCCAGGAAGGGGCATTTTGGTTCAGAAAGGTACAAGGATGGTAAGTTTGGCCACAGAGGAACAGACTGATATGTAGTCCTTCTGGGAACGATGGCAGAGTTGATTTGATTATGGCTCCAGAACTGGAGGAGGAATGTGTCCAGTATGATTGGTGGCATGATGGCTGGCACGACTAACTAGAGTTTGATGAGGGAGTAGGGAGTCTATTGAAACACCATTGATGTCTGCCTGAAATAGGCCAGGTAAGGCAGTCACCAATCAAGTTATTCCAAGGGAAAGGGGTGAAAAGGTTAGGGATGCTTGCCCTGGGAAACAAAAAAAGAGATGCTAATAATGATTCCTGGTGCACTAGCAGAGAGAGTACCTTCATCAATAAGAACATTATGGCCACAGGCACAAAGATATCAGCTCCACTGAAATTATCATTACTGACAAAAAGGACAATTAGGTATGTAATTTAGAAAACTCTAAAATGATGACCTACCCAAGATACCTTTATTGCTCTGAGTCAGTAGAATCAAGGAAGCTTCTACTTAACAGCATAGACTCTAAATCCTATATTACCTGTGCTAGGCAGTTTTTATTTATAGATAGGACTTTCTGTGACTATCAATTAAAAATCATTCTTTCAAAGTCATAAAAAAGTCAATTTTTCAACTAAATCTGCAAGAGTACCAAGTTTTGACCTGTTTTAAAGAAAAATTTAATATTTCAGTTATAAAGTTTGGTTATAATATGTAATAATTATCTTACCCAGTAATATGTTTTCTATCAATTCTATTCCAGTAAAAAATACAAATTATAGGACTCTTGATCTTGTCAGAACTACCAAGTGAAAAGCTGTCTACGTGACCCAAGTAATGGTTTGAGACTTTAAAAACTGAATTGGCTGAATTAGTTGTTTCAGTGTTGGGTAGACACCATCTAAATTTCTCTACTGAGCTTGTATTTTTTTTTATTTTTTTATAAAAGAAGGTTTTTTATTTTTATTTTTATTTTCTTATAAATATTATGTAAAAGTAATCATTTTTATTCTCCCCTCAAGCTTCATGCCTTGTAGCAATGTTTCTTGCCCATCTTCCTTTGTACCAGGTCTATGGTTATTTACCAGTGGTAGAGAAACTTGATCTGAATATAATCAATCTGTGGTACACATTCACTCTGTAACAAACTGCATAACTTTTCAGCTGTTTTTCTCCAGCACTGGGGTCAGTATCCCATTTCTTTTGGAAGCTATCATTAGCATGTGATATGGGAAGTTATTATGTCTTGGCCTCTGACTCAAAGAACACAAGACACAATGGCCAAGAAAAGATAACCAACTAAATTTATTTAGTATGCAAACTTCCCCCCCACCCAAGAATTTCATCTAAAGTAAAAGTAAATAGTTTTTTGAATAAAAGCTAAATAGTATCTTCTGTGAGTAAAATGGATGGGTTTTTAATATGTGAACTTTGAAATATATATAGCCTCATATTTCATTTATCTGGTAGTGTGAAAAAATAAGATGTTGTACCTAACTTTATCTGAGTCTGGAAAGAAGGTACATATACTAAAAAGGACAAAGGAAAGGGGAGTGCAATGTAGAATCCCTTCAAATATGATAAATCTAAATGCATTGAGTGGACCTCCCTTAAGGAGGATTGGCAGCTAGGTGGTATAGTGGATAAAGCACTGGGTCTGGAATCAGGAAGACCTGAGCTCAAATCCAGTCTCAGACATTTACTAGCTGTGTGACCCTAGGTAAGGCACTTAACCTCTATTTGCCTCAGTTTCCTTATATGTAAAATAGAGATGATAATAACATCTACCTCTCAGGGTTGTTATGAGTATCAAAAAATAATTGTAAAGTTGATTAGCATAACACCTGGAACATAGCAGGCACCATATAAATATGACTTATGATTGTTGTGAGGAAGAGGACAGAGTTAAGAGTCACCAAGGATGAGATGGTGTAAATGGTCTATGGTTTGCAATGTTAGTGGGGGAAATAATCTAATCAGAGAGCCACAGAAGTGAGTGACACAAAGGAATAAATCTTCCTTGAAAACAAAGGAGAGCTGTACGAGTGAGATTTATCACCAAGTTCTAAGCTTTTGAAATAAGAATACTACTTGTTCAGGTGCCACCTACTGAATCTGTACTGAATGAAGACTTTTTACTTCATCCCACCACCTTTGTTGAAGAAACGGAAAGAAAAATAATAAATGTCAAAATGAATTACAACTAAAATTTAAGTGCTCTTACTAAAATGCCATTGCTAGAAATTATGAATTTTTTTAAAATCCAAGACACAAAAGAAGTATGTATCAACAGTACTTGGAAAACTCAGAAAAGGCTGGCTAAATGTTAAGATTCAGATTCCTTTTCTTTTCATATTCTCCTTCATATGGCAAAATTAGTCCTGGATTTTAATTTTATTTGAATTAGTGACAGAGTAATTTGTAGTTTAAGTTTCTTAGACAATCTAAGAACAAATTTAAATCGATATGTAATATATATTTATAGATCTGTGTGTATTCACAAATATTTATATTTCATTTGTAAATATGACATACACTCTATCCTAAAGATAGAGTTATAAAAAGGAAGGTAAGATCACCAGCTAGTAATGGAAAAAGTCACTTCACAAATGCCAAGCAATACAGGAAAATCTGGTACCAAGTGGTTGGCAGCAGGCAAGAGAAGAGGTGGAGATTGAGAAGGAAATGGTGACAAATTCGGCCCCGAATCATCCGTTCATAAATTTCCAGAATAAAAAAGATAATATTTTCATGTACATGGTAGCAATATGTCAATGCATTTTCAGAAGCTTACATTCCTGTTTGGGATACTGAAAATAATTAATTTTATATACTGTTTAACTACCTACTTAGTACAGTACTTCAGAGGGCACTAAAATTAAGCATCCATATTCAACATTTCTGCTGCAAACTGTAGAACTGATCTATTTCAGCATTTACAGAAAACTTTAAAGTGTGTGGTCTATGTTTATCAGTTTTTTACTGACTGTGAAATATGTTAACAGAGAGAGAGAGCAAAAAACCCTCCTATCCAATTCTTTGAATCTCATATGACAATGCTTTGTCTCAGAAATATTGTTTGCAACTCTGGTTTGGGAAGGGGGAGGAACTTTGAACAAAATTGTAATAACATGGACAGTTTCTTTTTTATTAAAAAGCATTAACAGTATTATATGAACTTTGTTTAAGATAATATTGAAATATGCATATTTGACATGTATGTAGTATAATTTCCCAAATCTAAAGTTCAATCACTTAAAATACACTTCCTTTAGGTTTCTTGCTATAAGCCCAGAAATGTGTATTGAAATTAAATTTATTTCCACAAATAGTAACTTGCAGGCAGACAGATGGTAAGTAAGTAGGTTTTAATGGTTAAAGACTACTTTAGAAGTCAGTAAAGTTAGGTATTTTTCCCCTTTCCCATAAGCACTTTTCTCATGACCTTGTAAAGGATACTGCCTTTTTATGCTTCATTTTCTCCATTTGCAAAAAAAAAAAAAAAAAAAAAGAAAGGGTGGAAAAGGCTATCTTATTCTGTGCAAGACATTTCATCTCTCTAAATCTGTTTCCTTATCCATCAAATAAGGGATTGGAGCAAATCATCTCTAAAGTCCTCTCTTAACTCTAATATTCTACAAGCCTATAATACGTTAGAATGTGCTTTGCAATCTTTCAATTTAGAGTACTCTATCAATGTAAAATCTCTACGTGATGACCGGGAAGTCAATGGTGCCATTTCTTTAGCAGTGTGAAGTACAATTTGTATTTATAGACAGTCGTTCTGCTAGGAAGGTCACTGCCACCTTTAACATCTAATTAAGAGGTAATGCTAAGGAAATGAAATATGGTTACAGGATAAAGGTCTCTAAGAGGCTTTATGCAAGGGCTGCAGCAAAGCTGAGACATGGAAAATGAATGTCAAGTAAAAGGTTCGCTATTTATTTTCAAAGCAAAGAGGTCTTACCCAAGGAGTAATCAAAAATAAAGTAACAAAAATATTGTGTCACCAGTGCCTGGAGATTGTACTCTCTGTGAGGCAAAGGCAACTGGCGGGTTTTAGTAATTGAACTATTAATAGCTAGAAAGATAAAGCATTTATTAAACACTCACTATAGACCAGGTACTATGCCAAGTACTAGAGATACAAATAAAATCAGTCAAGAGTCTGTCTTCAAGGAGCTTACATTCTAATAGAGGAAGACAACACATAAAGATCCAGAGGGGTATGTGCCCAGACACGGGAGGGAGATGGCACAAAGCTCACTTATCAAAGCTAGGGCCCATGAGGCAAAGACCAAGGTTGCAGCAGGTGAGTGATAAGGATGATGTTTAGAATGTTGGTGGCCAAGAATATCAATGCATTTATCAAGTCTACAAACATCAAATAAGAATTAATTATAACAGAATTTCGGAAAGGAATTTAGTCAAAGGACAGAAAACACCAAATGGAAAGGAAAAAATAACACCAAACTTCAGTCTACTCAAAGGAGACCAACAGAAAGAGAGAAACTTAAATGATCTGTTTTGCCATCCAAGAGAAGAAAAAATAGCCAAATTTCTCCAAGAATTTCCATTTGATAATCTCATTCAAAATGTCAGATGCCACTATGACTTAATGGAAAAGCCCATTCATTAGGAAGAATCTGTTGAACATTAACCTCCCTGTGGTTCTTCAATCAATCAAACAAATACACATTTATTGAGCTCCTACTATGTGTCAGGTAATATGCTAGGTGTTGAGCATACAAAGACAAAAGTGAAAAAGACTCTGCCCTGACATTCTATGAAGGGAGGGAAAAGAAGGAGACAACATGTACACAGGAAGGTATATATAGAATAGATTTGGGAGAGGGCAGCAACAGTGGCCATAACAGGATAAAGGCCACTATACTATAGCGATGCTGAGATATTATAGAAAATAATTGCCAAGTAAAAGGTTTACTCTGTTTTCAAAGCAAGAAATCTGACTCAAAGAGTGAAAATAAGGGGAAGGAGGGATCAGAAAATGCTTCATGTAGGTGACATGACCTAAATCTTGAACCAGTGGATCCAAAGAATTGGAGTTAAGGAAGGATCATATTCCAGGGATGGAAAACCGCCAATGCAAAGGCAAGAAGATGTAAAACGGAGCAGTATGTATGAGACACAATAAGAAAGCCAGTCTGACTGGGTCATTAACAGGTAGGTTGAAGCCAGGTTGTCAAGGCTTTAAATATTTAAAAAAAAAAAAAGTGATTATTTGCTCTTAGAGTTACTAGAGAGCCTCTGGTAGTTTACTCAATCAACAAACATTTATTAAGCACCTAGTATGTGCCAGGAATAGGGCTATGGGCTAGGTGTACAAAGGCAGAAGACAGACCCTAGTTTAAAGAAGATCCCAGTCTAATGGAGATATACACAAAGTGTACAAACAAGGTATAAACAGGATAAATTGGAGATAATCTCAGAGGAAGACCAGGAGAGGCTTCCTGCAGAAGGTGAGACTTCAGCAGAGATTTGAAAGCCAAAAAGCTGAAAGCTACAAGCATGAGCCACAGTCAGTGAAAATCCCTGGAGTCAGGCCACCAAGTGACATGGCAGACTTCTTCTTGAATCTAATGTGTGTTCTTGCAATGCCACTTGTTTGCTGAGCACATTTGGGAAATGTCAGACCTGAAAGACATGACCCCTGCTTTCAATCAATCCATCAATAAATATTTTATTAAGTCATTTTTATGTGCCAGGCAAATAAATAGGTTCTGGGGACACAAGAACAAGATTGAAATGATACCTAATCTAAAACAGCTTACATTCTAATGTGGGGGGGGTGAGGGGGAGAGGGCAAGTATATATAAAAATATATATATAGCATGTAATTTATATATTATATGTAATGTATATAAACATGTATTTACACATGTAAAGACAATTTACATGCATATAATTTACATATTGTATTATACACACATATATGTGTGTGTGTGTGTGTGTGTATATATAGTCAAAATACAAGGTACTGTGTAAGAGAGAAGAGGCAGCTAGATGACTCAGCACTGGGCCTAGTGTCAGGAAAACCTGAGTTCAAATCCCACCCCAGACTCACTAGCTATGTGACCCTGGCCACCTCTGTTTGCCTTAATCTACTGGAGAAGGAAATAGCCAACCACTCTAGTATCTTTGCCAAGAAAATCCCACATGGGGTCACGAAGTCAGATGTGACTGAACAGCAACAATGTGATTGAGAGCAGCTGGGAGGATCAAGAGAAGCTTTATGCAGAAGAAGGTGCATCTTCAAAAGAGAAGCACTACGGAGGAAAGGCAAGAAGGGAATGCATTCCAGGAATGGGGCAGTACCAGTGCAAGAGCACAGAGATGGGAAATGAGAGTGGAAAAACAGGCTGGGTGCAGGCTGTAGAAATTTAAAAACTAAATAAAGGAATTTATATTCTCTAGGCAAGAGGAAGCCACTAGAGTTGATTGAGTGGGGAGGCACATGATGAATCAAGAGCCTAGAATGTTTCTACAATAGCCCTTCTCTGTTTCTGCAAACATTTATTTTAGAATAAAACTTCATTCTAAGAATATCTACTTTTTTATTGTTAGCATAGCTGGAAGTCATCAAAAGTTTGGTCATTGAGAGAACTAAAAGATTTAAACTAGATAAGAGTCATGTGTGGTTATGTTAATGGCATTTGAAGATAAAATTTTCATTGTGATTCAGATTTTGAATTCTCTTACTTTTCCTTCTCAGAGGGGTTGCTACCTATGCCCCTAAACAACTGACCTGGAAAAAATGCAGTGCTTTTTAGTAAAAATGTTAGCACAGTATCACTCAGATACCCAAAGAGGGAAGATCCTCAAAGGATTACACAAGCTTATCTTTTGAGTCATCTCTTAAAGGTACATCAGATAAGTTTTTAACTGAGAATACTCAAAAAGCAGCATTTGCATTGTTTTCTAAAATGTCTAACCTAGAAACGGCTTGCGGTAATCTAACTTGTCTAACTTCGGACCATCTGGGATTGGACAAAAAAGAAAGTAGGAAAACAACTATTAACAAGAACGTAGAAAGTGACTACTTAAATTTAATTTAGAATTTAATTTTATTAAATGCAAATATGTACTTGGTCATATGTGAGGTTCCAGTAACTTAAATTCTACAGAACTTTAAAATGCCATGAGAATCGAGATAATGTGTGTGAAAACATTTTTAAAAGCATTCCCAGTTCTAACAGAGAGCATCTAGTAAGTGAAAAAAAAAGAAGGAAGAAAGGAAGGGAGGGAGGGAAGGGAAGGGAAGGGAAGGGAAGGGCAGGGAAGGGCAGGGAAGGGCAGGGAAGGGAAGGGAAGGGCAGGGAAGGGAAGGGAAGGGCAGGGAAGGGCAGGGAAGGGAAGGGAAGGGAAGGGAAGGGAAGGGAAGGGAAGGGAAGGGAAGGGAAGGGAGGGGAGGGGAGGGGAGGGAAAGGGAGAGGAGGGGAGGGAAGGGAAGGGGAGGGGAGGGGAGGGGAGGGAAGGAAATGAGAAAGGGAAAGCGAAAGAAAAGGTGTTTGGAAATCTTCAAACTCCCCTAATCATTGATTACCATATTCAAAGATGTTGGTGATGAATGTGTTACCAGCCAAGATAACACATCCAAGTGTGGTTACAAAATCAAGAAGTCCATTCCTAATGTCAACTTCAGGCTGTTCTTTGATTACTTAGCATTGTGTTGCAGTTTGCAGCCGTTATGCTTCATCACAAAAACAGCACATCTTTGCTTTAAAAAAGTCAACCTAGCTCAGATGACAGACTTAAGCTCCTGTTTCCCAGTCAACAGCTTTGATGTACCTCTTAAAGCTCTGCTCTGACATGTTCTCTATCCTATTTGTTCTAATTTCCTTTGTAATTGTTAGCATTTTCCCTCCTTCATCTCCCTCCAATTACTTTGCATTTACTTTGTACATATTTTATAGTTATTTATTTGCATACAAAGTGTTCCCCACCCCCAGTAAACCCCTAGGAGACAAGGCAAGGCCTGCTTTCATTTTTATCTTGATACCCCCAGCACCTAGCCCAGTGCCAGGCACATAGTATAGAACTGAACACCTCTAAACTCAGAGAATGTTCTTGGGTACACAGAAGTTTTCCCACACTTCAAGTTAAGCAGAGATGAAATCAAGGCAAGAACTTCAAAACTGGCAGACTCTAGAACCATAATGTTGGTAAAACTGTCTTCTGATATTAGGAATATGTGACATTAAGAGAACAAGATGTTTCTGGAAGATTCGTGTGTTATAACCAGTGCCATTACTGCTCACTGCCTTGTAAACATTTAATTTGGTCTAGAGCTCAAGTCATCTGTTTCCTGTTCTCCTAGTGAGAGGCTGACAGGACATGTGGTACTGTGTATACACAAACAATAAAAGTTCATTCGTCATGGTCATTTGTGAAGATTTGGGCTCATCTCATCCTGATACTGACTTAGCCCCTATATCCAGTCTGTTACCAAACCTCATCATTTTTATCTGCCCAGTTTCTTTCATGTTTCCTTCTCTCACCTAGTCGCCACTCTCCTTTACGTCCTCACCACCTCTTGCTGGAATTATTGCAAATAGCCTTCTAATTAGTCTCCCTGGCTAATGTCTCTCCCCATTCCAATCTAACCTCCACTTGACTCCCAAAGTGATTTTACTAAAGCACAGGTTTATCCATGTCACCCTCCTAAACAGCTGACTCCCTATCACTTATAAGAGCAAACATAACATCTTCTGCTTGTCATTTAAAAATCTTCACAGTCTGACCCCTTCCGACTTTTTCAGTCTTCTTAGATTACATTCCCCTTTCCACACGCTCTTTTGTTTGTCCTTCATTCTCGAACAGAAACATGACATCATGGACATGATGCCATAACATTCAAGTGAACTGTATGCAAGTGAGGGAGGGCTATGCAAAGACAGCAGCCTCACTTTCTCCTCTGGAGCCATCTGGGTCCAGTGACCAGATATACATCAGGACAACCAGAGATGGCCCCCTCCACACACTCTAGGATCCAGTTCCATTGGTCTTCTGGCGATTCCTCGCACACAACTCTCCAATTTCCATTTCCTTGATCTAGCATTGGCTCTCCCTCATGTCTGGAATTCTCTCCTTCCTTGTCTCCGCCTCTTATGATCCCTGGCTTCTGTCAAGACTCAGATCAAATCCCACCTTCCAGAGAAAGCCTTTACCAGTCCTCCCAACTTGTCAGAGCATTCTTCCCTAAGATTAACTCCTATCTACTCTCTGTATATCTTCTATGTACCTATTTATTTACATGGTGTATTTACAATTTACATTGTTCATTAGGGGAGCATGAGGAAGGGGCTGTCTTCGCCCTTCTTTGTATCCAATGTTTAGCACAATGCTAGATAAGTAGTAATAAGTAACATAGTAACAAGTAATAAAATTGCCTGTTAATTCATGTGAATCTCTAGAAAGTTATATTTATATATATATGACATCGAAATTCAATTCATTTACAAAAGTTGCCAATACAAATTGCCTTACACGATTATTATGAAACATGATTTTAAAGCATTTTAAAATATTTATATGAAAATAGTTAATAATAAAAGATATGGAAATGTGGAGAATCACAACATAATAAAATGGATGCATAATATAGCTGAAAAAACAGATTTTGCTTGTATTAGTTAACAATTTCAATCAAACTAGCAAGTATTTTGGTTCATAATAACTAACATTTATATAGTACTTACTATGTGCTGACCAAGGTACTGAGTGCTTTACTAATTTTATCTCTTTTGATCCTCACAACACCCCTGTATATTATTGTCCCTGCTTTACAGATGAGACAAAAGGAAGTTAAGTGACTTGCCCAGACTCACACAGTTAATAAGTGTCAACTATATGCAAGACCTCAAGAGTAAATTCCATTGGGATACAAAACTTTTAAGCAAGATATTATCTGTGTTTCCAAAGGGTTTACAATCTCATTTGGTAAACAACTGAAGACAGCATGAAAGGTATTTAACAATACCATCATTAAATAGCAGTTCAAGACAATTAGAAAAGAAGTTCCAAGGTAACACACAAATGGGAGAGGGACCAGATCCTTGATTTCAGTGACATATGGAATTCTGGGTTAGCACCTTCTCTGCAAATTAAGATTTTCCATGAGGTCAATGACTTGCCTGGAATAGCACAGCCAGTATAGGAAGAACTTAAAACTAGATCCATCCACCTGGCTCCAAAACCAGTTTTCTATCCACTGCACCAAGCTCTCTTTGATAAATGAACTAAACAAAATGAGAACTGTATAAGTTTAGAGAAATCAGAGTTACTTCAGTCTGGGGTAGTAATAGAAAACTATATAGAACAAGCCTGATATGGGCTAGATCTCAAGAAATAGGTAGGATTTTTATGGACCCTAGAAGACAGGGCATTCCATGAGCAAGAGTAGTAGAGGCAAGAGGCCTCACCTTAAGGAGAGGGCTGGGTACATAGTTTGGTTTATGGAGTAAGTGGTAGCTAAACCTGGAAAGTCAGGTTGGGATCATGCTAAAGTTTGGGGAGTCACTGAACATTTTCATGCAGAAGCAATCAATGATTAAAGTAGCATTTTAATAAGATCAGTCATGCTGCAAAGGTGCTCACTGGACAGGAGGGGAGGACTGGGGTCAGAGGGATTACTTAGGAAATTACTTCAGGGGTTAAGACATGACATAGGGGGCTTGACATGGAGTAACAACAGTGGGGATGTTAAGGAAAGCTGGATTCAAACACTGCAAAGGAAGACTCAAGTCTTTCAAAATGTACTATTGGATATTCCCTTTAGAACAATGTGTTTAGATGACAATCCAAATGATTACATGGGTGTGTTCCTCATAGAGATCATTTTAAAAACTACTTCTAGGAAGGGGAAAAAAACTATTTTAAATACGAAGTCATGACTTATGAAATAATTAAGAACAATCTAGGTGGGTATGTTGAACTTTCTCCTCTTGACCTGGTATACTTAAGGGAAAGAAGCCATATCAAAGCAATGCTAACAATCCACCTCAATCTCTCATAAGTAAATGAAGGAGTTAGAGGTAACCTAGTAAGGTTTCATTTTTAAAAGTATGCAAACCATATATTATATTAAAGGACCAAAATGGTTATTAATTGTTCCATTTTTTTTCTTTTTTGGTTTCTTAAAATCACTGCAACTTAGCAAATTCAACTGAGAAGTTCTAATATTTATCATCAGACAGAAACTCTATGTATTTTATTCTAAAGATCTATCAGCAATAATATAAGTAGCTTTTCGGTTTTGAATATTCATGTTGTTAACACATTTCTAAAACAGGGAATCAGAGTACCCTGTTATAAGAATTTCCTAAAACTTGGCAGGGGGAGGGGGTTTGTTACATTTAGAGTCTTATACAAGTCACATACTTCCATATATTTAGAGCATTCCTGCATATGATTATAGTCAATTTATTGACAACTAAGCCTTTAAACGCCCATACAACCAAATATTTTTTTATCTCTCACAGAAATATAATCAATAGTCTACTGTCCTTCTGCGATATTTAAGGCCAGTAGAATCTCTTCCTGTAACACTTGACAGTGATGGTGACTGATCGACAGCCTTCCTGTCCTCTCCCCATCACAGAGCAGCACCATTTCCAATCCTTTCCAGGGCCCTGATCTATTTTGAGACTCTCTCCAGATAAGGAGGAAGATGGGCATGTGCTTAAGCTTGACACAGGTTTGTAGTTACCTTAGGATGGTTACTCCATTGGTAGGAGGCAGGCTGGTAAATCTCAGGGCAGAGTTAAACAAATGCAGAATAAACAAATCACTCCCTGATGGTGTCCTCTTGTAGGTCAGGTTTGGGCCTGAAGCAATTTTTATGGCTGAATTCAAGAAATGCATAAGTTATATGTCTGAGAAGTGACCTTACAATATTTAACAGACATTGTTTATTGCATCTGCACTGCATGCTTGGAGAGCTAAGCACTCCAGTATGGTTGTAAAAACCAATTCCTCTGCTAGTGAAGAATTTGCCTGCCATCCAGGTGCCAGATTTCATTGCAGGAGTGCCGTTTCTTATTCTTATAATGTGGGCATACATGTGAACATACATATATGTTCATTATTCAGTATTTCTATTTATACATGGAATTAAAAGCCTGTATCAAGGCCATATAGCTGCAGATTCATGTTTTTCTTCCTTGCATTTGCAGATTTACTTTTATCTAGTCTTGTGCTGCTTTGGGTGCTGGTGATAATACCAAGATAATACCAACCCTGCCTTCAGAAGGGTTAACAACTGGCTAATTTGAAACATGTTCTTTTGGCAATTCAAAAGTCATCGCTATACTTCTTTAAATGCTTTGGGATTTTAATCCTCTTGAGTATTTACATATTTTCTCTTCTCATCCTTACAAAATTAATCCCAGAGTTTTAAGAATCTGGGAACTTGGGCAAGGGAGAAAACAACTGATCAAACTGAGAAATCAGAAGTCCCTGTTCATTACGTCAACCCAAACTGACAGCACTTTTTTCTGTTTGTTTTGAACCTCTTAGAATAATAAATCATGTGAGTAACAAAACAAAATACAGGTGTTATTACTGAGTGTGAAAGGTTTGAACTGTAATTAAACACGCTCTTTTTTGTAGGAAGTGTCATTTACTTTGTACGCTAACATTTGCGTTTCCTTAAACCTCTCTTTGTATTATCCACACACGGTTGCATCATACTTACACATTCATTAGCTGGGATTTGGATTTGGGTGTGTGTGTTTTTCCAATTAGTCTCCATCGTTAGATGCACAACCTTCGCTTCTTTTATGTAACTACCGCCTGGAGCAGCCCGAGCTTCTTAGAAGCCTAGCGCCCACAAAGCGCTCCTGACAGATGCGTGGTTATCCCCCCTGCGAAACCCGTAGCGCTGCTTGGGAGTTTCTCTCTAGCGGATAACACCCTTCTCTGATCCCCCTGAACCGACGGGTGTGAGGCTGCCCAGGCCCCTCTGACCAGGGGACACCGCCAGGTTTTCGGATCCGAGAATCAGACAAACAGCCCAACTCCTCCAGCCCGACTTTCCAAACCGCCCTTCTCTTTAACACCCTCAGTCTCCTCCCCTCCGAACCCAGCAAGCCCTTTGCAGTGGGACGGAGCACACGTTTCCTTCGCTAAGGATCCAGAGCCCCCGTCCCCCGTTCCCCCAGCGCAGGGCTGAGATCCGTGCTCATGCCGCCCCCCCTCACCAGGCTCCCCGGAGCCACTTAATTGCCCGTGGGAGGGCAGTAAGGCGGAGGAGGGGGGTGGGGGACAAAACGGGGGCGTGCCTTGGCCCCTGATTGGCCGCAGGACACTGACGCGAGGCCTCCGGGGCTGGGTTGGGGGGAGCTAACTGTGGGTTAGGGTGGGGTGCTGGGTGCAGGAGCTGCCAGACCGGAGCGCTCAGAAACATGCTGAAGTGTTGGCAGCGACAGCAGCTACAGCCGCAGCCTGCGAGAGGAGGGAGGCAGCAGCCGGCGCCGAGGTCCGGGGCTCCGCGCTGCTGCACGCAGCTGGCCTGACCTGGCCCCGGCCCCGGCCCCGGCCCTGACCTCTCTCGCCGTCCCCTCCCACCTCTAGGCTCTCCGGGCTCCGTCCCCACCCCGAGACTTCAGCTCCTGCCTCCTCACCATGGGAGATGGTGCGCTCGGCTTAGGCTACGAGCCCTACAACCTGTCGTCTCCTTCGCCGGCCCCCGACGGGGCGGGCGGGGAGGCCGCGGCAGCCACGGCCGCCCGGCTGCTGGTGCCCGCCTCCCCGGCCGCCTCTCTGCTGACCTCGACGACGCCGGCGCCCGCGGCCCTATCCCAGCAGTGGACGGCGGGCATGGGCATGCTCATGGCCCTGATCGTGCTGCTCATTGTGGCGGGCAACGTCCTGGTGATCGTGGCCATCGCCAAGACGCAGCGTCTGCAGACGCTCACCAACCTCTTCATCATCTCCCTGGCCAGCGCCGACCTGGTCATGGGGCTGCTCGTGGTGCCCTTCGGGGCCACCATCGTGGTGTGGGGCCGCTGGGAGTACGGCTCCTTCTTCTGCGAGTTCTGGACGTCGGTGGACGTCCTGTGTGTCACCGCCAGCATCGAGACGCTGTGTGTCATCGCCCTGGACCGCTACATCGCCATCACGTCCCCGTTCCGCTACCAGAGCCTGCTGACCCGGCCGCGGGCGCGGGCGCTCGTGTGCACCGTGTGGGCCATCTCGGCGCTCGTGTCCTTCCTGCCCATCCTCATGCACTGGTGGCGGGCGGACGGCGACGAGGCGCGGCTCTGCTACAACGACCCCAAGTGCTGCGACTTTGTCACCAACCGCGCGTACGCCATCGCCTCCTCCGTGGTCTCCTTCTACGTGCCGCTGTCCATCATGGCCTTCGTCTACCTGCGCGTCTTCCGCGAGGCGCAGAAGCAGGTGAAGAAGATCGACCGCTGCGAGCGGCGCTTCTACGGCGGCCCCCGCCCGCCGCCCTCGCCCTCGCCGCCGCCGGCGCCCCGCCAGCCGGGCCCGTCGCGCGCGCCGCTGGCCAACGGGCGCCCCGGCAAGCGGCGGCCGTCGCGCCTCGTGGCCCTCAAGGAGCAGAAGGCGCTCAAGACGCTGGGCATCATCATGGGCGTGTTCACCCTCTGCTGGCTGCCCTTCTTCCTCGCCAACGTGGTGAAGGTCTTCCACCGGGACTTGGTGCCCAACTGGCTCTTCGTCTTCTTCAACTGGCTGGGCTACGCCAACTCGGCCTTCAACCCCATCATCTACTGCCGCAGCCCGGACTTCCGCAAGGCCTTCAAGCGGCTCCTGTGCTGCCCGCGCCGGGCCGAGCGGCGGCTCCACGCCAGCGCCGGGGAGCTGTCGCGCGGGGGCTCCGGGGCCGCCACGACCGGGGGCTGCGGCAGCTCGGCCGCGGGCTGCGGCAGCCCGTCCCCCGCGGCCGCCGACGCGGAGCAGGGGGAGCTGCTTCCCTCGGCGCCTCACTACCTGGAGCCCTGGGCCGGCTGCAACGGCGGGGCGACCGGGGACAGCGACTCCAGCCTGGAGGACAGGGACGGCAAAGATTCGTATTCGGAATCCAAGGTATAGGACCGGCCGCTGGGCAGGGGCAGGGGGCGGTGGGGCGGAGGAGGGGGCCGGGCTTGTGTTTTCTTTTTACTTTCTGGCGGGGGCTACAGGGCAGGTGGTTTCGCGGTGGGGGGCCGTCGGGGAGGAATGGGGGAGTGGGGCTTCCCCCCCCGCCCCTTCCCCACACCCCCACCCAGGAAACTGGTTTGGAAGTTCAAGAGGAAGAGAGCCAACAGCCCTGAACTGTCTTCACAGGGAAGGGAGGATCTGTGTTTACTCAAGACCGAAAGCAGGTGATAGCGTATCCTTCATACCTCTTCTGAATCATCCGCGACAAACAAAAGCAACTGGACCGTTGAAAAGAAGGAAAGTTGGGGACGGGGGGAGTTGGGATTTTTGGACTTTTCTTCCTGACTTCTGGGGGGAAGATGCCTGTTTTACCTTTTCCACTCTAATTCTGATCCTTCAGGCAAGGATTGAGAAAGTGTTAACTGGTTAGATAAGTGGGATGGAGAAAAGAAGATGGGATTCAGAAAAAAAAAAAGAAAAAGAAAAACCATCCACTTGGTTTCTCCAAGAGCTGCACTTAATAATCCTGCTTTGGAAGACTATCACCTGTTCCCATCCAATTCCCGGGAACTGGACCAGTCAAAGTAAGAGAAAAGGAATCTGGAAAGTTTGATGGGACAGGGTTTTTCTCGGTTCCACGAAAGATTTTTGTCATTATTGTTTCAAAGTCTGAATGGTGACATCTTTAAAGAAAGCAAAGTGGAAAGGTTGCAAAAATCACGTTCACCTTTTACGAGTTTTATTTAGAACAAACAACCTGGCTTTCCTGTTTCGTCTTGGCAATGGTGATGAGGCAGAGGGATTCCTACCTCAAACTGTGCATATTGCACAGGGATTTTTTTTTAAAGATATGTTTATATTAAACAGATTATTTATGTATCAATATTAGTTAAAGGACCAGGCGCCAGCCTCTGTGACACGTGACTCTCACAATTTGGAGAGAGGAAACAGTCTTAGGGTCGAGAAAAATTACTGCACATTTGGAAAAAGAAAATAAAAAGAATGGTTCAAAATGCTTTTTTGCACAGTGTTAGAAATTGTAAAGTCCACTGAAGATATTACTTGCACACACATACACACACACAAAAAAAAAACCATTTAATGAGGGGAGGAGAGGGAGTTGAAAATAATCTGAAATCCAAACTCTACTTTTTTGTCTGTTATATTACTGAGTTGATGTTTTATTGAAAAAAATGACTTTTTATACTATTTTATCATGGTACTGTAACTGTATCCATACTAAAAATTTAAATATAAGGATTTTTTTTATTATTTTTGTACGTCCAAGTGCTCACGTGAATCTGCTGTTAATTTAGCACTTGTGTGTCCTTTCAATTTCCTCCTGTGTATTTTATAAAGTATTTATACTCTGGTGCAACTAACTACTGTGTAAGTAAATGGTCTATGTGCAATAAATACAAATGCAGCACAATCAAGATATGTACAGTGTATCTGTAGGAGTTTGGAAACAATTTTCAGCTGTAATGAAAAGACTAGCATTTGTTTTGCTTGCAGTAAGGATTGGATTTCCAACGCAACTATTCCTAATAGCCTTTCCTGATGTAAAAGCCTGGCAAAATGTGGTCTAGACCAAATAAAACTATATTCCTACTGAGAACTTCTAATTTTCCTCCAAAATTCATAGATGGATTCAAAGGCATCTCCTAACCATTTCTAGTATAGCAAGCTCCCATATGCTGGACTGGCCTTTTTCTTAAGAGGAAACATTTTGGATTATGTAAAGAAATGTAATTTTACCTTCGAAATACAATCTTCAGAATGACAGGTAAAACAACTGCTACTTTGCACAAAAGAATAATACATGGATTGCATAATTTGTTACCTGCTTTGAATGAAATCAGTAATTTCTTGGGTTTCCAATATGTAGCCGACAAAGTTCAGTGTACAGTATGTATATTTCTCTAATGGCTATTTTGAATGTAAAATGCTTCCGTGGTCAAATGATTATTTATAAAAATATTTTCCTTTCAAGTGGCTTTTTCCCGTTTATTTATCTAATCAATCTTTGTAGCATCATTTCAGATGGATAGATAAAATTTATTTGACAGATAATATAAGGTTTCCCTGCACCAAGATTTTTGGGATACCCTATATGGCATTTATGGGATTATTTAGTAGCTTTGTAACATGCAAAAGTATCCAGAATATTTTTGTAGTTTGTTTCTAGAGAAAGCATTGTGAAATTCCTCCCAGTGAAGGACTGTCCTCCAAAGTAAGATTCCTACTTTTGTACTGAGTTTTTTCTTTTAAAATTTTATGATAAGCAAGCCAAAGTTCCACCTATCAACGTTTGGTATATGCTAAGTGTTAACACTCATATGTCGCTTTGTCTGTTATGATAAGTCAGGATAGACTACTGTTCTTTTGGTGGGATGTTTAAGGAACCTGTACTCACACTGAATTAAGATAAATATTAACATTTTAGTGAACAGTAATAGGTCGCATGGGCTTCCACAGTTACACAGAAGCTGTTACAAGTTTAAACGTCTCCACCAATACTGAGACTTTAAAGTAAATACAGTTCTTTAAAGAAAAAAAATAAGGTGAGACAGCTTAAAACAGTTCTATTCCCTCCCTTATCTGCTGTTAGTCTAGAATACTAAAGACCATGTAACGTTTTGCCTCGTAGTCCTTGTGGCAACAAACAAATGCTTTGCTTTCCTGATCCACTCAGTTTAACCTTCCCATGAAGTAAGAAATTTCCCTGAATGAAAACGGTATAAATAGGCCCTTAATATCTAGAGACTTGGAGATCTTAGGAAATTTCCTGGATTTTTACAACAAATAAGCAAAAAGTAGTTAATTCATGAGCATTACTTGTTCCTTAATAAAACTTAGTAACTCTTTCCCAAAGAAAATACTATCCTTTTTAGCTAATTTTATACTCATTCGGGACCAAAAAGATTCTGTGTTCAACAGGTTTCTCTTGGTTTTTACGAGTAGATGATTATGCCTACTCAGGGCTCTGGTAATGATTCCAAATATCCATGAAAACTATTCTTTAGGTCTTTTTTCTCTCCTCTATGTCTCTTCCTCTTTATCTCCCTCTTTCTGCATCTTTATGGGTCTCTCTCTTTCTGTCTCTGTATCTCTCCGTGTCTGTCTGTCTCTTTCTCTTGAAGAAAAACAGACACAGATTGACAATGAAAGACAGATTACCAAACATGTTTACTCTGTTAAGATACTGCATAATGGAGTGAAAGGAAGAAAGAATATGACAGAGTAGAAAGGCATAACAAATACGCAGGAAGTCCTCATGTTAAGTGTGTTTGTGTATAGCAGGCACATTTGCTTTTCTGATGTGCTATAAATACAAAATTTAATGATCAAAAAGGAGGATGATGTGCCCAGTGACATGCTATGCTACATTTGTAAGTGATATTTAAGTATAGCTCTGCAAGATTCCGTGCAATGTGATGATTACAACCTTTAGAAATATAATGATGTTCCCAACAGTATAAAAACTATGGATTTAACGGTGTATGTGAGTACAGAAAATTCTGTTTTAACCTTTGGTGAACTTAACTTCTTTTATTAGCAGTACTTTACATGAGTGTTGGGGAAAAAAAAAGTTTGCAAGTAAGTTTTGGTCCACACCTTTGAAATTGAAATTTTATTAATAACTATTAAGTGGCTATTGTGAAGGCCCTTCCTTGGTAAGCACACTTTCCTAACTTATTTTAATTTCCTATTTTTGTTGAATGTGTTGACTTCCTCCCCGTAGTATGTCAAATTACAGTGGCGGAAGTTCTGCATCCAAAGTGTAAGCACAGTCTTAGAACCCAAATTTGAACAAGAACCATGAAGTAAGGGTTCAAATGAAGATCATCTACAGTCACCATGGTCAGTTTCCAGCAGCACTTTTGATCAAAGTTGGGCCTCCTGAATAAGAAAGCCTTGAAAAGCAGTAAATTCCAATTAACCATACTGGCTCAGAATAATGTAGTTTTAGTTGATAGGATAATGTGCTGAGAAATACTAATTCTTTTGAATCCCAGCCAAATTCATACTAATCAGAATGGAGAAGACATGCAGTGTTTGGATTATACCTAAAAATAGTCTCACTACAGTCACATTAGCAAATGGGAATTAAATTAATTCCTCTTTCCCTCTCTCTTCACACACACATACACACTCCACATTATTTCAATTTTAGAACAGAAAGTCATTCCTGAAACTTATTCTCTGGTGTAACAAACAGCAAGATAATATGTTGCAGTGATTTCAAGCCAACTATACAAAAAATGTATCTTGGACCTGTGTATGAAATAAGGATTACTTAATGTACAAGTATTATTTTAATGTTTTTACCTTGTGAGAATGAATAAATATGAAGAAATAGATTCAGAATCCATGAGCAATCATATATATATATATAACTGGAATGGTAGAGTCACATAAAGGGAGGAAAAACCAAAGAATAAGAGTGCTACAATTCATCATAGTCTACCTCCCATGTATTTCATTTCCCATGTATTTCCATTCCTCACTTTCTCTCCACCCATCCTGCCACCCCCCCTTTCTAGTCATCATCACCTTTTACTTGAATTATTGGACCCAGTCACCAGTGCTCCCCACGCACACCCCAAACCATCCCCCATCCAGCTGCTAAAATAATCTTCCTAAATCACAAGTCTTGACCATGTCACTCTGCTTAAGGACCTTCCTTGACTATTGACTGTAGGATAAAATGCTAACTCCCTAATAGCGTTTAAAACACTTCACAGTCTTAAACTAGTCTTGCCTTTCCAGGCTCCTCTTCAATCACTGTCCATTCTAGTCAAATTGGTTTACTTGATATATCTAAAATTCAATTTTCTCTTTTCAGTCTCCAAAGCATTTTCTCAATCCGTCCCAGGCTGGAATGTACTTCCTCCCCACCTCTGCCTCTTTAAAATCTCTCACTTTCTTCTGGGCTCAGCTTATCTGGAACCTTCCAGATTCCCCTAATTGTTCATGCTCAGCTCTTCCTGAAATTATCAAGTATTTGCATACTTGTTTATATGTTGTTTTCCCTAATAAAATGTAAGCCCCTGAGGGCAAGGCAGCACGGTGTAGTGGCTAGAGCCTTGGGGCCAAAAATAAAGTTCAGCCTGATACATGCTGGGCAAAACACTTGACTTCTATGTGTTATTGTCAACTCCGTAAGACTATAAGTTGTAGAGAAGATATTGGCTTACATCAGTAGAGGGAGTTTCCTCATTTGGGAGTTCTTTCTCTTCTTTGTATCCAGTTCTTGGATCAGTGCCTGACACATAGATGCTGCATAAACGTTTGTTGGGCTGGATAAATAATTTGTTTTTCCAGCAACATTGTATTAAAAAAAACGCTCATTGCCTGCATCCCTTTGAACAACTTCACCTCTGTTTGCATGTTGAACAAAGAAAATCGGAATAACTCTTAAGTACTCACTGCGTGAATAAACTTTTTTTCCTGCATTCATTTCCTTTTGCTCTCCAAATGAGCTAGCCAACACCTGATGTTATCTCTTCATAGCAGCGTTGGTATCAGCTGTGCCCCTTTGCCAGAGATGTGATTGCCAATATCTGTTCAGATTTAGGTTTTCTTCCTTTCACACTCCCCTTCTCCACAGTATGTGCTTTGCTGCCAACAAGATCTTAAATATTTCCCCCTTATTTATCTTACTCAATTTGTCTATGATGTACTTAATGTTATTTAGAGTTATTTTTTTTCCTTTTGCTTATAGTTATCAAACAACTGCAAACAAGTAGAAATTTTAAAAGTATCTTGGCTGTATTTCTCATAGGACATAGAATAATCCTTCACTTTTACCTTAACACAATGAATGGAAGTGTATAGGTAAGCCTGCTTTTCCTAACTGTCTTTTCCTTGTTAGATGACCTTGTGTCAGGAACATCAAAATTCCCTCTTCAACCATTTGTAAATTCAAAGCATCGTTGAGCCACTGATTTGTGGCAATTGGAAGCATAACTCAGCATAAAAGCTGCAACAGCAGATGGTCCAATACCATTAAGTGTATTCTAAAAGTTGAATGACAACCTTACTGAATGACCTTGGGAAAGTCAAACAGTTTCCCTGTGACTAAGATTTTATATCAACAAAGCATGGTTGATAGCACTTACTTGGGAGTCCTTTGAGATAGATGCTCAGATGAATGTTTTATGTTACTTTATGATTCCTAGCATTTCAAATGCATTTTCTCGAAACTTCCTTTCCTTCCCCACACAAAACAAAAGCTTCAGTTCTGCTAAAAAGGAAAAAAACAATCTGACAGCAGGTAAAATATACATGTAGAGTGCTTTATGCATATAGGCAAACACTTTGTCACTACACTAAAAATTCCACAGTAACCACAACTGAAAAAAATAATCTAACCAAACATAGGATTAAGAGATCTGTTTGCTATGCTCTGGCCAAAAGGATCATTTGATAATTTTTATAACTACAACCACTTCAAGCAAGGCAAATTAAGGAATTCAGCATATTAACCAACTTCCTGAGAGAGGGCTGGATTGACTTTTGAAATTTGCAAAGACTTTTTAATGGCCCCAAGCTTTTTCCTGACAGGAAGGCCCATCATTTTAATAGTAATGTTCTTTCAGCCAGGTTGTATGACTGGTAGTCAAGAAGCACCACATTCTCCACAGAACTAAGGATCATCCAAAGGAGGATGGAAAAGCATATGGTAGGTGTGAGCAGATTGCAATACATTACAAGCAAGAAATTGTGGAGAAGTGTTAGGAAGGACATTTTCAAAAGATGTCTGAGTGAGAAAGAGAGGCTGAGTGAGACTCGTGAGCTCCACCAATAAATACTATATGTCAACAAGACTGGAGCTCTCCCCACCTCCCTAGCCCCCAGCACCTTGTGAAGAACCTTGTGTCAAACAAATTGGAAGAAATGGATGAGAGCCACCCAAGAGGGACTGTCTTGGATGAGTTGCAATCTGTATCCTTGGAGGAAATGTTTGCATCTATATGATTATAGATCCAATGGTTTTGGAGCAAACAACCAATTTTGCAAGTTTGCACATATTACTGTCAAAGACAGTCTAGAAATATTGTTCCTCTTACTTTTTGGTTGAAATAATAACCCAGACAAGGCAACCTGTATTTCTTTTTAACCTCTTATTGATTGGAAAGCAGATGTCTCTGTACTCATAACTATATATCTATCTATATATATGTATGTGTATATATGTGTGTATTTGTGTACATATATATACATACATACACACAAAACTGACTTTAAAATATTTTATATGTTAATAACCAGATCAATTTTAACATCCTTGTTTAAAGACCTTTAATGAAGTAAATGTTAAAAAGAAACTCTAACGCTACTTTGTACTCCTGGGAATTCAAGAAAAAGTCATCACAGATAACTTTGGCAAGAGGCTGTCCAAACAACTGGCTGTGTTTGCAGCAAGAATTCATGGTTTATGCATTTTAGCTGAAAAAAATACATACCCAAATTAAAAGCTCTCTGAGTCTGCAAGAATTCATGGTTTACGCGTTTTAGTTGAAAAAAGTATATACCCAAATTAAAAGATCTCTGAGTCCGGAAATTGCAGATTTGAGAAGAATATTACAGTATTGCTGGCATGGAAAGGACTTGAAGAGGTCATCTATATCTTAAAGCCAATCTGTAAGCAGATTGGACTAGGAGCCTGCCTAGTCCAATCCAAACATATGAAAATGAATTTTAGATTTATAGCACTTTAGGAAAATAGATTCTAAGTTACACAGAAAGCAATATTTTATCTCAATGGAAAAGAGAAAAAAGTTTATCCTCTTTATAAAAATTGACTATATGAAATATAAGAAAATTAGTCCTCTCTCACTTTCTCTAGGCTAACTAATCTATGTTACTTATAACTTTAGGTTCTCTTTAAGTTAAGCTGCTATAGAAAGTATCAACTATGATACTTTTATGATTATCTTGTGGCATCTATATGCTGTCTCTCTTTTTACAACTACCAGTATCACTCATCTTTCAGATTATTGCTTACAATGCGGTAATAAAACATGTCGGTAAGCAGTGAATAAAATGATTATAAAGGACTTTCCTCAAATCAGGAAATCAACAGAACCTTCTCAAATGGCAGATTATTACAACTCCATGTACTGTGCTTTCTTGGGCATCAATCCCAGGGGCATCACTAAAGATATTAAGTACTTATTAACACCTTGTAGAAGGACTTAGCCATGTAGGTCTCATTTTCTACAAAAACTTCATTTCTGACTACCTGTGGGTAAATAAGATTGTATTTTAAATTCATCAAGGGAGTTCATTGTTTTAAGTAACTATCTGGTTAGTCTTTTTCTTCGTTTACCAAATATTTGCCAGATATCTATGATATATATCACTGTATTAGATGTTGTCAAGGATTGAAAAAAAGTATAAAATACTTTCCCTGTTTTTATGAAGGTGATGATCAAGCTGGGGAGATCAGACATGCACACACTAAAAGGTCTAATAACAATATGAGGTAATATATAATTAAATACCAAATTTATAAATGATCAGTTACTGCAGAAGTTTTGTGGCAAAAAATAATTCATTTTGGTGCTGTGGGCTGTAGAGGCTTCATGGAAGATGAAAACTTGACCTGAGACTTGAAGTAATTTGTGGATTTGGACCAGTGGGGAGGATGAGGGGTATTCTGAGGTTTGAGGAATAAGGGATGGTACTTGGAGGTATAAAGAGAAGGTGGAATGGAGTAGTGTAAACTGAAGAGTAGATGCAGAAATGATGAAGTTATGACCTGAGAACAATTAATATACCAGCCTAGCTGGAGCCAAAGTCCCTTTTGATGAAGCCAGTGGAAGATAAAATTGGAAAGATAAATTGGGAAAAGCTGGATTGTAATATGGAAGTATATTTTACATGACTGCACATGTAGAGCCTACATCAAATTGCTTGCCTTCTCAGTGATGGGGGTGGAGGAGAAGGAGGGAAGGGAGGGGGAGAATTTGAAGCTAAAAATTTTTTAATGTTATTGGGGAGAAAATAAAAATACACACACACACACACACACACACACACACACACGGTTTTGAATAAGAGATTCAATTTTACCCTGCAGGAAGTGGGGGCTATAGAAGGGTTATGAGTGAGAGCATAGTGAGACAAAAGCAATTTTTAGAAACGTTAATCTAGCAGCAGGCATAAGATAGTTTGGAGAGGGAAAGAACTAGAGATAAACCAATTAGAAGGATACTGCTTTAACTCAGAATTGTAGCACCCTGAATATAAAGAAGATTTGCAAACTGATTTCTCATACTCTAATCACTTTTTTAAATCTAGATTTTTTCCTATATCAGTGAAATATATGATTGGCTTAGGGGAGTATGTCTAAAAAAGGGAGCCAAGGCTGTCTATGAAGCTTTGTAGGGGCATGCCCTTTCAGTGCTACCAGCATAACACATTAGATGTCAGTAAGGATGTTTTCCAAGTATTTCTGAAAAATTAGTATAGATAGGCCAAAAGATTTCCCTGACTTCCTTAAAACTCCAATCAAAATCTCACCTTCTGCAGAAAGCCTTCCCCAACCTTCTTAATTACAGCACCTTCCCTCTTAATTATTGCTTGTATATAGCTCGCTTTGTATATATTTGTTTGCACATTGACTACTCCATTAGATTATAAGCTTCTTGAGGGCAGACTATTTGCCTCTTCGTTTTCTCAGCACTGAGCACAGTGCCTGGCACATGGTAAGTACTTAATAAGTGTTTATCGATTGATTGATCATTTATCATCATCAGAGGGCAGCTAGATGGTGCAGTGGATAGAGCACCAGTACAGGAGTCAGGAGGACCTGAGTTCAAATCTCACCTCAGACACTTGACACTCACTAGCTGTGTGACCTTAACACCAATTGCCGCATCCTGGGTCATCTCCAGTCATCCTGATGAATATCTGGTCACTGGATTCAGATGGCTCTGGAGGAGAAGTGAGGCTGGTGACCTGCACAGCCCTTCCTCACTCAAAACAAAGTCAAGTGCAAGTCATGTCATTATTTCTCTGATGGCTTGGTCTTCTTCGGCAACGAAAGATGAACACACACTCATCATCAGAAATTGCCCAAATGTGAAAAAGATGATGAAAGTGGAAAAACACATATTGTAATCTTGTAAAGATGAAATTTCACTAAAAGTATTCAACAAGAATATATTCTAAATTATTTTTGAAAAGGATTTTAAAGTATTTGATTTTTTATAAAATGCTCCAATCATTGAACATTTACCAGACTAAACTCTAATGTTTCCAGGAGAATATTGTAGTGATTTATATTCCTGGACATTGAAGGAAGAAATGTCTTCTCTGTCTCCCTTATATTCCTCCCAACTATAGGAAACCCACAAAGCCCAGGGTCTTTTAAAAAAAAACCAGACTAAATAAAATGTGTGACTCAATTATTTTTTGCATCTAAATTTAAACAGTTGTGTTTACTAAGTTAGGAAAAGTCAGTTCATCCATGAAGATTCATGCTGAGCAAATCAACGCTAAAGTTCTCTGAAGTCCCACATTCCATACATAGGTCATTCCCAACTAAAATAACTTGTAGATTATTATCTTTGAATTCTGACAAAAGAAGTACAGTTCACAGTGAAACGTTTTATAGAGAACTCTGCCTTTTGGGCAAAGATTCAGGAGTCTCTCTTGGTGATCTGTATGTGCTTTCGTTTTTATGGATGCAGAAACTGTTCTGAAATCACGAGTAGACAAGCATAGAGGAAAGGGTGCTGGGTTTGGACTTAGGATGCCTTCATTCAGAACTTAACTCAAACTCTGAAGGGCTCTTGGTGAATCACTTAACTTTGAGGGGGTTAGTCTCCACATCTGTAAAATGGATATAATAATTGTGAGGAAAGTGCTTTGCTGACTTGAAATCATTGAGTTATTAACAATAAAATATTAAAAATTTATTAAATCAAATATTAATAATAAAAACATAGAAATGACAATACACTTTCAGTATCTTAACAAATTTGTTCTTTGCAAGGAACTGAGACATCGAGGAAAAGTACTCTTTAAAGATAAATTAATCATGTTTGGAATGAGGTATTTAATCAAATGACATAATAATTGTAAAGCACGTAGCACAGTGCCTAATATGTAGTTGGTGCTACAGAAATATTACCTATTATTATTAATTCTTTTAACCTTCTAAAAGGAAATAATATTATCATCTTAGCCTTTCCTGATGACTCAAGTATTTTAATTAGATAAACTACCCACCTTTTTACTCATTTCTTTGATTTTGATTCAGAAGAATTTTAGATGTGACAACATTTCCCTGATTCATGTCCCAAAAGCGTGTTAAATAAATACCCCGAATACCAACCTATTGCAGAGGTACAGAGAAACTTCTAGACTTACTCAGTGGAAAGCAGGAGGGAAGGAATGGGAATGTTTGGAGCTGTTGTTGAGAAATTGAGTTGGAATCTAAATGAACACAGAGTAACATTTGAAATTTTTTCGCATGCAAGAAAACGCTCAAGTTTTTAGATTGTTTCTTTGTAATCACTGACATGATTTAGTCTTAGGATATATCCTGCTATGTGTCTCATCCTGGTGCCCACTGTGGAAGGAACATTTAAATCTTGTTTTTTCATTTTTAATGCAGGAGCATATCAGAAATCAGATGTTATTCAAGAAATCAGTCCATTTGGGATAGCAGTGAGGGTATATTTCCTTTCCACAATGTTCTATTTGTTCAGAGTTCTAAGTTATTATATAAAGAAATGGTGGGGGGAAAATGGTAGAATAAATTGAAGAATCAAGCCAATGAAACAGATCACTTTACAGGTTTAAAAAATGAAAAATCATAACAATAATATAATTATATCAAATACACTAAACACTTTTCTTCGATATGTTTACATACCCCAAATCTTTTCAAGTTAAAAAGGGTAAAAGTCTGAATACAATATGTTTGAGCTTCCAAATTCACTTTTAGTAACTTATTTAGGTTACTGACATAGCAGTTGATTAGTCTCAATGTATTTTTAGAGTAGGAAGCAAGGAATAAGCAGAGAGCTGTAAATCGTGACCATACAGCATCTGGCTTTACCCCAAGAAAGAGGTGACTGAGACAACGTTGTTGGCAGGGATCAACAGTGGCAGGGGAATGAGAGCGATGGGTTGGAAAACTGTTTGGGAACCAATCAGTGTAAGGTACCGTATGAAAGACTCAGTCTTCTGCCTGTCATGGACAACTCATCAGCTCAGACCATATGATTGATTTACTGCACGGATCTTATGAAGCTAGGTATATTTGGATGGAGAGCAGATACTTTGAAATTTCTTTAAAATTTCATAGGGATTTTTAGTACATTTTAGAATATCACTATCTGAGCAGTTTAGGATGTCTTGTAAGTTGATGTCTGATGTCAGATGACCCAGAGACTTCTGTAAAGCCCATCCCCGTGTCTGCCTCCTCAGATAAAGCTTGTGAGCAAGGCAATGTGTTTGTGAACTCACTGTGACCTTTCTGGTTATTTTTTTCCTGTGGTATCATCTGTGTAGGAAGCTTACCACAAGGGACTTCTGCTGATTCAGATCATCCCCTTCTCTGCAATTTTGTAGTGCTAGTGAGTTGCCTCTGACACTAGTGATCTGCCCATAGTCACCCAGCCTGAATGTGTCAGAGGTCACACTTGAACTCAAGTCTTCCTGGCTCCAACGTCAGTTCTTTGTTCCCTATGCTATGCTGTATCTCATTTATTCACCATAAAAATTCTTAAATGAAAAAATAATCACCTTTTTTATTTAGTATTTTGGGTAAAGTGATCCTCAGGCAGTAGCTCATCAAAGTATGGTCTGGAAGACTTTTGCAAGGAGTATGCAAGGTTAAAACTACTTTCAGAATAACACTTGAGAGGTTTTAATTTCTAATATGATAAATTGACAGATATATCCCACAGAAATAGCTTTTGGGAGTTATATATATTTTTTATATATAATTTCTA
The DNA here is from genome assembly GCF_028372415.1 of Notamacropus eugenii. Taxonomy (NCBI): domain Eukaryota; kingdom Metazoa; phylum Chordata; class Mammalia; order Diprotodontia; family Macropodidae; genus Notamacropus; species Notamacropus eugenii. The sequence goes on from NC_092872.1 coordinate 192,537,733, forward strand.
ATTATTTTTTTAATAATTTTTAAGAAAGTATAGATATTTTACTCCAATAATTTTTGGAATGTATAGATATTTTACTCCAAAAGGCTCATGATGGAAACTGCTATCCCCATCCAGAAAAAGAATTTCAGAATCCGAATGCAGATCAAAGCATATTCTTTGCTTTCTGTCTTTTTTGTTTTATTTTGTCTCTCCTTTCTCATGGTTCATTCCATTGGTTATAATTCTTCTTTGCAACATGACTAATGTGAAAGTATGTTTAATGTGAATGTATATGTAGAGCCTATATCAGACTGCATGCTGTCTTGAGGGGGGAGGGGAAGGAGGGCCAGAACATTTTTTTTAAATGTAAAGATGTCTTGAGACCAAAAAGTTTCAGAACTACTACTCTAATAAAAAAAAAATGCACTACTATTAATATAAAGGACATCAATTTATAATTTGAAATTAATTTTAAAATGAAATAGTTATTTTAAGTACAAAAGTCACTTGAAAGAGGATTTATGCTGACCTCTAAAATTATGATAAAATTGTGCTAATAGTGCATTTCTGGGAGTCTGATAAGAAGGGATTCTGGGTTTATTTCAGCCTTCATTACCTTGTGGTTGATAATCTGACCTCTTCAGTAGAGTTGTCTTGTGAATTCAAGATTTAAAAAGGGTGAAATGAGTAGCTGGTCTCTAAAATCAGCACCTTGATACTAGAGAACCTTGGGGTGGAGTGGGGAAATGAATTAGCTCTCTGAAGTACAGAGAAGGTAATTAATAACTGCCGAATGAGCTGCTAATGGAGAGAAAGAAAGTTAGCCAAGAATTTCCTGGTATATTGGGAAGAATTTCTCTTGAAATCCCAGACCAGAGTCTCTGGCACCACCCAATATAAGCTGATGGATGAAAGATGAGGATGCCATCTGAAATCTCACCTTGTTCCATAACTGTATTCCTCACTTCCTGGAGCTGTCTTCCTGTGCAGTCATGCATGGGAATGACCAGGATGACCAACAGCCTCACCTAGAGTGGTGTATTTGAAAGAACATTAGGTTTTTGAGGCAGTTGACATGTGTTTGAATTCTAACTCAGCCCTATATGACCCAAGTAAGCTCAGGCAAACTTTTCTGGACCTTAGTTTCTTCACCAATAGAATGAAGGAATCTTGACTTCTAAGGCCCCTTCCCATTCTCCACCCATCACTGTTTTCTGGTTCCTCTCCTCTCCCACCTCCATCTTCATCTTTCTTGGGGGCCTCACTATCCTGTGCCAGCTGACATTTACTGAATACTTTAAGATATTTTAAATGCACTTTACCTATGTATTTGCTCATCACAACCGCACTTTGAATACTAGCTGGTATCATCCCCATCTTTCAGATGAAAGAACAGGGACTCTGAGGTCATACAGCTAGCAAGTGTTAGAAGTGATGCTAGGCCATCTCTGGTCATCCTGATGAATATCTAGTCATTGAACCCAGATGACTCAGGAGCCCTCCCTCCCTCAAAACAAAGTCAAGTACAAGTCATATCATCATTTCCCTGATGTCATGGTCTTCTTCAAAAGCAAAAGATGAACACAGACTGTGAGTAGACCAAACTGCCTGAATGGGGACTCAGCTAGCTGGGTAACAGAGCTCATCCTCTCCCTTCTGTTTTCCTCTCCCCTTCCTTTGGGGTTTACTGGCTAGATGTCCTTCCTTCCTTCTTTCCCTCCCTCCTTCTCTCCCTCCCTTCCTCCTTCCCTTCTTCCTTCCTTCCTTTCCATTCCCAGAACCTTAAACCCAGTGCACTCTGAAATCCATGGGCTGGACAACAATAGGTCCCTGCCCACGCTCCACTTAATGACTGGCTTAGAGTGATTATCATTAGTAAACAGTTTCTGTTGATTTAGTTATTTTTTCTTGTGTTCACTAAAAGGACCATTTCCTGACTGCTTCTTAAAGAGGCTTATTCACTGAATGGGCATTACCTCCCTCTGAGTGAGTACCTGAAAAGGCCAGCCTAAAAAGCCCAAGGTCTGCCATTGCATCCGGGGCCATCTCCAGTCATCCTGATGAATGTCTGGTCACTGGATTCAGATGGCTCTGGAGGAAAAGTGAGGCTGGTGACCTGCACAGCCCTCCCTCCCTCAAAACAAAGTCAAGTGCAAGTCATGTCATCATTTCTCTGATGGCATGGTCTTTGACAAGGAAGGACAAGCGCAGACAGAAATGATAAGCAAACCCAGGCCTTCCTGAATCCAAATCAAATGATCTACTTTGCCACCCTGACTCTGGCAGCAGCAATACACAGGGCCTTAAGGGGGGGGAATGTTCTCCTTGCTCCAAGTTTCTAAACAGCGTTTCTAAACAATTTCATATTGTAGCCGCTGAGGCTGCCTTATCTCTTCCCTCTTTCTACCCACCTTCCAGTAAGGAGGAAGGGGCTAAGTCATAATTGATAAAGGCATTCTATTTATTTCTTTAAATTTATTGCTTTTATGCTGAGCCTGAAATTTGATAAAGTAGATATATATGTATATATATCTACATTATGAATATATACATTCATAGTGGACATGCAACAAAATATTTTCAGAAAGGGTAGACAGAAGAGATAATAAATTACTTTTGGCTTCAAAAAAAGCGAAACTCATCTTTGAGTTATGACAGGTACTAATTCAAGGAAGCTACAGTGGATAGAGTACCAACCCTGGAGCCATGATGACCTGAATTCAAATTTGACCTCAGACATTTACTAGCTGTGTGACCCTGAGCAAGTAACTTAAACCTGTTTGCCTCAGTTTCTTCATTTGTAAAATGAATTAGAGAAGGAAATTGCAAACCACTGCAGTATCTTTGCCAAGACTACCCCCAAAATGGAGTCACAAAGAGTTGGATACAACCAAAAAAAAATTACTGAACAATGCAAGGAAGGAAGAGCCTTTTTCCATCAGATAAAAATTAAAGAACGACTTTAGATGAACAAATTTCGTTTCATCTGGGGACAAATTAATTCAGATTAAATAAGAAATATCCCTTCCTTTTCATCACTACTCTAAATTCCTCAGTCCTAATAATACAACTTTTTTTAAAAGTTGAAAGGGTCTTACTTTCATTCATTCATTTTTACCTGTCCCTTGGTCTCCCAATTGCTGCTAGAAACCAAGGTATATCAGGATGTTGTCAGAATAACACTTCTTGCAAAATTCACAGCCTCACTTTTACATAGGAAGTATGAGGACTCCCAGAGAGCAACTATTCTCATGGGATTCTCAGCTAGATTTTCAAACCAACGAGATATGAATGCCTTGAAAAAGCCAGTGTGTTTTAATTTATTTATATGAAGCAAATTCATCTCTCCCTCACATCCCTGTCTTCCTTGTCCTTCATACATTCATAGCTTCTTCTCTCTAGTGATTTTTAAGATTCCCCACTTGAGTAAAATCGGATTTTTTTTAAAAAACATCTCTTTGAACACTTTCTATTTCTTGCTGTCAGGCTGATTGCTACAAAAGTTTCAATAAACATTGTTTGTGATCTTGGGCAAATTACTCCTCACTTCAGTTTTTTCCTCTGTCAAAAAGAGGCAAGATTGGATGATTTCTAAAGTTTCCATCTAAGATTCCATGATCCTATGAACTATAGCCATGTGCAAAAAAAAAAAAAAAAGCCATTTGATATAGTCCTAAAAGTACAGGATCTCCTTGGCTACAAGCACAAAGACTCTACAAAGCAGTTTTAAAAGTCAAGAAAATAAACAAAAACAGCCCCCTATAACTGAAGTTCAAAAGCTAAAACTCTCCAAGATCCCTCTCATTTCCATTAAACAAAACAAAACAAAAAAATGAAACCACAATAAAAAAAAAAGTGCACAAAGAGATAACTAATTGGGGGCGGGACAGGATTGAAGATGGAACAATCATTTCTGTGCTTTCCTCCAGACTGTTTTCCAAATACCACCCTCAATGCCCATGTTTCTTTTATGCCAGTTTCAAGTAACATGTTAGCTGCATGTGTGGCCTGAAATTACAAGTAGAAAAGCAAATTCTTTGATGAGATATTCCCCGATTCATTGTAGGAGAAGATGGCTAATTTAATAGTTTTATATCCATTTCAAGCCAGATGGACTTTCCCAGAAAAAGGCTAGAGAAGGCCTGAGAATCACTTCTTTGTACCTTCATTTTCTTAGCCTCACGTGGATTTATGCAAGATCTCCTCTACATCACTGAAAGAATGTGTTTGGCACCGAGGACCTGGTATCAAGCAGACATGTTTCTTACTTTGGAAATGTAACCAGAAGAATAGAGAACTGGAGAACCGGAACTGTTGCCAGAAATAGCAGGGTAAAATGCACCCACTTCCAAGAAGGTCACTTGTTCAGCTTTAGAACAGGGTGCAGGCAGATTGAAGCAGATTCCTGGCACTGCCCTTGGCTGTGTGCTTCGGGCATAACAGGAGGCCTGGGACCAAGAACCCTGGTGTCCCATTCCTATTCTCTAATTTTCTGGGATAAGAGTTTCTAGTTAGGACCAGACATACAAAAATGCCAGGTAACCTTCTCACCTCAATATCTTTTTGGTTATTTAACAGCTGCCTGTTGGGGGGTACTATTTTTAAACCACTATAAACCAAGAGTTGACAGCTGTCACATTAAAATTGTTCATTAAAAATAGGAGTCTCTTCACAGGTAGGTGGGAAACAACAGAATGACAATAAACAACCTGAAAAAGCACTCTGCAGTAGGCTGATGTCTTATTGTGTCTGAATCCACCACCATTTCCCAGTAGGGGAAGGAAGGGGCCTGAATGAACACCTGCCTATAGTAATGGGTGACCGTGGGGCACCCGGCTCATATCGCAGTCTTTTGTTCTGAACACTCACACTCACTGCAATAGTATTGCAAAAGTGGGATCAGAATTTATTAGTGACTTCTATGTGATTCAGGAGAGTGCGGTAGAATATTGATCCACTCAGATGATCTCCTAGCTATGGCAACGGAAGGACTGTTTCATGGAAAGCAGTTTTGGAGGTGCACTATCCCCTTGAAATCTGAAATAGGAATATTTCTCCAACCCACTGTCTTCTTCTCTGATTTTGTCACAGCTTGTTAACTGGACTAGGGCTAGGTCATGTTTCTGCCACAATGACAAACCTCCAAGGTAGATCTCTTAGGAGCTGAGGAGTGGAGCTTGGAATTTGCCAGGTGGCACCCTTGATCTCTGACTCAGCATTATGCCCTTGGAGCATGGCATAATAGATCAACGCTGGATTCGGAATCAGAAATAACCAGGTTTAAATCCTGCCCTCAGGTACTTACATCATAGTCACATGGTCGTGGGTAAGTCACAACCCCTTTGGGCCTCACTTTCTCCATATATAAAATATTCCAGTTGAATTTGATCGTCTCTAAGGCTCCTTCCAGTGCTAAATCTGTGGCCCTGTGGTAATTCTCTATACCACAGATGGAAGACCAAGACTGTTCCTGCTTGGGCCTGTTAAAGACTGAAAATCACTTTTTAAAATATCAGTTATATATGCGGTATATTTTTAATGATGAATAAAAATTCATTAAAAATGAGCTGATAAATGTTTAACAAGCAGCTTTGGGGGGATGGGGAGGAATACCCACAGTTTTTAAGTTTGATTTGCATCATTAACATTTTTTCCATTACTTAAACCTAGACAATAAACAAAAAAATCAAGCCCTGATTATAGCATTTGTCAATTTCCTAGCTGTAAATGATCTCAAAGAACATTTTATTATCAGGTCTTGAGAACCAGTCTGATTGGATTCCAGATTGCCCTTGCAGAGGTATATGATTCAGAAATTTTATAATCAAACAATATGGTGATGTAGCAAGAGCAGTGCATAACAGATGGGCATCCCAAATACTGAGCTGGTACCAAAAAATATAAAAAGATCTATAGAAAATCCCCCAGCATGTTGAGGAAATCATCTAGGAGAATGCTAATAAGAATTGCCTAAGACAAGGGGATATGACCGGATTGCAATTTGCACCCCTTAACAAATAGGTGTCAGGCATTTTTTACGTGCTAAGCATACAAATAAAAACAAAAATAGTTCCTGTCCTCAGGGAGCTTACATTCTAATAGAGGAAACCACATATAAATAATTGGATACAAACTAGCTGTACATAGAGTAAGATGGAAGGAGTACCCATTTCGATGGTTACCTGTAAATCTATTGACTTGTTGGCCTTCTTACTTTTTTTTTCTGCTGGTGCTTTCCCCTCAAAAATGGTCTTGTCTTTTTTTTTTTTTAATATATTCTGGATGGGCTTATATTTTCTCTCCTGGTAAAATTTAAATTCCTTAATGGTTAGGATTGTTTTATTTTTGTCTTTGTATACCCCATCACTCGCACAGTATCTCCCATATGCTGCACATTTAATAAATGCTTATTGATTGATTGATTAGTTGATAGGTTCTACCCAAACAGGATTACCAAGAGTCAGGCACAGTTAATAAAGGAAGAACACCATTCTTCCAAAGGGAGAGCAATTGTATCCTATTGCCTTGGTCTGCTCCAAGGACAGATTTTCCACTTCCAGGCTTCCTCGGTTTTGGGAAAACATAGACTTTTGTAGGCATAGAATATCTTGGATTCAGAAATCTTCTAAGGGACCTCAGATATCATGTAGGTCAAACCCCTCATTTTACAGTCAAGGAACTTGAAGCCCAGAGAGACAGGACTTGACCAAAAGTCACACAGGAAGTAACAGAACTAGAGTTTGACCCCAGATCTTTTGACCCCAGATCCTTGCTGCCTCTACATAGTAGACCTTTGACTTGAATGAAATGAATTAAATAAAACTCTTTTAAATACATATAAACAAATGGGCCTTTCCCCAATCCCTCTTTATTCTAGAGCCTTCTCTCTTTTACTCTGTATAAAAGTTTGTTGGCACATGATTGTTTGCTTGTTGTGGCCCCTTAGATTATGAGCTAATGTTTTATTGACTCATTGGCCCTCCCTGGTGCACGAAGGCCTTGATTTATACAGGGTGTCCCCAAAGTCTAAGTGCAAGCTTAAGCTTTAATAGCATAAAATGTTGGGTAACAATCAATCAGCAAATAATGACTAAGTACCTACTGTGTGCCAAGCTTTTTGATGAGCCCTGGAGATATGAGTACAAAGAATGAAACAGTCCCAACCCTCGGTATGGATATATATTGGGTGTCCCAAAATCTTAGTGCTATTTTAAGCTACCAAAAATTAGTAAATAATTTAAAATTTGCTTAGAATACAGGGAAAGGATCTTCAAGATAATATTAGGAGCCTCTGGTAATAATGATAGACCAGTCTCTGCAATTCTAATGAAGCAATGTGAATTATCATCATCATCATCATTATGGCTATTCCCAGCACTCTACTAAATTCAGGAATTAACCAGAGAAATTTGAGATCCAGAAACCAGATTCAAGGAGTTTTCAATGTGGTTGGTAGACAATTAGAAAACAAGAGATAGTATATAATTAAATAAGTTAGGTTCTGTTAACTACATATGTTATAAGGGTTCAGAAAAGAGAGGGGTCAAAATATGGACAAGGTAAGTAAGGAAATATGATTCAGTTTGTCAATGTCTGATTTGCACGTTTCCAAGAACACACCTGTTGTATAAGATGACATACGCTTGTACTACTTATTTTCTTGGTTAAGGCTTAAACCACAAAGTATGTGTTGCCATGGGAAGGTAGAATGCAGGCCCAGAGATCTGAAAGTCAGACTCTTTACTTTGATATTGAGGGTTCTTGGTTTCTTGGTTTGTTTTGCTGTGTATCTGTGTTTTTTTTTAACCTTAAGCCATTATTTTTAACTATACCTCTTTTTTTTTTTTTTTTGCACTCTCTTCAAAGTATTTAAGAGAAACTCAGTCTCTATGGCTACCCAGAATATTCTTGCTTGTAAAAAAAAGTGAAAAATCTTTCTTCTTTTAATCAGGCTTCCCTGAAGGATAATTTTAAAATAAATCTTCAAGTTTTATATCAGTTTCCAGATTTTTAATTTTTGGAACCCTAGTTTGAGATAACTCCTTTCCCAAGAATGAATATTATGAGTTTGCCACTTTGGTGAAGCCTATTTAACTTTCAAGGAATCCTTGAGATAATATTTCATAATTTTATAGACCAGACTTTATAGGAAGAGGAGAAGACAAGTGCAACTAGATTAGGAACTTCTCCGGCGACTTTCTAAATTCCTTTTTCAGCTTGTAGCAAGGCAGATAAATTTTTCCATGAAGCTGTCCAACCCCAGTTGCTGCAGAGCTTGTGTGAGTGTGTGCCTGTTGGTTTTTTTTTGGTTGTTTTTTTTTTAACAGATCAGTAATGTTTAAAAATGGAATTTCCTAACTTGAACCTCAGGAAAGTTTGGTGACATTCTATAGCATGAGTGCAAGTGAAAATTTAATTTGACACATAAATTGTTTTCTAGAAGGCTTTATTTATGTTCATTTTGAACTAACTACAGAGGCGGAAAGGTCTATGTAATTTCCCATTTTCATCCCTAGCTTTGATCATGGCCTCTGACATCGTCTAATCCAGGGATGGGGAACCTACAGTTTTAAGGCCACATGTGGCCTTCCAGGTCCTCCAGTGTGGCTTTTTGACTGAATCCAAATTTTACAAATCCTTTAAGATTTGTTCTGTAAAATTTAGATTCCGTCAAAAGGCTGCACCGAAGGACCTAGAAGATCACATATGACCTTAAAGTCACAGATTCTTCCCCCCAATAATCTATTGCTACCTCACTATGCAATACAGGTGAAGTTACCAGATGGCAGCAGATTGACAGGCAGGCAGTCTCTGAAGCATAGCTTGCTGAGATCTTTCTATGTTCAAGGAAATACTTTACTTATCTGTAGTTCCTTAACCAGGTAGAGGATTAGGTGTGTTGAATCCATCCTATACAAAGGCTAAAAGCCTGAACAAATGATAAGAAATGCTAAAATGCCTTCTAACAAAACCAAGCAGGAAATTAAAAAAAAAAATGGGGTGGCAAAGGGGCAGGAAGAGAGGGAAGGATAGAGAAGGCTATTTTAAAGAAAGATTGAAAAGGATAATTGCTATAAAGAATAAGGAACTACCTTTTTTTTAACCAAATCAGTAATGCTTATTCTACTGTACCTTTACTGTTCCTTTCATGACCTTTTCACAATATTCTAGTGGGCTTGCTACACTTGCTAGTGGGCAGCTATTTTAATGAATCTGAAGTCATCCCTGGTATATGGCTCAGATCATAGAGTGTACTGATGGGATTAAAGGATTAGTAGGGCTGTAGGGGAGGGGGAAGGAAGAATGTATAGGAGCAATTCCCAAAAGGGAATGTGTCCAGGAAAACAGAGCTTAGGTCAGAGAGATTTTCGAGTAGGAGTCTGAAGATGATCCTGGCTCATAATGAGGACAATTGGGATATAGATACCACATCAGCTAGGTGAGTGTAAGGCAACTGGGCGACACAGTGGAGAGCTGGACCTGAAGTGGGAAAGACATCTTTTTTTTTCCCCTGCAAATTTTTTATTCATTTTGAACTCGAATCCAAAACGAGAAAAGAAAAAAAGAAAAGAAAAAATATTTCGATGTACACAGCAGACATAAAAGGAGATTCAATATAAAACAATGAATTTCCCTTTCAAAAACATATATAGTAAATACAGCATTTTTTTCAAAGGTTTTCTTTGCTTCCTTCTAGGTTTTCTTTCGCTTTTCTTTGCTGTGCACTTTTTACTTTACTTTTTTCCCCTCCTCCCTCAAAAAACACTTTCCTGAGTTTAAATCTAGTCTCAGACACTGACTAGCTGTGTGACCCTTGGCAAGTTACTTAAGTTGGAGAAGGAAATGGCAAATCATTCCAGGATTTTTCCCAAGAAAACCTAAAATGGGGTCACAAAGAGTCAGACATAACTGAAACAACTTGGAGAACGGTTGGTGTAGTGGATCCTGTTCCAGACACTTCTTCGCCACTTTTAATGCCAGGCAAGTCATTCAGCCTCAGTTTCTTCATTCATAAAATGGGGATAATGGTAATAGCTAGCATTTACATACAGCTTTAAAATTTGCAAAGCACTTTACAAATATTATTTTATCCTCACAACAACGCTGGGAGGTAGGTGCTATTATTATGCCCGTTTTACAGGTGAGGAAACTGAGGCAAAGAGAGGTTAAGTGACTTGCCCAGGATCACACAGCTAGTAAGTGTCTGGGGCAAAATTTTAACTCTGATCTTCCTGACTAGCACTTTATCCACTGCATTACCTCATGGCACCTGTAGCATGAGGTTCTTATGAGGATCCAATGAAATAATCTCTGTAAATGTGATACGTAAAAGGGCTTTGCAAACAAAGTGCTCTTTTTATTATGATATCATCAAGGGCATATGTAATCATAAAAGGAGGTGGGCCAGTTATGGAGAGAAAGTGATGGCTCACATGTATCACTAGTATCCATTAGGAAAGTCATTGCCCAATTGATAAATGGTCAAAGGATAAGAACTGGCAATTTTTAGATGAAGAAATTAAAACAATCTGTAGTCATAAGAAAAAATGCTCTAAATCACTATTGATTAGAAAAATTCAAATAAAAATAACTTTGAGGTACCACATCATACCTATCAGATTGGCCAACGTGACAAAATGGGAAAATGATAAATATTGGAGATGTGGGAAAATTGGAACACTAATGCATTGTTGGTGGCGTTGTGAACTGATCCAGCCATTCTGGTGAGCAATTTGGAACTATGCCCAAAGGCCTAGAAAACTATATACTCTTTGACCCAGCAATACCACTTCTAGGGCTGTACCCTAAAAGAGATCTTAAAAATGGGAAAAAGACCCACATGTACAAAAATATTTATAGCAGTTGTTTTTGTGGTGGCCAAGAACTGGAAATTGAGGGGATGCTTGCCTATCAGTTGGAGAATAACTGAACAAGTTGTGGTTATATTAATATAATGGCATACTATTGTTCCATAAGAAATGATGAGCAGGCAGACCTCAGAAAAGCCTGGAAAGAACTCATGGCGAGGGAAGTGAGTGCAACCAGGAGAATATTGTACATAGTAACAGCAATATTGTGTGATGACTGACTTTGATCAACTGCATTCTTCTCAGTATGTAAGAATCTGAGACAAGTCCCAAAAACTCGAGATGGAAAATGATATCCACATCCAGAAAAAGAACTATGGAGTCATACGTATGTATGTGTATACGTATGTATGCAAGTGTGTATGTGTGTGTGCATGTATGTGCATGTGTGTGCATGCATGTGTCTGTATGTATGTGCGTGCATTTATGTGTGTATGTGTTGCATGTATGTATGTGTGCGTGCCTGTGCGTATGTATGTATGTGTGTATGTATGCTTGTGCATGTATTTGGGTATGTATGTGCATGTATGCATGTATGTGTGTGCATGCGTTTGTGTGTACATATGTGTGCATGTGTGTGTATGCATGCGTTTGTGTGTACATATGTGTGCATGTGTGTGTATACGTGTGTGTAAGTATGTATGTGTGTGAGTATGTATATATGTATGTGTATATGGGTACCTATGTGTATGTATGTGTATGTATATGTGCATGTGTGTATGTGTATGTGGGTATGTATGTAGGGGTGTATGAATGTGTGTATGTAGGGGTGTATGGATGTGTATGCATGTATGGATGTGTATGTATCTGTGTATGTATGTGTGTATTCTGCATCTATGTATCACTATGTATGTGTGTATGTATGTGTGTATAATGTGTATGTGTGTATCAGTATGTATGTGTGTGCATGTATGCATTGTGTATGTATGTGTGTATCAATGTATGTATGCATGTGTGTATGTATGTGTGTATTTATGCATGTGTGTACGAATGTGTGTATGCATGTATGTGTGTATGTATATGTGTGTGCATGCATGTATGCATGTTTGTATGTGTGAATGTGTGTATGTATATCTGTGTGTGTATGTGTCTGTATGTGTGTGTAGGTACGTGTGTACATACATGTGTATTTATGCTTCTGTGTGTGTGTACATGTTTGTATGTATGTATATACATGTGTATATATTTGTGTATGTGTGTATGTATGTTGAAAACTATACATAAATTTTTAAAAACAACAACAATAAATGCACAAAGGAGGAACTGTGAGTAGGTTGCAGTTTGTACTGATTGAGGGAGGGCCCACATCAGTGAAACTATGGATCCATCAAAGTTTATTCAGTAAGGTGTTAAAATGGGAGAGTGAGTCTATCCACATGAGAATCCGAAATTGTTTAACTTCAGATAACTGCTTAGAAAGCTTGTCCTTCAAACCTACCGGAAATTATTTCAGTCCAGAGAAGCCAGTCTTCCAAGTTCTGTATGGGGCATCCTCACTGACTTCCACTGAAATGCCATGGATCTAGTCAGAACTCAGGGGAGAAATTAAAAAGTCTACAGTGGAAGAAAATGTAAAATACTTTCTTGGAGGACGACTTTGGAGTCAGATCGACAAATAGATCAACCTCCTTTTAGTTTGCTCTGATGTAATCACTTGAGCTCCAGGGTAAACCCTAGAGAAAACAAAGGACCTTGCTTTCTCATTCACCAGGAGACCTAAAATAGTCCTAGATTGGGGGTGGGGTGGGGGTCAAAACTAGAGTGAAGCTAGGAATGAAAACCAAAAGCCACGATAAAAGTCTGATCATCCTCTTTATTTGAGACAAGGTGACTTGAACAACGCAGTTGTGATTTAGCTATCCATCAATAGTTTGTAAGATTTCCATAGTATATTGAAACATTTGTTGCTTTATAAATTACTTAGTATTTGTTGTGCTAAGATAATAGAGAAGCATATTAAGAAAAAATAAAGGGAAAAGTCCAGTATCCCAGCATCAAGCAAAACTTAGTCCTTAGGTGGAAAGGACAGCAGTGGAAAATTACCAAGAATAAAATCGTACTTTAAGGTTCTATTTTATTTCAGATTTAAAGAGGAAGATTGAAATACTGGAGTGTTGTTTTTTTTTTTATCATTAGCTAATTTATACTTACCTTTCCACTAGCATTGGTTATTTCATTAAGTCAGCTCAATACTTCAGTTAATCTCATCCATGTGGGTACTGCCTCAATGGTGCACGATGCCATGCATTCAATGGGCTTTCTGATTCTGTATGAAATCCTAAAGAGGGTATCTATCCAATGTGACTGGGTCTCCAATGTAATCAGGTTCAAGCACGAAAACTGCCCAGGAATTTAGAGAAGCATTAAGAAAGCCCCAGAAACCATAAGGGAAAGCTAAGAACTGGTAGCAAACTGCAACTCTATGTCCCTGTTATGTCTCCCATCAGTTAAAAAAATTGCTGCCCCTGTAAATTATAGTACACGCAAAAAGACTTTTCTTGCCCCAGTTAAACATTTGAAAGTCTTATAAATTACATCAGTTTCTAATTTGTAAGTAAATATCGTACAACTGCAGTAGGTCACATGGGGTAGATTTACATGTGCATCACATTTATAGGCATACCTAGAATGATGTGTCAGGTGTGCAAGCAAACCCTATAGTACATATCTTCATTGATTTCCCTTTTCTCTCAGGGGAACTAAGCAGCACACACAACATGTATCACCACCAAAGGCCATACACATATGCAGTCATATGTTATGTAACATCTATGGGTAACCTTGTAGAGTTGCATACAGTCAGCCTTGGCTGCACTCTGTTACCTCTGTGCTAATGCCCAGATGCAGCATTGCTGTTTTGAATCAGCAAATGCCTTTGGGATATTTCACTGGAATTCTTATTACAGTCCATGAATCGACCCCTAAATCAATACTGCCTGATGGTAGATGAATCAATAACGTCATTGTATACCAAAAGATAATCAATGACAAATATCACTGCTGAAAAGCAGCTTTTGACTCATATTTGGACTTGTGTTCAACTTTGCTTACTTCTCAATTACTGACACTCTCTGTGACTTATAATAGCCTCTTCCCAGAAGAAATTCATAAAAATATGAATTTGGGTCATTTCTACTTCTCTCTTGGATTATTCTAACCACCTATATCCTCCTCCTGCCTGTAATCTTCTAATATACATTTGAGCATAAACGTAAAATACTTAAGACACGTTGCACAATATACAGAAATGAAACGTACCCAAGTCCAGTTGGCAATAGGGCCAGTTTCCCTAGGCTGTACAAAGGGTTTAGTTTAGTTCCTACCCATACCTGAAAAACTCATGGCACTAATAGAGGAAGTCCCTGAAGCATGAGTGGAATTGGAAACATCTGTGAATGCAGTATCATCTCCCTCATGGTTTCCTCCTTTGAGGGTTATGCCTACTCATTTGTTACAGAACTCATAGGCCTGGTCTGCATCCATATCAGATCATGGGAGAGCAACTCCTACACTCTACACAGAGAAACCAGATTGTCACAGCTCCCACAGTCTGCTTGCCTCAAGGATTCTTTGTCACTCAGTCTGTTCATCTTACCCAGATGGTTCCATATTCTAAATGGATTCCATGACGCCTGCAATTCACTGTCATCATTACACTATCACTGATTTTCTTACCAGTGATCCCTATACCTTCAGCCCATGCCATCATGGGAAAATAAATCCTTTCCTGTCAGTGTACATCTGCTATAGTCAATTGTGTGTCCGTAAAGATGTGGTCCACTGTCAAAAATGTTAGTGTACTCTTTCTCTTCCTTTCTAATATTTTTATAATTATTAAGGATTATAATAATACCTGTGAAAATCATTCTTCCAAAAATTTTAGAGAGAGGAGAGGGGAGGGATATGGGTTGGCAAATATACTCTCAGCGCTCTTTTGGAGATGGCATAGTACTATTGTCCTTGAATTTTTTTCCAGTTGCTCAATATCTTCCCCTCTTTCAAAAATCAATCCCTCGGAACTTTCAAAACCGTGTCACCTCCTTTGTGTATATGACTCATCTGCTCCTGCAATCATTATCTTCTAGCACGCTATTTCCTTCTCCTCCTATAGAAGGGGGCTAATGTGCTGGAGTCTAAGTGAGATACGTCATCCATCCTTTAGACCCCTCGTGCCTGCTCTGAGATTTCCCTTTCCTCATCATACTTCATTTTACGGTGTCCAGATGACCAAAACTTTAGAGAAATTTTTTTTAAGTGATGACTCCAATTTTGAGGAGATGTTCTTGATAATGAAAGATTAAACCGGTGGTTGTTATGGGCAAAAGAAAGACATTAAGATTACTGAGTTGTACTTCAGAGGATGTTAAAAGAGTCTCTTAACCATGAAGTTGAGAACCATAACATTTAAAAGCTGCTATGGTTGCTCATCAACTGATAATTTTTCATTTAACTTGGCTATTTCTCTTCAAATTAAATCACTTTGAAGATGAAAAGCACATGTTCCCCCTCTAGAATTTAATCATTCTACCCCTTGCCCCACCAAGGTTATTAAAAGAGGAAAAAATAAATATTCATGTTCTTCCCTTTTACAGAGTTTCAATTTTCTTATGTAAGCTCTCTCCTCCGTTTTGTATCTTTCCTCTTTACTGTTTGTAATTATC
This sequence comes from Notamacropus eugenii, assembly GCF_028372415.1. Taxonomy (NCBI): domain Eukaryota; kingdom Metazoa; phylum Chordata; class Mammalia; order Diprotodontia; family Macropodidae; genus Notamacropus; species Notamacropus eugenii. The sequence continues at coordinate 192,553,241 of NC_092872.1, forward strand.
CTGTATTGAGTAATCATCTTTCTTTCCGCCCTCTAAAAATAAGCATAGTGGTGGTCTAGAGGGAAAGGTTCATTAACCTTATTTGTCTTGCGGTTTCATTTCATTATTTCATAGCTCAGTGGTATTTTTTTTTAAAGACCTCATGCTGGTGTATGGAAGTTGATATAACAGCGCATAACAACTTTTTGGAGTCTCAGGGTCTGTGATGTAAATATTCAAGTTTGTTTCTGAAAGGTTTTCATAATCCATTGTATAAATATACATATTTACATAATTTCCAAAACATAAGCTTTGAAACCACAGACTTTCTAGCTTTATTCTCTATTACTAACGAGTCATCTGTAAACATGGGCCCTGCAAGTTGAATTCATACACCACACCCTGACAATTCCAGATTTTGTGAACTCCTATTAGAGCCAGAAGACCTACCCCATCCTTCTTCAAGTAAATATTTTAGGCATGCCATCCCTTTGGAAGGAGAAGAGCTATGATTTTGATAAACTTGGCCTCCATATGATCACACCAGAGGGAAATAAAGGGCGGGTTAAATCATTTGCCTATTTAAATCCTAACTTGTTCTTTGAGGAAGTATTCCACATTTTCTTCCATCATAGGCTTTTAATTTTTCCCCTGAGTTCTGACCAGATTCATGGTATTTCAACGGAAGTCAATGAGGATGACCCATTCAACCCTTTGAAGAAAGGCGTGCCTTTAGCGTTTCCCTTTTAGTTCATTTCAGGGTGGGCTTGAAGAAGAAGCCTTGGGAGCAGTGGTTCAAAGCCAAGCATTTAGGGATCTTTATGCAGAACCACTATCAGGAGTGGGGAACCTGCAGCCTCAAGGCCACATGGGGCCCTCTAGATCCTCAAGTGCAGTCATTTAACTGAATCCAAACTTCATAGAGCAAGAATTTTTGTTCTGTACAAAACTACACTCAAGGTTGCACTTGAGGATCTAGAGGGCCATGGTTTCCCACCCCTGCTCTAGCTTATTAAGTGACTTCAACCCAGTCACAGAGTTGGAAGATACTTCAGAGGTTATCTAGTCTGACTCAAATCCCCCACAATAATTTTCATTACAACATACTCAATTAGAAGCCAGCTTCTATTTGGAAACCTCCCATGAGATGAGCTCACCACCTCCCAAGACAATCTGTTATTCTTTGTTGTGTCATTTTCAGTCATACCTGACTCTCCATGACCCCCTTTGAAGGTTTCTTCACAACAATACTGAACTGGTTTGTCATTTCCTTCTCTGGTCCATTTTACAGATAAGGAAACTGAAGCAAACAGGGTTAAGGGACTTACCCAGGATCACGCAGCTAGAAAGCATCTGAGAGTGGGTTTGAACTCAGGTCCTCCTGACTCCAGGCCTCGCACTCTATCCACCACACCAGCTAGCTGCCTCTGTTCTTCTTTGGGACATCTCTGATATCAAGCCAAAATTTGCCTTTGCAAATTTGGTCCATTTTCTTCTGGTTCTACTTTTTAAGGCCAAGTAGACTCAGTCCCATGCCTCTTCCAAATGTCAGTCCTCCAAACAACTGAATGTAACCACCCCAGGTCCACTCTCAGGGTTCTCCTCTTCAAACATGCTGGTTCCTTCAATTAATCCTTACACAAGAATAGACTGGAGGCCCCTCCCCACATGCTCTCCAGTTTGTCAGCATTCTTCTTAAAACCTGGTGCCCTGAACTGAATATGACACTCCAGATGGGATCTGACCAGAGTGCACTAGAATTTTCCCATCCTTATTCCTGGAAGCTGTACTTCCCTTAATGCAGCCCAAGCTATGTGATAGCTTGGATAGAGCACTGGGCCTCTGAGGCAGCTATGTGATACCATGGATAGAGCACTGGGCCTGCTCACTCAGGAAGACCTGAGTTTAAATCTGACTTCAGACACTGAGGCATTGACCCTAAGCAAGTCGCTTCCCCTTTGCTTCAGTTTCCTCAGCTATAAAATGGGAATGATAATAATAATAGCTCCAAGCTCCTAGGGTTGCTTTGAAGCTCAAACAAGAAAATATTTGTAAAGCACCTGAAACATAATAGGTGCTTAATCAATGCTTGCTTCCTTCCTTGGCTGCTATACCACACAGTCTACAAAAAATTCTCAGTTATTTTGCAGGTAAACTGCTGTCTAATCATACCTCTTCCATCTTGTATTTATAAACTTGCTTTTAAAAATCAAAATGTCAGATATTTATTTTAAAATAAATACAATTACATTTAAAATACATTTAATTACATTTATTTGATCCATTCTAATGTTCTAGCCATTAAAATACTTTCTGTCCTAATTTTTGTCCAGTATGTTAGCTATTTTCCCCAAATTCATGTAATCTGCAAATTTGATAAGCATACCATTTATGCTTTTATCTGAATCATTGATTAAAAAATGTTAATTAAACAGCACAAGACCAGCAAAGATCCCTGGGGCACTCCACTGGAGACCTTCCAAATTTACAATGAACTTTTAATGAATCTCCTTTAAGTTTGGCCATTTCACTTCAGTCCTTTTAATTATACCACCATCTAGTCCGTGTCTTTTCCACAAGGAAAATCTGAAATATTTTATCAAAGACTTTGTGAAGTCTATGCAAACTCTATCTTCAGGATTCTCTTGATCTAAAATTTAGTAACCCTTTCAAAAAAAGGAAGTAAAATTAATCTGGCAAAAGCTGCCCTTTAAAAATCATCACTTCCCGCTTAAACCATCTCTTTAATAACCTGTCTTAAAATTTTGCCAGGGCTCAAAGTCAAACTCATTAGCCTATAGTCTGCAAAAACTATTCTCTTCTGTTTCTGGACATTTTTGCTTTTCTAGTCCTGTGACACCACTTCCATTCTCCATGCTCTTTTAGATGTCACTGAGTGACTCAGCAGTCATATCCACTAATGGATACTATCCCAGAGAAGGTCATTTCCTCCATGGTTTCTCGTGTGACAAACTATGTAAAAGGATTACAATGGAATGAAAAGTTGGTCCAAAAATGGGGAGACTTTCACCCTCATCCCTAACCACCTAAAAGAACACTGATCTCTTATCTCTGTGGAGGGAGGGAGCAGACCCATCCCTAATTTTGACTTACAGTGTACCCTCCACTTCTCAGCTACCAGGTATGTTGCTAAGTACTACAGGCTGAGGCAGTTAAGAAGAACTAGCTAGATTTCCACCAGGCACAAAAGAGTTACTTCAAAAAGAACATGGCCAGGTGAAATAATAACTCTAACAATGGAGCCTTCGTATTGTAGTTAACTGCAAGCACTTGGCCCTGGCTCAACCTTCAACACATGCAGTAGAACATGCCCAAGCTTTGTTGGCATATCTGTAAATAGATGGGTCACTGTAGATTCACTTTAAGAGCCTTGGATCCCTAGCTTCCACCCCTATGTGAAGACTGTAGGACAGTCTTTTTACCTTCTTTCTTTTGCAAAAACCTATTGCTTTTTCTCCCTGGACACTGTGCATCCCCCACGCTCTTGTTAGTTTTTCATGCTTAAATATTTTTCTTGGTTTCTGGGATTGGTTTAAAAAAAATTAAGTACCCAGTAATGGAATGCATCTGGGCCAAATGATTTTAACTCATCAAGGACACTGTTGTTGTTGAGTCCTTCCAGTCATATCCAACTCTTCATGACCCCATTTCGGGTCTCCTTGGCAAACATACTGCAGTAGTTTGCCATTTCCTTTTCTAGCTCATTTTAAAGATGAGCAAACTGAGGCAAACAAGACTAAGTGACTTGCCTGAGGTCACACAGCTAGGAAATATCTGAGGCTGAATCAGAACTCAGGACCTCCTGACTCCAAACCCACCACTCTACCCACTGTACCACCTGGCTGCCCACCAGGATAAATGGATGCATTTTAATTATGTCCTTATTTAGCTTGAGTTTCCAATCTCTGTTGGCCATTTTGGTTCTACCACTTCCAGTACAAAATTAGTTCACTTTGCCAAAGAAAACAGAAGGATAATAAGAACTAAGTTCTGCCTACTCTCAGCTGTCATTTATCCATCGTTGTCCCATCCACCTCAAATAGTAGTCATATCCTTATCTTTTTCCCAGTATAACTTTTGTTAGCTCTCAGTTCATCATGCACTTTAACCTCTTCACACTGGTCACTGGACCATGTCTTCTTCCTTTATTACTTGGTCCTGCTCCCATCTTCTTCTCATATCTTTTTTTTAAGTCTAAGTGGGTTGATGAATTATTTCTTCATGGAGTTCCCATTTTTCCTCCTTTGTTGGAGCCAGAATCGCATGGATATAAGCACCCTTCCTACCAGTGCAAGTTTCAGCCCCCCTCCCCACACACATAGTTTCTCATCCTCTGCAATTCTAGTGCATGTTTCTTTATAAAGCCACCAACACTGTCAACAAGCTGTAGGCCTTCCTCCAGTTCTTTAAACTCTTCATGGATGCATGGGTACCACGTGAGCTTTGTATCTATTACTGTTCACTCTCTGTACATAATCTGCCCACTTCTTTTTCTTTTTTTTTCCATGTATGTCACTGATGACATTTTAAAATGCTACTTACTTCTCACATATCTCATTGGGAATATCATCATTGGTGATACACTGCTCCTTATTTTTATATCTACTATGTATATATGGTGCATATAGTTTATTTTTGCCCGGTTAATTTAGAAATTTTCTGAATTAAAGATAGTGTCAAATATATTGTTTCTATTTGTATTCATCCCACCAGAACTTCATGGTTTCTGTTTATATATTTTATAAACTTTTTTGTTAGTATACTCATTCTACTGAAAATTTTTTTGGTTACTTTCAGTGGTCCCTTAGGAGGAGCAATTCTGTATTTAGTCATAAGACCTCCCATTATACTATATTTCACAGCATGTTAATATCAATAATCCCAAATTCCTGAGTGAGATGAGTTCTTATAGGTTTTAGTATTCTAACATAGTTGCATATAATATATGATTTCTTTCAAATATAGACTTAAGGGAAATCAACTTAGGGACGTTTATATCACAAATGTGGGAGTGATAGCTATGGCAGCAGATCCTAATAAGAAATACTTTGGACTTGTTCCTCCTCTACATGATGAATCAGGAGAGCTGAAGTATCAAATTACCATAACTGCCTGAGTAGTATCTATTAAGTAAAAAAGAGTGTAAAACTCAGAAACGGAGAGTCAACCTAAATTAGAAGATAGAGTCCTGGACCCCAGATCAGGAAAACCTGGGTTCCCACATCACATACTTCCCAGCTGTGTGACCCTTTAAGTTCTGTTTGCCTCAGTTTCTTTGTCAAAAGAGGATTAATAATTGTAACTACATCAGGGGGTCATTGTGAAGTTAAATGAGATAAGGGATGTAAAGCATTTTGCAAACATTACTGTATAAATGACAGATGTTATTTCTTTTGTGAACAATTTTCTTGGTATGCACCATAATCACGATCATCATAGCCATCGTTAAACATTTAGGGAACATGTACTGTTTGCAGATCACTCTGTTGCGTGCGGATGGCATATAAGCCATTATCCTTGTACTCAGGGAACTAAGGTTTAGCTGGGGAGAAGGTCAGAGAAAAGAGGAGCACTAAATAAGGGGACAAGTGCCAGGTGGGTGGAACAGAGAGTAAGTATTATAAAAGTTCACAAGGAGAGAGCCTTCCTTGCGACTGGAGCCATCTGGGAAGGCTTCCCAGAAGAGGTAGGAGTTGATTCTGAAAATTCTGAAGGGGAAGATTGGGATGAGGGGTTCTTGGAGGTGAAGGAGGAAGTGGTTTTCAGTGCTCTGTCTCTTTTGGAGATGACTTTTCTTGGCAAATGGTGCCCTAAGCGAGCCATATTTGTGATTAAAGCAATGGAAAGCAGAAATAGAAGCCGAAAGAAAGACAGTGTGAAATAAATGTTGGCTAGAGGGCCCTTCTTGGTGTCAGGAACACTTGGGCTCAAATCCTATCTGTCACACATACTAGTTTGCACAACTGTTGAAGATTATAAAAAATATTAGAATTGCCTATCAGAAGCATTGGAATGTTTTTGATGTTGGATGCTTTCTCCATCAGTGAAATGTCGGGTCTAGGTAGCTTGGATCCACCATCTATCCCATCACCCTCTTCAAAATCTTTAGAACATGCACTAAAAGGGTCCAAGGTCAAAGCCAAACAAGCTTCTACTTTGAGTAATACTTAAAGCTTGACCTGGGCATTCTTCTCCCTTTCAGTTTTTCTGCTCCTAAGCAGAAATAACTTCTTTCATTCCTTTAAGTATCTACTTAGTTTGTGCTCAGGCAGCTAGCTGAAGCAGTGGATGGAGTGCTGGACCTGGAATCAGGAAGTTCAAATGTGGCTTCAGACATTAGCTGTGGATCCTGGGCAAGTCACTTACTCCTGTTTGCCTCAGTTTCCTTATCTGTAAAATGAGTTGGAGAAGGAAATGGCAAACTACTCCAGTATCTTGCCAAGAAACCCTCAAATGGGGTCATGAAGAGTCAGACAGGACAGAACAACAACTGTGTGTGCTCAGCACTTTCCCAAATTACCATGGAAGATGCAGAAGCCTAAGTTATATCCCCTACCTTAACTGTCAAGACAAGACATACAGATAAAAGTTAAGCAACGATACAAAGCAGAATGGGATCAAGTAGCAGCTACACTTCTATACAGAAGCAGTTAATGACGTACTCTATCTACCTCTCTTCGTTCATATGACCCATACACCAACCTGGTGAAGGAGGCCAGGAAGACATTTTTATCCTCATTTTACAGATGAAGAAACTAAGGGTCACAGACTATGTGTAAGGTCCCTTCTAGTTCTGAGAGTCTGGGAATTGTGGATATGTCCTGCGAGCCTAAATTAGCTAGAAAGCAGAAGAGGTGGAAGCAAAATGAAATCCTTCTGATTCGAAGGTCTGGGTTCATTCCAGAATATCCAAATGCTTCAGCTGCAGGTCGGTCAGTCAGTCAACAAGTATTTAATTAAGTGCTTACATGATGTCCGGTCACAGTGCTAAGGCCTAAGCTGACAAAGAAAGGCAAAATTGCAGTCTTTGCCCTCAAAGTCACCTTCTAATGGAACAGGAGGACATAAGCATTTATATGGCATCTACTATATGCTATCCAGGTGTGGGGACCCTGCAGCCTCCAGGCCACATATGGACTTAAGGACCTGGAGGACCACATGTGGCCTGGAGGCCGCGGGTTCCCCACCCCTGTGTAAGCACTGGGCTAAACACTTTTTACAAATATTATGTCATTTGGTCCTCATGCCAACCCTGGGAGGTGGGCAGTATTATTATTATCCACTTTTTCAAATCAAGGAGACTGAAGCAAACAGAGGTTAAGTGCTTTGCCCCAGGGTCACACAGCCAGTAAGTGTCTGAACTTCAAGTGTTTGCACTGAGATCTTCCTGAGTCCAGGCCAGCTCTCTAACCACTGTACCCTCTGGCTGCCAGCAGAGAGACTTTCTAATGAAGAGTCGGAGGCAAACAAGTAAGCACGTACAAGGGATATGCAAGGGCATGGGCAATGGCCCAGCAGCTGGAGGGAGGGTGAGGAGGAAGGGGAAAAAAGGGAAGGGTACCAGGAAAGGTATCTTGTAGAAAGTGTTTAAAATAATTTTTAAAGGCAGCCTGGGAAGTGGGAATGCGAAAGAGAGGAGGGAGACTAAGGCTGATGACTAAAACCTGCTCTGAGTGGGAAATGACTAAATGATTAAATGTCAAAATGAAGGAGACATTAAGGGCAGTAAGGGTTTTCAAACGAGGCAATGGTAGATGCCACTGAAGTGACAAAAGGCTTGTTGAGCCACATTCAACAGTGATTTCGTTTAATAAATTGAGCTTTGATTTAGACAAGGAAACGAAAAGGAATCACAACGATTCTCCCCACCCCAACCTTGATCTTGCTTCCTTCGTCCTATTTATCCATGTACTGCTTCTAGTAGGGAAAGAGATGAAGAAGAAAAAATGAAGGAAGGGGGAGAAAAAGGCAGGAGTGATACTTGAGAACATGTTCTTCTTACAAGCAAAGAATTCAAGGCACCAGATTAAGCCAGCTTGGTTTAGGTAATGCAGTGAATAGAGAACAGGGCCTGAAATCAAGAAGATTCCGGCCGGTTCAAAGCTAGCCCCAGACATTTACCACTTGTGTGACCCTGAGCAAGGTGCTCAGTTTCCTTATCTGTAAAATGGTGGTAATCATAGCACTTATCCTTCCAGGTTTTATCAAATGAAATAATATTTGTAAAGTTTTTCGCCCAGTGCCTGACACATAGTAGGTATCTCATAAATGCTTGTTTCCTTCCTTTCTTCCTCTACCCCCTCTATATTATGTCCACATGGGGGCAGCTAGGTGGTGCAGTAGATAGAGCACCAGTGCAGGAGTCAGGAGGACCTGAGTTCAAATCTCACCTCAGACATTTGACACTCAGTAGCTGTGTGACCTTGGGCAAGTCACTTAACCCCACTGCCTCATCCTGGGTCATCTCCAGTCATCCTGATGAATATCTGGTCACTGGATTCAGATGGCTCTGAAGGAGAAGTGAGGCTGGTGACCTGCACAGCCCTCACTCACTCAAAACAAAGTCAAGTGCAAGTCATATCATTATTTCTCTGGAGGCATGGTCTTCTTTGGCAACAAAGGACAAACACACATTATGTCCACATTGAATCCATTTATCCCTTGCTATAAACAGTCCCTGCTCAGATTCATGAAGGAAGAAGACAAGTTTTTTTTTTTTTTTTTTGGTTGCAGTTGTTGCCAGCTCCCTCCTAAGCGGGTCATTTAGTAGCACAAGCCATCAGATTTAAGTCACTGATACCCCACTGAATGATTCTCTGACTTAGATTTTCAGTTCGTTTAAGTATCCAGATCCCTGAGGTCAGTGCTGTTCTCCCCTCTGCCCCCACACAGATGATCATAGCTTTCATTCACTTCCAATTTGTGGCCAGTTGAAAGCCAGTGACCTAGAGAGAAAAACCATTACCTCCCATTACCAGCCCCAGACAGAGAGGAAATCAGGATTTTATTTTATGAGACAGAACAAATTTACCATTATTCTAATTGAAACTGCACTATACAATGCAGGACCTACAGCAAACAGACAAGCATTAGAGGTCACTGAGGCGCTGACTGCTTTATGTATTTGGTCTTATTGTGGTCTTCTGTTGATTGTTGATTGATTGGACCCCCAAATTTAGAGGGGATTTCTCTATGAAACTTGAAAGCAACAATTATTAGTATAATTATAATAATGTGCAAAATGCCTTTCACGTCTTTCAGTGTTGAATGATGCTGTACACTTTGTGGGACCCTGCCTTAAGTGAGCTGTTTATTGTTATTTGGAGTAATTTTTTTTTATTTTGCTCATCAATGGATAAGCAGAAGAGAAAAGTTTTATTTTTGTCAGCCTCGGTGTCAGTCGCAAGGTGCTTACATGAGCAAATCAGGGATGTATCTTTTGAATTACTGGATGAGACAGGAAATTCATCTGACCTAAAAGCACAGTTATCATTCTGAAGATCTGACACACTTCCACAAACCTCATGGGACAGGCAGAATTGAGGTCTTTGACATCTTAGGATGGTGTATTTTAGACCTAGAAAAGACCCAAGAGGTCATCTAGCACATCAGTTTAAAATGTAATTGGGAAATGTTTAACAAAAAAATAAATAAAACAATCGAACACAGATAATGTTAATATGTAGTTTTCTTTAAGTCAATAGGTGATCAGTAGAGATCCTTATGCACAGTCCAATGCCCTCCTCACCTCTTCTATTTGAGTTTAACATCACTTAGGTAATACAATCCCTGAATTTGACAGATGAGGAAACTGAGGCCCAGAAAATATAAGGTAACTGCAGTGTGACTATTAATCTAGTCTTTTACCTACCATCTCACATAGGCATTTGAGAAAAAAAAATTTATCAGACCTATGATTTCCTCATTCCCAGTGAGAAATTCTTTTAGTAATGAAGATCAGCACCTTCTCAGAAACTTAGAGTTTAAGAAAGTTGCCTGGTCTCTATGAGGTTAAAGGACTTGCCCAGGGTCACACAGCCAGGTACATTTAAGTGGCAGATCCCAAAGCATGGCATTCCTGCTTCCTCCTCCAACTTATCACGTGCATTCCACTGTCAAACTAATCTTCATAAATCCCCACTGCATCACTTCAAAAATATTCAGTGCTCCCTTATTGCCTACCTCATTATGTTTAGTCTAGTATCTGTTCTTTTTAATATTACAATGATTATTTATCTGCCAAATCCAACCAAGTTTTCATTGGCCTCATCCTTCTTGACTTTTACCGTTAACCACTCATCTCCTGGATAATCTTTCCTCTCTGGATTGTTGTTCCATTGATTGGACCCTTGAATTTAGATGAGATTTCTAGGTCAAACTTGAGAAGAATACTGATTATTATAATAATGTGTAAAATATCAGTATGCTTTCCTCCTACCTATCTGACTTTTCAGTTTTCTTTTCTAGAACATCATATCATACCCCCTAGCCAGGAATTAAAAGACATTTTATGCATTGTAATAATAATTATTAGTATTCTCAAGTTTGATAGAGAAATCTCATCTAAAGCTCTGTCCTTGACCTTCTCCTCCTCCCTCTTTCTCTCTATAATCTCTTTGTTAGTGATCAGATATAAGCAGATGAGTCCCACATCTATATATCCAGCCCTAACCTCTCTCCTGAGCTGCAGCTTCACATCTCCAGTTCTTTAATGGACATTTTGAACTAGGTACTCAACATGTCCAAAGCAGAACTTATATCTTTTGCTCAAACCCTACCTCTCTTCCAAACTTCTCTTTCTATTAAGGACACTCCCATCCTTCCAGGTGCCAAGGTTCCTAAGCTTCCAGCTTGTAGTCAGCATGACTTCTCCATCTCATACCTCTGAGTTAGTCAATCACCAGCTTTTGTGGATTCTCCCTCTACAACATCTCTTCCATCCATCTCCTCCTTTCTACTCATAAGGCCACCAGTCTGGTTGAGGCCCTTACTTCTCACTAGGACTCCTGCAAGAGCCTCCTAATTAGTCTCTATGCCTCCAGTTTCTCCCCTCTCATCATCCATGCAATTACCCAGAATGATTTTTTTTTTATTTTTTAAAATTTATTTATTTATCTTTAGTTCATAACATTCATAACATCCACAAGGTTCTGAGTTCCAGATTTTCTGCCCCTCCCCCTACCTCCTCCTCCCCTCCCCAAGAGGGCATGTAATCTGATATAGGATATATATATATATGTATATGTATGTATGTATATATATATATACATTCACATTAAACATATTTTCAAATTAATCATGTTACAAAGAAGAATTAGAACCACTGGAATGAACTATGAGAAAAAAGAAACAAAGCAAAAAGGAGAGAGAGCTTCAATGTGCATTCAGACTGTAATTCTTTCTCTAGACGTGGATAGCATTTTCCATTATGAGGCTTTTGGAGTTGTCTTAGAACCTTACGTTGCTGAGAAAAGCTAAGCCTATCAAAGTTAGACATCCCACAATGTGGCTGTCATGGTGTACAATGTTGTCCTGGTTCTGCTCCCCTCACTTAGCATCAGTTCATATAAGTCTTTCCAGGTTTTTCTGAAGTCCACCTGCTCATCATTTCTTATATGATAGTATTCCATTATATTCATATACCACAGCTTGTTCAGCCATTCCCCAGCTGATAGGCATCCCCTCTATGTCTAGTTCTTGGTCACCATGAAGAGAACTGCTATAAATATTTTTGTACATGTGGGTGCTTTTAGAGTGATTTCTTAAAGCCTGGACCTTAATCACGTTATTTCCTGCTCAGTAAATTCCAGTGGTTCCCTATTATCAAATACAAATGTCTCTGGGATTTAAAGCTCTTAATACTTGGTTCCAATTTACCTTTCCAGCTATAGTATATAACCTCTATCCTTATTCACTGCTTGGACCAACCAAACCATCCTTCTACTTCTTCATATATGTTTCCATCTTTGTTTCTTCCACTCCCCAGTACCGAGAATAAACTATTTCCTCATTGCTAATTCTTAGAATTGCTAGTTTTCTTCAAACCTCAGCTCAAATGCTACCTTCTACAGGACGCTTTTTCAGATTCTTCCAGATAATACTGCCTCCTCAACCCTTCCCCTCCAAAAATGATCTTGCATTTATATATGTGTATATAGGTATGCATGCATATATGTGTGTATACCTATATCTATCTAGATATAGATATTGATGTTGATATAGATATACAATTTACGTATAAGTATTATGTTCCCTGAAAAAAAATGTAAGCTCTTTGAGGTCAGAGAGTAGTTTTTGCCTTCGTATCCCCAATACCTAGCATGGTATCTAACATATAAGTGCTGGTTCACTGCTGGCCACTCCCCTAGTTTTGACCAATCACTTGTTGACTGGATTATTGCAATAGACTCCTAATTGACTTCCCTGCTTATGCTCTTCCCTTCTCCAATCTGCCTTGTGCACTGCATCTGACACATAGCAGGCACTTAGTAACTTTATTGAATTTAATATAATTTTCTACATAGAATTTAATTGAACTTTCTACAGTTGCCAAAGTAATGTTTCTAAGACTCAGGTCTGACTATATCACTCTCCCACTCAAAAAGTTTCAATGGCTCCCTATTGCCTCTAGGATTAAATACATACTTCTCTATCTGGCATTTAAAGTCTTCCACAATCTAGTCCAACCTGAGTCTTCAGACATTTTATATTATTCACCCTTCACTAATTTTTCATTCCAGTAAAACTGAATTACTAGCTCTTCCTTGAATCCAAAGTTCCATCTCCCATCTTCATGAATTTACGTAGGCTATTCCCTGTACTTGAAATGTACTCCCTCCTTCCTCTGTCTCTCAGAGTACCCTGTTTCTTTATTTTACCTCTGTATATTAACCTCTTTTTTCACCTATAACAAAGAGATAAGAATAACATCTACTTCATAGAGTTATTGTGAGGATCAGGTTGGATAAATAAGTGCTTCCAAAACCTTAAAGTGTTAGCTATTGTTACTGTTAACTTTCTGTGTCCTCAAATGACCTTGTATTAATTAATTAATTTATTTGCCTACTTACATATTTATTTTACATGTTAGATTTTCCCCATGCCACCCCCAAACCTCCAAGAATGCAAGGTCTCCCAAGTAATGGACTATTTTGTTTTCATCTTTGTATTCCTAACAAAATTCTTTTTTTCTTTTTAAATAGTATTTTCTTTTTTCCAATTACATGGAAAGACAATTTTTAACTTTCATTTTTTTTAAATTCCAAATTTTCTCCTTCCCTCTCTCTTCTCCCCCCTCCCTAAGACGGTAAGCAATTTGAAATAGGTTATATTTGTGCAATCACGTAAAATACATTTCCAAATTAGTCACATTGTGACAGAAGAAACAGACCAAAAGAAAAAAACATGAAAGAAATAAAGTGAAAATAGAATATTTTGACCTGCATTCAGATTCCATCAGTTGTTTCTCTGGATATGGACAGCACTTTTCATCATGAGTCCTTTGGAATTGTCTTGGATCATTATATTGCTGAGAAGAGAGAAATCATTCATAGTTGATCACAGTGTTGCTGTTTGCCGTGTGCAATGCCCAACAGAATCTTTTGCACATAGTAAGTGTTTCATAAATATTCATTGTTCAATAAATATTCGTAAATGTTCTTTGATTCATTTCAATTGAGTATATTCAGTAAAACTGGGTCATTAACTACTGAAATAATCATTTTAAAATGTATATGCCATTATACCACATGGATAGCATCAAATCATCCCCCTGATTTTTCTTGTCATGTAACATAAAGGTATGAAGCACCATATAAATAAAACATCATGAGGTTTAGGAACTTGGTATGACCAAATTCTCAAATTAATGAAAGTCACCTGCCCCAGGTGGCAATACCTCTTGGTATGCCAGCTAGGGGTGCCTTGCCTATCCACAAAGAGAACAAAATTCATCTCAGACTCAATGAGATCTTAGTAAAGGAAAGCTTTTTCATTGGCAACATACCTGACAGAGGAGTGAATATTGAAAGGTTTTTAAAAGTCAGTCAACCACTTCAGATAGAGCATTTCTTCCACTGTGATCAAAGCTATGAGGGCGGAAATGACCTTTTTTAAGGTTAAGTCACAGTTGTGTATCCCAGTGCATTTTTTAAAAAACGGATTAACAAGTTAAATGGAGTGCTCATTTTGGAGGGACCTGGAGACTGAAATGCAGCCAAGCCGTTCTCTCAATAAAAGAAAGATAAGCAGAGTATAGCATTCATTAAACAAAGTCATAAAAGACATTAGTAAATAAATAGCCTATTTTCCCCCCAATTTTCCATTATGTTAATAAATTCTTCATTGACATCCTAATCTCATGATTCACTGTGGCAGAGGGGTTGACTCTAGATTCTCTGAGACCATAGCAGTGAAGGGAAAGTCATGGATAGGTCCTACAAAACTGGAAAAGCTTCAAATACAGGCTGGGAACAGGCTCTCTCTATCTGTTTTCTGGAGACTGACAGTTTGAAGAGTCTTATCATCTCAAGCTTGCCAACCAAGTGATGAATTCTGTTATGGTTATGACAACTCAGAAGTCAAGTAATAAGATGTGGAAAAGATTGTGATGTGTCTCAGTGGAGAATGTATTCACATCAATGAAATTATGCTTTCTGACATGATATAGGAGGTATTTAACTCTAGCAAATTGGAAGAATTATGAGTTGTGCATAAATACAAAGCAATAAAAATAGGAAACTTGTTTATTGTAATTTCAACTTTACATAGTTTTTTTTCCTTCCTAGGAATTCAGACCCATTCATATATATTCAGGCATATTTTTGATTCCTTCCCCTAGGACTGCCCCTCCCCCCCAAAAAAGACTTCTATTTTGTGTCTTTGAAGAAAGAAGATCTTTTAGATTCTTCCCTCCACAGCCCCCTACCCCCGAGATTTAATTACCTTTAAAAAACACTCTAACAATATTTTATTTTTTCTCCCCAATTAAAAGTAAAAGATATTTTTTAGACATTTGCTATTTTTTAAAATGATCTGTTAGAATCTTTATGGGTTCAAAGATTCTACAGTAATAATAATAACCATTATTATAGGTGACATTTACATAACACTTTGTAATTTACAAGGTACTTTCCCTACAACAACCATGTGAGATATGCATATACACACCTGTGTATTTGCTAGCAAAGAATAAGTAAACCCCCTTTGGCTGGAGTGAAGTGTTTTATATATGAGAAGGGGCAGAGATAAGGATGAAGAGGCAGGTAGGGGTCAGTTTGTAGAAGGCCTTGAACATTAGATTAGAATAGAGATTCTTAGTCTTTATGGTGTCAAGGACCCTTCCTTAATATAACATTTTTAATTTCCTAAAATAAAACATATAATACATAGGACTATAATGAAAACCAATTTATTGACATAGTTATCCAAATATTTTTTATAATAAATTCACAAATCTCAGATTAAGAACTCCTGTATTAGAGAGTTTAGATTTGACCCTCTAAGCAGCAGGGTGCCATTACAGATTTTCCTACATAGGATTGAAATTTTCAAAGTAATATCTTAGGAAGGTTAATTTGGTAGCATATCATAGTCTTCAGCTCTACAGGCACATCTTAACGATAAAAATCATTGGTATTTAATAAGTAGCAACAATTATAGGAATAATAATGATTGATCTTTCTGTAGTCGTTAATATTGCAGCGTGCCTGACATGTTTGCCTTCACAACAATCCTGTGTGATTGGTGCTGTTATGACCATTTTACTGACGAGATGATTAAATGATTTCCCCAGGAGCATAAAATTAGTGAATCTAAGGCATTATTTTAACCTAGATACTCCTGACCTCATCCAGCATGCTATCATCTAAACACGGGCTTCTTAAACTTTTTCCACTAGAGACTCCTTTTCCTGGTGTTGTGTGGCCTGAGGGCATGCTTTGGGTTCAGAACCAAGGCTGCAGTGATGTTGCACCATGCACCATTGGCAAGCATTGCCAGAAACATTTCAGATTCATTATGTGTTTGATTTTTAATTAATTTTTGGTCATTGCACATTCAGAAACCTTTTACAGTTGCCAAATTTCTCATCACCCCAGAAGCACCTTTTCAGTACACAGTATTTGTCAAAACTAAATAGGCAAGATCATCATAGACTCCTGGATGGTCATACCTATATCCAGAGCCTGGGGTGATATCAGGGCCAGATCACAGATAGAAAAGATACCCAGTGGGCAGGTATGGAGGAATACAACGTCCCTATGTCCCTCAGGTTGCCATCACCTGAGCACTGGCATACTAATAGAGCACATGGACACTCCCTGAAGAGTGGAAATCACAAGGAACTTAAAGCTTCCGCCCCTAAATTGTCTCATTACCATCAAAGTTCTACTGCCTCTATGAAGACAGTGGCATGGGGCTAATTTCAATACCCAGCAATGTCAGTATTCCTGTCTCTTCCTTAAATGCCTTGGATAAATACAGCTTCAGGAATGTGCAGAGATTATTACAGACATTTTTCCTCCTGGTATAACATAGCAGGGTATAGGATGGATAGGGAGAGGGAGAAAATGGAAATAGGAAAATGAGTTAGAGTTTACTGCAATAAGTCCAGGAATGTATGAAGTGATAAAAGTTTAAATTAGGACAGTAGGGAATGATAAGGAAAGGAAAGATAAGAGAGATCTTATGATGAAACAATGGACAGAACTTGTTGAATAATATGATGTGGGATGAGAGAAAAAGGGAGGAGTCATGAATGATTACGGCTGAGATGATGGGAGATTGCCCCTCATAAACACATGAACTTGTTCCATGAAATGATGTCTGTAGTTAGGTCATGCTGTCCTCTCTTTGTCATAAAAATACAGTTCACTTTTATGAATTACATAGCAATCCATGGGAGCACATTGGAGAAGGAATGAATGTAGAAAAGGAGTGTTGCTCAATGACTGAATTAGAGGTTTTGATCTTGATGTCTATGCTTTGGAATCATGAGAGTCAGTCATTGCATGTACAGTTAAGTACTCAGAACATTAAACATCCATTCCTTAGCCTCCTGAGTCTTTGGGTGAGAATTTAATCAAGATATTTATTTCCCTTAATTTCCTGCTGGAAAATGAACAGCAACTAGCTACTTTAAAGGGATGTTATACAACAGATTTTTATGAAACTCTTCACCCCTCTAAGTGAAAGATGAGCCAATTAGTAATATGCATATTTTGACTTTGAGAATCCAACCTATTTGAATTTACATTGTAAACTAGACTTAAGTTTTCCAAGTCTGAACATCTTTCCGCCTCTTTAAAAGTCAGAAACACTGAGCTATGTCAATTGGGGGTCCACACTAAGTTCAACATTTATGGTGAGATATTTTGGGGAATGGGGCACCAGATTGCCCAAGGAGGGATAAACTGACTCAAGCCCAAGCTGGAAACAGAGCTGGTCAAAGCTTCCATGACCTGGTATAGCCTGGATGAGACCTAGTCTTTTTTTTTTTAGTCAGAAGCAAAACCAACCACTTTTAAAATGCTCTGATAACTAAAGTTTGATTATAAGTTCAGCTATTATGAATAAGTTATAGTCTGCTGAACCAGATGACAGAAATACTTTCCTTCCTATTTTCTCCCCTCAATGAGTGTCTCTCCCACAACCCTCAAAGGTATTAATGTCACAGATCCACCACTGACAGGACCATTCACTGGCATTGGTAGGAAAAAGAGTTTCTGTAGTGACTGTACCGAGCTTAAACTGGCTATATGGTGGTGATCCCTTTTCATTCAACATGCATGGAATTAAGTTATTGGAATCAAATAGCTCTTTATTTTGCTTCAAAGTGTTGTCCATTTTTAACTTGAAATTGAGCGACTGCCTCTTGTTAACACATAAATAGTGTAGATGTCAGGCCATCCCTCTCTACCCCACCCCTTCCTTCCCTCCCTTCCTTTTTTTACTCTTTATTTGGCCTCAATAAACAATTCAAACCAAAAGGTCAGAATTATACCACTCTCATTTTAAACCTGGAACTCATATCATGTGTCAGAAAACTAAGTGGGAGAAGGCAAATCAAGAGGTTATGAACAGACTATTTACCAGATCTAACCCTTCCCACCAACAGAATAAGGAGCTGTCTTGGGGAGGCTGTGTGGTAATGATGATAATAACAAGAATAATTTACATTTATATTGCAGTTTGAGATTTATAAAACACGATAAATACATTATCTCACTTGAGCCTCACAATAACTCTTTGAAGTAGAAGCTATTATTGGAATACCAATTCTAATAATAAAAAAGATAAGAGAGCTGAGACTGTCAGATAAAGGAAAGTGACCCTTACTCGGGATCACACAAGTGAGCAAATGCCTGTGGCAGGATGGGAATGCAAGTCTTGTTGACTCTTAAATCCAGCACTTTAGCAACTCTGCCTTCTGGCTCCCTAAACTGGTATACTGGAAAGAATATTAAAACTCTGGAATCATAGAACCTAGGTTCAATTCTCACCTCTGACACCTGTGTAACCTTGGGCAAGTCACTTAACCACTTTACACCTCAGTTTCCTCATCCATAAAGTGAGGAGGTGCTTGATTAGATGAACCCTGAAGTCCTTTCCAGCTTTAGATGTGATCTTAAGTGTCAGATGTGGAGGGGTGTTAAAAGAGACCAGTTATACAAAATGATCTTCTCAATTCTCTGTGGACCTCATGATTACCATCCCCAGAGTCACTCATTTGAGCTGAGGCATAATTTCCCCAGTTAAAATGCAAACATAGATGGGGTAATACACTACTCCATTAGCTCCTGCTTACATATCTACATATTAGCAAGAGTTTATCAGATTAGAAAACCATTACCTGGCACAGAACAATGCCTTGAGGGAATAAGGTGTATATTAAGTAAATTTAGTTTAGTGGGAAGGGAAGGAAATGGTTTGGAGAGTTCTGGGTAGTGAAGATAGACTCAAATGGAGTCTTAAGTTGAGGTCTCTAGGTAGTCAAGGCTCTGGCTACCTAAGTTGAGGGGAAGGATAGAAGAATGGAAGCTACACTAAAGACAGAACTTCAGGAGTTGACAATGTCATATGAGAGATAGGTGAGACATGTATACAAGTAGCCATATTAATACTAAGAGTTCACTTTTATACAGTGTTTCAAGGTTTACAAAACATTTTGTTCACAACAGCCCTTCAAGGTAGGTTGTGCGAATATTCTTATTCTCATTTTACAGATGAGAAAACTGAGGTTCACAGAAGTTAATCAACTTTGAGGACAAGATAAGGGTCTAGGAAAGGAACAATTTTTTCTTGAGAGATTCTAAAGAAGGGGCTTATGGAAAACTTTGTGGAGAAAGCGTCACCCAAACTGGGCTCCAAAGATGGGAAAGACAGAGATGAGGAGAGTAATCCACATAGCTACCATTTATATGGTGCTTACTATGTGCCAGGCACTGTGCTAAGAACTTTATCATTATTATCTCAGTTGATCTTCAGAATAACCCTGGGGAGTAGGAACTGTTGTTATTGCTATTTTACAGATGAGGAAATTGAGGCAAACAGCAGCTAAGGGAGACTTGCCCAGGATCACACAGCCAAATACCTGGGATCAGATTGGAAGTGAGGTCTTCCTCTCTCCTGGTCCAGCATTCTATCTACACAATTTAGCTAAATTACTGACAGTGCCAGGGCACTAAAAATCGAGAATAGGAAGTAAAACACTCTATTTGGAGCACAGAGGTAAGTGAAGGAGCAGTGTAAGCTAAAGAGACAGGTTGGTAGGGGCCTTGAATTCTAGGCACAAGAGCAAAACTGTAACTAGGGTTTAGCACCAGGGACAGATTCAGCAATAGCAGCGAGGAGAAAGGAGCACATCTGACATGTACTCCCTTAATGATTCATCATTATCTCAAGATGACTATGAATGGTCCAGGAAGACTAGAACCTTTGACCATGGGAGGTGATTTAGGAACTGGGAGACCAAGGTATTTGAGATGGGAATTTGTTAGGATGCAGAAAAAGACTGAGTCAGGTACTGAGAGTGATCTGGAGATCCCTAAGTGAAAATAACAAGGATTTGGAACAAAGCATAGCAAATTTTAAAGGCAGAGGGGTTGCTGAGTAATGGGAGCAAGCAGTAGGGTCTGAAGATGGCGAGCAATGACTGTGCTAACCCCCTCTCATGCCTCCTGCATATCCCAGAAATTGTTAAAAAGAGCACCCAACTTTGGAGAGGGTTGTTTCAGGAGAAAGCTAGGTTTCAGTGAGCGTCAAAAAGAGAAGGAAGGTAAAACAAAAAGTTTCAGGATGAAGAGAACCTATTAACAATAGGGGAAAGTTCCAGGGTGCACAGTGGGAGGAAAAAGAGGGGAGTGGGTGATAGGCCCTCTGACATGCTAGGGATATTTACTTTTGGAGTCAGGGGGTGGGGGGTGGGGGGGCCAGGGCTAGGTAGTGGTGATGAGTAGCAGCCAGTTAAACTTTTGATTCCCCTTCTCCCAATCCTGGGTATCCCATGCTGCTCTTGGACTAGTGCCCAATGCTAAGCATAGTGACTAGCACATCGTATGTGTGTAATACACATTTATTGACTGACATTCAGTAAACAATGGTGAATTATCAAGGAATTTTGAGTAACGTAGTAACAGAGTTACTCATTAAGAAGACTGCACTGGCAGCAGTGGATAGAACAGATTGGAAAGGGGACAGTTTTGGAGTCAGAGAAACTAGTTATGCACAAAGTAGGGCCATAGATAATACAGAGTGGTACAAGAAAGTTGTGACTACTTCAGCCCAGAAGGCCAGGCTAATTCTTGTGATGCCTGGTCCCTGGGTGGGACCTCTGAGAGGACAAGATTTCCAGGGATTGGTGATAACTCTTTACTGTGTCAATGAGTATCTGGGAGCCGGCTGTCCTCTTCCCACTTCTCAGAAAATGTCCAGGAGCAAATGTCTTAATGTTGTCTGAATTAGTCTAACCCTACTTGATAATAAGGTTTGATCTTGAATATGAAATCCATTCTTTTGTTTACAAAAGAAAATAAGGTCTTCCTCCATCCTCTGCCCTAGGACCTTATCCATCAGACAAAAACATTAATTAGTGGACTTTCAGTAAAGACCACATTAACTCACCTCTGTCTAAATATGTGTGGTCAGGTTTCCCAGGTGAACCAATACCATGAGCCTGTGAGGACGGCAAATCCAAAGGTATTCTAGAACCATGCTGCTGTTTAGCAACTAAGTTTTTCTTTCCAAAACAACTGCTACATAAAACAGTCTTACATTACCTCCAAGCCACAGGAACCTAAAAAACCAACTAGTAAGCGCTGCTTGAAGGGTTGGGAGTTAATTTTAACAGTCTTTGCTAGCTTCAGCTTGTGGTTTTCCTCTTATTGTGAAATGTCAAGAACAGAGGAGGTAAAATTAGTATTATATTGCTACCAAAGCATTTGACCCAGTATCTTAGGTTGGATTTAGATAGTGTCCTCCACTCCCAGGATGGTTTGGGGTAGGGGTGGGGAACCTGCAGCCTCAAGGTCAAATGTGGCCCTCTAGGTCCTCAAGTGCAGTCTTTGACTGAATCCAAACTTCACAGAAGAAATCCCCTTAATAAAAGGATTTGTTCTGTAAAACTTGGACTCAGTCAAAAGGCTGCTCCCGAGGACCTAGAAGGCCACAGATGACCTCAAGGCTACAGCTTCCCCACCTCTGATTTGGGGGAATGTGACAGTATCTGAGCCACAACTTAGAGCAGAAGATTGTCAGAATTAAAAAATGGTCTTCCTGGTCCAAAGGAAAAAGCTGTTTCGCTGAGATCCAGCCTACTTACAAATTCACCTCACTTGTTATCTTCATGAGACTGAAAAGTTGAATGTCGTTGTTCCCTTCCCGTTATGTGCCCGTTTCTCTCGTTTCACTGTAATGTTCTGCAGCCCTATGGTATTTCCTCAGACATACTGTGCCTTTAATGTGTAAAGTTCATTCATTCAGTGAACATTATTAAGTGCCTACTGTGTACACAAGTAATTCCAAGAGGGCAAAGGATAAGAGATGTCCAGTCGGAGACTTCCAGTGGTATCCGCAAAACAGTAAAAAGACATGAGAAAGGTCTCTGGCCTCTATGAAGAATTTATAGAAATACATGAGCCAAAATTATAAAAGGTGAGAAGGGATAGAAGAGTTTTGATTGGCATCAGTGAAAGGGGTCCTTCCATTGAGGATTCAGGGATCCACTGCTCACACTTTAGCATGGTTTAGACACTGAGGGCAATATATGCAGTCCTCAATAGGGAACCACCAAAGGGTTTTGATCAGTGATTTAACTTGATCAAGGCTCTGCATTGAGGTTATTCTGGTGGAAAATGTGAATAATGGATTGGAAACAGGTGAGAATGGAAGCAGGAAAACTGTTAAGGAGGCTACTGATGAGAAGTAATGAGGGCTAGATTAAGGAGGAAGGAAGGAAAGAAGGAAGGAAGGAAGGAAGGAAGGAAGGAAGGAAGGAAGGGAAAAAGAAAAAGAGAAGGAAGGAAGGAAAGGAGGGGGAAATGAAGAAGGAAAGAAAGGAGGGAAGAGAGAAATGGAAGAAGGATGGAAAGAAGAAAGGAAGTACGTATTAAGCAGCTACTGTGTGCCAGGCATTGTGTTAAGCTCTTTACAATTACTACTTCATTATTATCCTCACAACAGTCCTAGGAGGTAGATACTATTATCATCATTTTACAGATGAGGAAACTGAGGCAGACAGCAGTGAAATGACCTGCTTAGGATCATATAGCTAGTCAGCGTCTGAAGCAAGATATATAAACTCGGGTCTTCCTAACTCCATCCAGTCTATCCACTCTATCACCTAGCTGCCTCTGAAGCAGTGACAGTGAATGAATGAATGAATGAATCAATGAATGAATGAATCAATGAATCAATGAATCAATGACTCAATGGATGGATGGATGAAACATTTATTAGCGCTGTGTGCAAAGCACTAAGTGCTAGGAATACAAATTAGAAAACAGGGCAGTGGAAATGGAAAGCACAAAACAGATGAGGATGATATTGGGAAGATGATTACATAGGAAATGGCCATCAGATTGGATGTGAGAAGTTGAAAAAGTGAGAGAGGAGGAGTCCAAGACGAGGCCAAGGTCTGCAGCAGAGGTAAATGGGGGTACAGCAGGGTCACGGACGGAAGCAGTGACTCTAAACTCTGAGGACCAGAAGAGAAGTTTCCAAAAGCTCTGGCACCACTCTATTTCCCATATATCCTCCATTCTAAAATATTTACAAAGTAGGAGGTTATGGAGCAGGGCTGTTTGTCATATGACCATAATAAGCTATCTGGATCTCAGTAGGAAAATCTCTTCCTTGTTCGCCATAGATGCTCTGAAGAGACAGGCAAAAGGTACAGAATGGTATTAATTAGTTCCTCATTAATTTAGTCCTATCCTCTTTAGCTAGACTTTGGAATTGTTGGCATTTAAGGCTTCCTATCATGAAAGGAGTGGTCAGAGGAGATGGATGTGTGTGTGTGTGAATGTGTGAGTGTATGTTTTCTTGAATAACTTGCCCTACTTTTACTCACAGCCACAGAGTTTATCTCACACCAGCACAACTCCGCCTAGCTGGGACAACTGAGCTCCTGCTTTAGGACTATACCTCATATCTCTCTACACAAACATGTCCCCAGGCAATGCTAGGGGTTCTTACTCTAAAAGTAATAGTAGAATTCAATCCAGTCAGAGGGGTAGCCAAGGCACCAAAGTTCGAACTCAAGCAGAAGTGATTTTTCTCTTACACCTTAGAGCCCCAAGGTGAATTTCTAATTCTAGACTTCTGACCCTGACCTTCAAAAGCTGAGGCTAGGAAAGGAATGGAGGGGGAAGAAGCAGCTATTTATAGAACTTCCCTTTAGCCTCCCAGTAACACCGACTTGAACGATAATCTCTTCCATTTCCTATCTCGTAGTCCTTCACACTCCCCTCCCCGTGAGGTTCCAAGCAAGGCTAGCACAAAGAAACTCCCAGCTGAACTGGTCAGACCTCCTTGCACTTTGCAGTCAGTTGGCAAACAACAGGTCACAAACCATTTGTAAAATCCCTTTAGGGTCTGGTCACCAAGAAGGTCTCATATATGGCAGCACTTTGGCAAATCCATCCCTCAACCTTGCACTTAGCCTCTAAACCTCAGAGATGAAATGTGTTAAATAAAAAACCCCAGCCTTGGCTCAGGCCCATGCAACATAGTCTCATAAATTGCATATCCACTCCCTCACTGCTTCCAATTTGTAATCCCTTAACCAAGTAAAACAGAGGGGAAAAATAGACACCACAACTGACTTAAGAACTCACAGGAGCTGGGACTCACCTGTTTTCACAGTTATTTCTATGACCTCTAAATCTTCCACCAAAAAAAAACAAATCACCTCAACCTCATCCTTATGATCAAAGAGGAGTCTGCGTATGATATCAATTGGACCAATATTAACAATAAAACTCTAAGTGCCTAATAGACAGCATTGAAAGCATTTTCAATGGAATATGCCTGGAGAAAGACCCACAAACCCTCCCCTCTCTTCTGTCCTGCGTATTTGCTATTTGTGTGCACTCTCTAAGTAAACACAGACCATGGCACTGATTCTGAGAAAAACCAGCCTTCTCTAGGTAGACCTAAGTCATTCAGAAAAGTTGTTTGACCCTGGAATTCCCTGGGCATAAACTAGAGTCACTTCCTGGAACTGAATTAAGTAGCTTCATGCAAGTCACCCTTAGTTCTGTTTTCATTCCCACTGCCCCCTTCCTTTTTCTTTCCCCCATCTCTTATACCTCCTTGTAGCCCATCGAAGTTCTGAGCTCCTCTGTT
Source organism: Notamacropus eugenii (assembly GCF_028372415.1). Classification (NCBI taxonomy): domain Eukaryota; kingdom Metazoa; phylum Chordata; class Mammalia; order Diprotodontia; family Macropodidae; genus Notamacropus; species Notamacropus eugenii. The sequence goes on from NC_092872.1 coordinate 192,578,084, forward strand.
TTACTTTGTCTTCTGAAAAGGAAGTAGAACAGGTGTGTGCATTGTTTGGCATTAAGGCAATATTTTTCTGCCCCCTGTTCTTGGGTGTGCTTAAAGAGAAATGCAGTCTCATGGCATCTGAATTGGGTCATAACTCTTTAGGAGAGGGGGGAGGAAGTGGAAGAGCAATAATTCTAACCTGAAAGTAAAATAAAATTGAATTAAAAAAATAAGAAATTTAAAGGTATATTCAGAAGAGGGGGGGGAACTCTTCAGGAACTTCACATGTAGAGGAAAGGTACCCTATATTCATAAAGATGCATATGCCAAGAATGGTAAATTAGATGGACATATTGACTCTGGATTAAATACCTCACCTGTCAAAATAGAAACCTTATCTGTCATTTAGTGGGCAGCTAGGTGGTGCAGTGGATAGAGTGATGGGCCTAGAGTCAGGAGGACCTGAGTTCAAATCCAGTCTCAGACACTTACTAGCTGTGTGACTCTGGGCAATCCTGTTTGCCTCAGTTTACTCATTTGTAAAATAAGCTGGAGAAGGAAATGGAAAACCACTCCAGCGTCTTTGCCAAGAAAACCCCAAATGATTTTACAAAGAGTCGGAGAGGATGGAAATGACTGAACAACAAAATCTGTTATTTAATGATTTGCTCAATGGCTAAATTTCCTAAGTCACTGATTTCACAGGACTACCTGACACAGTGCCTAGTAGGTACTCAATAAATCCTCATCAAACAAATAATGTATTACCAGTAAATAGCAAAAGCTCCATCAACATAATGTGGTAGCAGTAATTAATAGCAGTACCAAGATAATTCCATTATTGTTATTGAGAGCGTGTACTTTGTCTAAAGAGCTTCCTTAGCCAATGATTAACTTCACACTCCCCACTTGGCAGGCTATAAACATTGGAATATATTTAGAAATAAAATTACTGCTTATTCATTTAAGAAAGGTCCCACCTTCTGTTGACTGATGATCATCTTTGTCATTTTCAAGTAGTAAAACTTTAAAGGGGATGAATGGTCAGTTCCTGAGATTCAGGTTCATGGTACTATGGGTGGAAAGCTGGCCCCAAAGCGAAGAAGTCATGGGTTTAACTCCTGCCTCTGATTCATACTGGCTGTGTGACCCAGGGCAAGTCATTTAATTCTTCAGTGTTCTAAGCAACTTTCTAGAGTTATAAGTTATGGAAAAGATGCTATTTGTATTAGTGGAAGGGATTTCCTCACCTGGAAATTCCCCATACCAATGAAATGGAAGGTTTGATCCCTGTTCCCTATCACTTAAATGATACCCTTCAGGTCAAAATCCTAAACCAGACCCCTAGCTGGGGACTGAGGTCCATGGGTTCAAAATTTATTTTGAAGATAGTGACAACTTGAATTCATGGGGCAATCATTTAGCCCGCCTTACCCCTATGACCTCCTTCAAATAAACAAATACATTGAGATCTCTCCTTCCAACCTAAGCATGCTAAAAGATGCTAAATTGCCTAGGAAGGAAGGATCAAAGGAGAAAAGAGACAAAAATGAACACAATTTGTCTTAATAGCAAGCTTGTAATTTTCTGAACCTCTCTCTTATAGCTCCACATAGAATGTTGTCACTGATATGCGGTGTACCACAACAGATTCCTTAATAGGAGAGGCTGTATTTGTCAATTGCCATAGAAAGAAAGTCTGCTAATTTCCAGATATGCAGAAGTACGATTCTTAAAGCTCTAGAAATGTACCCTGCTAGAGAAACAATATATCATTCCATGCCAAATAAAAATGTGCCATTAAGAAAAAAGTTCAGATTATAAGGAAAAGGAATCATTGAGAATGGCAGAGACAGAATGAGCCCCAGTTTCCCTCTCTAGCTGGAAAATCCTGTCAAGAAGGTATATTTTCTCAAGGATCTAAGTTAAGGAAGCCTCATTTTGCAACAGATTCATTAGAAAGAGGAGACTAGCTGGTGGTCAAAGTTAGCAATGAGTTATGCAAGAAGAGAAAAGTCACACCACAAGACGAAGAAGAAGGTGTGGAAGACGGGAATCTGGGTGAAAGCTGTGGAACCCAAGAGGAATTTTTATACGAAAGAAGACAGGGCAGCAGTGACTCAAGGGGCATTGAGATATGAGCTAAGTAATGTGAGGAGGGCTTTCACCAAGAAGAGGCAGCAACAGGGAGTGAGGTTATCTATCGCCATCTCTGTCTCTCCAGCCTATCAAAGCAGGACTTAACAGAGACACTCAGACAAAAAAACCACACAAACCCAGAAATTCAGGGGGTAGAACCTCCCTGAGGACCTTCATTTCTTCAGCTCCATGGCCTGACTTCCTTAGGGGGAAAGCAGGAATTGGATGCTGCTTCCCGGGCACATGGTAATATACTACAATCAGGAAGGCAAATAGTGTCAAAATTACTCCGCATCAGGATTGTAGGAGTGGAAAGTTTCATTCAAGAGGCAAGTTATTTGGTTTGGTTCATTTTTTAAAGTCTAGAACAGGTGAAAAATTGCCCTCCACCCCTAAGTTTCCCTTTCTCTTTGGCTCCAAAGATTTATCAATATTGGAAATGACTGGTTTCAGGGCAGAGCAAGGTTGACATCATGGTTACTGTTTGCACCATGTCTAGGTGTCTAAGTAATGCTTTACAAATATTGCTGAACAATGTCCTTGTCCTCTGAACTGGAAAAACAGGGAATCACCCCCTCCCTGCGTCATAGCTAAAGGTATTGCCTAAGGCAGTGATAACCAAAGACAATCAGTTAACGGCAACCTGGTGGAAGAGATAGAATGAAGCGGCAGAAGGGTAGAATGCATGGAATGTTGGAACGTATGAATCCTACCTCACTAGCTGTGTGACCCGGAGCAAGTCACTTCACAGCTCTGAGTCAAAAGTGGAAGAAAAATAGGACTGACCCAGGGGAATGCTGATAGTCAGATTTCATCCAAGTTGATGGTTAAATTTTTGGTGTAATCCTTTATACCTCAGAAATCAGCAATCACTACAAATCACAGTATGATTTTATTGATTGTCTAGACTTAAGAAAGCATTAATAATAAAGTGTTAATAAGCTTAAAGGTATGTGTGCACATATTTCCCCATTCCTTACTCTTACCTTTACCAGCCTGGTCGTTAAATATTTACCCAGTACACCCCTGTACCTACTTCATCGGCTTGTTATGAGGAGCAAACAGATAACATCTGTAAAGTGTTTTGCAAACCTGAAAGCATTATATAAATGCTAGGTATTCCTATTATTAACAAAGCTAAGAGAAGGGCCCCCTGCAGGGAAACACTTCCTCAGCCACAACCTCCAGACCACACTGCCACAGTCATTTAGATAATGTGTCCTTTCAGATGACAGGACTTCCCAGCATATCTTCTTAGGTTAATCTCCTTCCAGAGGCATGTGAGCTGCATTATTTCATTTGGCCCTCTTCCAATATTAAATTAGCATCTGCAATCTGAGGATGAAAGGGAGAAGAACATTTGATTCATAAGGCACGGGGCTAAGTTATCCTTGCTTTCAGACCTGTAATTAATAAAAACTAATTTTCTAGGAAATAGGACAAATAGTCTTGTCAACCTTAGCAGCTTATGTTAAAATCAACATAATAGCTTGGTATGGTAGAAAGAACACTAGATGAGGAGTCCAAAGGCTTGGGTTTAGATCCACTTTTACCATTAAGCAACTTTGGGACCCTACACAAATCCTTTCCTTTTTCTGGGCCTTAATTTCCTCATCTGTAAGATAAGGAGGTTGGACTAGACCAAGATTCCAAAACTGTTTGTGTCATGGGTCCCTTTGACATTCTGGTGAAACCTATGGCCTCTTCTCAGAAAAATGGGCTTAACTGTGCAAAATAAAATATATAGGATTACAAAAACCAATTACATTGAAATGGTCATCAAAATATTTTTTACAAGGAAGTTCACAGACCCCCCCCCCCCGGGTCAAGCAACCTCCTGAAACAGATGGTCTCTAAGGTCCCTTTCTATGATTCCATATTTTCAAATCTGAAAACAGAATTATGGAATTCTATGGGTTCTAGCCAGGGCATCTGAGGGGTAAGTCAAGTAAAGTCTTTCTTGACTTGAGCATGGAGAAAATTTCCCTTATGCACATAACGTATGATTTCTCTCTAAAGGCATGTTTCCCTACCTCCTACAGAAAAGAGAAGTATGCCTTCCAACTCATAGAAGTCCTTCTACCGATGAGGAGGAGGAGGATGATAAAGATAAATATCCACTCATTGGGTCATTCAAATCAAGTTGAAGAGAGAAATCAAAAGTACAAGAAAGTGAACATCTGTATCCTCAGCTAAATGGACACTGGTAGTCATCAAAGAAGGGATCTAGGTTTTAGTTCCAGCCCTGCCCACTCAATTCAACAAGCAATTATTAAGTGTTTCCTATTGACTAGACACTGTTCTAAGAACTAGGGATACAAAGGAAAAACATTAAATGGTTCTTGTCTTCCAGGAGACATTTGACTGAGGGGAAATGTGTTGTTTACAAAATGTATACAAAGAAAATTCAAAGTAATTGGGCAGGGTGCAGGAAGCATTAACAACTGAGAATTCAAATATGGCATTATATGGGAGAGGTGAACGTTGAAGGGAGCTAGGGATTCTAGGAGGCAGAGGGGAGGAAGGAGAACTTTGTAAGAATGGGTAACAGCCTGTGCAAAGGCATGGGACTGAGTAGATTTATATGTTTAGGTAACTGAATCAATTTGATTGAATTAAGTATGCATTGATTAAACACCTACTCTGGGTAAAGTACTGTGCTATGCTCTAGTGATACAAAGACAAGATGAAAAATATTCTTCATGCTCAAGAAACTTATATTCTATTGGCTCAGAAAAATGCAAGCAATGCTTAGGCATGGATGAACCCTGAAGAAAGATAATTAACAACACATGCAAATGAACTATAAATTCATGACATATTAATTAAGATCTTGGGCAAATCATAGATTCTCTGGAAGACAGTTTCTTCATCTGTAAAACAAGGAAGGTTGGATTTCCAGATCTAAATCTATGATACTAAGAAACTGGGTGTTTTGGCTTAAATTACAAAAGGAACTCATTTTGTGCTGGAATGAGCTAGCTAGCTAGCTAGAGATAAAGATATAGATATACACACATATGAGGCAGCTAGGTGGCACAGTGGATAAAGTGCTGAGCCTGGAGTCAGGAAAACTCATCTTCCTGAGTTCAAATCTGGCCTCAGACACTTACTAGTTAAGTTACCCTGAGCAAGTCACTTAACCCTGCTTGCCTTAGTTTCCTCATCTGTAAAATGAGCTGGAAATGGTATACCGCTCCAGTATCTTTGCCAAGAAAACCCTAAATGGGATCATGAAGAGTCAGACACAACTGAAACAACTGACCAACAAATAAGCATATATATCAATATATGCAGGCACAGTACAGAAGCAGATATAAGAATCCTGATGTTTTGTATTAAGCCAGACATAAAAGAGATTTGAAAATAATGTATAAAACATCATTTTAAAAAACAGTTGAAAACCCTTCTAATTTTTTTTTGTTTTAGAAAATGTAGTCTTTTTTTTAAAAAAAAGTCTATTTATGTTAATGTGTATACACCTATATGTGACAGATATACAATTATATACAAATAGATGTATTTTAAAAGCACTAGAAGAGAGAAAAGAAAACCTTGTTTTTTTCAGTCTGCTCCTCCCTGTGGCGGTTAGGTTGGGAAACTAAACTAACCCAAAAAAGGTGGAAAAACAATTATCAGTGGTTTTTGAATCATCTGCCATAAGGAAGGATAGTATATAAAAGACCTGGAAAGAATGCTGATTCTCCTGTTAATTTGTATTTATTTTCCGGCCCTAGGAGACTTGGAAATAAAATCTAAAGGGTGGAATGCTTTTGATTTTCCCTGTTTATGGGCTTGCCTGACAGTAACAGCAGAACAGCGCCCTTGTAGACTCTGAAGATAGAAGGAGTGTGCCCGCTGTTCAGTATAGCCCATACTTCTGTAACTATTCCCACTTAGTGTCTTTCCTTCCCACCAGCTAAAAGGACAAGTAGTAACAGCTGAAAATACAAAGACAGGATTTTTTTTCAGGTTATTAGGACTGAAAAAAAATGGAAAGAAGGGAAGGAGGGACATAAATATTAAAAAAGAGTTTTATCGTCTGAATAACATTTTAGTATAGTTTAATAACATCACTCTGCCACCTAGTGGCAAATAAAACCTCCAATATTTGAGAATGATTTTGGAGACCCATGGAATGTTAGTTAGACAGAAGTGGAAATGACCTTAGAAACCATCATTACAATCCAATCCCTTCCAATTTCCCATAATGAACAGATGAGGAAATGAAAGAAAGTGAATGAAAATGAAAAAAGAAAACTAAAGAGAACTGTCCAGGGTCCCACAACAAGCTAGTGTCAGGAAATTTATAATTATGTCGAGGAGTGTTGGTCTATGAGTTTTGCTTGGATTCTATTTATTAGTTACTGGAGAAGGAAGAGAAAAACATCACAAACCTTGTCAGGTGACCAGAGGGGGAAGGTTCATTTACTTATAGAACCATTCTCTCTTAGGCTCCATATTTGCTGAAGACAAAAGTCCCTATTTCCAGGGGCTATAGGGAAAGAAGGCATAATAAGAATAAAATTGCATTAAGTATTTTTTGAGATGGGGTATTTGGTATCATCTTTAAGACTTAAAGTCATTTTTAAAAATTCTTACCCTAATTTTTAAGTACATCAAAGATCTTTGATTCCTGATGTGTGTACATACTCCCTCCACCAAAGTAGATAGCATTTCCTCCACACAGGAGTTCCCAAAGTTTTTGGTCTTAGGATCAGTTTTTACACTTACAAATTATTGAAGACCACACCCCAAAGAACTTTTGTCTATGTGGGCTGCATCTATTGATATTTGCCATTTTAGAAATTAAAACTAATACATTTTTTAAAAGATTTATTATATTTAAAATTAGCAAACCCATTACATGTTAACATAAATAACGTATTTGGGGAGGAAATTACTTTTTTTCTAATTAGAAGAGTGAATAGTTTTATACAGAAATTTCAAATCTATTTGATGTCTGGCTTAATAAAAGATAACAGGATTCTCCTATCTTGCTTCTTAATTTAATCTGTTGTTTGATCAACAGCACAACTCATGTGTTGTTTTGGTTGAAGTAGATGGCAAAAAATCTGTCTCAGGTATGTAGTTAGAAAAGGGAGGAGCATTATAATAGCCAAATAATGTCTTAGTATTATTATGAAAATAGTTTTGACTTCATGGACCCCCTTAAAGAGTCTAAGGGATGCCTAGGATTAACAGACCATACTTGGAGAATCACTACTGTAGTAGATACTTTCATGAGTTGATATGGCTGAAAAAAGCTCAGTTTCTCTGAACATGGATAGATTATTCCTATGACAATAAATATACAGTCTGTCATCCAGCCTGTACTAGAATCCCTGATTAGCTTATGATGGAGTTGTGCTCACACAAAATTATAGAACAAAGTTGGAAGGGACCTCGATGGTCATCTAGATCAACCCATGCAAGAAAGAAATCCTCACTGTAACATCCCTGACAAGTGGTCTCTAGTATCTGCCTGAAGACTTCCCAGAAGACGAAAGCCACCACCTTTCAAGACAACCCATTCCACTTTGGGAAGTTCTAATTTTTAGGAATTTGTCCCCCTGACATCAAAACATCTTTGCAATTTCCACCCATCTTTCCTGGTCCTGTGCTCTTGGTTCAAACAGAACAAGTCAGTCCCTTTTCTTTTATGGCAACCCTTCAAATGCTTGAACACAGCTAATCAGGAAGGTCCTGAGAAAGGGTTGGCTCCTTCCCTGACTTCATATTCTAGTGCCTGTTCATCTAGAAGCACTAAGCTAAAATATGCTGTTTCATTACCCAAACATTTCCTGTAAAATGAATTTTGTCTGAAGTACAGATAGGCCTAAAGTTAACTGGAGATAGAAGTTAGGCAAAGAACCCAATTCCTGCCTATATGTTAAGAATTTTCTTAACTGAGGGCATGGATCTATTGTGACAAAATATAACTTCTTGTGTAACAAACTCCCTAAATCTGAAGAAGAAGGAACTATTTGAACCTTAGGGACCAATATATTGCCTCCTAGACTTTAAATAGCTAATAATCATTGTAACAGAGTGTTACACAAATATTGGCTGAACGATGCTGGAAAAGTCACTCAGCCTCTCAGTGCTCTGGGGAAACTGTCTAAAATTATAAGTATTATAAGCAAAGGTTTCCACCTGCATTAGTTGAGGGCATTTTGTCCCCTCAGTTCCCCAGTACCAATTAAATCATAGGTTTAGATCTTATCCTTTAATAATCCAGTGAGGTAGGTACTATTATTCTCTCCCATTTTACAGATAAGGAAAGAAGTTGGGTCACACATCTAGTAAGTGTCTGAAATAAAATCTAATCAAGTTGTCCTGACTCCAAGTCTGGAGCAAGTCTGGAACATGACCTGTTCTTCCTCAAGCCATATTGGCTATTGGCTCTTTTTAACCACCACTTCCTTTCCCCCTATTCATTAGTCATCCTTTTAGTGATTTGTTGTAGAGTTTTCCCCAGCCATCAAAGTCAGGCTTACTGGCCTAGAGTTTATACACAGTATTCTTCCATTTGTAAAAAATGGCGACATTTGCCCTTTTCTAATTTTGTGATACCTCTCCTGTCTCCCAAGTTATTCTAGATATTATGGACAATCTCATCAGTCAATTTTTTCAGTATATGAGAATGTAATGGTCTACATGGTTTTGAATTCATGAAGGACAACTAGAGGATCTCTTACTAAGTCTTTAACCATCTTGAATATGAAATCCCATTAGCAATTTTAGTTTCATCATATCTAGTGCTCCTTCTCCTTGGCAGTAAAAACAAAAATAAGATTTAAGATTTTTTTTCTAGGTTGTCAGTTATGATCCTCCCATTCATTCCAAGAAGAGATTCTGTCCCTTCTTTAATCCACACTTTTGTCCTAATAGAGCTCTCCAAAAATTAACCCAAACCCAACTTTTTTTGTTGTTGTCCTTAGCTTTCCTCATCAACTTTCCCTCCTCCTAAAGCTTTAGCACTCCTGAAATTATTTTTATAGTGCTGTCACACTCTTAAATGCATCCTGTGTTAGTCTTACTTACATCTTTATACCTGTACCTTCCATATTACCAACTAAGATAAAAATATGTGTAAGATGTGTTGCAACCTTTAAGATGTTACATAAGAGCTATTACTATTTTTCTGTTAAGAATCTAAGTTCGTTGATGAGTTTGGTGTGCCTCCACGCTGTTTTCTTCAGACTACTCCTAACTATTCTACTCATTAGAATTGTTTCCCTTGGGGATTTCAGAATATCATTCTTGAGTTTTTTGTACCTTTCATACCTGACTTTCCCTGTAGAATTTTAGTTCCTAGGATTCTTTATGTGTCTTTCCATGACGAAAATGGCTGGGTGTTCTTGTAGGACAATTGCTTGTCCTACATATATAGAACATTATATAGAAGAGCCATAGAAGCTATTAGGTGAAAGATCACCCATTATGGGTCAGAGAAAGAATTGAAGAGTAATGATGGTTAATAACTCCCTACTCAGGGACACACCTGTTTGTTGACCAGCTAACAATAATGAAAAAGTCCATTATCTTTCTAGTTCATAACAGAAAATTCACAAAATTTATTGTGAAATTTGCTTTTCAAAATCAAAAGCATGTATCAGATTATTCCTGGTTTTCCCTCCTCTACCACAAATTCTAAGGTAGAATGATCACTTCCCCTCAAGGGTACCATAATTTCCACTCTAGCAACCAGTTCTTCCCTGTGAATGAGAATCAGATGCAGACCATAATTTTTTCTTGGAGTTATCTCTACTTTTTGGAAGATGAAATTGTAACTAAGTCAAGTCAAGAAGTTTTTCACTGCTCTGACTTGGTAGAGAGCATCAGTAGATGCATGGCTAACCAAAATCTTCCATCATAACTATATCATGCCAATGGATCACACGTGTTCTATTCCTCAAATTTCTAATCTATTTTCCTTTTCAGTCCAAATGGTTGTTAGTGTGCTTGGATGACAAAATAATTTCTCCTTCCATCAACCTTTACCCAAATGTTCTCTATCATACTCATATTCTTTGGATTTCTGGATTCCATCGTATAAATGTACTTTCTTAATATGTCATGCCACCCTACCACTATTTTTATCTCTACTGTTTGTTTCTTCTGAATTAGGTATCTTCATCATCCAGAACAATGTTTCATACCCTCAAGTCTCAGGGATAGCCTTGAGGTCAAATTTGCTTCTTTGTATTAGGATCTCCAATTGCTCTTGCTTACTATCTAAATTTTGAGCATTTATTTATAAACATTTCAATTTTTACTGCTGACTCCTTTCTTGGATTTTGTCCTCTGTAAACTTCTGGTTGTCTCAGTTATTAATTGTCCATCTTTGTTATAGCTATTCTTTATGCTATCTATCTTGGTGAACTTACGTAGGTAGTCTTCTCCTTCTACTATCCCTTTTAACTTAAAACCTTTTAGATTAAAATTTTAAGATATCTAAAAAATACATTCTTGCTAGCCAATGTCAGGTACACTTCATACCTAGTCAGAAATCATCCCTATATTTTAAACCATAGGTAGAAATCTGGCTCTCATTTTCAGATGTTTACTTCCCAAATCAATTGTTTTCTCCTACATTTCTTAACTTCAATAGGCAAGAATGAGAAAAATCCAGTCCATTGTTCTTCACTTTCTTGCCTGATTCCTTGTAATCATTGGCAATACTTTTTAGATTGCTTTTGCACCCAATACCTTTTGCACTGTATCAGTAAGTTTTGTGAAATTGTCTGTTATGTCTTGAATATTTGACTTAGAGAGATAACAGGTTTCCCTATTACTGTTAACACGTCAACAAACATATGTGCCTCTGAGCAGGGAATCATTAGCCACTACTACTCTTCAATTGTTTCTCTGACCTTTCATGGATGGTTGATGTTTCATCTAATAGCTTCTGTGACCCTTCTTTGTCATTCTTTAGAGGACAAGTAGCTGTTTCCTCCTCACAACATCCAGCTCCTTCTTCCTGGAGAGCCTCAAATTTGATGGTGTTTTTTCCCCCGAGTTCTAAATGTACAGTTATCCTCTTCCTTCCTCTGCTTGTGTCCTCTTCTCCTCTCCAAACTGTCAACAAGTTTCAAATCTCCCTTTCTGTACCTGCAATCTCATTTTTTACCCCTCACTGGAGTTTTGCTATTTTCTTTAGCTGATGGGGGAGCTACGTAAAGGTGTGGTTTTAGGTCTGAAACATCACTAAGTCAACTAAAAGTCAGGGCTGACTCAGGAATACCAGGCTGCTCTCATCAATGTCTTGTTAGACAAGATAAATGTAAGGGAGTATACACATGTCAAAGTCTAAGATACATATGATTGGTCAGTGAGTAGTAAATGTCATTATGACCCAGTGCACAGTCAGTTCAGTTGGTATACAGCTGAGTCAGACTAATAAGATCTATAGGGGCAGCTGGCTGCTGTATCAGGAAGGAGATAAAAGTTTTGCTAGGCAGGCTGTGTCCTTTGGCTGGGGAGAAACTGCCTGGGATAGTGTTTTGAGGATAGGGAGAAATGTGATTTTTAAAGAGATATGTGATTTTAGAATTAGGATCCAAGCACATGCACACAAGCACCCCATTACTTTGACTATTTGATTCAGATTCCTTCTAGGTCTGAAATGTTGTATCTGTGAATCAAACATTGGAATATGGTTCTTAACACTTATTTATAATAAAAATCAAATGGAGAAAAAATTTTAAGAGGCAAAGGATATTCATCTGTGAACATGAAGATCACCACCATTTTAGGTCTTTTCAGAGTTCTTTGCAAGGACCTCCTTTTGCTTCCTATAAATGTTATCTCAGTACAAGATTTAAACAAGGATCCATCATTAAGTATTATTACACAGTTGTTAAGCTAAATGTTCTAAAGCACAGTAGTTATTACAATAGTAATAATTAATAGTAGTTAAATATAGTAGTTATTCAAAATAGATATGGTTCCTATTTCCCTAGAGTTTCTGACTAAAAGATTTCAGAAAAATATATATGGACATTCCTAACATCTTTTTAACTATGAAAGCTAAATACTTTCCAAAACAATGTCATATTGAAATTTACTTAAGAGGCTTTAGGTTAGAATGAGCCTTAATTCTTAAAGTTGTGTACTGGGTTTCTTATTTTTCTTATCATTTGAGGTCTTTCTATAATTTTAATTCTTTTAAATGAGCAATTACATTTTCAAATGTGCATATTTTTCCTGTCCTTCCTAAGTCTGACTAAACTTAATTATTACAGACTTGCATGTATTTGGCAAATACACTACTTATTTGTAACTGACATGATCCTTGGTCCATTATGAAAGGTGCCCAAGGGATAGCCACTTTTGCTGCAGAGTACTCTCCACTGGATGGATATTTCAAATCCCAAATCTCAGTCAATTTGAAATTACATTAACACCTTCCTTAAATTAACAGTTTAATATTTAATTAATATGCTTAAATGGCATATAAAAATCTTGTTGCTAAAAATCCTATAATTTGTAAACAAGAAGAATGATTTTGTGTAGATCCTTATCCTCCATCTTAGGGACTTTCTAATATGTTTGGAATTAATATGATTAATCACTTCACCTCTGTAGCCCTAGATCTTAAAGTTGAGAAATGAAAGTGAGGCATAACAGCTTTTTTGGAACAGTGAGCAGTTGCTTCAGGAGTTCATACCTGAAAATGTACCAAAAAAGTTCAAGCTACATGTCATCAAATGAAACTTCTAATAAGTAGAAGCTGCTCTGCCATGTATTTATTAATCAGTCATCCCTTCACACTCCTGAAAATGCATAGCTGTCAAGTGAGATTCAGGACTGGCCAGCCTTGAAGTCAGAAAGCCCTAACCCTGACACATACCAACTGGGTGACCTTGGGCAAGTCACTGAACCTCTCAATTTACCTAAATTATCTAAGTTGTTGTTTAGTCATATTAGTGATGTCCTATTCTTTATGATCCCATTTAAGGTTTTCTTGGCAAAGATACTGGGGTAGTTTGCCATTTTCTTCTCCAATTCCAACTCCTTTTACAGATGAAGAAACTGAAGTAAATGGGGTCAAGTGACTTGTCCGGGGTCACACAGCTAGTAAGTGTCTGTCTGAGGCCAGATTTGAACTCGGAAAGATGAGTCCTCCTGACTCCAGGTCCAGTGCCCTATCCACTGCACAACCTAGCTGCAGTTCAAAATGAGTTGCTCCACATCAGAGGAGTGGGTTTCTGCAGTGGGAGTTGCCAATCACCAATAAAATTAGAGGTCCAAGCCAAAAGAAAACAAAACTGAAGACAGATGGGAGCTTTGCCATCTCTTCTTTCAGTGTATCCTTAGTTAGGATTTCAGAAATTTCCATAAGCCCAGCAGCTTTACTATTTTTTTAAAAATGGGTCGTTCTAATGTGGAAATGTGTTTAATATGATTGTACATATATAACCTATATCAGATTGCTTGCCATTTTGGGAAGGGGAGAGGGAGGAAGGGAAGGAGAAAAGAATTTGGAACTCAAGGTCTTATAAAGGTGAATGTTGAAAACTATCTTTACATGTAATTGGAAAAGTAAAATACTATTAAGTGAAAAAAAAATGGGTCAACTTCCCCCAATGAAAGTGTGAGCTCCATGAGAGGAAGGACTCATTTTTTTCCCATTTATTTCCAAAGCACTTAACAGAGTGCTTGGCACATAGTAAAAGCTCAGTAAATGCTTTTTAATTCATTTATTCATTCTTATGGGATGATTTTGATGTAGTCTTGGATAAACTAGATAATTTCTCAGAGTCTCTCTCACTTTGGATATGAAACTTATGTATCCCTAGGACAGCAATAACCAAACAACCCCAAAAACAACTGTAAAACATTTATGCAGGGTTTAAGATCTACCAAGTGCTTTCCTTATGACATCTTCTGTGAGGTAGCTAGTTGGGTTATTGTTATCCCTATTAAAAAATCAAAAAATTGGAGCTGAGAGATGTTAAACAAATTATCCAGGGAGACACTATTATTAACATGCCAGAGCAAGGACTTGACCCCCAGTTCTTCTGCCTCCAAATCCAATACTCTCTCTAGCTACCACCTTGTCATTGGGGCCACAGATTGTAGTAACATATATAAGAAAGTTTACATGCTCTTTTTTCTCCCTGTCTTTGGAATATAATTTTTGAATGCTAAGGAACTGCCAGTCAACTTTATTGTGTTTTAACAAAACACTGTGTACCACACTTCATTCCCCTTTCCTTGTTGTTTGTCAGTATCTACAGCTCTCATTGTTCTCAAAACACTTATTTTGGTTACTGGTAAGTGACTAATTCACAAAGAATTCGTTGTTGGAAGGTCTTGCAGAATCCCAGCGTTCTTCATTTTCTTTAAGAGACCTGAAGTCACATCTAGTGAGTCAGGACTTAGGAAACTTGACCAGGACAATGAATGTCCCAAGGCATCTAAAGGCCATGGAAGCCCCCCGGATAGCAGCTGCTAGGCATATTATGCATCAGCCTTACAATTAGTCCAAGAAAACCCAGGAAGGTATCATGAAATAAACTTCTGTCTACTTTTCCATTGTTTACTGAAAGGGCAGACTTTTGTAATGCCAGAGATGCCTCTATTCAAAGGTCCCGGGCTAATAGTGTTAAATACTATGATAAAAGGCGTCTGGGTGGTGCAGAAGATAAGACTCATTTTCAAAACTGGCCTCAGACACTTACTAATTGTGTGCCCCTGGGCAAGTCACTGAATCCTGTTTGCCTCAGTTTTCCTTATCTGTAAAATGAGCTGGAGAAGGAAATGGCAAACCACTCCGATATCTTTGCCAAGAAAACCTTAAATGGAGTCACAAGGAGTAGGACATGACTGAAACAACACCATGCCTAAGTTGTGTTTAATTCCATTTGAAGCACCAATGGAGCTCAACAATACTTTAAGATGGTAACAAAATGGCAGTGTGATAGGATGGAAACTTAGTGTAAGAAAATGTAGGATTCAGTTTCAGTTTTGCTACTTAGACAAGTATGCTGGTGGGCAAGTCATTTCCCTCAGTTGCCTCATTTGTAAAATGAGGATTCAAAATTAAATTCAAATTCATAAAGCTTATGTTAGGCAACTACTCTATGAGAAGCAAGAGGCAACATGGTAAAGGTTCTTGGGAGTAAGAAAAATCTAGATATAAATTCTGCCTCTGGTACATGCTATTGAAGGTAAACACATTAGTGGAGGCTTGTAAGCTATGATTTTGTTAAATAGGGATCCACAGAGTGCCTCTAACCCTGGGTAGCCTTCTCTGTGGGAATTCACTCTATGAATTTTGGGGGGGGATGAGTGGACTTATCCTGAAAATTAGGGGTCCCCCAGGCACTACATAGATATGAGGTTAGATTAAACAACCAGAATCTGCTACGTAGTTGTCATTTAATCCTAGGAAACTCTCTCTAAAGCTGTGTTACAGAGGAGTCAAGACTGGTGAGAGGATGTTCTGTCCTTGGAGTTCTCCCACAATATAAGTGAAAAGAACACAGTGCCTGACACATAGTAGGCACTTAATGTTTATCGACAGACTGAAAGGACAGAGGTGCTGGAGTCAGAGGACTCAAGTTTAAATCCTATCCCTGATATTTACTTCCTATGTGACCATGAGCAAGTTACTTACCTTTCTCAAGTGTCAGTTTCATTATGTGTAAAATTAAGAGACTGGACCAGATGGTCACTGAAGTCCCTTCCAAGTCCCTGCCACTGTGTGTTCCAGTGATTCATTACCCTACACTGCCCTTACCTTTGCATATAGAAGGCACTTAATATGGAAGGATGTAACTGGAATTCAGCTCAATAATAATTAAACAAAAATGCTTTAATGTTTCTATGGATTTGTGATTTCATCCATGTAGTCAATCCTTTCAACAGTGGAGGCCATACACCGTTCATCCATGCCTTGATCTACTGTGCAATGATTATCTAATCATACTACTTCTCCACAAGGTGGGGAGAGGATTGGATCTATTATACCAAGACACTAACTGAAGAGGCTGAATTATTTGGTTTCTGTGATTCCTTCCATCGTATCAGAAATTCTATGAAGGAGGCCTATCAATTCTTACTTTGTGATAAATATCTCTTGGATTTGTCTTTTCCTCTGTATTCCCAGATGGTGAGCACTTTGAGGGCAAGGACTGTATCTTAAGTCTTTCTTTGTATCCCTAGTGTTTAGCACAGGGCCCAGCACATAGAAGGTACTTAATAAATGTTTACTAACTGGCTAACTTTTTTGTGTATCACAGACCCCTTGGGCAGCATGGCAAAGTCAATGACCTTCGCAACATAATGTTTTTGCATGCTTAAAATAAATATATAAGATTCTAAGGGAAACAAATTATATTGAAATAGTTATGAAAATTATTTTGAAAAGTTCATTGGGGCCCAGATTAAGAACCCTTGCTGTAGCTCACTTGACAGTACATGGATATTAATGAGGCATATTCACAAAGGCTATCTATCAGTTTTCTTACATTCCCACTATGTGGGAATGGCAACCCACCTGCCATGATCATATTCTTCACTCTGCTTCTCCAGGACAATTCTCTGTTGATTTTGTTACAGACCAATATGCTTGATATCACTTTGACTGACCCACAATTTTACTTCTTCAGAGACTAGGTTGCTTCACAATGCGTGCCCTTATAGCATCGCTGGGAGAACATTGATATTAAAAAGATGGGTCATTATATCAGGGAGAAGCTTTGGGTAATTAAAAAGAGCCTGCAATTTCCCAAATATTATCCAACCCACTCTTCCTAATTTTCAGTACTAGAACCAATTCACTGTCTAGCTGTAATATTCAGGATGTAAAATGATGGTGGTGGTGGTGGTAGCAGTAGTAATGATATTTATATATAATGTTTGAAGGTTTGTAAAGCACTTTATACACTTCATCTCATTTGTCCCTCACACCAAGCCTACAAGGGAGGGGTCCTAGTCCATTTGCAGTAGGTGGGGGTCTTAGAAGACTTTCATAAAAGCCGGACTGCCCAGTGATGAGAAAAGCAATAGTCTTTTAACATGGTTATATTCTAACATACCATGGAAGGCTTGAGACTTAAGAAGACATTCCACAGAGAAGGAGGCAGAAGGTTGGGGTTAGAACACAGCCAGGGTGGTTGGCAGACCTTGAGCATGATGATGATCTTTGGAGGAAGGAGGTCAATGATAGGGCAAAGCTGCTGCTCGACTTTAATGATCCTAGTTTCACTAATCATTTCTTTAATCTGTGTGAGGAAAGTCCTTCTCTACCTCGGGGATGCTCTCTGAACCTTCCCTTCCCTATAACTCGCCTATACCTCAAAAATTGCAGTACTATGCCCACCTCACACAGGGTTGCTCAGCCTACTGGGTCTGCCCACACACTGGCACAGCCTAAGGCAACCCACTTTCTAGGACATCCTGAAGATAAGGAAAGAGGGATGGGGTCTTACTCCGGAAGGTCTGATTCGATTTCCATCTCTGATGTCACAGGCATAGAGATGCCAGGGATTGTCCAACAGAGGTCTCTAGGAGCAAATGAAAGTTTCTAAAAGCAGCTTGGGATTACAGAAAGGGGGCAAGGGAGGAGGAAGGGCTTTATCTCTAGAGCAGAAGTAGCCTGTTGCAAGTGATTTGATGGATCTCAAGAGATACTCCCTAGCTCCAAAAACAGAGATTCATTTGGACTACGATAATAGTATGTAGGTATTATTAGGGTCATACAACTAATAAGTATCTTCCTGATCCCAAGCCCAGTATTCTATCCACTGGACTATCTAGCTGCCTTGTCACACAATTTGTATCAATGGTAGGATTTAAACCCTGGTATTGGCTAACTCCAAGTCCAGCACTCTCTCCGCTATTGACATTCTGCCTCCCAAAGCACATAGCTACACAATGCCTATATCTATCTAATCTTTTCTATTTATCTATCTGTCAGAGGATCATATCTGCAGAGACATGATAATTGAAACCGTGGGATCTGATGAGACCACCAAATGAGAGTATAGACAGAAGAGTAGGAGGCAAGTTCAGACCCTCGAGAGACAATCTGCAATAATATTATTTACCTACTTCAGAATGTTGTTATAAGCAAAGTGATTTTGCAAATTGTCATGTGCTCTATCAATATGAGCTGCCATCATCAGGCTCAGATGTATGATTTCATTAATATGGGTAATCCTTCTACCCATACAGATCATATCTCCAAGTCAACAATTGTAGAAGCTGCGGTAACCACAGAAATTAATCGTTTGAAGATTAATTAATCACCTTTATGTGGTGATGAATCTTTATGACGCTGGCAGGATCAGAGCCAAAGTCATTCTTGCTTGGCAAAATGTACTGAAACTTGAACTTCATTGGCATAGTCAGATAACCCAAGACCACCTTCCTCCATGCCAAGATTAGGTATGATAGAAGGATTTTGGTGGACTGCCACTAGAACTGCGATAACTGGTTATTTAGCAATTTGTAATTGCAAAATACTTTTCACATTATTGCATTATTACTTACCTAGTAGTATCAAACTCAAATATAAAGGAGGGTCACTAAATCATACATAAGGATCCCTGCTGCTACATATAGACCTAGAAAACCACAAATTAACATTATCTATGTTCTATTTCATTTTATTTTGTTAAATATTTCCCAATTACATTGTAATCCAGTTCTTCACAGTCCTGTGAATTAGCTAAGATAGACATTACAGACCCCATTTTACAGATGAGAAAACCAAATTTCAGAGAAGATAAATATGGAGGGGAGCCAGGACTCAGTTCAACGTCTTTTTACTCTCCATTTAGCAGTTTTCTTTCTACAACAGTATGTTGCCTCTACATCAACCCATATTTATAGAAAGCTGTACTTTTGAAAATAATATCTCATCTGATCCTTACAAGCTATACGCGGCTAAGATGTTGATTTGGCCAAGAGGTTAATCACTTAATGTGCAGACTTCTGGGAGACTAGAAGCAGGAACATCTTGTATGTAAAGGACTTATCTAAAGATCAGGATTTTATCAATAGCCTCTTGTCTTCCAAGCTTAAAGGGGTATTAGAAACTTGATAGTACTTTGATGTTAATATCAGGCTTTCCTATTTGGGTCACAAAAACGGTGAAATTTCTGAAAGATAGGACTGCCTTGTAAAATATGTACCCAGTCACACAATTTGGAGGTCAGAAATCTTACCTCTTCAAGGTGAGAACACCACTGGGTAAATTTGCCCAGGGTGTCAATAAAGCATAAAGTGATAAGAACCTAAACCAGAGTGATGATAGCCAGTAAATAAACATTTATAAAGTACCTACTATGTGCCAGGCCCTATGCTAAACACTGGGAATACAAAGAAATGCAAAAGATGATCCTTGCCCTCAAAGTGCTCACCATCTGGGAATATGGAGCAAGAGACAAGTCCAAGAGATACTTATCACAAAGTTAGAATTGATAGGCCTCCTTCATAGAATTTCTGTTGTGATGGATACAGCAATGCCCTGCAAGGAATCACATAAACCAAATAATTCACCCTCTTCAGTTAAATAATGAAGTATCTGAAACCCAGAGGGTCAAGCACCTTGTCCAAAGTCACCCAGTAAGTGTCAGAGCTCAAACTAGAACTCATCTTTTGTCTTTCTTTCCCCCGTTATGATATAGCCAATGATGGATGAGACTTTAGAAGTCAATCCCATGCAGAGATCTTTCCAACACTGTCAAGGTGACTTTTTGAAAAGTAATTCACAGAACTGGAAACAAAAATATATGCCCACTGATGGAGTAACAGCTAAACAAAACATAGTGTGTGCAAGTAATGAAATATTACTGGCCTATACAAAACAACAGACATGAAGAATATGGAGAAGCCTGGTCAGACATACGAACTGATGCAAAGTGAGGAACCAGGAAAACAGTATACATGAAGAATACAACAATGTAAACAGAGAGAACATTAACAGAAAAGAAAATGGAATGTTGTGTAATTACAAGGACTATACATGGCACCAACAAAAGCCATGATAATGTACCTCCCACCTTTTTTTTGGCAGAGGTGAGAAAGTATGGGTGAAGAACACAGTATTCTATCAGACTTGGTTGATGTGCCATTTAGTTTTGCTAAACTGCCCTCTTTTTTTTTTTGCGTAAAGGATGGTTCTCTAAGGGGCAGTGAGCAGAGGAGAAGTGTGTTGGAAAATGACGGTCATGTAAAAACAAAATAAATCAATTTCTTTTTAAAAAGAAAAGTAATTCACAGGGTTTACGATGAAGTGGTACTTGGTTTGGTAAGATACCTTACAATTTATAAGGACATAAAGTAACTTCTAAAAAGACACATAATGTGACATCTTTCTTTCTCATGTTAGGTTGAAATAAATATCTTTTATTAAATTTCTATGTCCTTTAAAGTTCTAACTTATTAGAACTTTATGCCAACTAGCATGTAGCACTTTGTCTCAGCATAAATCTAATTTTCTTTGCACCAGAAATAAGGCCTCTTCAATGATGTCAACTGGTTCATTTTAACATTAAAATAAATATTTGACTGTTTTTCCCTTAAGAAAAGAACTCCCACATAAACTTCAATATTCTCACACAGGTAGAGATTTCATAAGCTTCCATTACCCTGAACTTAAAGGTTATGGTCTCAGAACAGCTATAAAATTTAGCTACAGGGAACATTAATCTCTAACCTATTCTCTAGCTATTCTAGGGGACAGGGAGAATTCAACATCAGGGCTTTTTCAAACAACAAAGTTATATCTCTCCTGTCCCATGGCACAAGAGTTTTGTTTTGCTTTGATTCTAGAATTCTTCAAAGAGTTTAAAAGATCCAGACCAAC